>NC_090650.1:191377026-192054526 GCF_040937935.1 Hyperolius riggenbachi | reverse complement strand
GAGTAATCTGTATATACATTGTTAAAGAGTTTCACAGGAATTCTGCAGGAGATAAATGGTCAGGGTGTGCCTTCAGTTAACATATATCCTTGCCCGTAAAGTTGAGCTTTAGGGATGATCAGAGATATGCAAATTATTCAGAGTTGATGCAAGTTTATGCAAATTTTTCTGCAAATATATGCAGCTTGACAATGGACCAATCAATTCAAACCTGGGTTTAAATCGATTGTTCTGTTTTCAAACTGCATATATTTGCATACAAATTTGCATAATTTAAGAAGAATTTGAATCTCATTGATCATCCCTAGTGAGCTTTAAGGCTCTGTTTAAATAACTCAAGTGTTGGTGAGTGGCAAATGTGTAGTGGGAGGGAGTTCAAGAGGAGTGGAGAGGTCAATGTCAAATGCTCTATAAATGAGTGAGAAGCACTGGCGTAACAATAGGGGCTACAGCCCGTGCACCCGCATGGGGGCCTGCCCCCCCCCCGGGCCCAATTAGGGCCGTTTTGGGGGGCTGGAGGGGTCACAGCATGAGGCGAAAACCATGCTGCACATCGGCGGGGAGGGGGGACGGTCCCCCCATCACCTCAGGCTCTCCCCTCTTCACTCCCCTCCTCATCAATAAGTGTGTGTGTCTAGGCGGCGGGCAGTGGCAGATCCACATACCTTCCTGTGTTCCATCATGGATGTTCCTCTCTCTAGCCTCTGACGCTTCTTCCTGTATAAACAGGAAGTAGCGTCAGACACTAGAGAGAGAAAAATTCACGCTGAGCGGGCCAAAGAGGGGGGGGGGGCACTCAGAATTTCTGCAGGGGGGTCCAGTGGGTCCTAGTTACACCCCTGATGAGAAGGTAAATCTAGAGAAGGATAGATAAAGGTAGTTTGCAGTATGGAGAAGAAAGAAAGTGAAGACCGTTGTAGGTAAGAGTTAGAAGTTTGATCTGGATCCAGTGGAAAACTTGACAGAGGGAGCAGCACTCGCGGAGTTAGAGAAGAGGTTGATGAGTCATGCAAATGAATTTAGTATAGATTGAAGTGGTGACAGTCTGTAAGAAAGCAAGTTACCAATTAGAATGTTGCAGTAGTCAATGTGGGATATAATAAGGGCATGGATTAACATTTTTTTGTTATATTGCTTGAGAAATGGACAAATGTGGGATATGTCTTTATTATGTTAGTGAGTGAATGTGTCATTTAAATGAGAGAACAAAGTGCTATACCCTAGACAATGTGTTTGGGTGAGTGAAGTTATAGAAATATATCACTGACATTTATTGTTATGTCTGCAGAAGAGACAACTTTGGTGGGTGGGAAGGTGATCAGTTCTGTTTTGCTCATGTTACATTTTAAGATTCAGAAGGATATCGATGAAGATACTGTAGCAAGGCAGGAAAGGGCATGAGACAGAAACGTAGCAAGTTTTGAGGCTAACAAATAGATTTGATGTAGAAACCCAAAAGAGCCATAGGTATACACTGAAAAGAGAAGGGACCAAGGACAGAGGCCTAAAATATCCAAACAAACAGCAGGTGTGGTAAGAACGTGGTGTTTGAGGAAGTGACTGTGTAGGACCTTTTAGAGAGCTAGGAGGAAATCCACCAAGACCATTTGTACTTGATGAGTATAGATCTGTGACCTTGAGGCTGTTAAATGATCCTTATCAACTTTGGTGAGTGCTAATTCTGTAGACTGGTTGGGGTGAAAAGCCAAAAAAAGATCAAATGGTGAGTTATCAGAAAGGTAAATGGCAACTTGCCATTAAGATGCACCATTCCAGTATTGGATAAAAAGAGGAGAAGCGAGACCTGATGGGCCAGACCTGACTACTTATTATTATTTATTGGATTTATATAGTGTCAACATACTACTCAGCACTGTATAATACATAAGATTACAGACAATGATAGCAGGGGTGACGGACAACACAATACAGGTAATAAGCAATAAGATACATCAACACAATACAGGCAATAAGATATACAATATAAGCAATAAAATACAAAACAAGTTCACATTATTCTGGGTAGAGTGCACAATCAAGTATGATACACAAGTAAAGAGGACCCTGCCAAAAGCTTACAATCTAGAGAGAGGGGGTGGTGACATGAAAGGAGGGGGACTGCATTGAGAGGTACTTGGCAGAGAGAGTCAAGGCAGCATTGTTAATCACCATTGTTTATCGCCATTCATCCCCCACTGTCACAACACATCACTCACTATCACTACACATCACCCACGACAGAAACCCTCTCCTCTGTATCCCTAGCGAGAACCCTATCCTATTGATGCCTAATAAGAACCCTCCTCTACTCATGCCTAACAAGAACCGTCCCCTATCTATGTCTATTACTAACCACCCCCTCCTAACACTCACTGGCCACTATCGCATGCTAACACTTACCACCCCCTCCTTCTCCTAACACAACCCTTACCTAGCTATCCCTAAAGCTGACCGCCCCTACCTACCCCTAACACTAACCCCCCTCCCATCTATACCTAAAATCATTTATAACGGCTGCAGCCGTACATTTTGGTGGTGGCAAATAAAAAAAGTGGGCACCAGGACTGCCCACTGTACAAACTGCCACTATAGATAGTGGGCACCAGCGGTGCCCAGTTCCCCAAGCATGTTGAACAGCCTATAACAGCCTGAATAGGTTAATGAAAATTTACAGGAGAAGAACTATGGCAATTTTTTTTTCACTAAAAAAAAAAGAACATGGCCTCCATCCCCCTCCACAGTTTTAATTAACCCCTTGTGCCCCATGCAGACTCTGCTCAGGAAGAGGTGGGGAAATAGGTCCTGGAGGCTTTTATTGGAATCTGGGAACCCCCAAGTAATAAAGGGGCCCATACATGTCCTACCTCTTCCAGGTAAAAAGGTATAGAGAGTCACTTTTGACCCTATACCTATTTAGGGTTAAAAGGAAATTATTACACTTTATTGGGGGAGGGGGGATCCTTCTTCTATATTATTATATTTTATTTGTCAGCTATTTCTTCTTTTCTTTCAACCTTGATTGGTGGATCCTCTCTGCCCCTGCCCATCGCTAGGGAGAAATTATCACACACCGCTCCTTCTTCTGCTGGCTCTCCAGCTACACTGTTCAGGGAGCTGCAGCAAAAAAAAATTGAGCCTCCTGTCAGAGATCCCCATTAGTCTTGAGTTTTAACCAAAGAAAAACCTCACTGAGGAGGATTTTCATTGGTCCTCTAAACTGACCAATGAAAATCCTCCTTAGGAAGGATTCTAATTGGTTACAGCTTAAGACCAGTGGGAAGCACCTGTGGGAGGTTCAAAGATGCTTGCCCAGGGCTCCTTGAATAGTGTTGGCAGGGGAAGGAGTGACATCAGGTGAAATCTGCAAGCAGGCAACAGACAAGCAATGGGTGATCCCAGATTATATCACCTAGGCGTGTTTTTTACTGCCAGTGGGATGAAATTGAATTACTTAATTATTATCTTGTCGCCAGTGCTTATCGCTGGTGAGTTTGTGAATTGTATAGGTTCCTAAGAATGATAATTAGCAATTGGGTCATGGTTATTTTCCAAATTTGCTACAAGCTAGTTACTATCCAATTAATTCAATACACAATCAATCACAGTAGAATGAGACACTCTACATAAATGCATCTACTGTGTGTAGCTTCATATTTCTTTTAAAGAAGTTAAACTATAAAATACTAAAATTCATATACTTACAGTGATGACGCATTTTTAAAGAGATATGTTTTTGCCATTTGGATATCCCACATGTGGCTTAAATTATAACTTAATTCTATGACTTCTTGAATCACATTGTTTATCTCTTGCCATCCTAAGAACTCTCTTATCAGCAGTCTCACATCGAAATTCTAAAGCAAAAGTCAATTTTAAAAAGTGTATAAAATCATGTTACAAATGTACAAGGTCTAGTGCAAAATAATTACATGCAATACATATTTCTGAATTTGGTGGAGTTTGGTGCAGATGTGAAACTGTACCAGAGAGATAAAGAAAAAAAACATCACAGAGAGACCAGTCTGGGAGCCATGTATGGTGTAGGTTGCAGGGCTAGACTGGGCAACAGAAATGCCCCACCCCAAGTCCCAACACTGTGGTCTATGCACAGGCAGTGCGCTTGAGTCACAGTTGAGTCACAGGGCGCCTTTGCTAGCAGCAGAGACAGCTCCCTTCTTCTGATCTTCCTGTGAGTGTATGTAGTGTGTCCACACCCCCTACCCCCCTGAGTGCATGGTCCCACTTATGTGAGTGCACAGCACAGCAGGTGCTGTGAATGCATCAGACGTTCATCTGCTCCGAAGGAGAGAGGATGCTTCTTCCTCCATCAGGACATTGTACCAGTATAATAATGGAAAAGGGGTGTGCTGGCACCTTGTCTTGTGAATTTTATGCAGTGCAGGAGCAGAAGCTGGGTGCATAGCAGTAAATCTCTGCATAGTCTGTGATTCGCTGTGTGCTCTGTGGTGCTTGTCAGGTCTGACAACCAGTTTATTGCTGTTTTAAAATTGCAGGTAATGCATGTTTTCCAGCCTTATAGCATACAGTGGCTTGCAAAAGTATTCGGCCCCCTTGAAGTTTTCCACATTTTGTCACATTACTGACACAAACATGAATCAATTTTATTGGAATTCTGCGTGAAAGACCAAAACAAAGTGGTGTACACGTGAGAAGTGGAATGAAAATCAAACATGATTCCAAACATTTTTTACAAATCAATAACTGCAAAATGGGGTGTGCGTAATTATTCAGCCCCCTTTGGTCTGAGTGCAGTCAGTTGCCCATAGACATTGCCTGATGAGTGCTAATGATTAAATAGAGTGCACCTGTGTGTAATCTAATGTCAGTACAATTACAGCTGCTCTGTGATGGCCTCACAGGTTATCTAAGAGAATCTTGGGAACAACAACACCATGAAGTCCAAAGAACACACCAGACAGGTCAGGGATCAAGTTATTGAGAAAATTAAAGCAGGCTTAGGTTATAAAAAGATTTCCAAAGCCTTGAACATCCCCCGGAGCACTGTTCAAGCCATCATTCAGAAATGGAAGGAGTATGGCACAACTGTAAACCTATCAAGACAAGGCCATCCACCTAAACTCACAGGCCGAACAAGGAGAGCGCTAATCAGAAATGCAGTCAAGAGGCCCATGGTGACTCCGGACGAGCTGCAGAGATCTACAGGTGGGGGAATCTGTCTATAGTACAACTGTTAGTCGTGCACTGCACAAAGTTGGCCTTTATGGAAGAGTGGCAAGAAGAAAGCCATGGTTAACAAAAAAGCATAAGAAGTCCCGTTTGCAGTTTGCCACAAGCCATATGGGGGACACAGCAAACATGTGGAAGAAGGCGCTTTGGTCAGATGAGACCAAAATTGACCTTTTTGGCCAAAATGCAAAACGCTATGTGTGGCGGAAAACTAACACTGCACATCACTCTGAACACACCATCCCCACTGTCAAATATGGTGGTGGCAGCATCATGCTCTGGGGGTGCTTCTCTTCAGCAGGGACAGGGAAGCTGGTCAGAGATGATGGGAAGATGGATGGAGCCAAATGCAGGGCAATCTTGGAAGAAAACCTTTTGGAGTCTGCACTTGAGACTGGGGCGGAGGTTCACCTTCCAGCAGGGCAAGAATGCTAAACATAAAGCTAGGCCAACAATGGAATGGTTTAAAACAAAACATATCCATGTGTTAGAATGGCCCAGTCAAAGTCCAGATCTAAATCCAATCGAGAATCTGTGGCAAGATCTGAAAACTGCTGTTCACAAACGCAGTTCATCTAATCTGACTGAGCTGGAGCTGTTTTGCAAAGAAGAATGGGCAAGGATTTCAGTCTCTAGATGTGCAAAGCTGGTAGAGACATACCCTAAAAGACTGGCAGCTGTAATTGCAGCAAAAGGTGATTCTACAAAGTATTGACTCAGGGGGCTGAATAATTACGCACACCCCACTTTGCAGTTATGTATTTGTAAAAAATGTTTGGAATCATGTATGATTTTCGTTCCACTTCTCACGTGTGCGCCACTTTGTATTGGTCTTTCATGTGGAATTCCAATACAATTGATTCATGTTTGTGGCAGTAATGTGACAAAATGTGGAAAACTTCAAGGGGGCCGAATACTTTTGCAAGCCACTGTATATACAGCATATATGAGAATGGAGAGATGATGGACTGTGTACAGCAATGGAGAGATGAAGGACTGTGTACAGCAATACAGCATATATGAGAATGGAGCATACAGCAAAATATAAACCTGTCACTGAAGGAAACAATAGCAGATTTACACAAGAAGGCTGGTGAAATATGTCTGACAAATTGATTATGAACTGTTCCTAATTCAAGCCGAGAGTTTGTATGTCCCTCTGAGTATAGAAGCTAGATAAAATGTAAAAATGTGTATATGAGGCCTACCTACACTCATTCTGCCGGAGCTATAGACTGTAGTATACGTTGTCAACAATTGATTCAATCTATAGAGGAATCAACAAGCACAGAAAGTTATAAAGAAATTCAAAGATCGTCTATCTGAAAAGTGAATACATTAAACAGCTGACACCAGGCCATGTGAATCTGTGAGAGAATTAATAGAAACAATTGTTTACATGGAGTTCTTTTGGTTTGATACTGTCTTGTTGTGGATTACAATTTTTGATAGACTACAGGAAAACAGAGATTTTATTCCAAAAAGGATGGAGTGATAGGAGTTGCCTTTTGAGTTGAAGTGAAGAAAAATGAATACATCTGCTTTGATCTTACCACTTCAAGATATCTAAAATAGAGCACTTAGATGAACTTTAGCATAGACTGAGACTGTATAGTGCGGAGAAGTGCTCAGTAAGGTGTTACCAGCAACACTTAGTTAGCTAGACAGGAATGTGTCTTTACTAAAAAAGAAGTTTATTCATGTGCTTTGTTACTGAACTTTATTCTTACCATTTAATACAAATATTTATCAAAAGAACTTGATTGGTGTCCGTAAGAGTTCTTTACAGTTCAAGCATTTCCGAGGCGTTACAGGGATACATTTGATTTGGGCCAGCACTGCACGTGTCAGAACCCCAAATTGCCTCTTGTTGATCACATATAATGTATGTATGTGTATTGATAGCTCCCCTATTTAAATAACTTATTTAAGATATGGTGAATTGATGACCACACCTTGTTTTTAAGTGTTTTTTTGAAATTACACTGTGGCATAGGCATTTTTGACTTCTTGATTTTAGACAGGAGGTTTTCTTGTTCTCTATCAGTATATAAAGTAAAAGTTAGTGAAGAGCAGGGAACTTTATTGCTGGTCATGTGAAATATTCAACAAAATGTACATGAATTTACACTAATAGGATATATATATATATATATATATATATATATATATATATATATATATATATATATATATATACACAGTATGATAGAATACACACAAGACCGAACTTGTAATACATTTCACTACTCTTCACTGACTTTGCCTTCATTAAATCTGCAATTTTTTTCAAATAAAATTATAATTATATAAAAAAGTAAATACAAAATAAATGTTCTCACTTTTAGGAAAAATAATACCATAAATTATACGTACAATCTGTGAATTGTTTTGTAGTGGAGCAGATACGTCAAATGTTTCATAGAAAGAACAGAGTTTTAATCTAATGTCCTTTGTAAACATAGCATCTTGAAGTTTAAAAGTAGTTTTAAGAAATTCAGCCAAATCTTCACATGAGCTGGAATTCATTCTTAAAGACATCTAAAATGTAAAAAATAGGTAAATTATTAATTTTGATTGAATTTTGGTGAATAATTTCCTGCCTAAAAAGCAAAATACAATTAATTAATCAAGTCAATGAACTCTGACACTTTTTCAAAAACATATTTCAGCTGAGGAGAACGAAATTATTGTTACTTGGCAACCTTTGTCTGTTTCTTTCTACTGCTGCATGATAACTACCTAGTTATCAAAGCCATAAATTCTTAATCTTAAATATAAAAAACATATATAAAGATGCACATGAACGAAGTTCCATGCCCCTACACCTAACTCACCTTGTATATGTTTTGTAAATTATTTGTATTTGATAAGAAAGTAAAGGATATATCAGTATTTGTCATTTTTCTTTTTGTCTGTGGTACAGCCAAGAGACCACATATCACTTGGACACATGTTCTATGCTTTGATATTGTGCTAGTTTTTATTGCTGCTTGTAGTCGTGTGAAATTTCCTCCTACTTCCTTTGTTAATTAACATTTTTATAGGAACAATTATTGATGAAACATTATAACAGAAACATTGAAAGCTATAAACAATTTATAAATAAGGAACACGCGCTAGTGATAATGATTTAATCTATAAAATTCTCATGTACATAGATAAAATGCTAAAAAAAACCACACCTATAACAAAACACGCATGCCTTTCATACTATTCACAATCATACCATAAATTCATCAGGTGTATCAAAAACCTCTTCCTAACAACCTGAGCTAATTAAGATCTACACCTAAACTCTTAATTGCTTATTGGCAGTCCTTAATAGCATATGATTCCTGGAGCATAGAAAAAAGGCTTTTTTCTTTTCTTTCTTTCCAACAAAGCTATAAACATTTAACAGTCTCTATTTTAGGACGCAAGTATATTTTAAGCTGTCTTTTGTCCATCTGGATGCCATTTTTTTTACTTCACACTGATACAACACTTCTAGAGTCAGTAAGCACTTTATACCTGCACATAATGACAATATAAAAAGCTTTTTATTTTGAGGTTTAGAGAGAGTATTTTTTTACCTTAGGGGGATGGGGTTTTAATCTGTTCTTTTGAACTTTACATTCATGCTGATTGAATCCATCTCAGTATTGATGCCTTTCTTATCATATATCTTATCTCCACTTCTTGTGTGTGCAATCATGTGTGCTTGCCTTGTTGGTTTTAATAAATAAGGTCACATGATTATCATCCTTGATTATTGAGGGAGGAGTTTAGTATTCGTATATTGTCAGCGCATTTCAGTGTTTTTAGCTTGGCTATGTATAAGTAAGGGCCAGACTCAGAGGTCTGAAACATGTAAGCCTGTCTGTTACCTCTGTCTTTCCATTTTGCACAAATAAAGGAAGATTTTTTGGCATCTAGAGTGTTTTTGCGGAACTCCATTCCTAAAGACTCTTACCAGTATCTTTGGCTTACACATCCACGCCACCTGCGCCTGGACCTTAAGAGTTGGGAGGTTTGTAGCAGATCATCAATCTTAGAAAAGGTTATTGGAATAGTAACACAATTGCAGTGATTTGCAGCACATGCAGTGCAATATTATTGTGAATCTAGTTAGTTCTGGTTTATTACAAAAATATTTCACGGCAAATACTGTACATGACTGCACTTGTATAACTATCATTTCACTAATCCTTTAGCAATTCTCACGTTGATCTGATTTGACACAAGTGAGAGCTGCAAACTTTTGCCACACAGTATAACCCTAGTAAATTATGTCCATAGTTACAGGTTAAAGTGCAACTTCTTGAGAGTATTTATACCTCAATCCAGATGTAGAAAAAGATGCAAACATACATTTTATAGTATCAACACCCTGTGCTTGGTGTGGGTGCCCTTCATTGTAAACAAATCAAACACATCCCTTTTAAATGCTGATATAGAATTTGCAATGGTTCCTTTCTTTGGTAAGATGTTCCACATTGTAACCAGTCTGTAAAGAAACTATTTCTAAATAAGTGGTAGAAATTGTCTTCCTCTACAGACGCTCTGTGTCATCTAGTTCTTTTTAAACACCTGGGATAAAAGTTTTAAAGGGGCACTATGGTGAAACATTGTAAAATTTAAAATATGTGAAAACATAGACAAATAAGAAGTACGTTGAGCCATAAATTACTTTTCTTCTATGTTACTGTCACTTACAGTAGGTAGTTGAAATCTGACAGAAGTGACAGGTTTTTGGACTAGTCCATCTCTTCATAGGGGATTCTCAGGGATTCTATTTATTTTCAAAGGCACTTAGTAAAAGGCAGTTGCTCTGTCCAAATGCCAAAAAAACTGTGTAGAAGGCAGAGAAGCTGACCAGCATCATTGTTTAAATCCTTTTTAGGGGATATCTTTATAAAGAATAAAAGCCTTGCTGAGAATCCCCTATGGAGAGAGGGGATGTCACCAAGGACAATGTCCAGGAGTACCGTCAGCAGGTGGAGAGAATTTGCAACTGGAGCAAGGAGAATAGGCTGGTGCTAAACACTGCTAAGACCGTTGAGTTAATCATCGACTTCAGGAAGTCTGCTCCCACCCCACCTCCAATATACATTGACGGCAATGAGGTAACCAGAGTACCCTGCGCCCGGCTTCTGGGTACAAACATATCGAGCGACCTCAGCTGGAAGCCCAACATCACTGCCACCCAACGGAAAGCCCAGCAGAGGCTCTTCTTCCTCCGCCAGCTGAGGAAGTTCAGCATGTCTCAAGAAATTCTAACCAGCTTTTACTCCGCCACCATTGAGTCGATCCTCTGCTCTTCCATCTTGGTGTGGTATGCTGGCGCCACTGTCGATGACAAGGACAAACTACAGCGGGTCATCAGGTCAGCAGAGAGGATCATTGGGTGCCCCCTCCTCTCTCTTGCCCTACTACACAATAAAAGACTCAGATCCAGGGCACTGAGAATTGCAAGTGATCCCTCACACCCAGGCTACCGCTACTTCAACCTTATGCCCTTGGGCCGGAGGCTATGAGCCATTCCCACTAAGACCATGAGACACAATAATTCATTCTTCCCCTCGGCAGTCAGCCTCCTTAATTCCCTCCACATCCTACCACCAAAGCAAGCCCCAAGGAGCGGCGTCGCCGGCTGCGCTATATGACTGACCAGTCTACCAACCCACAGAACTAACTATTGACATTTCAGGGACACTCTGGGAATGTGTTGTATATTACAAATGTATTGTTAACCTGTTGCCTGTTGCTCACTGCTGTCTCTCTCTATGTACTCTCTCTCTCTCTCTCTATGTACTCTTCCTGAGCTATTTGTACTGTGCCAAAAACAATTCCGGGCATGAGCCCTCATGCTTGGCGAAATACATTTTCTGATTCTGATTCTGATTCTGACTAATCCAAAACCTGTCACTTCTGTCAGATTTCAACTACCTACTGTAAGTGATAGCAACATAGGAGAAAAGTAATTTATGTCTCATTTTACTCATAATTCTTATTTGTCTATGTTTGCACAAATTTTACATTGTTTTAATTTTTCA
This sequence comes from Hyperolius riggenbachi, assembly GCF_040937935.1. Classification (NCBI taxonomy): domain Eukaryota; kingdom Metazoa; phylum Chordata; class Amphibia; order Anura; family Hyperoliidae; genus Hyperolius; species Hyperolius riggenbachi. The sequence continues at coordinate 192,043,280 of NC_090650.1, read as the reverse complement.
CCATAGTGCCCTTTTAATTTGCCAAGCCTTAAAGCGGAACTGTCGTGAAAATCTTAAAATTTAAAACACATACAAATAAGAAGTACTTTCTTCCTGAGTAAAATGAGACATAAATTACTTCTCTCCTATGTTGCTGGCATTTACAGTAAGTAATAGAAATCTGACATTACCGACAGGTTTTGGGCTAGCCCATCTCTCCATAGGGGATTCTCAGCATGGCCTTTATTCTTTATAAAGACACTCCCTGAAAAAGATTTATACAAAGATGCTGACCAGCCTTCCTGCTCGCCATACACTTTTTTTGGCAGTTGGACGGAGCAACTGCCATTCACTAAGTGCATTTTAAAAATAAAGAAATCCTTGTGAACCCCCCTTGAGGAGATGGGCTAGTCCAAAACCTGTCGGTTCTGTCAGATTTCTACTATTTACTGTAAGTGACAGCAACATAGGGGAAAAGTAGCAATTTATGGCTCATTTTACCCTGGTAGAAATGTACTTTTTAATTGTATATGTTTACATATATTTAAAATTTTAAGATTTTCGAGACAAAGAGACAAAGGTCCTTTAAATACACATTAGTGGTATCGATACAATCGAGCTGGCATGTTGTCCGACTCCCCAGAGGCAGTGCATGTGTATCTGCCGGCACAGCTCACTACAACTATAGACAGGGGAGTGTGGCTCTCATCTTATTACCTCACAGTGGCAGAAAGTAGTTACTGCAGGCATAAACTGCAGTACTACTGAAACATCCAATAGGCTGTTAGGATTGTTGGTCCCATGATGCTCCAATACTATTTAAGTGTCCTCTATTTATTGCAATTTGCATGTGATAGTGTATGGTTGCCTTAGTGCAACTCTGCTGAGTGTGAATTTTGTAGATTAGCTTGCGTAAGATGTTTTGCCTACTCTTGATCCTGTTATTCGATTGCTGCCTGGACGACCCTGGAATTGTATCTGATTTGCTCTTGGCTTATCCTCTGGTACCATGATTATCTGATCTACTGTGTTTGACCCCTGGACTGCTATTGGATTTGCTTTTGCCTTATAATTTTTTACCGTGTGATTCTGACTACTGGTTGCGACTCAAACTGCCTTTAGATATCGCGCCTGTACTGTGCAGGAGATTGGGGTATTGACATTGAAAGGAGGTGAGAGATCCGCCATGCCTGAGACTTTTTTGGGGGCTATTCTTTCAATTTCAGAGTGCTAAAAAGTTATTTTAAACAGCAAGAGAAAAACTATATCCTAGGAAAAAACGTAAAAGTAAATTGAATATGAGCCTTTATCTCTTTTAGTTGATAGGGTGATCTATCATTTTCATGACTAAAATACTTGACCTTATATTGTTGTGAAACAACAATTACAGTAAAAATATTTAAATTCATCACTGATTGCAGTCATGCTTTTTCTTAATGTTATACTGTATGTTTTAAAAACACATCTTACTTTTTTTTGTCATGAGCAAAACTATTTTCTTTCCAATGGATTTCGGTTCAGAACAGAAAGCTACACAGAATACAAATTTAATCTTGACTGAAAAGTTAAAAATGCCAAAAAAAAAAAAGGAGAAAATCAGCATCAAACAAGTCAGTGTGATTCTTACCTGTGTCACTTTAGTAACAATGCTATTCATTTCAGATTGATTTACAGATCCAGGTTTTAAAACTGGACTTACTATTTGTAGATATTTCAAAGCAGCTATAAAAGAAAGATTGATTTAAAAAAGAAACTGGGTCTTTAAACTGCAAAGAGAAAATTGCATAATTATGTAAGCAATTACAATTATGCAGTACAATTTTTTTCACAAATACATAAATCAGAGAAAACCCATAAAATTACTATAATAGCCCCTGCTTAAAGTGATCACTACACCATTGAAACGGAATTAATAATAGAAACAACAGCTGAAATGTTACTCTAAAGACCAACCTCAAAAGAGGAAGAAAGAATATGTTATTTTAATTTTAGATAGTGTGGAAAAAGGATAGATGGAGCTTTGGGGCTTTTGCTACTTATTATATCTGCAGGTCTCATTCACAGGCTTTAGTATATACACACAAATTTTCATTTAATAAAGAGAACATTTGGCAGTTCAGGTCTGTTACAGAGCTCAGCTATTGGCCTACTTGGGCTTAAAGAGAAACTCCGACCAAGAATTGAACTTTATCCCAATCAGTAGCTGATACCCACTTTTACATGAAAAATATAATGATTTTCACAAACAGACCATCAGGGGGCGCTGTATGACTGATTTTGTGCTGAAACCCCTCCCACAAGAGGCTCTGGTACCGTACGGTACTCTGGGCAAACTGCCACAATGTAACAATGACACACACAGGAAATGGCTGTTTATAGCTGTCTGTTAAAGCCAGAACAGCTACATAATCTGCCCACAGTAACAATGTCACCATGTAATACATGTCAGAATGTGAATCTGGGAGAGGAAAGATTTTACAATGAGCAAACTCTGACTAAATCATGTATACATAATTATTGTAAAAATTAAGCACCTTTTTATATTAAATTATTTTCACTGGAGTTCCTCTTTAAGTATAAGACTGGGTTCACACTTATTAAAAACAGAATGTGCAAAAAATGTATTTGTCGCACATCTAATGAAAGTCAATGGAAAATCGCACTTCTGCTAAAATTTGCATTTTCTATTTGCATGCATGAAGTGGCTGAAGTGGCTGGATAGTGTACTGGTTAAGGGGTCTGAATCTCAATTCTTCTCGTTCAGTAAGCCAGCACCTATTCAGTAGTAGACCTTGGGCAAGACTCTCTACCACTGCTACTGCCTATAGGGCGCATCCTAGTGGCTACAGCTCTGTGAGTTCACCAGGAGAAAAGCATGATATTAATGTTATTTGTCTTGTCATGAAAAAGCATACCACTTGCAGCATAAATTCACACATCGCATTTCATTAGCCATTCTGAAAAAATGCATGTGAACATTTGCATAAGAACATGAATTTCAATGCAAAAAAAGCATGTGAAAACATTCCATTTTCTGCATTGATAAGTGTGAACCCTGCCGAAATGTACTTTTTGTAAGCAATTCTTAAAAATAAACTCAGTTGCTTCTTATGGGCATATTGACTTCCTTTTTTCTGGATGCTGTCTGTAATGCTTTCACACCAATCTAATGCTGTATTTGTTTGAGTTCCTTCTGTTGTTCTCTTTTTTTTTTTTCAATATCTTTTTTTTGTGTGTGTGTTAAATTACAGTAAAATCAAATTGTTAAAAAAACTCACATAAAATTATGTTAATGTACTGCAGTTGACATTGGCCCTTTAAGACCAGAGCTGTACTTTACATTTTAAGTCTTGTGATTGTCTCACAGCAATTAAATTGTCAAGAGCCAGCAGAGCAGGTGGGAAGAGCGAGAGCGAGCAGACAATGCAGCGGGGATGATTGAACTCTATGCCCTGGAAGGAATAAGCAACCATAAACAGGGTGTAGATTTTAATTACTGTGGTTCGAAAGCAGTGGAATGGCTCATTTTGTAGGTAGAGTTTATGTCTGAATCTGTACATCAGGGGCGTTTCTAGGTTCCTGGGAGATCCGGGGCACCCCTGAGCACCAAAAGGGAATGATTGTGCAGCGCGCTTAGCGCGGCAAAAATTGGCGTGGTCATGCCGTGGGAAAGTGGGCGTGGTCATAGGTGGGGTCAAATGTACATGAACATAGCAGTGGCATAACTTAAATATGTATTCAATAGGCAGTATTTCACATAAATAAGCCCCTCACCTGGCTTCTGTCTTGTCTTCGGCTGGCTGGCCTGTGTGCTGTACTCGGCTGATGGTTATGCTGGGCTGCCTGGCTGGTGGTTATGCTATGCTATGCTGTGCTGGCCTGGCTGGTGGTGATGCTGTGCTGGCATTGCTGGCGGTGATGCTGTGCTGGCTTGGCTGATGGTGATGCTGTGCCAGCTTGGCTGGCAGTGATATTGAGCCAGCCTGGCTTTGCTAGGTGACTTGCTGGGGGTTAGCTGGGCTGGGCAATTTGCTGCGGGCTTTGCTGTGCTGGGGGCATTTTGGAGGGCTTTGCTGGGCTGGGGCTTTACTAGGCTTTGCTTGGCTGTACACTTTGCTGGGACCAGGAGGCTTTGCTAGGCTGGGGGGTTTGCTTTGCTGGGGGCTGTGCTTTGCTGGGCTGGAGCCATGGGGCTTTTCTTGGCTGTAGATAGGTAGGTGCCCCCAGTATAGGTTAGATAGGTATCTGCCTCCAGTGCAGGTTAGATAGGTAGATTCCCCCAGTACAGGTTAGATAGGTAGGTGCCTCCAGTGTAGGTTAGATAGGTAGGTCCCGCCATTATGGGTTAGATAGGTATGTGCCTCCAGTGTAAACACATACCTGGAGGCCCATTATCTCAACGCAAAAGATTCTAATGAATGGTGCGTCTTTTTTAATTCAACTATTTAGCTATGAAACATAAAATTGGGTTTCCTTGATAATGTACTAAATTCTTCTATATGTTGTTGTGGTGTCTATTTCATTTTTCCACAGCACTTTTACAAATTACAAAGAATAATTCATGTTACCAACTGTCCCTCTGTGGAGCTCACAATCTAATTTTATATAATCTAATCTGGGCCCAGTATAGAGGAGAGCCAATTAACCTACCAGTGTGCAAATATATATGGGAGAATATGATTTTAGAGATCCAATTGCTTACTAGGACCGGGAGCTGGGGTAAGACAGCAGAGTTGTTTGGCTCTGTCCTATCTCAGATCACATTCTGATGTATGTCATTAAGCACGGCAGTACCGTTCTCCAGACAAACAGTTCCAGATGAATAATCCCCTTTCCTCCCTTCTCGTTTACTACAAATGTTTACGTCAATAGTTTGCATTCCCATTTAACATTAAAGTCAATAGCTGCTGACTTTAGCAGTTAATAGCAAAGCTCCGGTACGTGCTAAAATCACCAAATTTGCAGTATGCAAAGGAAAAGTGTGGGTACATGGGAAAAAAAATCAAAAAGTAGTTTTTGAGAAAATAGATTTTAAAGAAAAAAGTATATATTAAAATGAAAGATAATGTATCAACCTATCAGTAGTGTGAATTTACATATATTAAAAGAAAGAGCAGTAAATTTCATCACCTGGAAACCCTGTGGAAATGTGGCAATGTTTTGGTCAGGGATCGCTATACAGCCGCAATATTGCTGTATAAGGATCCCTGGCAAATTTAGCGGTGATTTGGCAATTGAATGCTACATTTTAAATACAGTATAAATTCACTTGGATGCCTCCCTCCTGAGCCTCTTTAATCCCTTGTCCCCCATGTAGGCTGGGATAGCCTCGGCCGTGTAAAATATCTAGAGGACATTGGTGTGGTAACATGAATTAAAGGTAAGTATTTATGGTTAATTAAAAACAATAAATTGCTTTTCTTGTTGTGATTTTATTTAATTTTTACTCTTTTGCAGTACAACTATACTCATGTCACCTGGGGAAGGGGCGGGCATCTCGGGGTCCCCTTCTTAAAGGGGTCTCCCAGATGCTGCCATAAACCCCCTCCTCCTGAGCACCAGGTGTCTCCCAGATGCCGGCCCCCAACTCCTCCTGAGCACCAGAAGTAGGGAAGCGCCCCTTGTCCATGTATTGTACAAGGGCTCTGGGGGAGAGGGGGAGGCTTGGCTGCCCCTCTCTTCCAGAGCCCCCCATACCATGGACCATGCTGGTATAGCTCAGGATGCGGAGTCCCATGCAGCCAGGGCTCTGCACTCTGGCTATCCCACCCTACATTGAGACAATGGGTTAAAAAGACTCAGGAGGGGGAACCCAACATCATTTTTTTTAGTTTACTTTTTAATGGCCAAATCACTGCTAAAATTGCAAGGGATCTTTATACAGCAATATTGTGGCTGTATAGCGGTCTCTGGCCAAAGCGTTGCCACATTACCATGGCGTTTCCAGGTGGTCATTAAACACTGGGTACTGACCACTTAAGAAAGCCCATCATGAAATTCACTGCTCTTTCTTTTGATACACATAAATTTACACTACGGATAGGCTGATACATTATCTATTTTTAGCCAAATTTAAAAGTAAACTTTTTTCTTATCATAACTTTAAAAACGATTTTCTCAAAAACTACAAGGTCTTTTTGAAAAAAGAAATGTCCCTGTTACCAGTTACTCTTCTCCTTAACATACCCTGCAATTTTGGTGACTCTAGAATGTATTTTATGCTTTGCTATTAACCGCTAAAGTCGGCAGCCATTGAAATTTTGTATTCATTTTGTACACCTTCTTTGAAGAAATTGTGGCTGTAGAGATGCCCTGAGGGTTTTAGACGTTCACCCTTCCATTACAGTATATGGAGCATGCCGCAAAGGATTGATTTGGGAATTTTCCTGGTAAGATTCGCAAACACATTCGCGATGCAGAATTGTGATGTTCGCTAATCCCTATATGTCATTCCTACATTTTGTAGTGACATATGGTATAACAGCATTGTTTTTATCATTATGTATTTATATAGTGATATCTTCTGTAGCCCTTAACAGAGTCTATAGTAATTTCACTAACTGTCCCTCAAAGGAGCTTGCAATCTAACCCTATCATTATCATAGTCCCTGTCATAGTCTAAGGCCAATTTTTAGATGATCAGTTTAAGAGGAACTTTAATGACTATGCTTATTTAAAACAATATTACTCCAATGTTTGCCCGTTGTAAACACTTTTCTTTCCCTGATTTACATTCTTAAATTTATCACAGGTGGTGATATCTATACTACTGCTAGCTGCATCACTGCAAAATGTTTGTTTACTGTTTGTTCCGAAGTCAGTAGAAATAACACCTGGGGCCATAAGTAATTCACCTTTTCTCCTAAGTTTTCACCCAGGAAATGTTATTTCATTTTTTGTTTAAATCCACTTTTAGCACTCTGCAATTGAAAAAGTACTAAAAGTAGGTAAAAAGTACTGTAAAAATTATTTTGAATATGTTTTTGTTTGCTGATGGCTTCAAAGGCATTTTATTGATAATGTGTAAAAATATCACCTAGGAGCAAACTTAGGAGAAAAAGGGTATTGCATATGGCCCCTTGGCCCATATGAAATTAACTTTTTCTCCTGATTTTTCTCCTAGGTGATATTTTTAAACTTGTCAATAAAATGCCTTTTAAGCCACTAGCAAGTACGAAAATACCCAACATAATTACTTTCACCCTACTTTTCAGTACTTTTTCAGTTGAAAAGTGCTGGAAAGGTATTTTAAATAGAAGATGAAAAATTATCTCCTAGTAGAAAACTCAGAAGAAAAAGGGAATTGCATATGGGCCCTGGTCTCCAAGAATTCTCCATAACTAAATAGCCTAGACTAAACTCCTGGGACGGAAGGGTTACATACCAATATAGAGTTATACTGTATATAGGTAGCTTTAGGAAGTGTTTCTGATGCTGCAATCAGACTAATTAATGTAAAAGTGAGTATCCTGAATAATTTACTGCATTTTACTTTATGTCACTAGGATTCCTCTTTATCAAATTCACATGTCACATGTCACATATCACAACTTAAAGAGCACATTCAGCAAGCTCAATAATACATTTAGATTAGCCCTTATTGTGCATGTACACGTGGACTTAAATAAATGTGCTATTTGCATGGGGGCATGGCTAGCGTGGCCATGTGAGCAGACACACTGCTCTAAGCTCCTCTCACCAGTACCATTACTCCTCATCCACCCTCCTTTCTCTGCTGCCTGCACAGCTGTCAACTTACCTGCTTACTCCCACCAACCTCCAGAACATTACTATACCAGCCATGGGGCTCAAATCCAAGGAGAAAGAGATGGAGAAAGCGGTGGGCCTCCTTGACAAATTTCAGCAACAGGCTCAAGATGGCGCCCAACAGGAGGGAGATGAAGTTGCCAGCACTGATACAGTCCGGATCCTGGAAGCCATCACCACCTTACAAACCTCCCTCACTGAAATGTTTATGAAGCTGGAGGAAGGGAAGGCAGATCTCAGATAAGTTCAGTGACTATGAGGCAGGTAGACATGGAAAACCGCCTACTGTGGAACAACAACCGCCTCATTGGTCTCCCTGAATGGTTGGAGGGAGATGACACAGAGGGATATCTGTAGCAGATGCTAATCAGCTACTATGGCCGTGACTCATTCACTTCATTTTTCTCTGTAAAGCATGCACATCGGATCCCCACTAAACCTTTATCAACCAGAGCTCTGCCACATACTTTCATAGAAAGGTTATTACACTTCAAAGCTCGAGATACTGTGATTCGCCTTGCCTTTTTGAAAAAAACTAATCTTATACAGCTTATTATCTGTACGCCATATATGCCTATATGACATATACATCCTGTTGTTCCTATAGATCATATCCCCCTTTGTACTATCTGTACACCTATATTATTGCAGCCTTACCCCCATCCTCTCATTTTATTCATTGCATTTTTGTCTTATGTTTGTGGTTTTTAATTGATCTTTCAAGTGATTAATAAAGATGATTTGTATATACTTTTCTATTGGTGCCTGTAGAGTATTTGTTTCTTTTTTTCTATGCAACAACACACTGGTATCTACATTCACAGATTTCAGTTTAGAGACCCAGACACAGTGAGCCAGCTATATGGAAGTGAAGTGCAAACTGAAACTACAGTATGCGTTGCTATTCCCAGCACACCTGCAGGTGATGGGAAGACACTTCTTTAGCTCTTCTCTGATGCCATCTCTGCCCTCCCCTCCTCCAAGTCACCCGGATCAGATAGGTTACCAATTGTAAAACTTCATCTAACACTATCACTTCCAAGCGCTTTCCTAGTGCCTATGAGAACTTTCCTACTCGACCCCCGAGGCTGTAACATGCCTCATATTAAATCCAGGTAAAGACCCGAAAGAGTGCACTTCATGTCAGCCGATATCGTTGATACAAACCGACACCAAAATATAGGCAAAGGTGTAGGCCCGCAGACTTAACCATGTTGTGTGCACTTTACACATCTTGATCAAACGGGATTTGTTCCGGATTCATCCACTGCTCTCAACCTGTGCTGCCTGTTAGTTAATCCGAAAGTGAAACATTCTAATTTAGGCACCCAAATCCTAATTTCACTTGAAGATGAAAAAGCATTTAATACGGGGGAGTGGGACTTTCTCCTTGCTGTGTTGCGTAAATTTGGCCCAGGGGACAACTTTGAAAATGGGTGAAATTGTTATACACAAAGCTGGTAGCTAAGGGCAAAGTCAATAGCTGGCTGTCCTGTTCCTTTGACTGGCAGAGGGACACCCAACAAGGCTGCCCTCTCTTACTTTTACTATTTGACTTGTCTAACAAACTGCTCACAGCTCTGAACTGTGCAAACCCTGATATTTGGGGTGAAGGACGGCATCACTGAGAAAGTTAGCCTATATGCTGAAGATATGTTACTATAACTTGAGGATCCAGGTGGGTCCCTGGAGGCTTCTTTGGGCACTGTTATTACTTTTGGGCAGTTTTCTGGCCTTAAAATCAACTGGACTAAGTATTTTATTCTCCATGTTGATCAATTCCCTCCCACCCCCCTTTACAAGACTGGCCGCTCTAATCTTTTCAGGATGATTTTACTGCCCAAGGTTTTACATGTTTCCTGGCAACCCCCTGTGTATCTCCCACCCAATACTTTTACTAAGCTTAGTATGCATCTAACACAGTTCATATGGGCTAACCAAAGACATGGGCTGGCCCTTGCCACAATGCAGAACCCCAAGGACCTTAGAGGGATAGTCCTTCCAAACTGTTATTCTTATTACTTAGATACTCAAGTATCCCACCTGTATGAGGGGTTTATTAGGGATAAGGATCCTCTCCAGATGTTGCTCTTTGCTGAACTACCGGTCAAATAAGCAGATCCCATGTACAATGACCTAAAGGGTAAGCAAGGCAACCCTAACTTTTAGTCCCTACCGATTACCCTGAAGCAGATATTGTAACTTGTAACTACTCCCACACCCTTCTCCAGCTCAAAACCTCAATACAACATGTGCCACTGAGGGAAAATAAGTGTTTAGAGGAATTAAGCAAGTTACCTGACTCCCGATTTTGGATTGATAAAGGTGATGAATATCTATTCCAGCTTTTCCAGGGTACATTTTTTAATCTTTGACCAATCATCATCTGAGTTTGACCTCCACCACACAGACTTTTAGAAATATCTCTAGCTTAAGCACGCACTGTACACCCAATTTGAGGTTTTCCCAACACGTAAGACTGAAGCCCTGTTCACAGTGGTCAGTTGTGTTGCAGAATAATTCTGCATGTCAACTCACTGCTCTACAATTCTGTGGGCCTGTTCCCAGTAACGGATTGTGTTATTGTAACTCGCTGCATGCAGGCTTTGTATTAAAGTCTATGGCCAATCTCCGTTGCAGTTCACAGTGATTATAACGAATGAGTTATGCAACTGACCACTGTGAACATAGCCTGACTCTAGAATGTTTGACAGTATCCAGGACCCATCCTCTAAAAAACTAAGCTAGGCATTGTATGGTGCAATAATACTACGACTCATAATAATAATACTCAGCTAGTACTACTTTACGCTGAGCAGTATGGGAAAGAGACATGAGTCCTATCACGAAGTATGAATTGGATGAAACACTTGAAAGAGTACCTAAGGTTGCACCACATGCACCTGATCGACTCCTGCACCCCAGTTCGTTTATCCAAATTTAACCACCTTGGATTTTAATTGTTTTGCGGCGCTCAGCTGCAGGTGTTTTTTTTCTCACTTTTTTTTATCATGTAGCTAGCCTAGCGCTAGCTACATGATTCCCCACTCCCTGCGCTATCCCTCCCACCCCTCCGATCGCCGCCGGCGATCATACCCAACAGGAAATACCGCTCTGAACGGGATTTCCTGTTAGGGCTTCCCTCATTGCCATGGCGACGATCGGAAGGATATCATCGACGTCATCAACCTCATGACATCAGGGGGAGTCCCGATCCACCCCTTAGCGCAGCGTAATGGGTCAGGGGGGCCCTCTTTCGCAGCACGTAGCGGCGGATCGGCAGCGAGTGCGGGCGATCGAGTAGAACACACAGCTAACAAAGTGCTGAGCTCGTCCATATCGCTAAGCTGGTTAAACCTGGCACACCGCCTAATTGTTCTAAATGTTTTACATATGATGTGGACCTATACCTTAGTTGATACTTACTGGATGCAAGTTCCCAAATTTCTCACTGATTATATGGGCTGCCCACTTACATGTGAATCTATGTATAAGTATGCCTCCTTTACATATTTCCTGACACCTTTACTTGAAAATTCCTGCAGCAATTTACTATAGAAGTACTTCATCTAGCCCATAAACTTCTCAGTTGAGGTTGGGGAGCTCATACTCAATTGTGAAATGCCTCTTGAAACAAGATATTCAAGTTTTGACAGTGTTGTAGGAAGGACATTTCTCCACAGTCTTTGTGACATCTCACTGTAAATGCCCTTTGTCGACTTTCCCTGGAGAAACAAAAACTTCATGATGGCCCATACTCCAACTACATGACATTTGCTTGTGCCTCTGGTATAACGGCTTCTAATTAAAATAATTCACTAACACCTGACATTTGCACAGTTACATACCAAGATATTAGGCTGTCATATGCCCCCCCCCCCCCCCCAACACACACACACTTTTTTATCTTATCTGGAAGGGGGGAAAAGCGAGGAATGTATCAGCATCCCCTCGTAAAAGAGGCTTGCACACCTGTTTGTCTGGCTAACAGGCATTTATTGATGCATTGTCTGCAATTTATCTTCACTGAATAAACATTGTTCACTGAACTATTGTTGGTGACCTAAACCTTATACACACATATACAAGGCATTTTGTCCAGCAGGGATTGGTACCAACCCTTGGGCAACACTGTAGAGTTGACGTTGTACATTGCTTGCTTGCAGGTGGGGAGAACAATGCTTTCGGCTGTCGGTGGGCCAAAGTGAGATGCCAGATGGATCGCTGGTCAAGCAGCCAAGGGAATCGGGGGCTGCTGTTTACATTCTGGGTTCTCAGCAAAAGCGGTCATTATCAGCTGCCAAGGCTATGTTTCATCTAGCGTGTGTACGGGGCTTAACTGGTAAGCCAACGCTTGCCTCCTTTTAAACTGCTTTTACATGTTGTACTTTTTGCTTGGGTGCCTCCCTCTATTCATTTAAATTGACGTTCCCCACTTTCCTCAGTTCAGTGTATTTTGTTAATATATTAACATCCCATTTACCTTTTAATTCTATCTTTTTCTCCAGTTAATTTCTAGTGATATCAATACAACAGCAGTGTTCTTAGTCATCCTGTATATACAGTATCTCCCATATGCTGTAAATAGTTAAAAACCACTAATGCTTAGAGACATACAGAAGAATGCAGCTAATTATTCAGGATACCTACTTTTATGTTAATTGCCCTGGTTTCAGCTGCAAAAACAATTCCTATATCTATATATTGCAGTATATTGGTATGTACCCCATCACTTTCCCTGTGATGTCAAGCCTAGGCTGTTTAGCTTTGCGTCTTTCTTTTCCCAGTTCAAGCTGGAAGACTAGGACAATATGCAATTAACTTCTTCACCTGTGTTTTCTCCTGGGCGATTGTTTTTCATCTTCTCTTTAAAAACTTGTTCAACACTTTTCAATTTAAAAAGTATCAAAAAGTAGGTGAAAAAAAGTACTGTCAAAATAATTTTGAATATTTTCTTGCTTGTTGGTGGTTTAACAGAATTACAGTATATATGGACAAGGTATGAAAATATCACCTAAGTGAAAACCCAGGTGTTTTGTTTCTATCCACAACACACAAAACACAACCATTCCTTAATGATGCACCATGTCAGCACTAAAGATGTTGCCACCTGTGAGAAATGTCAGAATGTAAATCAGGGTGAGGAAAGATTTTACAATGGGCAAATACTGACTAAATAATTTATAAAGTAATATTGAAAAAAAAATAAACAATTATATTCATGTTATTTTCACTACAGTTACTCTTAACATAAAGTTGTTTAAAGCATTTAGTTTTCCTTGAGGGTTGAAGGCCTGTTAAACTGTTTTGCACACAAATAAGAATGGAACACTGTGCTTAGACAGGGCCCAGGTGTCAGGCAGTAGTTCTATTACCTTTTTCAACATTTAGCAGCTTTATAACATGATTTCTAATGATATCAGAGAGCTGGTAGAATGTCTTTAACCAGTACCAGTAATGGAGTTGTTCCAGAGGAAACTGCATTTTATTTAAATGTTCAAGCCTGTAAAACAGAATATGATATTCTCAACAAATAGTAAATTTTAGGCATGAGAGTGCTCAGAATCTATCAATAAAATCTTATGTTTTCATTGTTCTATCTGTCTCTAGAATTGTATGTTTTTTCATTACTTTTTCTCTCTCGCTTGTTCATAGACAGCAATACATCCGTTTTAGTAAAGTGGGTGAGCTTTAACCTCCAAAACTAGAAATCCTGCCAAAAAGTCTTATTTAGTTTGGAACAGAGTAGAAAATGTTAGATAAGTATTGCTGTCTGAATTCTCTTTGAGTAGTTTCTCTTCATTTCCTGTCCCAGCAACAAATTAGATGAGGAAAATGAGGTAAATGATCATAATGTGAAGACAGTAATACAAACAGTAGTAGCACAGATAGAGGTTTACAATATAGTGTATGTTAAGTTTTTCCTTCTCTGCTAAGATTTCACTCGACTCCTAGCATTACTAAAATAACAGTTACGAAGTGTATTTATGGAGTAGCTACACAAAACAGCAATAACATTCCCAAATTATAATGCATGGTTATACAGTATAATGGTCTTGTATTTTTATTATTCACTGGATTTCAGTTGTCATAATGCAATAGAAAGCTAAAAAGAAACAAAAAAATTCCAATGTATTACTGTGCAGAGACACCAGAGATAAAAATGTTAACGTGAGATATTTATTTTTTAGTAGAGATGACTAATATCTCTTTTAGGTGAAATCAAACAGATTGAAGCAAAAATGAGATATGAACAAGACCAGTCAAGTCTCTGACTGGCTAGTGGTGATTACATGATCATGCAAAGATTTCACTGTCCATTTACCTTACACAATTTCACATATATGATGAGAAGTATATCTTAAAGTACCCCTGACCCCGATATAAAACCCAACATTTTTAACATGTTTTCCTCCCTGGTGCTGTGTCACTAGCACACAGCTCCATCCTCCCACCTCCAGCACTCCCTGTGGCTCCCTTCTGACATCACATATGGGCAGGAAGGAAGTGGCAGTTCTTCCTCCCCACTGCCTGCCCTCAACTCAGCCCCTTCTACCTGCCGCTTTAGTTCCACTTATGATCTGCTGCACACAGCGCACAAGGGAGCTGCGCTGTGTGTGGTCTGGTGGTGATTGAGGTCAGAAGGATATCCGACCTCAATTATTACAAGTCCGCACACAGCACAGATCCACGGCACGCTGTGTGCAGTGGTTCACAAGCGGAACTAAAGCGGCAGGTGGAGGGGGCTGAATTATGGAGAGGAGGAAGAACTGCCACTTCCTCACTGCCCATATTCGACATTATGCCTCAGTCGGAGATTACGACTGAGCAGAACGGGGTCTACAGGGGGCACAAGTGGTGGTGGGGGGTGCTATGTGCTAGTCACACAGCACCAGTAACATAAACAATATTAAAAATATTGGGGCCAAGGTGTAGGTCAGAGGTACCATATTTTTTGCCGTATAAGACGCACTTTTTCTCGCGTACGTTAAAAAGGGGCGCTGGGAAAAAAGGGCGCCGGGTTTTTAACGATAAGCATGGATAACGTTTAAAAATGTATTGTACTGTATTTCGTTTAAAATTAATGTTTTTTAAAGTTATAAATCATTAAATAATGTGCATTAAATCGGCAATTGTAAAAACGTTAATCTTTCGTTTAAATACTGAAACGTATAATAACGTTAAAAAAAAAAATACTAAGTAACCCTCCCTGTACCTACCCCTAACCCCTAGACCCCCCTGTTGATGCCTAAACCTAAGACCCCCCCTGTTGGTGCCTAAGTAACCCTCCCTGTACCTACCCCTAACCCCTAGACCCCCCTGTTAGTGCCTAAACCTAAGACCCCCCTGTTGGTGCCTAAACCTAAGACCCCCCTGTTGGTGCCTAAACCTAAGACCCCCCTGTTGGTGCCTAAACCTAAGACCCCCCTGTTGGTGCCTAAACCTAAGACCCCCCTGTTGGTGCCTAAACCTAAGACCCCCCTTTTGGTGCCTAAACCTAAGACCCCCCTTTTGGTGCCTAAACCTAAGACCCCCTGTTGGTGCCTAAACCTAAGACCCCCCCTGTTGGTGCCTAAACCTAAGACCCCCCCTGTTGGTGCCTAAACCTAAGACCCCCCTGTTGGTTTTTTCGTTTAAAAATAATGTAAAAAAAAAAAAAATGTACTGTTTTTCATTTAAAAATAATGTTTGAAAAAAAATATTGTACTGTTTTTCGTTTAAAAATAATATTTAAAAATGTATAAATCATTAAATAATGTGTAATCATGAGAAGCAGTAATAAAACATTAAGTCTCCGGGCGCCGCTTTTAAAACGTTATTTTTCACCGGCGCCCTTTTTTCCTATCGGGCGCCCATTAAACGATATTTATTATAGGAGTGAATGGCGGCGCCCGATTTGTCCACTAGCCTCAGGCGCCCGAATTAACTGTTTCCCTTTTTCTCCCCCAAAAATAGGGGAAAAAAGTCCCTGCGTCTTATACGGCAAAGGCAGGGAATTCCCGACTTAGAAACGCCCGTCGATACGGACCGCGACCTGCCGCCACGTCGGGAATTCCCTGCCTGTGTGGCTGCACCCGACGTATGCCTCTGCCCGCTCCCCATGCCTGTAATGTGTTCGGCGTGTGTAATATGCCCCCTCCCGCTGTGTGCCTGATCTCTGCGTGCCCCCGCTAGTGTATAATATGCCAGCTCCCCAGCCTGCCTTATCTCCCTCCCCCATGTCTTGGCTGCCCCCCGGGTGTTAATCTGCAGCGGGCTTACCTCTCTGCCTTGCCCGTGAGGATTGGAGACCTCCTTCACAGCCGCGCATCTCGCTCTAGTGATCGGCATGTGATAATGACGCAATCACCACATGCCGATCACTAGAGCGAGATGCGCGGCTGTGAAGGAGGTCTCCAATCGTTGCGGGCAAGGCGGAGAGGTAAGCCCGCTGCAGATTAACACCCTGGGGAGGGGCAGCCAAGACATGTGGGAGGGAGACAAGGCAGGCGGGGGAGCGGGCATATTATACACTGGCGGGGGCACGCAGAGATCAGGCACACAGCAGGAGGGAGCATATTACACACTCAGCCAGACACATAACAGGCATGGGGGAGAGGGCAGAGGCATAAGTCGGGTGCAGCCACAATTTACACACATGCGGGGGACACAGGCACATGGGGCAGGCATGAGGGACACATAGAGGACACGGCAGGCATGGGTGACACAGGGGACACATGGGGGACACAGGCACATGGGGCAGGCATGAGGGACACATGAGGCATGCATAAGTGACACATGGGGACACAAGCACATGGGGCAGGCATGAGGGACACAGAGGACACATGGGGGACACAAGCACATGGGGCAGGCAGGCATGAGGGACACACAGAGGACACATGGGACATGCATGGTTGCCACAGAGGACACATGGGACAGGTATGGGGGACACAGAGAACACATAGGGCAAGCATATAGGGCAGGCATGGGTGACACAGGGCACACGGAGCATGTATGAGGGACACACAGATGACACATGGGGTATGCATGGGTGACACAGAGAACACATGGGGCATGCATGGGTGACACAGAGGACACATAGGGCATGCATGGGGGACACATAGGGCAGGCATGGGTGACACATGGGGCATGTATGAGGCACACAGAGGACACATGGGGCAGGTATTGGGGACACAGAGGACACATGGGGAGACAATGGGACACAGGAGGACAACATTTGAGGGGTAACATGTACAAGACTCTCCTGGAATATGGACGCACCAGGTTTTGTATATATATTTTTTTTCTCTGGTTTTTGCCCTCTAAACCTGGGTGCGTCTTATATTCCGGAGCGTCTTATACGGCGCGAAATACTTTAAAACAAATCAGTTGAATATTTTGCACTGAAGTAAATGTTTTGGCAGTAGCTTCTAAAAGAAAAAACTGTTACATTCTGCTTACCTCTCTGGAAAAAAATTTTCAGCAAATGTAGCAAAAATATCTTCCAAACTTTCCAGCTGTTTTAATATGTTTGACAAATAAAAGAGTGCACTTTCTGCATCATTTCTTTCAACGCTTAGCAAATGAATATGTTTCTCAATTTCAGGCACAATAACATTTTGAAGATTATCGTATGTAGTCCATTGAAAAAATAACTAAGAAAAAAGTAAAAACATCTGCATTTGTTTTGTTTTTTTGTTGTTGTTAATAATGATAAGATCAAAAAACATTCCAGTCACAGTAAAAACAAAAACAGAGGACACCGAGAGCCCAATAGTGCAATATTGTCTGGTAAGCTCAATATATAAAATAATGTCAAAGGTTCTTATACTCACAAAGGTGGGTTACCATCAGGCAACCACTTGACAGGCAGGTGGGGAGTATTAGTACCTGACCCCACTCAGGTATAAAAGTCACTCTCTGTAGATAGAAAAATGGGGAAAGAACCCCTCCACCAGGGGTGGACTTAATAGTGCTGTAATATGTACGAACAGAGGCGCCAAGCAGAGTAAAACAATGTTCTAAAAATGATAAAAAGAGGGAAGTCGAGGTGGACTTACCTCCCTCTGGTAGTGGACATATACTCAAATGCAGAGTAAAAATATATATACAATTTATTCACCACTCCATAAAATCGCAACGCGTTTCGCGGTCAACAGTCCCGCTTCATCAGGCAGTATAGGAGCATAAAAAACTGGTTCAGGTCCATAAAGTGTGTGAGCGCCTCTGACAGAGGCGCTCACACGCTTTATGGACCTGAACCAGTTTTTTATGCTCCTATATTGCCTGATGAAGCGAGACTGTTGACCGCGAACCGCGTTGTGATTTTATGGAGTGGTGAATAAATTGTATATATATTTTTACTCTGCATTTGAGTATATGTCCACTACCAGAGGGAGGTAAGTCCACCTCGACTTCCCTCTTTTTATCATTTTTAGAACATTGTTTTACTCTGCTTGGCGCCTCTGTTCGTACATATTACAGCACATTCCAGTCACAGTGACTATTAACAAAAACTGCTGTCCAAGGCACTTTGCATGTTATTGGTTTAAAAGTATTGGAAATATACTTTTAGTTAAAATTAAAGTACACCTTTTGCACAAGGAAAAGACGTTTCAAACGAGAGAAAATTTAAAAAAACAGTGTGCATTAACCTATGGGTCGGTTCACACAGGCTTCTGAAGCACATTAAATGCCAGCGCTCGTTGCTTAAGTGCTGTTTATTTTATTTATGTATTTATTGTATTTATAAAGTGCCAACATATTACGCAGAACTGTTCATTCAAATTTTACTCAATGCTGATTCTTAGTGTTGTCTCATTTATACCTGGAAGCTACACCACTAGGACACATGCTTCTGGGTTCCTCGTTGGCCAGTGATCTATCTAACCATTATGCAAAATGCCTAAATCATGCCAGTATGCTGCCTATGCCTTCTGCACAGTTTTTACATCATGCCAGCTCATCAGAATCAGAATACATTTTTGGCCAAATAGGTTTGTACCAGGGGTGTAACTAGAAATCATTAGGCCCCCCTGCAAAACTTTGAATGGGGCCCCCTCCACCCCACCCTTCCCCGCTTTTTGCACAGGTAAACTGAGAACCAATGTTATTCAATTAACAGGCATTTTCTCTATTAATTACACTAGCTTCTGTGATAAAATGTGCATATTTTTACACATACAGACACACATGGGGTGCAGAAAAGGCATATAGAAAACCAACAGATGAGTGTGCTCCCATCCTCAGCTTATTACACTCACTCTGTCCATCTCTGATGAAGCAGAACTCCAGCTCTGCAGACTCCTCCAGCATCTCTACAGTACACAGCACTTGGGAGGGGTTGAGAGGTTGGGGGCTGGGCGCTATACACAAGAGCCTGCTGCACCCTGAATAGGGACTGTCTACAAATCTTTGTCTGCAAAACTTTGTATGATTCCTTATCAGTAGCTGAGCAGATGCAGTCATTACAACAATTGTGCAGAGAGCAGACAGTTTTTTCTCTCTGTGCCCTTAGTTGTCTTTCAGGACAGGGAAAAGAAAGTTCTCCCCCACAGGGCCCCCTGCACCTTCTGCCCTCCCCTGCAGCTACATCCCTTGCAGGGTCTATTGTTACGCCCCTAGTTTGCACTTACAAGGAATTTGACATGGCAGTGTCTTCACAGACAGTATATGTGTGTGTATATATATATATATATATATATATATATATATATATATATATATATATATATATATATATATATATATATATATATATATATATATATATATATTAAAAGTCAAGTACAGTGTGTAAGTTATAGTGGCAGTACACAGGGTGAGAAGTGTTAATTTTCAGTTCTATGCTGAAATGTTTTTAAGTCCTAGCAGATCTGGTGTGGTTCTGCATTAAGCATGGCTACTGTTTCTTATAACCTTCTATACGGGCCTTTTTATGATCTTGTTAGCCTGTGTCATCTTTCAATTTCTACTACTATCTTTATTGTAATTTTGCCATTAAGCTTTGTTATCAACTATTTGATATTAATAAAAATTAGTGTTACAAAAAAAAAGCATGGCTACTGTCTAAGTGCAAAAGCTGTTCCTGTGACTGGAAGTTTTAGTTGCAACTGACCAATATCTCACCCTTAAAGACATAAGCTGGAAGATGTAGTGAGCAGGGCGAGAGGGGTCAGAGGCAATCTTGGTCACTCTCCTTCTGCACATCCTAATGTAAACATCCTGCAGACAAGGTAAGCTACAGCCAATTATTTGTTCTGCTGATTGGATAATGTGATACAGTCTCACCTTTTCTAGTACTCTAAATCTTGGCAACGTTCTGCCTTGAGAAAGCCTAAAACATAGGGGGAAAAAAATGCATAGGCATTATCTAGAGCAGGGTTTCCCAACTCTGTCCTCAAGTACCACCAACAGTAATTGTTTTGAAGAAAACATTCACAGGTGAGAATTAGTGTCTCAGTAAAGCTGATTATGCACCTCTGTGGACTTTCACAAAACATGCACTGTAGGCCATACTTGGGACAGGATTGGGAAGCCCTGTTCTAGAGAGCCTAAATATTCTAGGGCACTGCCTAGGCATTCTGCAAAGCATGTTAATTATGACAATGCACTCCCTAGGCATTGTGCAAAATGCCTAAATCGTGCCAGTATGCTGCCTGGGCATTCTGCACAGTTCCTACATCATGCCAGCTCATACCTCCTACATTTTGGAGCCAGAAAAAGGGACACTGTGAAATGCTCTGGCCACATATCATTTTTATATACAGTGTGTGCCAGTGGAGGCTCCAGGATTTTTTTGGGGGAGGGTGCTATGCAGGTGCTGGACCAACTTCTGGGGTAGCTAATGACCCGTGGCGCAAAGGTGTGGCTATAATGACAAAAATGGGCAAGGATATGACCGGATGAGGGCGGAGCTAACTTTAATTTAAAAGTGCAATGCAAAGACAGTGGGCCCAAGTTTTGGTGACCCTTTCCCCAGAAAATTCACATAATTGTGCAGGTTTTCTCAAGAAAATACATGTTATGTGAGCAGATTTGCCCAGAAAATACATTCAATTATGTCGGCAGATTTGCCCAGAAAACACATTCAATCATGTGGCAGATTTGACCAGAAAACACATTCAATCATATGGCAGACTTGAACAGAAAATACGTGCAATCATGTGGCAGACATGACCAAAAAAATACGTGCAATCATGTGGCAGATTTGACCAGAAAACACGTTCAATCATGAAGCAGACTTGACCAGAAAATACGCGCAATCATGTCGGCAGATTTGACCAAAAAATACGTGCAATCATGTCGGCAGATTTGACCAAAAAATACGTGCAGTCATGTGGCAGATTTGACCAGAAAACACGTTCAATCATGTGGCAGATTTGACCAGAAAATTCATGCAATCATGTAGCAGATTTGACCAGAAAACACGTTCAATCATGTGGCAGATTTTACCAGAAAATACGTGCAATCATGTGGCAGCCTTGACCAGAAAACACTTCAATCATGTTGCAGACTTGACCATGACCAGAAAATACATCTGCTAATAAATAATAATAAAAAAACATTTACTCACCTGCAGAAGACCTTCTGTCCTGGCCTCCGTCCGGCGCGCAGCTCCCACGATCCTCTGCAGCCAGCCAGCAACGTCCCCGACTTCCTGAACTGAAACTTCCGTGCTGAGAGCAGGGCTACCAGAAAATGGCGCCCAAAGCCCTGCACTGCAGACTCGAAGTCTCCAGAGCAGGGCTTCGGATGCCATTTTAACCTTAGCCCTGCTCTACCACTGCTGGAGCTGCGCTATGAGCTGCGGACTGCTGCTGCCCGTGAACTGACGCAGCGTCTATTAACGCCGAAAATCAGTTCACGCTGGGGGGTGCTTGGACAATTTTAGGGGGTGCTTCAGCACCCCAAAGCACCCCCCTGGCGCCGCCACTGCCGTGTGCAGTGTTAAAACATGGGTGTGGTCATGAGATACTTAGAGAAGAGCCTAATGCTCATGAACCTTAGTGGTGTGCATCCTGTCCTTTAAGACAAAGATAAGTCCCTGAATACCAAACACGAATATGAAACATGACAAAATAGATATTTTCCACTTTTCAATTCCCTTCCTTCTTCAATACATAGCATGCAATTATCTAAGTGCTCTAAACATTCTAAGTATTCTGAATGTGCTAAGTGATCTTAACCCTCCTGGCGGTTTATTAAAATCCGCCAGGGGGCAGCACAGCTGTTTTTTTTTTATTTTTATTTTTTTATATCATGTAGCGAGACAAGGTCTTGCTACATGATAGCCGCTCCGCCCAGCCTGAAGCGATCGGAGATCAGGAGATCCCTCCTGGAGGGCTTCCCCCGTCGCCATGGCGATAGGCGGGATGACGTCACCGACGTCCTCGACTTCGATCCACCCCTCAGCGCTGCCTGGCACTGATTGGCCAGGCAGCGCACGGGGACTGGGGGGGGGGGGTCGGCTGCAGCGCGACGGATATCGGCGGATCGGCAGGGAGCGGCGGCGATCGGATTGCACTCTCAGCTAGCAAAGTGCTAGCTGCGTGTAGCAAAAAAAAAAAAATTATGCAAATCGGCCCATCTGGGCCTGAGCAGTGCCTTCCGGCGGCATAGCCCAAGCTCAGCTCGGGCTTACCGCCAGGAAGGTTAACGTTCTAAGTGTTCTACATTTTTTAAGTGTTCTAAACATTCTAAGGCATTTATTTACTTTTTCTCTTAAGTTTTCTCCAAAGAGATATGCAGTATTTTCATCTTCTGTTTAAAAATAGGGATGGTCGCTGAATTCCGTGGAATTCGAATTTCCGCGATTTCGGCCGGAATTGGGCTAATTCTGATTCCGCCGGTCGGAACGGAATTGCTATAGCGGTAATGCGGAATTCCTCGGAAAAATGCAGAATTCCACCGGAATGCAAATTTAAGTATGCCAATCACAAGGAAGAAGCTTCTAAGTGTATTTCTACCTGGAAAACTGAATTTCTGCACCAATAAGAGTCTTAATGGGAACCAACCAATCCTACCTTAGCAACCAGCTCCCTAGCTACCTATCAGCAGCTATCCCATCCATTTTGTATATAATAGAGACATGCAGCCAGGAAGCTTGTGGGTTTCAGTCTTGTGTGGAGAGAGGAGGGACAGACGCAGACCCACAGTTGTTTTAACATAAAACAAAGTCTTTTTCAAGACTGTATATAAATCAAAAGTCTTTTTAAACACTCTGTGACTGTGAGAGAGAGAGTTAGAGTGTCAGCTATATTAGTAGAGAGAGTGTAGTGTAGTGTGTTAGTAGTTGCTTGCTGCAGAGCCAGCCAGGCCGCAGGCTTAGTGTTTGACAGAGTGAGAGTGAGTTAGCTGTGTGATTAGTGATTTGTTTGATTAGTCATTGATTAGTTGAGTGAGTGTAGTGAATTTTTTTTTTGTTTGCTTTATTTTGTGTTTTGGATTTATTTATTTTTTTATTTCACCCCTTTATTTTGTGATCTGTTCTGCTCATACGTACGTACGTACGTACTATGTACCCCTTTCCCAATAAAGTTTGTGGCCCCCAAAAAATGAAGAGAAGGCAGCAGAAAATTCCTGCCACTCCTGCAAGGACATGCAGTCATGGACGTTCACGTCAAGTACGTGATCAGGGTGAGGATGGCAGCAGCAGCAGCAGCAGCAGGAAGCGTTCCCCCCTGGTCAGAAATGTCTTCCCTGTGTTTGCAGCAGGCTCAGCAGCATGCAGGAAAATTCTGTCAGAGCAGGAGGCGAAGACAGTTGTGGATTACTTAGATCAGGATTCAGAACCCTCTACCCAGGAGGAACTTGAAGCTGGTTGCAGCAGTGCCAGCAGTGGCCGCCAGGTTCCTCATGACCAGAACCCGACCGCAGCTGCTTCTGTTGACGATGACGAGCTTGTTTCCTCCCAGTACTCCGCTGAGTCCGCTCCAGAAGTACAGCACACCATCGCTGAGACAGAGAGATGTGCAGAATGTTTGGCATGAGGCATTGGAGGAGACCATAGGACCAAGCTCCCAAGAAGTGGTGGGTTCTGTGGTGACAGAAATGGCCACTGTGTTTTCTTCATCCAGTGTCACCAGTCAACATCATCACAAACACCACTCAACTACAGAGGTGTTTGGTGGCCAGGTGGAGGGTCCAGAAGAGTCACTTATTGAACTGGATGATATTTTGGATGATGATGATGAGGTGGGTGATCAAACGTATTTGCCACCTGTTCATTTATGCAGTAGCAGGCGTGAGCAGCCTGTACAAACAGAGCAGACTGTTGGCCAGCAGACTGCTTCCCCGTCTGTCAGTACCCGCCACCAGTCCAATGCCGAGCATCAAGGTGCTAGAACAGGTCGCACCACTGCTGGACGTGCACGCATGTCCCCTGCATGGAAATATTTTATTGATGCGGAAGAGGATGAATCCAGGGCAGTCTGTTGTGTGTGTCGTAAATCGGTGAGCAGAGGCAAAATGGGCACCGGGTACAGCACTTCAGGGCTGCTAAGCCATCTGCGCAACAACCACAAACGGGAGTTTGAAGTTGTAAAAAATTACAATAAGATGGGTGGCATAAAAGCAGCACCAACAGGCCCCTCCTCCTTTTTTCCTAGTCGTCCAAGTACTGTCCCTATCCAACCTGCTCCTCAGTCCCATTCGACTTCAAAGTCCTCTGCATGCCAGGCTGGTAGAGGACTGCCGACCTCGCCCGCAAGCACTTCCTCATCATCCTTGTTGGTTGAATCACCAGTGTTCCAGCGTCAGGCCTCTGTGCCAGAAATGCCGCAGAGGAAGCGGATGCTCCCTGCAACTGATCCGTTTGTGGTGAAAAATAATGCGCTACTGGCAAGGCTGTTGGGCCAACAGCTGCTGCCCTACCAGTTTGTGGAGTTTGCCCCCTTCCACAGACTGATGAAGAGTGTTGCTCCACAATGGCGGATCCCAAGCCGCCATTATTTTGCCAGGAATGCTATCCCTGCCCTGCACCAGCACATTGTGGAGTGTGTCGGCCGGTCTATGGATCACGCTGTTGGTGGCAAGGTGCACTTCACGATGGATGGCTGGAGCAGCAGGCATGGGCAGGGAAAGTATCTCACTTTTACCGCCCATTGGGTCACCCTCCATGGTGCTGCTGAAGAGGGTGCAAGATCTGGGGCATCTCAACTGGTGGTGCCACCACGTGGGTTGAAGGGAAGGCCTGTTCCACTTCCCTCTGCTACCTGTTCTGTCCAAGACCAGTCTGCCATTGCTGAGCCTCCCAGCAAGTGATCCCGCTCCTCCTACACTGGTCTGCAGCACCATCGATGCCAAGCAGTGCGGAAAATGGAATCCATGGAGGAGAACAGGCAAACCATATCTGTAATCCTTGCAGCCTTACAGGGTCAGATTCGGCAATGGCTGACCCCACGAAGACATGACACAGGTGTAGTGGTGTCTGATAACGGTGCCAACATGCTGGCCGCCATTTCGCTAGGTGGCTATACCAACTTACCTTGCTTGGCCCACGTCTTCAACCTTGTAGTCCAAAAATTTCTACTAACTTTCGAAGGGTTGAAGGACACTGTGGCCTCAGCGCGAAAAGTGTCAGCCCACATCCGTCGCTCCGCAACTGCCATCGCGGCCATGAAACTGCTGCAGCGCCGCCATAGCCTGCCGCAGCACAGGCTTATTTCAGATTGTCCGACGCGGTGGAACTCCACACTACACATGCTGGAAAGGTTGTGGGAGCAGCGCAGGGCGGTCAGGCTATACCTGTCTGAGGCATCTTCCACCAGAACAGGGCCACTGGACTACATTACTGGGGACCAGTGGCAGCTGATTGGACAGGTGTGCAAAGTGTTAGAGCCATTTGAGCAGGCAACAAAAGTGGTCAGTGAGGAGCACTGCAGTATATCAGAGGTGCTCCCTCTTGTCTTCACCATGGAAAAGAATCTTGAAAAACTGCTCGAACAGGGGGATGAAGCCCTACTGAACAGTGGCCAGTCAGGTGAAGGAGTGAGTGGGCATGCTCCAGTCCTGGATGAGGAGGCAGAGCTTGTGGAAGCGGAAGAGCCCATTGTCCAGGGGTGGGAAGAAGATTTTGATGCGGAGCTGGATCATGATGTCGACGACAGTTCTGACAGCCAGGAAGAGGTGCTTCATGGCAGACATCTCTTCCCCATGGCTGCCCATATGATCCAGTGCCTAAAGAAAGAGCCCCAGATTAAAACTTTAAAAGCAAGGCTCGACATGTGGGTGGTCACCATCTTAGATCACCGATGCAAGGGGAAAATGCGCCAGTTCATACCCCCCTCCCAAGCAGACGCCAGGATGAGCCAGATCCAGGGATGCCCTTCATCGTTGGGTAGAAGATGCGTTTCCTACACCTGTACCCCGGCCCAAAGCTACCAAGCCTAGTAGTAGTCATCACACTCAGAAAAGGTGTGGTGGTCCCACTCCCAGCAGCAGCAGCACCAGTAGCCAATCTGAACCTGCTGAGTATGCTGAAGGCATTTTACCAGCCAGTGCCATATACTCCTTCTAGCAGCAGCACCACCAGCGGAGAAAGTGGTCACCACCGCCAGCGGCTGGCCCGTATGGTGGACGATTACTGGGGGTCAGCCAGTGCTCCAGACAATATGGAGACTAATGATGACCCCATGCAATATTGGACCAAACAATTGGATACCTGGCCTGAACTCGCTCAGTATGCACTGGAGGTTCTTGCATGCCCCGCCACCAGTGTTCTTTCTGAGCGAGTATTTAGCGCTGCAGGTGGAGTGGTCACCGACCAACGGACCCGTCTGTCCACGGACAATGTGGACATGCTAACATTCATTAAAATGAACGAGGCATGGATCAGTGACAATTACAAGGCCCCTCTCACTGATTCAACAGAATGAGTCCAATAGTTTATTGATGAATTTTTTTTTAGGACTGTCATGGAACTACTTCTAGGTCCCATGGCCTACGACAAGTCCTGCTGCTCCAAATAATGTTTAGGACTGCCGTGGAACCACCTCTAGGTCCCATGGCCTACGACAAGTCCTGCTGCTCCAAACAATGTTTAGGACTGCCGTGGAACCACCTTTAGGTCCCATGGCCTACGACAAGTCCTGCTGCTACAAACAATGTTTAGGACTGCCGTGGAACCACCTCTAGGTCCCATGGCCTACGACAAGTCCTGCTGCTACAAACAATGTTTACGACTGCCGTGGAACCACCTCTAGGTCCCATGGCCTACGACAAGTCCTGCTGCTACAATCAATGTTTAGGACTGCCGTGGAACCACCTCTAGGTCCCATGGCCTACGACAAGTCCTGCTGCTACAAACAATGTTTAGGACTGGCGTGGAACCACCTCTGGGACCCATGACCTACGACAAGTCCTGCTGCTACAAACAATGTTTAGGACTGCCGTGGAACCACCTCTAGGTACCATGGCCTACGACAAGTCCTGCTGCTACAAATAATGTTTAGGACTGCCGTGGAACCACCTCTAGGTCCATGGCCTATGACAAGTCCTGCTACTACAAACAATGTTTAAGACTACCGTGGAACCACCTCTAGGTCCCATGGCCTGACAAGTCCTGCTGCTACAAACAATGTTTAGGACTGCCGTGGAACTACCTCTAGGTCCCATGGCCTACGACAAGTCTTGCTGCTACAAACAATGTTTAGGACTGCCGTGGAACCACCTCTAGGTCCCATGGTCTACGACAAGTCCTGCTGCTCCTACGACAAGTCATGCTGCTCCCAAAAAAATTATAATGACTGCTGTGGAACCACCTCTAGGTCCCATGGCCTACAACTTCTCCTGCTGCTCCAAACAATTTTTAGGACTACCGGGGAACCAGTAGCTCTCATGGCCTACGACAACTCCTGCTGCTCCAAACAACACATGTAAATGACCGCCGTGGAACACCATGGCTTACGTGACAACTTCTGCAGCTCCAAACCACAATTATAATGACCGCCGTGGAACACCATAGTTTACACGACAACTCCTGCTGCAAAAAAAACAAAAAAAAATTAAAAAAAATATCAAAAAATAAAAAATAAAAATGAACGGTGGAACAGCCACTAGGTCCCATGGGCTACCATTTAGCACAAAAGAGGTTTCAATTGGGACTATTTAAATTTTTCGACCTGAATGCGGAATTCTGCAGAATTTTGCGGAATTCTGTGGAAATGTAATGGCGACGGTATTTACCGCTGGCGGAATCCGCCAATTCCGGCGGAACGGAATTCGGACCTTACGATCATCCCTATATAAAATAACTGTTCAGCATTCTACAACTAAAAAGTACCAAAAGGTAGGCTAAAACGTAATGTCAAAATTAATTTCTTGCTTGCTGGTGGTTTAAAATGCATCTTGTTGAAAAGATGTGAAAATATCACTTTAGAAAACTTTTTTTAACTGGATTGGACCCTAAGTGTTCTAAACATTCTAATTATTCTAAATACAAAATGGGGACACAGAGAGCCCAATTTAGTGTAGTACGTAGTGGTGTAGGATGACTGATAGAAAGTAAGTAAAGCAATAGTCACAAACCAGGGTTACCTCCTAGGCAACCACTGTACATACAGGCGGGAAGATTTAAACCTGTCCCCACTCAGGATTAAGAAGTCGCTCTCTGTAGATCAGAAGAAGGGAGTACAGCACTTCTCCACCAGGGGAGTACAGAATATAGTATGCCACGAACAGAGGCTCCAAAAGAATAACCTGAGCTAAAATTGTTAAAACTTGTTCAGGAGGAAGTAGTGGACTTACCTCCCCAAAGCAGAAACAAAAAACTGTCAGTATTTAAAATTCACATAAATTTATTGACATACTCCAAAAGCAACATTGTCTTTTGGAGTATGTCTATTCCTTTATGTGGATTTTGAATACTGACAGTTTTTTGTGTCTGCTTCGGGGAGGTAAGTCCACCACTTGCTCCTGAACATGTTTTAACAATTTTAGCTTGTTTTATTCTATTGGCGCCTCTGTTTGTTGCATACTATTTATTCTAAATGTTCTAAACATTCTAAGTGTTCTAAACATTCTAGATGTTTAAAGCATTCTAAGGGCTTGATTCACTAAAGCGTGCTAAGTGTTAGCACGCCAGTGAAAAGCCACTTGGCTGTGCCCAAAAGTTTGCGCACGTAAAGTTTTGTGCGCACCGCTTCACGTGCAAAATCAGCCGCATCGTGTGCTAAGTAGCGTGATAAGCATATTTTGCACATGAAGCAGTGCACGCAAAACTTTACACGTGCTAAAATAGCATGCGATCTAAAACAAAACTACTTAGCACCCTAGTTGGGAGGTGCAAAGCTTTTAGGCGTGCTAACTGTGTTAGCACGCTTTAGTGAATCAAGTTCTAAACATTCTAAGTCACATGTGTCAAATTCCAGGCCTGGAGGGCCAGATCCATGCCAGTGTTTAGGATGGACTGAGAAACAAAGATATGTGTTCTACCTGATGGACCACACCTATCCTGATTCTGACCCATCAATTCATTTGAGCTGTATCAAAAATGTGTAAGGATCTCGGCCCTCGTAGGACCGGTTTAACAAACCTGTTCTAAGTGATCTAAACATTTCAAGTGTTCTAAATATTCTAGGAGTTCTAAACATTGTACGTGTTCTAAATGTTCTAATTTTCATCTTCTATATAAAATAACTTTTCAGCATTCTGCAATTGAAAAAGTACCAAACTGTTGGTGGAAAAGTACTGCCAGAATATTTCTGAACATTTACTTACTTGCTGGTGACTTAAAAGGCAGTTTATTTATAAGATGTGAAATATCACCTAGGAAAAAAACTTAGGTGAATTGGATCAAGCCCTAAGTGTTCTAAACATTCTAAGTGTTCTAAATGTATTAAATGTTCTAAACATTGTAAGTGTTCTAAACATTTTAAGTGTTCTAAGCGCAATACAGTACTCATGTATGTTAGGACATGGAATGGTGCGTTATACTGGAATATTCTGTTTTGAAAAATCTTCTGGTATAATGCGCTGTGTCCTCACCAACATGACACCTATATATTCACTTTAGCCAGCTGTTCGCTTGCAGTCTGAGGGCGTCTGCCTGCTGTCTCTGGGCCTGTGTTTGGTGCCATGTGCTGTTTGTGGGTGGGGGGAACATGTTTAATTACCTTTAGGGTAACTTCACCTAACTGTTTTTTGGGAGAAAATGTGGGCCCACTGTCTTTGCGTTACACTGATACATTACAGTCACGACTATGACCATTGTTTTGCCAAGGCACTCTTCGCGCGCCACACTTACTCCTTTTCTGGTCCGGCCCCTCAGTCAGACTTGAGAAGCCCATGTGGCCCTTGAGTCAAATAGTTTGGCAAAAGTTGGCCTGAACCATGGAAGAAAAACCTGCCTAGGCTTTCTTTAGAGCCAGCTCATACTCAACTTTTGGAGCCAAGAAAAATGGACACTAAAAACACCCTTGCCACAGCTCTATCCACATTCCAATTCTATAGAAGACATGCATTGTGTGCTACTGCAAACAATGGGTGTGATAAGCCACAATGCATTTTACATGCTACATTTGCGCACTGCACTGCAAAACTCAGAAGTGGTTATTGTGGAAAATATCTACAGTGGGATGCAAAAGTTTGGGCAACCTTGTTAATCGTCATGATTTTCCTGTATAAATCGTTGGTTGTTACGATAAAAAATGTCAGTTAAATATATCATATAGGAGACACACACAGTGATCTTTGAGATGTGAAATATATATTATTGGATTTACAGTAAGTGCGCAATAATTGTTTAAATAAAATTAGGCAGGTGCATAAATGTGGCCACTGTTGTCATTCTATTGATTCCAAAACATTTAGAAGTAATTATTGGAACTCAAATTGGCTTGGTAAGCTCAGTGACCCTTGACCAACATACACAGGTGAATACAAATATGAGAAAGAGGATTTAAGGGGGTCAATTGTAAGTTTCCCTCCTCTTTTAATTTTCTCTGAAAAGTAGCAACATGGGGGTCTCAAAAAAACTCTTAAATGACCTGAAGACAAAGATTGTTCACCATCATGTTTTAGGGGAAGGATACAGAAAGTCTTCTCAGAGATTTCAGCTGTCTGTTTCCACAGTTTTGAACATATTGAGGAAATGGAAGTCCACATACTCAGTTCAAGTTAAGGTTCGAAGTGGCAGACAAAGAAAAATCTCGGATAGACAGAAGCAACAATTGGTGAGAACAGTCAGAGTCAACCCACAGACCAGCACCAAAGACCTACAACATCATCTTGCTGCAGATGGAGGCACTGTGCATCGTTCAACCATTCTGTGCACTTTACACAAGGAAATGCTGTATGCGAGAGTGATGCAGAATAAGTCTTTTATCCCCCACAGCATAAACAGAGCTGCTTGAGGTATGCTAAAGTACATTTGGACAAGCCAGCTTCATTTTGGAATAAGGTGCTGTGGACTGATGAAACGAAAATTTAGTTATTTGGGCATAACAAGGGGGGTTATACATGGAGGAAAAAGAACACAGCATTCCAAGAAAAACACTTGCTACCTACAGTAAAATAAAGTGGTGAGTCCATCATGCTGTTGGGCTGTGTGGTCAGTTCAGGGACTGGGAATCTTGTCAAAGTTGAGGGACACATGGATTCCACTCAGTATTAGCAGATTTTGGAGGCCAATGTCCAGGAATCAGTGGCAAAGCTGAAGCTGCACCGGGGCTGGATCTTTCAACAAGACAACGGCCCTAAACACTGCTCAAAATCCACTACAGCATTCATGCAGAGGAACAAGTACAACATTCTGGAATGGCCACCTCAGTCCCCAGACCTGAATATAATTGAAAATCTGTGGTGTGAGTTAGAGAGCTGTCCATGCTTGAAAGCCATCAAACCTGAATGAACAAGAGATGTTTTGTGAAGAGGAATGGTCCAAAATACCATTCAACCAGAATCCAGACTATCATTGGAACCTACAGGAAGCGTTTAGAGGCTGTAATTTCTGCAAAAGGAGGATCTACTAAATATTGATTTCATTTCTTTTTTGTGGTGCCCAAATTAATGCACCTGTCTAATTTTGTTTAAATAATTATTACACACTTTTTGTAAATCCAATAAACTTCAGTTCACTTCTCAAATATCACTATGTGTCTCCTATATGATATATTTAACTGACATTTTTTATCGTAACAACCAACAATTTATACAGGAAAATCATGACGATTAACAAGGTTGCCCAAACGTTCGCATCCCACTGTATATTGTCATATCTCACATGTCTATTTGGTGCTTAGAGCCTTATTTTATCTTCAAGGAGGGGGTGCACAATGTTGCTGTACATTTGGCTCTCCCCACAATATTTCATATTCACACCCATGTTTTGCGCACTTAGCTTAGCGCTAAGCTTTGTACCAGACGTCATATGTTATATGCTCCATTGTATTGCCTGAGGAGGTGGGATATACCCGCGAAGCACGTTGCACCTTATTCGGAGTATGTAAATAAACTATTCTTGTTGTCAAAATCAACAAACTTTTGTGTTTGCATTGGAGGGGTAAGTCCATCACTACCTACTTCATTTTAAACTTTTAAGAACTGATTTTATTCTTTTGGCGCCTCTGTACTACCGCATCTCATTGAGTCCAACCTTGGTGGAGGGGAATTGCAACCTCTTTTCTACAATTCTACAGAGAGCGTCTTCTTAATCCTGAGTGCGGACAGGTCTAATCCCCCCACCTGCCCTCATAGTGGTTACCTGGATGGTAACCCTTTTTTGTGAGAATAACTAATATATACTTGCCTTTCCACATCCATAATTCCAGTACATACTACACTATATTGGGCCCTCGGTGTCTCTCCTTTTATCAGGGTAATTAGGATGCTCTAGAACAGCTTGGACTATTTGGAATGGTAAAGAATTTTGGATTTTCCCACAGACTGACATATGTGAAGGGTATGAATAAATTAGTACAGGACATTTTTTTGCTCAAATGTAAATAAAAGCTGAGAAATTTTATTTTTCCACAATAATGCCTCTTGTACATTGTCTTATCTTTTGGGAGACACCTATGTCATCTCCCGTCAAAAAATTAGTTGCTGGTTGAATAAAAGTAACTTTAAAACAAATTTTGCCAGGGGTATGAATAATTATGGGCAGCACTGTATGGGGGAGACATGGGGGACACAGGAGGAATCATAGGGATACAGGAGGAATTATAGGGG
Source organism: Hyperolius riggenbachi (assembly GCF_040937935.1). Classification (NCBI taxonomy): domain Eukaryota; kingdom Metazoa; phylum Chordata; class Amphibia; order Anura; family Hyperoliidae; genus Hyperolius; species Hyperolius riggenbachi. Next base: position 192,010,385 of record NC_090650.1, on the reverse strand, counting down.
ACAAAAGAGGACACATGGGGACACAGGAGGACACATGGGGATACAGTAGGACACATGGGGGATACAGGCAGACTTGTGGGGGAGACATGGGGGACACAGGAGGACACATGGGGGACACAGGAAGATACAGTACATGAGGAGAATGTTGCTAGCATGTTCCCAAATCGTTGAGTTATTTTAAACTTAGGTTAGGGTGGGGACCGCGAGAGAAGCCTGCAAGCGGCATCCCTGCAAACATGCTTCGCAGCATAGAACCAATGTCTCTCTCAATAAGAGAAGGGTAAGGTCCCCTAAAATAAGTTGAATAATGTGCAATGCATAAGTTTGCTTCCATTATTTGTATTGTGAAATGCATTAGTTCTTAATGCACCTGTTCTACTGCAATGAGCACAGTTATGCCTTTGTGAGGCTTGTTAGCCCTATGCAGTGAGTGTTTGTCAGGTGCATCTTGGTTAAATGCACGGCCATTTCATTGAATCTCTTGTTGAATTATATTGTATTTCTGTCCTCTTTGGGTTGTAGTTGTGGGTGGCATCCCCAGGCAGTGGGAGTACCTGGGGTGCCACCCGTGCTGCACCTCTTCCCCTTTATATGGCCTTGCTGCTCCCAAGTCAATGTTGCTAGCATGTTCCCAAATCGTTGGGTGATTTTAAACTTCAGTTAGGGTGGGGACCCCGAGAGAAGCCTGCACGTGGCATCCCTGCAAACATGCTTCGCAGCGTGGAACCGATGTCTCTCTCAATAGGAGAAGGGTAAGGTCCCCTAAAATAAGTTGAATAATGTGCAATGCATAGGATTGCTTCCATTATTTGTATATTTGTATTGTGAGATGCATTAGTTCTTAATGCACCTGTTCTACTGCAATGAGCACAGTTGTGCCTTTGTGAGGCTTATTAGCCCTATACAGTGAGTGTTTGTCAGGTGCATCTTGGTTAGATGCGCGACCATTTCATTGAATCTTTTGTTGAACTAGACACATGAGGAGACATGGTGAACATGGTCACACCAGGTTTAGTAAAAAAAATTTCCCTTGGTGTTTGCCCTCTAAACCTGGGTGCATCCTAAATCCTGGAGAGTATTATACAACGTCAAATACGGGTATGCACTTTTTCCGATGATGAAGTCCCAATGTTTAGGAGTTTCATGTTCATGTTGGGTAGTTAATGTATGTCTGTTGCACAATTATATAGGCTCTGATTCCAGTATTTAAGCTCTTTTTAGTAGACAATCTTGTCCAGTTAGATATAGGAGATGGGAGTGCAATTGGATATTTATTTATGAGCACTGTCTAGGAAGTGAGTTTGTCCTTAAAAACATAATATTAGACTTTTACTCTCATCTCATGCCTTTTTAGGTCCAGAGTAAAATATATGTGCGTTATAGAGGTTTACAACAGTTTCGCCAATGTCTTGGTCTTATGAAATAAAAGTCACATTTTATTATGGCTGATTTGGGATTAGTTTGTGATCCAGTGCTTGATACAAAAGGAATACAGTGGCACAATATCAAAATGTTGCAGGGTTCTTAATCTCTGGTAAAACAAATATTGCTTCAATCATGTTGCTGATGGAATCAAAATGATATCTTTAAATTGACACAGCAAAGTAACTAATTCAGTAAGATGGAATAAACAGTAGAAAGTAAGTGAAAAGCATGTTCACTGTATTGAAAAATATATAGCCTAACTGGGAATATAGACCAGCTCAGGGTAGAAATAACAGCATAAAGGTCTTGGTTATTTTTAGGATAGGCGAGGCAATAAGTGGTAGTTAGTACAGCAGAGCTCTTAAGAGAAAAGACAATCAGTTAGTTAATAGAAAGACTGAAAGATTTCTGTAATGATGAATCATAAACCAATTGTACTCCCCTCTAGGCGCAGAAGAGCAAGCACAGCGTCAACTAAGAAATACAATGGGGCTCTTAATTATATAGCTAGTTAATACGCTTCTGAGAAGGAGTGAATAGAAGTGGTTGATGATTACCTGTCAGACATTAAGATCGTAAACAGTACTGTTATTACAGACACACATATTCCTCAGCCTTACTGCAAACAGAGTCAAAACGAAAACAGCATCTATAAATTCATAAAGAACAGAGGCTGATTCAATGAATCAGAATAAAGCAGTAAGGTCAATGAGATGCAAATTATTCTGAGTTGTTGCAGGATTATCCAAATTATTATGCAAATGTACACAGCTTGAAAAACCAATTGACTCCAACTTCAACTTTATTCAATTGCTAGCCACGCACAGACAAATTATATGAATTCCCTGAACATTGCAGAGTAAAAGGCAGACAGCAGGTCCCAGAAATCTTTGTGTCTCAGAAGCAAAGCCAGTAATACTGCGCTTCCTCTAATATGGCGCCTTTATTCCCGGGCTATCAGAAGAAATTACTCAAATGGTTAAACAAAATGCCAACCACCTGTGTAATGACAGACATTGTGACGAACATAAAAGAATTGTTATCTGCTGCCATAGCTGAGCTCCATGATGATATCATTCAAATCCATGGCAGACTCTCCTCGCTTGAGCAACAAGCCAGGTCATAAAAATCAGCTCAGTGTGTTTCAACACCGCTCTGACACCCAAGATGGCAAATTGTTTGAAATCTAGAATAAACAGGAATTTCTGGACAACGGGTCAGCTGAAAAAATATATGTGTTTGAGGCCTGCCTGAGCCTATGATGCCTGAATAAATCTAGCCAACTATCTGTAAGGCTTGGTGGTGTATTCTCCACAGTCAGCATGCAACGCATGAGCTGGCGTGGAGGAGGTACACACACCAGCACAAGGAAACAGGCTATCCCTAGTATAGTGGAGGGGAGGACTGACTCCAGTAGGAGATTGTGGCGCACAGAGCCGGTGCAGATCTGACAGCCACAAACAATGCTTTCGTTATAACGTCTCAGCGCAAAGTAGCGCTGAGCGCATAAACCAGAACTGAGGAGATCAGGACAGGTAGACAGAATGAACGCTTGCTAGCTAGCCGCTACTTAGTGACAGCAAGCGTCCACAACAAGACAGACTGGAATGAGGCAGCCAATGCATTGCAGCGATGGCATGCCTCACAAAGACAGGACAGGATAGTCAGGAAATAGCAGGATCAAGATAGATGAACGTAACACAGACAAATATACAATAAGTATGTTTTCCTAGCGTATTACAATTACAGCTATCAATGAAACTATTTGTAACGTCTGACTAACATATGTATATATCGGCAATGAACCGATATATGACATAAGCAGGAATGCTGACTAGGACTGGAGTAATACAGGGAACAGGACTCAGAAGGATTCGCTATCTCTTCGCAGAGATGAACGCAATCCACAAACGGTAACAGAACAGGATTCAGAAGGATTCGTTATCTCTTCGCAGAGATGAACGCAATCCACAAACAGTAACAGAACAGGATTCAGAAGGATTCGTTATCTCTTCGCAGAGATGAACGCAATCCACAAACGGTAACAGGACAGGATTCAGAAGGATTCGTTATCTCCTCGCAGAGATGAACGCAATCCATGAACAGGACCAGGAGCAGGATACTAGCTCAGCACGGGTGCTCACGATACGCGCAAACTACCAAAACGTGCTGGAAAGCTGACTAACTGCACAAAGGATATAAACAGTTCGTGTACGTATACATCAGCAACACTGATGTATCAACGTAACACGAATACAAGGAAAATAATAAACGTGCTGGTATGCATATATATGGGCAATGAACCAATATATGATGCAAAACCAGCAAAGTATCTTTTAGAACAAGAAACACGATCGGGGGCTGAAGCGACAGCAAGACAGGCTTAAACTGAAGCTATAAAAACCCGAGGAGTCCTGCAGGAAGCAGATCTTTATACTGAGGTCATCCAATGGGAGCAGACATGCAGATTCCCACACAGGTGAATGATAATCAGTCACAAGCTGACAGCAGGGAAAGGCAGACAAAGCTATGCAGCTTGCATGGAAAGAGATCAGAACTGCCTGAGCTGCAGCACTACTACTTCCAGCAACACCTGCTGCAGCAGCGATCATTACACTATCATTGCTATATATAACCAATTGCTGGATAGGCCTAAGGATGCCCCTATTGAACTCAAGGGGGCACATCATGCTCTGCGAACAAGAAGCAGAGAAGATGATACCCCGAGAGATGTCATCTGCTGCCTTTCCAGCTTTACCCTTAAAAAGAAAATTATGAAACAAGCTAGAACGCAGAACAAAATATGTAAGACAAAAAAAGAAAAATTTGAGAGCCCCGAATAGAGTAATACTGTTGATTGGTATTAGTAGCAATGAATAATAGAAATTTTACTCACAAACATGGGTTGCCGCTACAGCCAACCAATATATGCACAGATAGGGAAATTATCCTGTCCCCACTCAGGCTAAGAAGTCGCTCTCTGTAGACAGGAAGAAAAAGGGCAGAAACACCCATCCACCAGGTGGATATTCAATAATTTGTGTATACAGAGATGCCAAAAAGTATAAAATATATTAAAAACAGTTTAAAATGGGGGTACCATCCTCATAGATGGTACGACAAAAAAGTATCTTTAAAATGTATTCAACATTTATCTCTTACTCCAATAACTACAATTAACTCCAATCTATGGGGAGGTAAGTCCACCAGTACCCCCCATTTTAAAGTGTTTTTAATATATTTTATACTTTTTGGCGCCTCTGTATAGACAAATCGCAGAACAAAGTAAGATTTGATAAGGTTGAAGTGAAACTTTTTGAAGATTTGTCTCCCATTACAAACTAGACAAGAAGAGCTTTGCGTCCCCTAAGAGAAGTACAAACTGGAAGCACAAAGAACTGTCATCCACAAGGAGGGGAAGGATCCACAGCTATATTCTAGTTATAAGCCACTATTTCTCTTAAATCTTGACATAAATATTAATGACAAGATCTTAGCAAGCAGAATCTCCCTTCTTCTGCCTTCAGTACAGTGCATCCTGATCAGGTGGGTTTTATCCCAGGGAGAGAGGGTCGGGAAATTACCACTAAGACAACTGACATGCCTTTCCACGGACACCAAGAAGGCATTTGATAGTGTGGCTTGGGACTTCATCAGGGCAGTGCTCTGCAATCTAGGTTTTGCCCATCACTACTGGCGTGGATAAAACTCCTATATACCATCCCTTCTGCAAGAGTAAAGGCTAACAATATGCTATCTTCTTATTTTTCTATCACAAATGGGACCAAACTGGGGTACCCTCTCTTTTCCTCCTTTAATTAACATCCGGTTCCTGAAACCCTTTCTTAATCTGGTTCGTACGGTAATCTGGTTCAGGAGGATTGTAATATTCAAGCAGTGCAAATAGAGAAACATGTCTATAAAATTGCAGCCTTGGACAATGATATGTAATTCTTTCTTTCTAACTCACTGATTACACTTCCGAATCTTATTAAAGTCCTCCAGGAGTTTGGCCTAATATCAAACCTAAAAATACATTTCACCAAATCTTGGGCACTAAATGTATTTTTGAACCCTGAGACTGTGACATTTTTTTATCAACCAATTTCCATTAGATGGGATCCAATATCCATCACTTGTTTAGGGATAAAACTTCCTACGGATCTGTCTAACCTTTTTGCTCTCAATCATGAACCCCTAGCAAAAAAATTGTTGGCATCCAAGTATGGGACAAGTTGAAGGGCCTATTATGGTTTGAAAGGATGGCCTCTATCAAAATTACAACACTACCTAAGCTTCTATAACTCTTACAAATCGTCCCAATTGAGCTCCATGTAAGTCCCTCCAAACCAATATTAGTAAATTAATTTGGGGCAACAAAAGGGTTAGATTAAGAAGTGAAATTCTATCTCTGTTAAAAGCTACCTTCTGAGCTTTTTAAGATTATTGCAAGAGGTATAAAATTTCATATATTCTTCGTCCTAAAGTCGGGAATCCAGAATTTCCTCCAGGAGACTCTTCCCCCTTTCTGAAGAGATGTTCTGTGCTAGAGGTACCTAGACAAGGGCCAAGTCATAGACTCTATCTCAAACCATACCAGCCTGGACTTACTTCCAGCTTAGATATTTCCTGCACTCAGCCTCAATGAAACAGTGACATCAGAAACGCCAAATGTCTCAAGAAGACCCAGAAAACACACATGCTCCTCAGGCCCATGGCTCTCTCCTACCAGCAGAAATGCAACAAAATTCTTTCATCTCCCCTTTCAAATTAACAATGGAACATATTTCAAAACTCCTTCAAATCTCTCAACACCACTCTATAGAGGAACAAAATTGCAAACTCCAGATGCTCTGGTGTAGAATTCCTAAAGTGTTGCACTCATTCTATCCTTCTGTTCTGGATTACTGCTGGAGAGGCCAGGCTGGGTCTGAGTTTGATATACACAATGTAGGAATGTCCCTTGTTAATTCCTTACTGGCAAGAGGTCCACAGACACACACAACTTATCTTGGGTCATAAACTGGTGCTTTCCCCAGACAAATACCTACTACACAATTCTACATAATGCACAGTGGCCTACAAGAAGGCTATCACACCTCATGTTATTAATGCAGCAAGTGCTCTATTACCAGCACTCTAGAGTTCTCATTCTGTGCCCACTATAAAGGAGTGGTTTCTCAGGTTAGAAAAAGTCAAGGAGCTGGAAGAAATAATTCTCTCAGCATATGGACAGGTTGCTCAAAACATGGCCTTGCTAGTATGCATTTCTGGATTCTTAAGACTATTCAACTGTCATGACCTAGGTACTCCCTTACTCTTAACCATCTGATACTGTGCGATTAAAACAGTTTTTGTTTTTTTCTGATATGTAACTAGATGGATCTCCAGTGATCTTATGATATCTAGTGATGATTTCCCACTGACTTCCTGTTGACTTACCTTGTTTCTATCTTTTCTTATTTCTCTATTTTCCTATTTTTAATATACGTCAGTCGGTGCCTTCTGCGCATGCATGGGAGGTTCTCGCATGTTACTGGGGCTGATTACGGATGAACAGAAGACCACAGCAGGACAGCAAGGGACTCACAAGTGCTTATGGGGCTGGAAGAAGCCCCAGGTAAGTATTGTTTCTTTGTATTTTAAGAGCTCTGCTACACTTTGAACACCATATAATAAAATAGTAATTTGAGTGCTTGAATGTACTTATTATTCTTTTACTGCCTATTGTAACGATTGGTGTAGCAACACAGACATCTGATTATGTGTGATCTGCAGAATCACCGATAATACAGACGCTATACCTGATTATGTGGTGATCTGCAGAATCACCAATAATGCAAGTATAGCTAGCAGAATAGCAAGGTAAATAGTGCTTGGTGCAAGAGTAACTGAATAGTTTAACTAGACCTCACCAGAGGAGCTAGTGGGCACTATTGGTACAGTAACTGAATAGTTTTGCTAAACCTCACCAGAGGAGCTGGTGGGTACTATAGTACACAGTAATAGATTAATGGACTAGATCTCACCAGAGAAGCTGATGAATACTAGCAAAGAGCACTTCACCAGTGACAGGGTTCACTGGCGAGTAGAATGGACAGACAGGCTAGGATCAGTAACAGGCGGGCAGGTACAGTACTAAATCGACAGGCAAGAGAGTAGTGAGATATCAGGCAGAGTTCAGCAACAGAGTCAGATGGGCAGAAGTACAGAATCGATAAGCAAGAGCAGGGTCAGAGGATAGGCAGGGTCATACACAGAATATCAAATATACAATAATACAATAATCCTAGTCTTGTGTGAAATCCCTGGTTTCCTCCCAGATCAAAGCACACCGGATACTATCTAAGGTCTGAGCGCTAGCACATAAGTATTCGCAACAGCAGACAGGTTGCGAGTGAAGACTGAGGGCTTTTGAAGCAGAGGAGACCCCACGGCCGCGCCCACCACCAATCAGCCAATCCTGAGCGCCGTGAGTCTCCTCTGACGTCAGCCGACCAGCCGGTCAGCTGACGCGCCTCCTCCCCGCATAAAGGTCCTGTCTCCATGCACGCCCGCGCGATACAGCAACCCTATGAGCAATGGACAACCCCGTCCTCGGCGTACTAGACGCTAGAGGAACAGGCGAAGTCCCAGAGCAGGTAAGCGAGGCGGCTGCGGAGACACCCTGCGTGCCCGCAGCCGCTGCTTCCGTGGATGTTACACCTATGCACTGTGGTGGTTCTTATTAGAGACAAGAAGATTTCCCATACATATTTGGTAATTTTGTGGACCTTATTACCTGGTTTCAAGCTACATTGATGAATGATTAGACATACTGATTCATCTTGTAATATTACTTTGACTAATTATTTAGTATGATTAGGACTAATTTCGTCCCATTAGAACTGGATTTAAATTTGTAGTCATAGTGCATGATATGCTCCCTCCCTTTCGCCCTGTGTGCCATATTCAGTCCCCTGTGCCTCATAAAAGTGGAGCCTTGCCTATGTGTATTTTCTGGTGAAACACTGCCCGCATTGTGTAATTTCTGGTGAAACATTGCCGCATTACGATTATTTTGGGGTGAACCGCTGCTGCAATACGATTATTTTCTGGTGAAACGCTTCCGCAATACATGTATTTTCTGGTGAAACGCTGCCGCATTACGATTATTTTTGTTGAAACGCTGCTGCATTACAATTATTTTCTAGTGAAACTCTGCCGCATTTTTTTTGGGGGGGTGGGGACGCCACAGGTTTTCTTGCCTGGAGTGACAAAATGGCTAGAGGCACCCTTGCGCTCAGAAAAGCTTTCCTACTGGGTTCCAGGCCTCTCATTGTTTTTCCTTAAAGGAAAACTTAAGTCAAACGAAAAAAATGACTTTTACTCACGTGGGGCATCCCTCAGCCCCCCGAAGCTGGATGGTGCCCTCGCAGCCCCGCTCCGATCATCCTGTCCTCACCGGCGGCTACCTCCGGGTTCGGCGACAGCCGCCGACAGGCCGATTTTCCGCGTTCCCAGCCGCTATATCACCGCTCTATGCTGCTATAGCGTATATATACGCTATAGCAGCATAGGGGGTGATAATCAGCCGCGTTCCCAGCCTGTCGGCCGCGTTCCCAGCCTGTCGGCGGCTGTCGCCGAACCCGGAAGTAGCCGCCGGCGGAGACAGGACGATCGGAGCGGGGCTGCGAGGGCACCATCCAGCTTCGGGGGGCTGAGGGATGCCCCAGGTGAGTAAAAGTCATTTTTTTAGTTTGACTTAAGTTTTCCTTTAAAGCACAGCTGAAAATACTTAGAATGTAAAAAAAATGCAATTGCTATATCCTGTAAACATATAAACATCTAGTAGTATAGTCTGTGTAATTGTGAGTATTATAAAAATTGTGAGTAAGTATAAACTTACCATACGTAATAAAGATGCAATGTTCAGATAATTCTCATGTAATTTTTCATACGAACCAAAGACTGACTTAAGCTCATTGGAGAATGGAAATTCATCCCATAGTTCTTTCCAAACACTAAATGCAGATTTTCTTATATCTGAAAGAAGATTAAATGTACAGATGCTCAACATACCCCTGCTTATTTAGTGTTAGTATTATTCCTGTTTTGTTATTTATTTCATATGACATTGTACTTGCTCTATTTTAGTTTGCCTAGCCAGGTCAACAGGCTTAAGGTGGCTATACTGTACATGATACGTTTTACTGTATATTTCCTTTTAATTTGAGTAGTACACTTGATTTTTCTGATTGATTGCAACATTTTAAAAATCTGACCAAAATCTCACACGTGTTCAATATTTCCCCCAATTATTAACGATTTCACATTCCTGGATTTTTGCCCCTTAAGATACCTGACAATTTAGGCATTTCAGCTGTGCCGCTAATAATGCAGGAATAATTATTTATTACTTATGTCCTCAAAGTAATACATATATTATTTTGGGACAATCTAGGGTTTCTTTGGGTAATATTTGTTTTCAAGAATTGTTTATTTTATAGATAGTTTACAAAAATAGGCATAAATCAAATAATTACAAATGTTTTCATGTTTCACCTTTCTCAATTGTCCCTTGACGAGTGCCATAGTTTAAAACACATCAAAATACAGTATTTGGCTTATACCAGTTAAAACAATACCACATATGCCATATTTCATTACTAGTTGGTCAGATAGTGTACCATTATCAATATGTAGCGATTGAATGTCTTTGATAGGGTGTATAGTTTGTGGACCCCAGTGCTATACAGATGCATTGCTAGGCAACAACATAGCGCTGTATCCATTCAGCATTGGGTCCTTAAAGAGGAACTCCAGTGAAAATAATGTAATGAAAAAAAGTGCTTAATTTTTACAATAATTATGTATAAATGATTTAGTCAGTGTTTGCCCATTGTAAAATATTTCCTCTCCCTGATTTACATTCTGAAATGTATCATATGGTGACATTTTTACTGCTGGCAGGTGATGTCAGTGGAAGTAGCTGCTGCTTGCTTTTCTGGCAGTTGAAAAAGATGTTATTTCCCACAATGCAACAAGTGCTGAGAGGCGCTGACATCACACTGTGGGAGGGGATTCACCACAATATCAGCCATACAGAACCCCTTGATGATCGGTTTGAGAAAAGGTAAAGATTTGTCATGGGAAAGTAGGTATCAGCTACTGATTGGGATGAAGTTCAATTCTTGGTTGCGGTTTCTCTTTAAGCTGTCACCCTAGCAATTGCTACAGGCAGCAGCCATTACAGGTGTCCAGGAATCTTAAGCCCAAGTATTGGTGACACTTGATTACAGGAAAAAAAACCTTTTATTTTTTAATGTCGTACGGTCACTTTAACTTTTTATTAAAAAAAAACAAAAAAAACTTTTTTTAAAGCGGATCCGAGATGAAAAATTAACTATAACAAGTAACTTGTCTATATATCTTATCTAAAGTTTAGATACAGTAGTTTACACAGCAAATCTATCTGCAAACAGCTTCAACAGTTGATGAATATTTATTCCTGTAGTACAATGAGGGCAGCCATGTTCTGTTTGTCACATTACACACAGGCAAGCTGATAGCATCTCCAGCCCTCAGGCTGTGAAAATTTCACTCCTCCCATCTGTCTCTGAAATCTCTTGTTAGTAACATCTCCTCCTCCTCCTGCCCAAACTGAGCTCCTATAAACCTTTGCTATTAAAAGCTCAACGTGCAAAGGCTCTCTGGAGAAGCTGTGGATGAGGCTTGTTTAGTTTTTAGGTATTAAAAACAAAACAAAACAAAAGAAGTATTTGGCTTGAGGAATGCCCTATAAACTATATGAAAGGAACACAATTATGCAATGAGTAAAAAGTTTACCTTGGATCCACTTCAAGTCTACTTAACCTATTTTGGTTCCTGGACGTAGTTTCTACGTCCAGGAACCATGCGCGCTACCGCGCGCTCCCGCGGCCGATCGTGCGCGTGCACGCGCACTCCCGGCCGCGGATTCGGTAGCCAAGGAATCAATGTATCGGGCTATGGAGCCCGATCACTGATTCCTCTCCCCCGCTGAAAAAGCGACAGCTTCTCTCGGAAGCTGTGCTTTTTCTGGCTGTCTCCTTCCCGATGTGTCACTCTAAGCGTGTGCTACGCTTAGAGTGACGTCTTGTAAACAAACAACAAAAAGTAATACTACACCTGAAAAAAAAAAAAAAAAAAAAAAAAAAAAAAAAGAATTAACACACATTTACATTATAAATCTATTGTTTACCTCCCACCCTCCCAAAAGTACCCAAATAAAATGTTTACTATTAAAAAAAAAACCGTTACAATAAAAAAAAAAATGTAAATATTTACCTAAGGGTCTAAACTTTTTAAATATCAATGTAAAGATGAAATATTTCTATATTTTTTTTATTTTAAACTTGTAAATAGTGATAGATGCAAAATGGAAAAAATGCACCTTTATTTCCAAATAAAATATTGTCGCCATACATTGTGATAGGGACATCATTTTAACAGTGTAATAACCGGGACATATGGGCAAATACAATACGTGAGTTTTAATTATGGAGGCATGTATTATTTTAAAACTATAATGGCTGAAAACTGAGAAATAATGAATTTTTCCATTTTTTTCTTATTCTTCCTGTTAAAATGCATTTACAGTAAAGTGGCTCTTAGCAAAATGTACCCCCCAAAGAAAGCCTAATTGGTGGCGGAAAAAACAAGATATAGATCAGTGCATTGTGATAAGTAGTGATAAAGTTATAGGCTAATGAACGGGAGGTGAACATTTCTCACGTGAAAACGACGGAACCTGAATGGGTTAAAGAGGAACTGTCGCGAAAATCTTAAAATGTAAAACATGTTCAAATAAGAAGTATGTTTCTTCCTGAGTAAAATAAGCCATAAATTACTTTTCTCCTATGTTTCTGTCACTTACAGTAGTTAGTAGAAACCTGACATTACCAACAGGTTTTGGGCTAGTCCATATCTCCATAGGGGATTCTCAACATGGCCTTTATTTTTTATAAAGACATTCCCTGAAAAAGATTTATACAAAGATACTGGCCAGCCAGTTGGACAGAGCAATTGCCATTCACTAAGTGCTTTGGAAAATAAAGAGAACCCTGAGATGCCCTGTTATAAGTTTTAATATTTCATAAATAATATTTCCAGGGCTTGCTTCTGATTTCAGGATAAAAGGCTGACAGACTGAAGTGTCTTTCCAAGTGAAGTTTATTAACTCACCGATTTATCAAAATACAAAGTCCATAGTACAATTCTTCATAGTATAATACAAATAGTTACTAAAGATTTCAAAATAAAAATTAAAAGAATGATGGTTCTTTATCTTTAATGTATGTAAGTGTAGGAAGACATGTGGGGCATGTGTGTGAATCCCAGCGAGTCTGAATGGAGTGTGCATGTGTGTCTTTGTGTAGGAGAAATGTGCTTCCCAACCCCCAACTACCAATTTAAATAACAGTTCAGTCCTGATGTACTGAGTTTCAAGCTGCCTTCTGATTGGTCTATACATATGATGCTAAGTTTCTATTCACTAACTACTAATCCTATATAGGCTACTATAATAAATTCACTCATAAATATGAAATTCTATCTACTCGATATAGCAGTAGGAGAACAGAGGCGCCAGCAGGATAAAAGTGGATAAAAACTTTAAAATTTGCTGGGAGGAAGCGGTGGACTTACCTCCATAAAGCAGACACGAAAGACTGTCTGAATAGTAGTCACATATTATTACTTAGTACCCCAAAACAGTGCAACACGTTTCGCAGGCCCAGCCCGCTTCATCAGGCAATAAAAATGGGGACAAGACTGTAGACAAGAGACAGTACATTTGTCACGTACCTGGAGATAAGGAGACCGATGTGCTGAGGACAGCAACCCCTGCGGCTTATCAACCCCAAGCCCTGAACTGGAAACAGGTGCCTTGGGTTAACACGGGGCAGGAGTGCTCGCAGATCCAGTCGTTGGAGTGAGCAGGAACTGGAGACTCCCGCAGGACGGGTCTGGTACTGCAATGACCCGTACACCAGAGATGATGTTGCCACGCAGGTTCTGTAACAGGCTGGTAGAACAGCAGATCCTTGAGCAATCCGGGGTCGGTAGCAGAGCAGGTAGTCAGACGGGCAGGGTTTGGCAACAGAGCGGGTTATCAGACAAGCAAGGTTCGGCAGCAGAGCGGGTAGTCGTACAGAGCAGGGTTCGGCAACAGAGCGGGTTATCAGACAGGCAAGGTTCGGCAGCAGAGCGGGTAGTCGTACAGAGCAGGGTTCGGCAACAGAGCAGATTATCAGACAGGCAAGGTTCAGCATGGAGTAGGTCAGGGATCAGGCAGACAAAGTGTCACGTCACGGGAGCAAACTTGCTGCAATACCACAGCACAGAAGTCTGGGCTCTCCAGGCTTAAATAGGCCGTTTGGCGCGCACACAACGTAGTGCGTCACGCGCACACGGAGCAGCGCGTCACGCGCGCATGCGCAAACGCGAACACGCACATGCGCGATACACACGCGCACGCCCGCGCACACACGCACAACAAGAAGAAGATGCATAAAACAGCCGTCTTTGCGCGCGCGCATGCACAGCAATCATGCCCACACCTTGCGGCGCCAACACTTTCGCCGCACCACGCCACGCGCGCTGGAGAGCCCCGACAGAACACCCTGCTGGGAGGCCCGCCGAGACCCCCCAGAACGACTGCCAGCATCCGCATGTGCCAGCCGCCTCACCTGGACAGGTAACTGACCGTGACAATGCCCCCCCCTTACGGGCAGCCTCCGGATGCCTCCTGGTCTTGGTTTATCTGGACACCTCTGATGGAACCGTCTCACCAAAGCAGGTGCATGAACAAAAGAGGCTGGTTCCCAGGTGTTGTCCTCTGCTCCATAGTTCTTCCATTTAATGAGATATTGTACCCGACTACCCCTACATCTGGAATCCAGAATATCTTCCACTTCATATTCCTCTTCTCCATTCACTATGTCTGGTGGAGGTGGTCCTGAATTCTGTCCAGGAAAGAGGTCCGGATGTACTGGCCTTAACAGAGAAACGTGAAAGACAGGATGAATTCTGAGGTTGCTAGGTAATTCAAGTTCATAAGCTGATTGTCCAATCCTTCTTCTAATTTTAAAGGGCCCAATAAATTTAGGACCTAGCTTCTTCGATGGGCATGTAAGTCTCAAGTTCTTGGTTGATAGGTATACCTGGTCCCCCACTTCCAAGTTCACATCTCCCCTCCTGTGACAATCAGCCTTTTTTTTAAAGTCCTCCTGAGCCTGAATCATTGATCGCTGAAGGAGTTGATTATTCTGAACCAACCACTTGGCCAATTCTTCTGCTGCAGGAACTGGAGATTCTTTCACTATACCAGGTAAAAATGAAGGATTATACCCATAGTTGGCAAAGAATGGAGATTGCTTAGTGGACGTATGAACTGAATTGTTGTAAGCAAATTCCGCGGATGGCAATAATTGAGCCCAATTATCCTGTGACCCTGAAATGAAGCATCTGAGATATTGTTCCAGTGTTTGATTAGTGCGTTTAGTTTGTCCGTTGGATTGTGGATGATATGCTGATGAAAAATGTAACCGGATATTGAGTATTTGACAGAGTGCTTTCCAAAACTGTGAAGTGAACTGAGTTCCCCTGTCTGATACAATGTCATTAGGAACCCCATGCAACCTTACAATCTTCTTGATGAAGGTCATAGCAGTAATTCTTGCAGAAGGTAAGTTCATCATGGGAATAAAATGCGCCATCTTCGTCAATCGATCTACCACTACAAAGATCGTGTTAGCCCCATCTGCATTTGGTAATTCTACAATAAAGTCCATTGATATTGAATACCATGGTCTAGGAGGAACAGGTAGTGGATTCAGCAATCCCCATGGTTTGAGATTCAACCCCTTGCTCCGGCTGCATACTTGGCATGACTTGACATAGTTTTCGCAATCTTTCTGCAACGCAGGCCACCAAAAAAAACGTTGGACTAATTCCTGGGTTTTTGCTACTCCAAAGTGACTGGTCAGCTGATGGTCATGGCACAGTTTGAATACTTCCAACCGATGTTTTTCTGGAACAAAAACCCTATCTTTGAAAAGCCACAACCCGTCTTTGGCTACCAACTGTGTCTTTATCTTGTCCGGTGGGTCTGCCGAATCCTGACGGAGCCGTTTTATTAACTCCGGTTGTATTAATAAAAAATTCTGATTGGAAAGGATAGTATCCATTACCGTTGGCATCTCTTCTTCAGGGAACATGCGCGACAATGCGTCCGGTTTGATATTCTTTGAACCAGGGCGATATGTGATATGGAAAGAGAATCTTGAAAAGAAAAGTGCCCATCTGGCTTGTCTTGGGTTAAGTCTTTTTGCTTTCTTCAGATACTCTAAGTTTCTATGATCCGTGTAGATTAGGATATCCTGAGAAGCCCCTTCCAGTAAGTATCGCCATTCTTCCAAAGCATATTTAATAGCTAACAACTCCCTGTCTCCCACATCATAATTCCTTTCCGCATCCGACAATTTCCGGGAAAAGAAGGCTATGGGGTAGAGAATTGCTTTTTCACCCGATCTCTGTGATAACACTGCACCCACTGCTGAGTCTGAAGCGTCCACCTCCAGGATATATGGCATGGCCGGGTCAGGGTGCTTGAGAATGGATGCAGACGTGAACAGTTTCTTTAGCTTCTCAAAGGCGCATTGAGCTTCCTCTGTCCATTTAAACGGGATATGTTGTCGGGTCAGCCTCGTGATGGGTAAAATAATGGCGGAAAAGTTCCTAATAAATTTCCTATAGAAATTTGCAAATCCTACAAATCTTTGTACTGCTTTTCTGTTGATTGGTGCTGGCCATTCAAGGATAGCTTGAACTTTCTGGGGATCCATTTTAAATCCTTCTGCCGAGATAATAAGCCCCAGGAACTGAATTGTATGTTGCTCAAATTCACACTTTTCAGCTTTAGCATAGAGGTTGTGACGTCTTAATCGCTCCAATACCTGACAAACTTGTTTCCTGTGTTCCTCCAAGGATGTTGAAAAAATCAGGATGTCATCCAGATATACTACTAGAAAATGATCAATAAACTCCCTGAGAACATCATTAATGAAATGCTGAAAGGTGGCTGGTGCATTGCAAGGTCCAAATGGCATAACTAGGTACTCAAAATGACCGTATCGTGACCTAAAGGCAGTCTTCCACTCGTCCCCTTCTCTTATCCTCACTAGGTTATAGGCACCTCTCAGATCCAATTTTGTAAAGATCTTGGCATCTCTTAATTTCTGGAATAGTTCCGGCATAAGTGGTAAAGGGTACCTGTTTTTGATTGTAACCTTGTTCAATTCCCTGTAGTCAATACAAGGCCTGAGGGTCCCATCTTTCTTTTGAACAAAGAAAATTCCTGCGCCAGCAGAGGACTTGGAAGGTCGGATGAATCCCTTCCTCACGTTCTCTTCAATGTATTCACGTAATACTTCTTGCTCAGGTTCTGACAGGGGAAACATTCGACTAAAAGGGATTGCTGATCCAGGCAGTAAATCAATGGGACAATCATATGGCCGGTGAGGAGGCAATGCATCCGCTTTCTTTTTGTCAAAGACATCAAGAAAAGTATGATACTGTTCCGGTATTGCTTCCTGCAAAGAAGATGTGCAAAGAAGAGTACCCACTGCTCTTGGTTGTTCCAGTATACAACTCTTGTCGCAATAGGTGGACGGAAAGGACACAGTGCCGGATGACCAATCAATAGCAGGATTGTGGGCTTGAAGCCAGGGTAATCCTAGTATGACTGGATGGAGCGGTGAAGTAAGGAGGTCCAGCTTCAGTTGTTCCTGGTGTAATCCTTGGATGGTGGTAGCAAGAGGTAATGTCTCATAGACAACCGGACCAGAGCTCACTTCACTACCGTCGGCTAGATGAATTAGAAGGGGATTCTGTTTAAACTGCACAGGTATCCGGTGATTAGTGGCAAACGTGATGTCCATAAAGCAGCTGCATGCACCTGAATCAATAATGGCTGATACTTCAAGGTTTCCTGCGGGTAACTGAAATGAGATAGGAACAGAGAAATGATTAGTGGATGGCCGAATAATCTGAAGATTATATGTATGTGGATTCTGCATGATTTGTTTCTTCTCACCAGGGGTGCGGATCGGGCAGGCATCTAGGAAGTGACCGGCTGAGCCACAATAGAAACAGAGGTTCTCCTGACGCCGTCTTTGTCTTTCTTCGGGGGAGAGACGAGAACGAATAACCCCAATCTGCATCTGCTCTGGCTGATCTTGGTCTGCCACAGGAGCGGGAGCACCAACAGAGGAGGCAGGTATCCAATTGGGGCGTGGGCTGCGTTCACTGAATCTCTCCAGCTGTCGTTCCCGGAACCGTCTGTCAATCTGGATTGCAGCAGTAATGAGCGTTTCCAAAGTAGTCGGAGCATCAGCACGTGATAACTCATCTTTAATGTAGGCTGACAGACCTTTCCGATATGGATACCTCAGGGCTGAATCATTCCAGTCGGTGTCGGCCGCCCACCGACGGAACTCCGCAGTGTACTCTTCCACCGACCGGCGGCTTTGACGAAGATATCCCAAGGCGGTTTCAGCAGTAGCACTACGCTGAGGATCATCATATAGTACTGCCATAGCTGCAAACAGGGTCTCCGATGTGGCTAGAGATACATGTTCTTGATCCATAAGGTTGTGGGCCCAGGCTTGAGGTTCCCCTTGTAATAGGGAGATGATTAATCCCACTTTTACCTCTTCGCAGTAATAAGTGCGAGGTTGCAGATTAAAGTAAAGCTGACATGAGTGACGGAAAGCTCGGAACTTGGTTCGATCTCCAGAGAACCGATCTGGCATAACTACACGTGGTTCAGGAGGAGGTGGAAGAGGAGCTGCAGCAGGAGGTGCGAGAACTGGACTAGCGGCTGGAGGAGGAACGTTTACTGGAGCTTGGTTCCCAGTTGCAGACATTTCTCCCACTCTTCCTTCCAAGCGTAAATGGCTAGCCTGTAGTTCCTTCATGGCCTCAGTCAGGGCCGACATCTGTTCATACAAGGTGGTCAAAACCTTCGCTGCCTCAGCAGTCTCCATGTGATGGCTGTGGTATTCTGTCACGTACCTGGAGATAAGGAGACCGATGTGCTGAGGACAGCAACCCCTGCGGCTTATCAACCCCAAGCCCTGAACTGGAAACAGGTGCCTTGGGTTAACACGGGGCAGGAGTGCTCGCAGATCCAGTCGTTGGAGTGAGCAGGAACTGGAGACTCCCGCAGGACGGGTCTGGTACTGCAATGACCCGTACACCAGAGATGATGTTGCCACGCAGGTTCTGTAACAGGCTGGTAGAACAGCAGATCCTTGAGCAATCCGGGGTCGGTAGCAGAGCAGGTAGTCAGACGGGCAGGGTTTGGCAACAGAGCGGGTTATCAGACAAGCAAGGTTCGGCAGCAGAGCGGGTAGTCGTACAGAGCAGGGTTCGGCAACAGAGCGGGTTATCAGTCAGGCAAGGTTCGGCAGTAGAGCGGGTAGTCATACAGAGCAGGGTTCGGCAACAGAGCAGATTATCAGACAGGCAAGGTTCAGCATGGAGTAGGTCAGGGATCAGGCAGACAAAGTGTCACGTCACGGGAGCAAACTTGCTGCAATACCACAGCACAGAAGTCTGGGTTCTCCAGGCTTAAATAGGCCGTTTGGCACGCACCGCGCGACGCGCACACAACGTAGTGCGTCACGCGCACACGGAGCAGCGCGTCACGGGCGCATGCGCAAACGCGAACACGCACATGCGTGATACACACGCGCACACACGCACAACAAGAAGAAGATGCATAAAACAGCCGTCTTTGCGCGCGCGCGTGCACAGCAATCATGCCCACACCTTGCGGCGCCAACACTTTCGCCGCACCACGCCACGCGCGCTGGAGAGCCCCGACAGAACACCCTGCCGGGAGGCCCGCCGAGGCCCCCCAGAACGACTGCCAGCATCCGCATGTGCCAGCCGCCTCACCTGGACAGGTAACTGACCGTGACAACATTATGCTATAGTAAATTCTGCAAATTTGCATATTATTATATTGCATATCATAAAGCATACCATATGAAATAAATAGCTTCGTGGAGATGGCATAAAAGAGTTGGGTGTGCAAGTAGACAATAGGGGGTAGAGGCTATGGTGCTCGTGATAGTAATGGGTTATGGGGTGTTATTTTACACAGATTTGCAATGAGTGGTATTGGTAATGGAAAAGGGTATATGTCAGCAAGAGTAATGGGTAATAGAGCATTGAGGAGGGAACAGGGGGCCAGAAATACAGGGTAAAGTGTGCAAATAAAATAACATAAAGAACTCACCAGAATTTCAGCAATAGCAGGTGTAGCGCCTCAGTGAAGTGGTCAGGATGCTCAGCTCCTTATATATACAGGTTCTTGCTAAAAGGGCCAATTAGATGTATGGGAGGTATTTGGTGGGCGGGGTTAGGGTGAGTGTGCGAGCAGCCAATGGGCTCTCGCCACCTGTGTTCAGTGAATTGGGTTTTTGGGAAGGGTGGGTGGGGTTAGGGCAGGCTTGTGAGTAGCCAATGGGCTCTCACCACCTGTGTTCGGTGTATTGGGAAGTTGGGGGGCGGATACAGGTATCATGGTTACCAAATGTGCAGCTGAATAGTGTACTAGCTGAATAGAGTACTGGTTAAGGGCACTGCCTTTGACATGGGAGACCAGGGTTCAAATCCCGGCCCGGGGCATTATCTACTCATTGGTGTTTGGATGCTGTAAATGGGCAAAAGAATCAATTAAGTAAAAAAGAATATGCAAAGGTCTTTTTCAAGATTTAAATAAATATAATGATTAGATCCAGTGGGAATAAAATTTGTATATTTGACAGAGGGATTGATGTGTAAAAGTATTTAGCTGCCATCTAGTGGACCAAAAAGTTATGACCCGGTCCTAAGACACAAGCATCAATAGACATGTAAGAGCAACATAAAAATTAATAGAATAAATAGACATGTAAAAGCACCATAAAAATTAATAGAAACATAAATATAATATAAAAAATAACCAAATATGGATCAACTTAGTAGTCCTGGACAATTGTAGCAACTGGTAAAAAAGCACATAACAATCAAACCAAATTACACTTTTTGACATAAAAATATGTAGAATAATAATCAAGCCAGAGGTGTAGTTGTAAAAATGGATGGTTACACTAAAACTTATTGGGACAAATAAAATAAAATACAATAAATAAAACGTCATGAAACAAGACAAAAAAAGGGTAAAGGGTACCCTTTTTTTGTCTTGTTTCATGACTTTTTATTTATTGTATTTTATTTTATTTGTCCCAATAAGTTTTAGTGTAACCATCCATTTTTACAACTACACCTCTGGCTTGATTATTATTCTACATATTTTTATGTCAAAAAGTGTAATTTGGTTTGATTGTTATGTGCTTTTTTACCAGTTGCTACAATTGTCCAGGACTACTAAGTTGATCCATATTTGGTTATTTTTTATATTATATTTATGTTTCTATTAATTTTTATGGTGCTTTTACATGTCTATTTATTCTATTAATTTTTATGTTGCTCTTACATGTCTATTGATGCTTGTGTCTTAGGACCGGGTCATAACTTTTTGGTCCACTAGATGGCAGCTAAATACTTTTACACATCAATCCCTCTGTCAAATATACAAATTTTATTCCCACTGGATCTAATCATTATATTTATTTAAATCTTGAAAAAGACCTTTGCATATTCTTTTTTACTTAATTGATTCTTTTGCCCATTTACAGCATCCAAACACCAATGAGTAGATAATGCCCCGGCCAGGTTTTGAACCCTGGTCTCCCATGTCAAAGGCAGTGCCCTTAACCAGTACTCTATTCAGCTAGTACACTATTCAGCTGCACATTTGGTAACCATGATACCTGTATCCGCCCCCCAACTACCCAATACACCGAACACAGGTGGCGAGAGCCCATTGGCTACTCACAAGCCCGCCCTAACCCCACCCACCCTTCCCAAAAACTCAATTCACTGAACACAGGTGGTGAGAGCCCATTGGCTGCTCGCACACTCACCCTAACCCCGCCCACCAAATACCTCCCATACATCTAATTGGCCCTTTTAGCAAGAACCTGTATATATAAGGAGCTGAGCATCCTCACCACTTCACTGAGGCGCTACACCTGCTATTGCTGAAATTCTGGTGAGTTCTTTATGTTATTTTATTTGCACACTTTACCCTGTATTTCTGGCCCCCTGTTCCCTCCTCAATGCTCTATTACCCATTACTCTTGCTGACATATACCCTTTTCCATTACCAATACCACTCATTGCAAATCTGTGTAAAATAACACCCCATAGCCCATTACTATCACGAGCACCATAGCCTCTACCCCCTATTGTCTACTTGCACACCCAACTCTTTTATGCCATCTCCACGAAGCTATTTATTTCATATGGTATGCTTTATGATATGCAATATATTAATATGCAAATTTGCAGAATTTACTATAGCATAATGTACTGTCTCTTGTCTACAGTCTTGTCCCCATTTTTATTGCCTGATGAAGCGGGCTGGGCCTGTGAAACGCGTTGCACTGTTTTGGGGTACTAAGTAATAAATGTGACTACTATTCAGACAGTCTTTCGTGTCTGCTTTATGGAGGTAAGTCCACCGCTTCCTCCCAGCAAATTTTAAAGTTTTTATCCACTTTTATCCTGCTGGCGCCTCTGTTCTCCTACTGCTATACCGTGTCCACCCCTGGTGGAGGGGTGATCTACCCCCTTTTGCATCTACAGAGAGCGACTTCTTATCCCTGAGTGAGGACAGGTCTAATCTCCTCACCTGCCTATACAGTGGTTGCCTGTGTGGTAACCCATGTTTGTGAGTATAATTTTCTCACGATAACCTTTACTTCATTTATGCTTAACATACTACACTATATTGGGCTCTCGGTTTCTCTACACTTTATCTACTCAATATATACGTATCCCACGCGTTCCCACGCATATCAGTATCTCCAACAACATGTGGTAAAAAAAAATTAACACCAGAACTGAATAGCCATTTTGTTATGCATTGGCTAGTGGTATTTGTTTCAGCCATATTACTGAAAAACAGTTGGCCATCAACAGTTAAAGCCCAATCTACACGATACGATTCTTTGTGCGATTTGATTACGATTCTATTTACGATCCGATTAAATCCGCCATGTCCGATCAGGATTCGATTTAATTTGATTTGCCATTGCAAAACATTGGCAAATCGAATTGAATCGAATAGGATCCCAATCAGACATGTCGGATTTAATCGGATAGTAAATAGAATCATAATCGAATCGCACAAAGAATCGTATTGTGTAGTTGGGGCTTTAGATTACATTGTGAGGCGAAGGAGAGTGCCTGCTCTCCCTTGTAAAGGTGAAAGGGGCAGGGGCCCTGCAAACCATCAGCAAAAGTTAAACTCCTTTTGAGGGGGCAGGGTTCTCTGACCAACCTCTGTATTTCCTGCAAACGATCTATCTTTTCAGAGTGGGAGATTTTTATAGCAAATACTTGATTTACAAACACTACAAATACTGTAGTTCAATTATGCTTAATCAATCAAACCTTATCATAAAACCATATTTCAACCCCCCATGAGGAGATGGGCTAGTCCAAAATCTGTCGGTTCTGTCAGATTTCTACTTCTTACTGTAAGTGACAGCAAAATAGGAGAAAAATAATTTATGGCTTATTTTACTCTGGAAGAAATGTATTTCTTATATGTATATGTTTATATATATTTTAAATGTTATGATTTTCACAACAGTGGTCCTTTAAGCAAATTACTGGACCAAATATTGACCATTTATATTTGCATTTGCCTTTACTTATGCTTTAAAATAGTTTTCTAAACAAGCTTTTTATGACCACCAAGGATAGGAGCTGAAAAACAAAAGTCTGCAACAACAAAACTAAAGCAATGTCTCTACAGAAAGGTTCACAACTATTCACATACAGTTTTCAAAATGTCAAAAGATTTACTGGAAAATACACTGATAGAAAATGGTCACTTCCTTATGGTTTTAGTACTTAGAACTAACATAAAATATTTGCTCTTCTAAATGTTAGCCAGACCATCAGCTGCTGGTAAAATTTAGCTTTGTAGTGTAAAAAAATAAAATGATTCCATAGATAAGCAGACCTCAGTATCATGTCTTGCAAATAAAAGTGGGATGTAAAGGTCAGTGGTGTACTAACCTAAGTGCAGGAAATGGGGGGGACATCATTCCTCCCTCCCTCTTCCTGGGTCCTACTCCTCTGTCCCCATGCAGAGTATGGTGCAGCGTTGCAGCTTGGAAATGAATCTCACCTAATTCCGGCGATGAGTCAATGCTCACCGGTAGCTGGCCACTGACTCTACTTCCAGTTCCCTGTATGTTGCGTAATTACACGTGACAAGCAGAGATCGGGCAGGCAGAGAGTGTACGGCTGCCAAGCAGCATGGACACTTCAAGACTGGGGGGAAGGTACCACCAGGTATATAACATGGGGGGTTACCACCAGTCCCCCGGGGAAATCACAATGGGGGAGACCACTGGGGGGAGGTCTGTAAATAATCAACATCAGGTGTCAAATACCCAAGGTACGCTACTGGTAAAGGTAAACAATAGTTTGTGGTGACAGCAATAATGCATGCATGCTGCAAGATTATGCTATTTTTATTGATTTGTTTACCTGTTTGTCTTTTCACTTATCACATACATAACCAATGGCAGATTCCTGTAATTCTTACCATTTGAAATCCAGTTCTGCATTGATATTAGCTGTGCCATAGTCACATTCTGATTATTAGTGAATGATGGAAATAACTTTAATGCTTTTATGGATCTCAGTAGGCTAAAATAAGAAACATACATAACAGAACAAACATTAGAAAGTAATAGCAGTAGGGTATTGTACCGTGTTAGCCATCAGTAAAAGCAAGAAGTTTTAAATCAGGATGATACCATTTATTGGCTAACTACAAATGAATAAGAATAAACAAGCTTTCGGCCTTTTTTTCAAGCATAAATACGTCATTAAGATGCCTTAATACAAACAGACCATCTAAATGGGGTAAGATAAGGATCCTTGTTTACTCTATTGCTCACAGACCTGGTATTAGGATTGACCCAGAGGTATCGTAAATTCTTAGTTCACAAGTTCAGCTAGAGTGGCTGAGACAGTTCATATATCATCAATCTCGTACCAATATAGAAAGTTGTTGTCCTTATTCAAACCCTTCTGCACAGCTTTGAACCAATTTATAAATTTTGTTTCTGCTATTAATCGGTCATTTGACGTTTTGAAGCCGCCCTTCAGGGCAGAAAGTAAACAACTGCCGGAAATTACAATGTACTGTTCTTTCTAAACAATAATATTCCATATAGTTTACAGCTTAGTTGATCTTATGTAGTACAAATACTTAAATGCAGACCTAACTAATAAAATGGTTAAACATAGAGTCAAGTGTTTTTAACCTTTTAGCAGCCACATAAAGTAAAACCTGATGTGGCTGTGGCTGCAGGGCCGCTTTTTCCTGCCACTGGGTAAGTGTGCCTTCCTCAGCCTGGCAGGCTATGCAAGCTATGCAGATCAGACAGCTGGGAACTGTCATAGTTACCTGTCTTTCCTCCTCCACCACAGCGGGGATGTAATCCTGACATGTCTTCTTGGTCCCGATCACATCTGATCACATGATATTACATATGAGTGGGATACAGGGGATGGTGTCAGCATAACAGCACCACTCTGCCATGGAAGAGGGGTGACGGAAGAGTCTCTTGTGTTATCAGGTGCCTGCAGGCCCCGAAATTTACCTTCTTTGTTGCAAATCGCAGCTTTTATAATGCCCCAGATATGCAGCAAACAAGGTAAATGTAGCTGTAATGATTGCAAATATCAGCGCCCAATAAGAGTCCCAGGAATGGAGCTTGCAGAAATGCAAATAGCAGAATTGTATAGCGGGCGCTACACAATGCCGGTATTTGCATTTCCACAGTACCCGGGATTCTATCAGGAACCATATTTGCAATCATTAACACTAATCAGCGCCTGCAGGTGCCTTAATTTACCTTGTTTGATGCACATTGCAGCTTTCTGATAGAGGGGGGAGGAAAGGTTTAGGGGTGGATAGGTTTAGGCACCTTCAGGGTGGGCTAGGGTTAGGCACCACCAGGGAGGGTCTTCAGGATAGGAACCACTGGGGGGGGTCTTAGGGGTAGTACCACCAGCGGTGGTTTTAGGGTTAGGAACCAACGGGCAGGGGGGGGGGGGTCATAAGGTTAGGCACCACCAGGGGGTGCCTTAGGGTTAGGGATCGGTAAAGGGAGTGTGCTGTATGAGAGTAGCGTTAGGTTTAGCCATAGTAAAATATTGGTAAATATTACTGATATTTTACTATTGGAATTCAGGGGTAGAATATCACTAATCTTAGCAATATTCTACTGGCGGAGAACCCCTGCACCCTTTTTTCCAGGTGACCTTTTTTACATGCATGCCCTACAATGGCCTACTCACATTGTAGGTGCCATAGTAAGAACGCAAGCAGAGCTGTGTACTACCGGACAATGCGTATGTTATGCCTGCATTACAAATGGCTGGCAATGAGATACCAAGCATTACACATTTTGAAATCTGTTGCAATTTGCATGCATAGCACAAATGGATTCAGTGTGAACTTAGCCTGAGAGGATTAAAGAGACTGCCATGTTCATTCTTCTATAAACAATGCCAGTTGCCTGGCTGTCATGCTGAGCTTTTGACTTTAGATGTTTTGAGTCACACAACTGCAACAAGCAAGCAGTCACTGGAGTCAAACCAAAGTCAAAGCATGTGATCTTCAGCCTCATTCTGGGCCACTGACTTAAGATGGCCACTAATGATCCAACCTTTTTCATCCAATCTTACCATTTCTATGTAATATAAGTGAACTGCCTAAATGATACATTCCTGATAGTCACTCAATTTACCCTTATAATATATACTGTACATATTTGTTAAAATTGGATAAAAAATTGAATTATTAGTAGCCACCTTTAAAGGGCACCTTAACTTAGAGGAATATGGATGTTTCCTTTTAAACAATACCAGCTGCTTGTCAGTCCTGCTGATCTCTTTGGCTGCAGCAGTGGCTGAATCACACACCTGAAACAAGCATGCAGTTAATCCAGTCTGACTTCAGTCAGAGCACCCAATCTGCATGCTTGTTGAGGGGCTGTGGCTAAAAGTATTAGAGACACAGGATCAGCAGTAGAGTCAGGCAACTGGTATTATTTAGAAAGGAAATATCCATATCCATCTCAGTTTAAAGGATTTATAAGGGAAAAAAATACTTAAATAGGCTACATACATGTGTCAGTAATGCTACACAGACGAAGACTGTGTCCTCTGACACCCCTACGCCCCCCCCCCCCCCCACACACACACACACACGGCTTCTCCTGTAATTCCTCCTGGTCTAGGCTGCAATCCCCTGGTTAAAGACCTTTGAAGCAGAAATAGTCCCCTGTGTACACACAGTTGTGGCCATTTGTGGTGCTTGCGCATATGCAGTTGGGTCCCCAAGATCCTGTGGCCACATTCCCAGTGGCCTCCAGAGCATGGGGCATGAGCTCCCATAATTCACAGCAGTGCTGGAGCATGGCCACAGAGTCCTAGGAACTTGACAATGTATGTGCCAAAATGGCAACAACTGCCCATGCATGAGGGATACCCTTTCTGGTTCAAAGACCTTGACCCCTAGGGTTGAGGCCTAGATCAGGATGAATTCCAGTAAAATGGGGCCTGTGAGGGGGACAGAGGATACATTCCTCATCTGTGCAGTGTTACAGACACATTTGTAGCCTATTTAATTATGTTTTTTTACCTAATACATTCTTTAAAGTATACCAGAGATGAAGCAACCTACTTTAATGAATACTATATACTAGTAGGGACATGAGGACAGACACTTACCCGGCTGTCTGTTTCATTCTGATCTGCCCTGTGAGCTTGTAATCCCCCCCCCCTGTAAAAACCACAGATGGAGCTCTCAGTTGGCTGCTTTATCAGGAAACTCTATAGCAGTGAGAGCAGTCTGCTCAAGCCCGCCCCCTTCTCTGCCTGTGTTCTCCCTATCTGTGCAGGGAATGGCATCAAAGAGAGCAGTACCTGTGATGGGAGAAACAGCTCAGTAAACATAGATTTACGTATCTACCCAGACAATTAGTGTCCCAGCTGGAGTTACACACTTATCTCTCCCCATCTGAGCCAGGAACATACATGGACACTGCTCTACTGCTCTGATGACTGTACACAGATCAAATGCAGCAGCTGCTGTGCTTGTCTTTGGTTTTACAGGAATAAGTAAAAGTAATTGTGCCTGTGTGTATATGTCTGCAGGTTTTTTTCTTGATATATATGCACCTACATAAATTATTGGATGGAGAAATTTACACACAGCAACAATGACCCGGGAGCAGATGGTGGCCATCTTGGATTTTAGACAGGATAAAAATGAAATATTAAGAATGAAATGAGCACAGGAGAGCAACACAAATTACAGGAATCACCTGTATTTGGCATACACTTTCAGGGGGTATGTTTATTTTAAAAGTACCTGTTCATCTCAGGTTTCCTTTTAGTAAGTGTTTCTGAAACTTGTCCTTGTGATCCCCCAATGGTGTATATATTTCAGGCAACCTCACCTACGCACAGGTGGGGTAGTTAGTGTCTCAGCTAGGTATATTCCATGTAGCAGACATAGGTGAGGTTGCCTGCAAAACATACACTGTTGGGGTCGTCACGAGGACAAGTTTGAGAAACACTGCTTTAGAGTATTACTGGCAGAGCATCAGCACAGAAGTCAGGGAACCGACGCTGTTTATTAAAGAATGAAAATTGCAGACTCCATATACCACCCACTTCAAGTTCCCTTTAATTATGATTGCCAGGTTTTTTCCTTTCTTAGGCTTTTTTTTTTTACTATTCTTTTTTTTTTTTGTATTGTTTCGCCATTTACAAAATTGCCTTCTAAAATTGTGCATAACGCTGGAGCACCACTTCACTAGTATTTACAATATTTCAACAATACAAAATACTTTCTTTTATTAATATAGTGAGAAACATGCCAACAATTTTTTCTAATATGGAATAGTAATACCTTTTAATGGCTAACTGATAAAGTTAAATAATGCAAGCTTTCTGGTATCTAGTCCCCTTCTTCAGGCATATTTCCAGATGTAAGCTGAAGTAAAACACTGAGGTATTACTTTTACAAGACTTTGTTTTTTCTACCTACATAATTTGTTTGGCTAACACGGTACAGAAACATTTTTACTTCTAATATGGAACAACCACATTTTCCACTAATCATAAAGCACTTACCTGAATTGGTAACCATTAGGAAGATTCTTGATACTATGGTAAAATGTACATGTGCTTACAGCATAAACTGTGTTATACAACTAACATGCATGTTGCATACATAACACAAGTTGCACTATTTGCTCAATGCCAGTTGCATAAACACCAGTCAAATTTAGGTCCATTGTACGCGTGTGTAAGTTTTACTGTATTTTTTGTGAATCTGCCCCAATAAGAGCTTTCAGGCTATCTAGCTTATTACATTTACTGTCCATATATTGGCATAGTTCAGCTGATAAGTGAATAGAAAAGTAAAGGAGGTTATGGTTTGAGGATGGTGTTATTTCAAGACAGTATTGGTGCAGTCTCACATACCTTTATCTATCCAATGAAAACAGTGACACAACTCACAGATGCAACTGTGACAATGAAGTAAAGAATTTTGTTAAAACCTATTCACTTTAATATTGTGCTAATAAGTATTATTACATTTTTAGCACCCTTCACAAGTATGGTATGGGTAAATGCCTTAAAATGGAATCCTGACCTGACCTCCAGTATGCATCGTGAATCTTCTTTTCCACAGGTGACTAAACTGCTAGTTTTGTCAAACAGTTCAGCCTCCTGTCTGCAGGCCACACGCGCCATTTGGCTACAATAATGTTCGACACACAGTGGCATTACCTATTGGGGAAAAAGGCTCATGTTGTGTCTGAGACTCCATGGGGGGGAGGTCGCCTGTCCACCATGCATGCTGAGTGCTAGCAAGTGCATGGCTAGTGGATGGGAGTAGCTAACAGGCAGTGAATTAAGAGAACTGATTATTTTATGATTGTATGCAGACTGTGCTTTGATTATCATTTAGGTACATATGCTACTTACTTTTGAAGGTTCTTCTGTGAAGTATCTTCAGGAAATACTGAATTCATTAAACTCCCATTATGCCATAGCAGTGCAACAGCACGCCAGAAGTACATTTGCTTTTGCATCTTCTCAACATTAAGCAAGAAGTTCTCTGCTAGGTTTAAACGTGCCTAAAATATAATGAACACAAAGTATTTTTTGAGCTAACAATCTATATAATAAAGCATATCAGAATTAATGGTGTTTTTTGAAAAAAAAACTTAATGCCAATTAAAAAGACTGTTTGTAATGTGATATTTAAATAAAAATAATCATGCGATTTCAATTTGCAGCCAGCTAAGTAATTTATAGACCTGGCAATAAACTTGAATTCCAGTTCGGCAATCTTAGGTGCATGGGCTGTACAGAATGTAAGACCCTATTTTAATGATTCTTTACCTGCTCCAACTGAGTGGCAACTTGGTCACTTGTGCCTGACAGACTCAATTATTAATACAGTTTTTCATACCTCTAGTCTAATTTTAAGAAAAGTCCATGAAGTCACTGGGTTGAACAATGAGTAAGAACAGGAACTGTACATTCTATGTCCTTTGCCCTTCAAAAACTATTAGCTGTAAAACTTTTAATGTTCTCAGAGGTGTTACCTACTGAAAAAGTGTTTTATTTTGTTTTTTCTTAAAGCCCAGGTTCAGTATTTATTTGTATCCTATTATTGTCCTCTGCTCTCCCCACTTAAAGCAGAGAATGCCTTTTCAACCCCATTTTACATGGCTATGGAGGTTTTTTATCTTTTCTACCACCAACCTTACCTGATCATAGCTACATGCACTCCAACAGAGACAAGGAAAGAGAAGGACAGGGTTATAATATTCATGCTCCCTTTACTCAAGTAAGGAGGAGGCTGTGAGATGTGCATATGCCATTGCTTCCTTCAAGGCTGGGCTGCTGCAACAACTTGGCAGTCCACCTCCAGAACCACTTGGGAACCTAGACATGGGCATTATGCTGGAAATACATACAGATTTTAAGCAGATTTACTATCCGATCGATTTTACGAATGATTTTACGATCGTCTTTGATTCACTTCTATAAGAAATTGACCAGAAAAACTATAAAAGTAGCCCATATCTAGTCAGGGGAAATGTGCATAGAAAATAGCAACTGAAGCTCATCTCTGTTGTGTAAGCCTTCCCATGTGTTCTATGCTCTTATGTAACTTGTGCCACAGCTGCAGAGATCGAAGACAAATGACTTGTGATGGTTCATTATAACCATTAAAACCCCTGTGTCCCTGTATACTCCTGTGTTCCTGCCTTTGGGCCAGCACGCATGCGCGGCACCTGGGCAGACTTGGTACAGCAGGAGGACGGGTGTAGGGGGCGGACGTGCTGTGCATGAACGTTTCGGGTAGCACATCCATGTGCTTGCACGTCGGGGAGCGCAGCTTTGTGCAGGAGAGCAGCGGTTGCGGCATGGGTAAGGTAGGAGAAGGGGGTGAGGGGGGGGGGGGGCGCAGCTGAGCCCTAGCGCCGGTTTTTAAACGGGTGGGCTTATTTCCGTAACCATTATATTTTTTATGGCACTGCCGACACTAATTTTAGTAATTGAGTGTACAGATTTTAGCAATGATCATGATAATATATACTGATTTAACTATTTTCTACTTATATTTTCCATGTATTTAAGTCTCCACATTTATTTCTTCTAAATTATGTGACATTTAAAAAATTGGTTTAACTCAGTTTTTAAATGTTTTATTGTGTGTAATGTGCATTTGAAAAAAGGGGTTAAAATGAAAGATACATTTTGAAGGATGGGTACTTTGTCTACAAATGCACACCAGGGAGGTACTATTTATGTTCAGGAGTCCCATCTATAGCCAAGACCCAAGTCTTTAACTACTGACTTGCATGTGACTAGCTGCAGGAAAGGGCACTGCAGCATCTTTTATGTAAAAATAAGCACCGGGCCTTCCTTCAACAGCCTGCCATTTCACAATCTCTGACTAAGTGCTCTATATAAAATTCTAGAAGTATTTAAAGAGAATCTACTTACTAGGGAGAATCCTGTAAAATCTGAGGAACCTGTTAGACAGAAAAATACTGATTAATATTAAAGCTTAAAAAAAAAACATAATATAAGAAGAAGAAATCAGAACCCCTTCTACTCAAGAAGACCACATTTTATTTTATATTGCAAATAATTTCTTAAATGCTGCAGATTTACTGTAGAATTTAGTCCCTTAAAGTGAATCCGAGTTGAGAGCGATATGGAGGTTGCCATATTTATTTCCTTTTCAACAATACCAGTTGCATGTCAGTCTTGTTGATCTTTTGGCATCAGTAGTGTCTGAGTCACTACCCTTAAATAAGCATGTGGCTAATCCAGTCAGATTAGAGTCAGAGCACCTGCTCTGAATGCTTGTTCAGGGTCTATGACTAAAATTATTAGAGACACAAGACAACAGATCAGGGGGACGGCCAGGCAACTTGCATTGTTTAAAACAAAATAAATATGGCACCCTCTATATCACTCTCACCCTGGGTTCCCTTTAAGCATTTTAGTAGGTCAACCAGAAACACAACCATTACTTCTTTTAAAGCCAGTTTGCTGTTGAAGTTCGTGCTGTACTAGCCAGTATTAACCACTTGCTGACCGCATCACGCTGATGGCCATGGACGTGACGGCATCCCCAGGACCGCCTAACGCCGATCGGCGTAAGGTCCTTGGGCCGTGGTTTGCAGGAGATTGCGCATCCCTGCTTGGATGGCAGAGCGATCACCGCTAGGTGACTGTTAGATGGCGAATACCATCTAATTACCCTGTACAGCGCTGCGATCTCAGGCAGCGCTGTACTGGGGACAGCCGTGTGACACAGCTGTCCCCTCCAGAGGCAGGGAAGTTATCGGCTGTTATAGGCTGAAGCCTATGACTGCTGATCACTCTGATTGGCTGGTGGGAAGAGGGAGGGAGGGGGGAACAGAAAAAGGAAAAAAAAAGTGAAATTTAATAGAAAAATAAATAAATATTTACAAAAAAAATAAACATTGGGGTAGCGATCAGAGCCCACCAACAGAAAGCTGTATTGGTGGGCAGAAAAGGGGGGAAATCACTTGTGTGCTGAGCTGTGCGGCCCTGCAGCGAGCCCTTAAAGCTGCAGTAGCCCAACTTGAGTAAAATGACCTGGTCTTTAGGGGGGTTTAACACTGCGGTCCTCAAGAGTTTAAAGAGGTGATTAAATGGATTGGGATTAAAGTTTATTTTTACTTTAGAAAATGAATGTGAAATGAGAGATACTGTACATTGATGACTCCCTTTTGAAAAGACTCTACGAGAGGAGATAAATCAGCACAGGCCACATTAAGGCACTATTCTGACATGAGTATGTGGGCTTAAGTCACACTGCATGGCCCATTTATTGGTGGTTTTCTTATTAGAGGTAGGCAAACACTTACACTTACTCCTTTTAAAACATGTTTAAGAGGTTTATAGTTCAGGACTTTTTTTTTAGAGTTTTTTTATCCATTAGTTTCCACCTGTGTTGGTTGGGAGACTGGGTTTTTTATTTTACAATATACACCATGTTCCAAATTATTATGCATGTTATATTTTTCTCTGATTTTTCTAAATAGTGGACGCAAGTGGCAGTCAGCATAATGTTTGAGCCATCAACCATTAAAGTATAATTCAAATTTTACTGAACAAACCTCCTAATGATAACGCTATATTTTTCAAAAATAAAAAACTTAAAATGCACTGTTCCAAATTATTACACACACATTATTACACAAGTTTCAAAACATTTTTTGTAACACTGTTTTTATTGAAATTAAAAGATGTACGGTATAAAGATACAATTTAAAGCAAAGGACAAAAGATATATGCATAGAAAAAGTCAAAGATAATTTGACAAATGAAAACAATATCATCATTCTGCAGTCCCAGACTCTAAGCAACTGTGGTCTGTTATAGCATACATTTTTTTAGAGATATATGTTAATTTTAGGATATTAGAAAGGCGGGAGGTATCTGAAATAGTAAAGGGGGATTTGGGGAGCTTGGGAGGCTCATCCTGTATATAGATTGGAGAATGACCACAGGTGTTAGATTCTATAGAATACAGATTGTTGAGGAAATAACAATTGGAAATAGGTAGGAGGATGTGAAATATAAAGTTTAAAAACATTTTATAGGTTGTGAAAAACTGTAAATGGTAATTTGTTGAATTTTCTTCATTAGTTCATAATACATTCAGTCATACTTACTGAAATCGAAAACTATTTCAATCAAAAGCAACTTAACAGGTCAACTTACATATTAACATAGGACCCCTTATTTGTAGCAGCTTCATAATTCTTGAATCCATTGAACTTGTGAGTTTTTGGATACAGATACTTTCTGCTTTAATCTTTGAAAAATGTCAGAATAGCCTCCCAGAGCTGCTGTTTGAATGTAAACTGCCCCCCACCCTCATAGATCTTTTGCATGAGGATGCTCCAAAGATTCTCAGTAGGACTGAGGTCAGGGGAGGGTGGGAACCACACCATGGGGTTCTCTCCTTTTATGCTAAAAGCAGTCAATGATGCAGAGGTATTCCTTGCGGCATGAGATGTTGCATTGTCATGGATGAAGATGATTTTATCACAGAAAGCACAGTTCTTTTTGTGCCTCGGAAGAAAGCAGAAACTCCACATACTTTTCAGAAGTAATTTTCACATCTTCAGCTCTCTTCCCATGATTCTTCCTATGTTTCCAGCCCAAAACATTACTCCGCCACCTCCTTGCTGACATTGCAGCCATGTATGGGATGTGGTGGCTGTTAACCCACCATCCACCACTCCTTCCATCTGGACCATGAAGAGTTGCATGGCACTTATTAGTAAACAAAACTGTGTGAAAATAAGTCTTCTTGTAGCTCTGGGCCCACTGCAGCTGTTTCTGATTGTGAGCTTAGGCTAGGGGTGGTTGAATAGATGGTTTATGCACTGAAATCCTCTGGAGAATCCTGCACTCGGATGTTCATGGGACTCCGGCGGCACCAGCAGCTTCAAATATGTGTTTGCTCTTTTGTAATGGCATTTTAGCAGCTGTTCTCTTGATTTGATGTATTTGTTTGGCAGAACCCTTCGTCATTTTGCTTTTATCTACAAAAACCTGCGTGTGCTCTGAGTCAGCCACAAATCTTTTAACTGTACGATGATCATGCTTACGTTTTCCTGAAATAAAAATGTTTTCATTCCTTGTCTAAGGAATTCAACTATTTCACACTTTTCAGCAGCAAAGAGATTACTTTTCTGTCATATATTGCTTGGAAATGGTGCTTAAAGTGAATCTCCAAACTGAAAAGGCTTGGTGTTTCTTTAACCTCCTTGCCGGTTTTCCCGACCTGAGCTCGGGGTAGAAAAAATAAGCTATTAGCGGTGATCCCGAGCTCAGGTCGGGGTAGGCATTGCAGAGCTTTACTTGTAGTTGTGGAGTCCCACGCGCGATCTCGCTGCGCAGCGGGACTCCAGCCTCTCTCCCCGGCAGTGTGGGGTCTTTCCCTGGCCGCCGGGATCCCCCGTGTCCCCGCTATTCTTCCGGGGACCCGGCAGCCAGTTGGAGAAGCGGAGCCGTGGTGGTGGCAGCAGAGCGGTGGTGGCAGCGTGTTGTCATCGGGGGCGGTGCTAATATTGAAAACGAACTTCTCTATATTAGAGAAATATAGAGAAGTTCGTTTATATGTAAATTAGCGCCATCTTGTGGGCAAAGAGAAAACTGCAGCACAGGAGCCCAGGAAGGTACATTTTTTTTATTTTATTTTGCTGCAGATCTCCCTGCCAGAATGATTTTTTTCAGGTTTTAGGGTCTGAAAGAGTGAAAAAAATTGCACCGCTTTTAGACCGTAAAATCTGGAAAGAATCAGACCGCCAAGGAGGTTAACAGTTTCACAGCATCAGAACTTTATTTTTCTCATAGAAGTCTCATTTTTAGCTGCATTTTTAGCTAAGCTCTGCCCAATCAAAGAAAACTGCCCGGGCTTTTTTCCCCTGATGCTGTGCAAAGCATGATGGGATTTCCTATGTGGTTATTCCCATTGCCTAGGAACTGGGAGGGGTGATCAGGACACCGGACAGTTGGAACAGTGTCTCATGCTCCCTGTTACCTTCTTTCAACCAAAAAGATGGCTGCCTTTATGAAATCACAAACCTTTGCATGTTCTTTTAAAACAGGGTGGGTAAGTAATGTAGCTCCACCCCTCCTGTTGCCTCCTCTGTCGGGACGATTACAGCTAGCCTGTAACTTAATGACAGTATGTTTGTTTAGGCTGAAGTTCCCCTTTAACCCATTCAGGTTCCGTCATTTTCACGTGAGAAATGTTCACCTCCCATTCATTAGCCTATAACTTTATCACTACTTATCACAATGCACTGATCTATATCTTGTTTTTTCCGCCACCAATTAGGCTTTCTTTGGGGGGGTACATTTTGCTAAGAGCCACTTTACTGTAAATGCATTTTAACAGGAAGAATAAGAAAAAAATGGAAAAATGCATTATTTCTCAGTTTTCAGGCATTATAGTTTTAAAATAATACATGCCTCCATAATTAAAACTCGCGTATTGTATTTGTCCATATGTCCCGGTTATTACACCGCTAAAATGATGTCCCTATCACAATGTATGGCGACAATATTTTATTTGGAAATAAAGGTGCATTTTTTCCATTTTGCATCTATCACTATTTACAAGTTTAAAATAAAAAAAATATAGAAATATTTCATCTTTACATTGATATTTAAAAAGTTTAGACCCTTAGGTAAATATTTACATTTTTTTTTATTGTAATGTTTTTTTTTTTTTATAGTAAACATATTATTTGGGTAGCTTTGGGAGGGTGGGAGGTAAACAATAGATTTATAATGTAAATGTGTGTTAATTTTAATTTTTTTTTTTACAGGTGTAGTATTACTTTTTGGCCACAAGATGGCTGCCATGACTTTGTTTACATGACGTCACTCTAAGCGTAGCACGCGCTTAGAGTGACGCATCGGGAAGGAGACGGCCAGAAAAAGCTCAGCTTCCGAGAGAAGCTGTCGCTTTTTCAGCGGGGGAGAGGAATCAATGATCGGGCTCCATAGCCCGATACATTGATTCCTTGGCTACCGAATCTGCGGCCGGGAGTGCGCATGCACGCGCACGATCGGCCGCGGGGGCGCGCGTTAGCGCGCATGGTTCCTGGACGTAGAAACTACGTCCAGGAACCAAAATAGGTTAACCACTTAAGGACAATGCTAATTGAAATCTACGTCATTTTGATGCTGATGTGGCTGCCAGGGCGTAGATTCCAACTTACCGATGCCGCACCTTCTTGCCACTCTCATCGCTCCCGCGAACGCATCACTATCTCCCCGCTGCAGCTCACTCGCTCTGCCATCTCTATAATGGCAGAGCCCTGTAAACGGGTCAGTAGCCGATTTCATTTGCTCCTGACCCTGTCTATCAACATAAGCAACTCCCATTGGCTAACATTGATAGACACGGTCAGGAGCAAAGAAAGCAACTCGTGAATGGCCCACGGGAACTCTGCATCATATAGATGGCAGTGGGTGGAGTGGGTGGAGTGGGTGGCCTGTGGTTTCCGGTGTGCAGTATGGATGGCAGTTGCAGCAGGTATGTGCACCAATTCGTCAGTATTCCACGGTTTCTTGTACCAGCAGTCTCTGGTCCTTAACCTCCCTGGCGGTATGATTTCTTCCAGATCTTATTATTTAAGCGGTGCAATTTTTTTCACAAGCTTTTTGACTCTAAAAATCCTACTGCTAGATAGATCTGTGAAAGCCCTGCACATTACACAACTTCCATGGATCCAACTCAGGGTTACCACTGAGGAGGTTAACCTGCTGGGCGGTCTGGACGAGCTCAGCTCGTCCAGTACCGCCGGAGCCTGCCGCTCAGGCCCTGCTGGGCCAATTTGGCTCAAATAAAAAGCAGCACACGCAGCCGGCACTTTGCCAGCTGCGTGTGCTGCCTTATCGTCGCCGCTCTGCGGCGATCCGCCGCGAGCAGCGGCGAAAGAGGGTCCCCCCAGCCGCCTGAGCCCAGCGTAGCCGGAACAAAAAGTTCCGGCCAGCGCTAAGGGCTGGATCGGAGGCGGCTGACGTGATGACGTCACTCCGTTCGTCGCTATGGCGACGATGTAAGCAAAACAAGGAAGGCTGCTCATTGCGGCCTTCCTTGTTTATTCTGGGCGCCGGAGGCGATCGGAAGAACGCCTCCGGAGCGCCCTCTAGTGGGCTTTCATGCAGCCAACTTTCAGTTGGCTGCATGAAATAGTTTTTTTTTTTATTAAAAAAAAACCCTCCCGCAGCCTCCCTGGTGATCTTAATAGAACGCCAGGCAGGTTAAGAGGGCAAAGACTGCTTGTACTTAAGTGGTTAATAATGTGGAAGACCCTTTTTAGTAGTTTTTCTTTTAATTGGGCTCACCTTGCAAACAAGTTATTAGAGGTGTCCGAGATTGATTTCAGTGATTTAAAGAGCCCTGAGATGCAATACCATTCATGAGTTTAATTGAAAACCAAAATATTTAATCTTTATGACACTTCAATACAATTTGCATAATAATTTGGAACACAGCATATACTCCATTTAATGGACAGCGTCATGCTTTCCATGATTCCCTATAACTAAGTTAGGACAGGTGTTCTGCCTATACTTGAACATACTATACTATTATGGCTCATGGTCTTCCACAAATATACATTATAAAACATACTCTGCACCACAAACAGGGATAGGCATTCATGTATTATGATGTATGTTCAAGTGTTTCTATGTCACGCACATTCTTGTTAAATTTGTGGGCATTTTAGTACCCCAAAATGTCAGAGTATGTTTATTGCTTTTCTATTCCTATTTTATATGATGTTTTATTCTATTTTAATTAAGTCCTGTGGATCTCAGTGCTGATGATTTAATGTATTAATCTATGACATTTCAACCAAAGCATCTGATGTATATTTATATGTATATATGTGGATATATACCCTTTGTGAAACCATACCAGAGTATTGAGCCTTGTACATTTAATGATTTTAGGCACTTTTATTGGTCTGAGGAAGTGGGCTTGCACCCGGGAAATGCGTTTCTTGTGCATAATAAACCTTGCTTTCGCATGTGACTGCTATTATTTAGGTCGCTTATTTTTATTTTATTTATATTTTAACAGGCTTTAACCTAGTTTTATCTACACTTGAGCTCCTCTTTACCACTGTTGTGTGCTTTATACCCCCCCATCCTTGGAAGATTGTAAGGGGTCCCCATCAAAGTACCCATGGTGGATGCCATTGCGATATTCAGTTGGTGTTTTTGATAAAGAAAGCCACTACATCCAGTCCCGCTGGGACACCTTGTCTGGAGTTGAGTTTGTTGTCTCCACATGCCTCAAGTGGTTGGTTGCCCCCTTTGCCACCCACCTTTGTGAGTAGTTTTGCTTACTCTATACTATATTTTAGCTATTAATATAATACACTATCTGGGCTCCTGTTGTCTCTATAATGTTGTCCTTAGGGTGTTTAGACACTCTACCTCTTTATAATAATAATAGATTTTCCTTGGGGCGGCCACAGATCACAGGCAGAAGGTGGTTGGAGGGACACTAGTAGTAAGAATAAAGCTATACTCTATTATAAACTGAGATTTTTTTTGCTTCTAACATGCCTCCTCACCCCTAAGCAAAATCTTGGTTTATAATCAGGTCAGTACATACATGGTGTCTAGTGGCCCCCCCTCCCTCTCCCATACAGCATAACTGTTGTCCCCTCCCACTTCCACAGCTTGTTTTCCTGGAGTCTAGTGAGAACCCGCTTTCCATCCCTTCTCATGTCCCCTTGCAGAGTGTATTAGCAGTGGAAGAGGTAAAAAGAATAATATCTGATCCAGGGCGGATATGCAGTACACAACTTCTCCTTGCCTTCTTTTGCATCGGATTTGGCCTCTAGTGTTTGCTGTCTAAACACTAGTGACTGAATCTGTGGTGAAAGAAGAAGGAAGAGTCGTGTGCAGCTTGTCCAGCCCCACATAAGATGCTTCTCCACCGTCTCTGGTGCCAATACACTCTGCAAGGGGTCATCAGGAGAGATGGAGAACAGTGAGAGTAGGCGGGCAGGCAGCCACTCAACACTAGGGAAACATGCTGTATGGGAGAGGAAGGGGGACCACTAGACACCAGGTAATGTATGGAGAAAGGAGGGTGGACTACTAGAAACCAGGTAACATTGTATGGGGGAGGGAGGGTGGACCACTAGACACCAGGGCCCATATGCAATAAGTTTTTCTCCTGAGTTTCACCCTAGGAGATATGTTTTAACTTGTAAATAAAATTCCTTTTAAACCTCCAGCAAATAACAAAATACTCAAAATAGTTTTGATAGTACTCTGTTACCTAATTTTTGGTACTTTTTGCATGCGCAGTACAGCCCGGAGGACGTCCGATGACGTCAGCGCGCCCGCATGGGATGCAGAAGAGCCCGTCCCTGGAGCGCAGAAGAGCCCGACCTGGCAGCCGGCCTGGCCAGGTCGGGTCGGCCACCGAAGATGACCGGAAGCCTCTGGAGCGGCGGCGAGGGCACCTCCTGCCTGCCACGGGCTGGAGGAAGCCCCAGGTAAGTGGATAGGGATTTTTATTTTTTTACAGGTTTCCCTGAACCTTCCCTTTAAATACAAGATGAAAATGTATCTCCTAGGAGAAAACTCAGGTAAAAAAGTGAATTGCATATGGCCCCAGATATGCTGAAGGAGAATCATTAGACACCTGGGCCCATATGCAATTCACTATTTCACCTGAGTTTTCTCCTGGGTGATATTTTTAAATTTGTCAATAAAATGCATTTTAAGCCATCGGAAAGCAAGAAAATGATCAAAATAATTTTGATAGTACTTTTTCATTTACTTTTTTTAGTTGAAATGTGCTGGAAAT
Organism: Hyperolius riggenbachi; assembly: GCF_040937935.1. NCBI lineage: Eukaryota > Metazoa > Chordata > Amphibia > Anura > Hyperoliidae > Hyperolius > Hyperolius riggenbachi. The sequence goes on along the minus strand of NC_090650.1, from coordinate 191,969,785 downwards.
GTATTTTAATTTGAAGATGAAAAATTATCACCTAGAAGAAAACTCAGGTGAAAAAGTTTTCTCCTAGGAGATAGTTTTTCATTCCCTCTTTAAAATAACTTTACAGGACTTTTCAACTAAAAAAAGTTCCAAAAAGTAAATGAAAAAGTACTTTCAAAATTATTTTGAGTGTTTTCTTGCTTCTTGGTGGCTTAAAGGGTATTTTATTGACAAGTTTAAAAATATCACCTAGGAGAAAACTCAGGAGCAAGCGTGAATTGCATATAGGCCCAGGGCCCATATACAATTCACTTTTTCATCTGAACTATCTCATAGGAGATCATTTTTCATCTTCTATTTAAAATATTTTCTCAGCACTTTCCAATTGAAAAAGTACCAAAAAGTAGGTGAAAAGGTACTATCAAAATTATTTTGAGTATTTTTTTTTGCTTACTGATGATTTAAAAGACATTCTATTTCCAAGTTATGAAAATAACTCCTAGGTGAAAGCTCAGGTGAAAAATTTCACCTGAGTTTTCTCCTAGAAGATCATTTTTAAGTTTCTATTAAATTAACTTTCCAGCACTCGACAATTGAACAAGTACCAAAAGTTAGGTAACAGAGGACCATCTATTTTGAGTATTTTCTTGCTTGCTGGGTGTTTAAAATGCCTTTTATTTACAAGTTTAAAAATATCACATAGGAGTAAAAAATGAATTGCATATGGGCCCAGGTAACACTGTATGGGGGAGGGGGCACCACTAGACACCAGGGAATTCTATATGGGGATGCTAAAACCTAAAAGTAGTGGCCTAGGTTTCTACCCTAGGATTATACTCAAGTCAAACAATTGCATATGTGTTTAGAGTTTCTGTTCTGTTCTCATACTGTTGGAATTAAATAATTCTGTCCAGATTTTATGCAGACTGGCAAATTTCTCCGTTGCCTCCAAAATATCTTTTGACAGATCTTGAAAGTCGATGAGAATTGCATCTTCAATTTCCGTTATGTCTTCTAAATTCCTACAAGAGAACACAAAAATATGTTATAGTCTAATCCACGCCATGTAATTCCATATATGAGATGATGTGATGCAGTTACACTCAGCAACTCATTAGAAAATGTAGAGAAAATTTGTTTCCACTTTCAGATTACTATCATTAACAATACCATTCTGCCCTGGGGGTAATTAAGCAGATCTTCAAATTCGCTGATCACAACACTGCATAAGATAGTCTGCTATCTCATATTTTGTCATCCTTATCCCAACAAAATAGTCAGACAACACCCTTTCTGTCCAGTTATATACCAGGAATTCTAGGATGTGTGCTAAACCACATACATGTAGAGAAGAGAGAGTGGAATAATATGGATAGAAAGAAATGTACTGTATTAACAAGTTTCAAACTAGGGTTAAATTAGCTTCAGGGCAGTGACAGTGTCCCAACATTAGACTTCATTCTCACTTGTCTTCCACATCACGTGCCACCAGTAGGAGCAGACAGTGTAATGTCCACTCTGATGGCCCGCAGTGGCTGGAGCCCGGGGCAGATGCGCGCCCCTCCATAGGCTATATGGGGGAATGCATCCACCTAGCTTGGATTTAAAAGTATATAGGAAGGGGGCATGTCCAGCGCACATAGATGGTGGACGTGTGATCCCAGAGCTCCGACAAACCGCGGCTAATACAGCTACTCCCAGCGATGCCTGACACCCCAACTCAGCACTCGGCGGCAGAGGAAGACCCCATGGAGCTTGAACTCTCCAAAAAAAGAAAGAAGGGGGACATGAGGCTCCAAAAACTCCCGGAATTGTTCGCGGGGATGCAGGCCCGCGCTCTTACCTCCAGCAAAGATGGCGCCGGCTCCCGGGCAGCAAACGTGCACAGCAAACAAGGAGATGATGGTGGAGAACAACCCACAGCAGGATCGGGGGTTTCTTCCCCAGAGATAGCCTCTCCTGCATCCCGCAGCCCTGTGAAGTCAAGACCCCGCTATGCAGAAATGGCAGACAAGGTAGGACACAGTCTCCAGCCTAGCTCACTTGCCTCTCCCCCTCCTGAGCACTCGTTAAAAGCTTTCCCAGCCTCAGAGCAGAGCGTGTCACAGACATGCCTTAAAGAGATGCTCCTCTCTTTAACCACTTCCCGACCGCCTATCGCACAGAGAAGGCCGGGAAGTGGAGCCCTTAAGGACCGGCTCACCCACAGAGGCGGCGGTCCATTTAAGGGCATGGGCGGAGCGATCGCGTCATCAGTGACGCGATACTCCGCCGGCGCCTGTCACTGCTCGCCCGCCGCAACATCCCGCCGGCTATACGGAAGCGCCGGTGGGATGTTAACCCCGCGATCGCCGCATACAAAGTGTATAATACACTTTGTAATGTTTACAAAGTGTATTATACAGGCTGCCTCCTGCCCTGGTGGTCCCAATGTCCGAGGGACCACTAGGGCAGGCTGCAGCCACCCTAGTCTGCACCCAAGCACACTGATTTCCCCCCCCCCCCCCCGCCCCAGATCGCCCACAGCACCCCTCAGACCCCCCCCTGCCCACCCCCCAGACCCCTGTTTGCACCCAATCACCCCCCTAATCACCCATCAATCACTCCCTGTCACTATCTGTCAACGCTATTTTTTTTTATCTCCCCCCCCCCCTGCCCACTGCCTCCTCCTGATCACCCCCCTACCCCTCAGATTCTCCCCAGACCCCCCCCCCCCCCCTGTGTACTGTACGCATCTATCCCTCCTGATCACCTGTCAATCACCTGTCAATCACCCATCAATCACCCCCTGTCACTGCCACCCATCAATCACCCCCTGTCACTGCCACCTATCAATCAGCCCCTAACCTGCCCCTTGCGGGCAATCTGATCACCCACCCACACCAATAGATCGCCCGCAGATCCGACATCAGATCACCACCCAAGCGCAGTGTTTACATCTATTGTCTCCTCTAAACACCCACTAATTACCCATCAATCACCCCCTATCACCACCTCTCACTGTTACCCATCAGATCAGACCCTAATCTGCCCCTTGCGGGCACCCAATCACCCGCCTACACGCTCAGATTGCCCTCAGACCCCCCTTTATCAATTCACCAGTGCATTAGTTACATCTGTTCTTCCCTGTAATAACCCACTGATCACCTGTCAATCACCTGTCAATCACCCATCAATCACCCCCTGTCACTGCCACCCATCAATCACCCCCTGGCACTGCCACCCATCAATCACCCCCTGTCACTGCCACTCATCAATCAGCCCCTAACCTGCCCCTTGCGGGCAATCTGATCACCCACCCACACCAATAGTTCGCCCGCAGATCCGACGTCAGATCACCTCCCAAGGGCAGTGTTTATATCTGTTCTCTACCCTAAACACCCACTAATTACCCATCAATCACCCCCTGTCACTGCTACCTATCAGATTAGACCCCTATCTGCCCCTAGGGCACTCAATCACCCGCCCACACCCTCAGAATGCCCTCAGGCCCCAGCCCTGATCACCTCGCCAGTGCATTGCTTGCATCTATTCCCCCCTCTAATCACACCTTGAGACACCCATCAATCACCTCCTGTCACCCCCTAGCACACCTACCCATCAGATCAGGCCCTAATTTGCCCCGTGTGGGCTCCTGATCACTCAGCCAAACCCTCAGATCCCCCTCAGACCCCCTTCCGATCACCTCCCCAGTGCATTTATTGCATCTATTTTCCTGTCTAACCACCCCCTGAGACACCCATCAATCACCTCCTGTCACCCCCCTAGCACTCCTATCCATCAGATCAGGCCCAATACAACCTGTCATCTAAAAGGCCACCCTGCATATGACCGGTTCCACAAAATTCGCCCCCTCATAGACCACCTGTCATCAAAATTTGCAGATGCTTATACCCCTGAACAGTCATTTTGAGACATTTGGTTTCCAGACTACTCACGGTTTTGGGCCCGTAAAATGCCAGGGCGGTATAGGAACCCCAGAAACGGACCCCATTTTAGAAAAAAGACACCCCAATGTATTCTGTTAGGTGTATGACGAGTTCATAGAAGATTTTATTTTTTGTCAAAAGTTAGCGGAAATTGATTTTTGTTTTTTTTCACAAAGTGTCATTTTTCACTAACTTGTGACAAAAAATAAAATCTTCTATGAACTCGCCATACACCTAACGGAATACCTTGGGGTGTCTTCTTTCTAAAATGGGGTCACTTGTGGGGTTCCTATACTGCCATTTTAGGGGCCCTAAACCGTGAGGAGTAGTCTAGAAAACAAATGCCTCAAAATGACCTGTGATTAGGACGTTGGGCCCCTTAGCGCACCTAGGCTGCAAAAAAGTGTCACACATGTGGTATCGCCGTACTCAGGAGAAGTAGTATAATGTGTTTTGGGGTGTATTTTTACACATACCCATGCTGGGTGGGAGAAATCTCTCTGTAAATGGACAATTGTGTGTAAAAAAAATCAAACAATTGTCATTTACAGAGGTATTTCTCCCACCCAGCATGGGTATGTGTAAAAATACACCCCAAAACGCATTATACTACATCTCCCGAGTACGGCAATACCACATGATTGGCACTTTTTTGCAGCCTAACTGCGCTAAGGGGCCCAAAGTCCAATGAGTACCTTTAGGATTTCACAGGTCATTTTTGTTTCAAGACTACTCCTCACGGTTTAGGGCCCCTAAAATGCCAGGGCAGTATAGGAACCCCACAAATGACCCCATTCTAGAAAGAAGACACCCAAACGTATTCCGTTAGGAGTATGGTGAGTTCATAGAAGATTTTATTTTTTGTCACAAGTTAGCGGAAAATGACACTTTGTGAAAAAAAACAATTAAAATCAATTTCTGCTAACTTGTGACAAAAAATAAAAACTTCTATGAACTCACCATACTCCTAACGGAATACCTTGGGGTGTCTTCTATCTAAAATGGGGTCATTAGTGGGGTTCCTATACTGCCCTGGCATTTTAGGGGCCCTAAACCGTGAGGAGTAGTCTTGAAACAAAAATGACCTGTGAAATCCTAAAGGTACTCATTGGACTTTTGGCCCCTTAGCGCAGTTAGGCTGCAAAAAAGTGCCAATCATGTGGTATCGCCGTACTCGGGAGATGTAGTATAATGTGTTTTGGGGTGTATTTTTACACATACCCATGCTGGGTGGGAGAAATACCTCTGTAAATGACAATCTTTTGATTTTTTTACACACAATTGTCCATTTACAGAGTTATTTCTCCCACCCAGCATGGGTATGTGTAAAAATACACCCCAAAACACATTGTACTACTTCTCCCGAGTACGGCGATACCACATGTGTGGCACTTTTTTGCACCCTAACTGCGCTAAGGGGCCCAAAGTCCAATGAGTACCTTTAGGATTTCACAGGTCATTTTGAGAAATTTTGTTTCAAGACTACTCCTCGCGGTTTAGGGCCCCTAAAATGCCAGGACAGTATAGGAACCCCACAAATGACTCCATTTTAGAAAGAAGACACCCCAAGGTATTCTGTTAGTAGTACGGTGAGTTCATAGAAGATTTTATTTTTTGTCACAAGTTTGTGAAAAAAAACAATAAAAATCAATTTCTGCTAACTTGTGACAAAAAATAAAATCTTCTATGAACTCACCGTACTGCTAACGGAATACCTTGGGGTGTCTTCTTTCTAAAATGGGGTCATTTGTGGGGCTCCTATACTGTCCTGGCATTTTAGGGGCCCTAAACCGTGAGGAGTAGTCTTGAAACGAAATTTCTCAAAATGACCTGTGAAATCCTAAAGGTACTCATTGGACTTTGGGCCCTTTAGCGCAGTTAGGGTGCAAAAAAGTGCCACACATGTGGTATCGCCGTACTCGGGAGAAGTAGTACAATGTGTTTTGGGGTGTATTTTTACACATACCCTTGCTGAGTGGGAGAAAGATCTCTGTAAATGGACAATTGTGTGTAAAAAAAAAATAACAAATTGTCATTTACAGAGATATTTCTCCCACCCAGCATGGGTATGTTTAAAAATACACCCCAAAACACATTATACTACTTCTCCTGAGTACGGCAATACCACATGTGTGGCACTTTTTTGCAGCCTAACTGCGCTAAGGGGTCCAAAGTCCAATGAGCACCTTTAGGCTTTACAGGGGTGCTTACAATTTAGCACCCCCCAAAATGTCAGGACAGTAAACACACCCCACAAATGACCCCATTTTGGAAAGTAGACCCTTCAAGGTATTCAGAGAGGGGCATGGTGAGTCCGTGGCAGATTTCATTTTTTTTTGTCGCAAGTTAGAAGAAATGGAAACTTTTTTTTTTTTTGTCACAAAGTGTCATTTTCCGCTTACTTGTGACAAAAAATAATATCTTCTATGAACTCACTATGCCTCTCAGTGAATACTTTGGGATGTCTTCTTTCCAAAATGGGGTCATTGGGGGGGGGGGGGGTATTTATACTATCCTGGAATTCTAGCCCCTCATGAAACATGACAGGGGGTCAGAAAAGTCATAGATGCTTGAAAATGGGAAAATTCACTTTTTGCACCATAGTTTGTAAACGCTATAACTTTTACCCAAACCAATAAATATACACTGAATGGGTTTTTTTTTATCCAAAACATGTTTGTCCACATTTTTCGCGCTGCATGTATACAGAAATTTTACTTTATTTGAAAAATGTCAGCACAGAAAGTTAAAAAAAACATTTTTTTGCCAAAATTCATGTCTTTTTTGATGAATATAATAAAAAGTAAAAATCGCAGGAGCAATCAAATAGCACCAAAAGAAAGCTTTATTAGTGACAAGAAAAGGAGCCAAAATTCATTTAGGTGGTAGGTTGTATGAGCGAGCAATAAACCATGAAAGCTGCAGTGGTCTGAATGGAAAAAAAGTGGCCGGTCCTTAAGGGGTAGAAAGCCCTAGGTCCTCAAGTGGTTAAAAGCCTCCTTATCAAAGGACTTTATGGACATTACCAATAATATGCAGCAGTCCCTCAGCGCCTTAGGAGATAGAGTGGCAGCAAATGAAACTCAAATTGCAGCCCTAGTATCTGAACATAATAAAACTGTGGATGTTATTGATCATAACCAGTCTGAGATCAATTGGTGAAAACTAAGGCTGCGGATCTAGAGGACTGCAAGAGGCGGTGCAACTTAAAGTTCAGGGGGATAGAGGAAAATGTACCAGTGACACAACTAAAGGAGTTTATTACCCAACTAGTCAGCACTGCACTACCCGATCTGCCCAAGATTGAACTCACAATCGAGTGTGCACACTGACTCCCAAAACCGGCTCATCTCCACGACAAGCTACCACGGGATGTCATAGTATGCTTCCAATTCTTTAACACTAAAGAGGCATTAATAGGATTCCTAAAGAAAAATGGAAAGCTGCCAGACCCCTACCACAACATCCAATTGTTTACTGACCTCTCCCAAGCTACCCTGACAAAGAGGAAGTCTATGGCCCCTTTGACAAAATTTTTAAGAGAAAATCAAAACCCCTATAGATGGGGGTTTCCCACCAAACTCCTTCTAAACCATGCGGGGAAAACATTCGCTGTAACTACTCTGGAAGAAGGCATTAAACTGCTCCACTCCTGGGGTCTGCGCCCTCCTCCAACAGCTTCTTCGTCTGAGCCGCATGTCAACGCGGATAAAATCAATGCAGTCTGGCAAACTGCTACTTGAGCCATGGAGTGTCAGATCTACGTGCTTCAACTATCATTTGCCATGCTGACCGAGAGAAGGACAGATGGCCCAGCCCTCCTTTACGGGTTGAAATTGCTTTGTTTTATGTGGTTATTTGTTAATCTCTTCTATTCAAGTAATAAATCATCCGTGGCACTACCCAAATTTGCCTCCCCCACCCCACCCAGCACCATTCCAGGCCATTGCTGTATGGAAGTTCTAGGGCCATACCCAGCTAATCCAGGACACACCAACTATCTACACAACTACTACTGGCTATGTCCCTAAAAATCCTCTCACTTAACACCAAAGGTCTCAACTCCCCCTTTAAAAGGAGAAGTCTGTGGACTGAAGCAATCAAACAAAAAGTAGACATTATCTTTGCCCAGGAAACCCACTTTATGGAAGGCAAAGCACCCTTATGCTCACACCCTGCCTTCTCCACAATCCTTTACAGTAACTTCACAAAGAAAAAGAGAGGGGTGATGGTTGCCTTCAGATCTACCTTACCTTTATCTGTTACCACCACTATTCAAGATGTCCAGGGACGATATATTATAATCTTCTGCACAGTACAAGACATCCCCTTGACTCTGGTAAACATCTATGCTCCACATACTGGTCAGAAAAAATTTCTCCAAAAAGTCCTGAAGCAAGCTAAATCCCCCAAACCTTCTCACCTTATTATTGGAGGAGACTTTAATACCTGCCCTAATCCAACTCTGGACTCCACCAACAAAAATCGCACTAAGAATCTCCCCTTGCAATCTTTCCTATTCCGAGAGGACCTATATGATGCATGGCATGCCCAACATGGATCGGAGAAAGACTTCTCATTTTATTCTAATGTCCATAGATCCTATTCAAGGATTGATCTCTTTTTAGTGGACCGCTTTACTCTCCAGAAAGTATCAAGATCTACAATTGGCTCGATCACGTGGTTGGATCATTCTCCTATCACAATAACCCTTTCCTGGTCCTTATCTCCCATTTCCCCTAAGACATGGAGAATGAATCCTCAACTTCTACTAAAGGAAGAATATAGACATAAGATAAATGAAAATATTAGAGAATATTTTTCGTTGAATGAAGTAGGCCCTATTGGAGGTACGACAATATGGCGGGCCCATAAGGCCTATATACGTGGCATCCTAATACAATTGGCATCGAGAGAAAAGAGATCCCGTACAGCTAAATTAGATAATTTACTCTCCCAGATAAAACAGGCCGAAATTACCCACAAAAATAATCCCACTCTTGATATAGAAAGAACTCTCTTTCTTTTGAGACCAGAGTGCATCTTATTTCTGAACATGAGATATTACTCCACCAACTTAAAAGGAAGTATTACTATCAAGAAAATAAAGCCAGTCCACTCCTGGCAAAAATGCTGAAAGGTAAACACATTAAATCTAAAATTTCCCATCTCACTCACCCGTTCTCGAAAACTCGATTAACAAATCCACAGGATATCGCCAATGCGTTTAGTGACTATTATGGAGCACTTTACAACCTGCAGCAGGACCCTAACACTGTCCAGCCAACCCCAGAAAGTATCATTCAATTCTTAGCTTCTATACAGTTACCCACTATACCCCTACCTCAGGCAACTGATTTAAATAGACCAATTGATCTCCAAGAAGTCCTGACAGTGATATCCAAAGCGAAGCTTAATAAATCCCCTGGCCCTGACGGATTTCCGCATGACTATTATAAAACCTTTCAAACCACCTTAGCACCTAAACTCCTGTCACTATTTAACTCCTTCATGACTACAGGTGAAATCCATTCCGAATTGACCCAAGCCACAATATCAGTTATCCCTAAAGAAGGGAAAGATGCCAGTCTTACCTCCAATTACAGGCCGATATCCTTTTTACAACAATTACAGCACCCTGATACTGCGCTCATATGCTGAGTCAGATGTTATATAGGTCACCTCTAAAAAATGTTTTATATAAAAGATAATGAATCAAACATTCATCAAACATTCATATTACAGGTGCTAAATTCTAAGTAAAACACAATAGCAGGCAGTAACCACATGTATAATGTCCTTGCTCATATAATAATTATCATGTAGGAGCGCTCTTCCTAGATGCGTGCAACTATCAAAATAAAGTTCTTCAGTAAAAATGGTTAAGCGCTCTTCTCTGCCTGTTCCTTCTTAGACACAGCAAATATGTCATATAATGAAAAAGCCCCCCCTTCGGGGAAAGACTCACCAGACTTCTAGGCCTCCAAGGCCAATGCTCGCATTCGGGGTATTGGCCACCCCGCAGCCTCTCTGGCAGTCCTCTCTTGGCTATTCCTAGTCTGTGTAAGCAAAAAGCGGATTCCACATCGCGTAAAAGCGTACCAGTTTATTTTTAAAAAAGTTAAAAACAGATCAGTGGTGTATAACCACTCATTGGGTCAGAAAACTTTATCAAAAATGAAAAACACAGCCAGCCCCTTGTTTTACAAGCTACCTGATTCCAGGTACAGGGGTATGCAGAGATGAGATGCACTAAGCTGGTGACAAGGCGCACGCCTCTGTCATTTAGCGTCCCTCTCCGCAATAGCTTACTGGCTAGTGCTCTAAAAGATACCGAGCCTGCTGCACACAGACAATCCCGCCGCGTCCAGCGAGCGTCGTGCGCTGTGAAGTCACTCCGTGGCTCTAGCCAGTAAGCTATTGCGGAGAGGGACACTAAATGACAGAGGCGTGCGCCTTGTCACCAGCTTAGTGCATCTCATCTCTGCATACCCCTGTACCTGGAATCAGGTAGCTTGTAAAACAAGGGGCTGGCTGTGTTTTTCATTTTTGATAAAGTTTTCTGACCCAATGAGTGGTTATACACCACTGATCTGTTTTTAACTTTTTTTAAAAAATAAACTGGTACGCTTTTACGCGATGTGGAATCCGCTTTTTGCTTACACAGACTGGGAATAGCCAAGAGAGGACTGCCAGAGAGGCTGCGGGGTGGCCAATACCCCGAATGCGAGCATTGGCCTTGGAGGCCTAAAAGTCTGGTGAGTCTTTCCCCGAAGGGGGGGCTTTTTGATTATATGATATATTTGCGATATCCTTTTTAAACTGTGATCAGAAACTATACGCTAAAGTGCTGGCCAATCGCCTTTTCAACATTCTTCCCCAAGTAATTGGATTAAAACAGGTTGGTTTCACAATGGGGCGTCAAGGTCCAGATGGCACTCGTAGAGTCATCAGTGTCTTACATAGACTGAGCGCCTGTCGGAGGCCTTCTCTGTTCCTAGCACTGGACGCGGAGAAGGCCTTCGACAGGGTTCACTGGGGTTTCTTGAAAGAAACATTAGTTAAATTTGGCATCAACGGTCATTTCCTTCAAGCCATCATGGCACTCTATAATAACCCTTCCGCAATTGTCAGAGTTTCAGGATTTCCCTCAAAAGTATTTCACATTTCTAACGGTACCAGGCAGGGATGCCCACTCTCCCCACTAATATTTGTATTAATCATGGAGACACTAGGGGAAAAAATTCGCAGTAATGCTGATATAAAAGTTGTAGAGATTAAAGACCAATCTTGTGTTATTAACCTATTTGCCGACGATGTGCTCCTAACACTAAGTAACCCACTTAAGTCTCTAACACATGTATGGAGAACCTTCCAAGACTTCTCTAGGGTATCCTTCTATAAAATAAATGAGACCAAATCTCTGCTCTTAGGTTTTAACCTGTCAGGACAAACAACACAGACAATCTCCAAACAATTTCCATTCCCGTGGTCTAAAAATAGCTTACATTACCTGGGCATACAAATCCCCACCCATGTTGATAATTTATACAAAGCCAACTTCCCCCCACTCCTGGCTGTACTAAAGGAAGAACTAGCAAACCTCGCCAAATTCGAACTCTCATTATCGGGTAAAATAGTAGCATTTAAGATGCAGACACTACCTAAGATATTATACCTGTTCCGCACATTACCAATTCCAATACCTTCTAAATTCTTCAAGTAAGCAAAAAAAACAACTCCTCAGCTATATATGGGGACATAAACGACATAGACTTGCGTTCTCCTTACTCACGCTCCCTACAAATGCAGGGGAGTTTGGCTTGCCAGACCTATACAAATATCATTTGGCATGTCTTCTAGACATGTCTAGGTACTGGTGGAAGGGCCCTGACTCGAAATCATGGGTGAAGCTTGAAATTTCAGGGGATCACTATTCCTCACTGAAAGACTTAACAATAATCAGTGCCTCAGGCCTGTCTACAAAATCGACAGGCTCACCCACCATTCAGGCTACCTGTAATGCATGGAGGGCCCTCACAGAAGTGCCTCACATCTTAACACCTAGACATAAATTAGATATACCACTACCGGCTCTTGCATGGGCAATACCTGACTTCAACTACAATTACTGGGTTAATCTAGGAATCAGTACTCTAAGCGACCTGAAACCAGATGGTGAACTCTTATCCTTACCCAGATTATCAGTCAAATATAAAGGGTTTAACCGCTTCTACCACCAATATGCCCAAATATCAAGCTGGCTCAACACACACCCGCTGATAGACTGCACATTACCAAACAACCTTATGCACTTTTTAGAGGGCCCACTACGGCTTAGAGGGGGCATCTCTGCCTGGTACCAATATCTATCCACCTCACAATACAATCCCCTAGATAAATTTGCACGTTATTGGTCCATAGAATGCCAATCGCTAATAACAACAGAACAATTTACTAGAGCGCATTCAAGTCTGCGGAAACTCTCTAAATGTGTTTCCCACCCCGAAACCTCCAGGAAATTATTTTGCAAATGGTACCTCCCCCCAAGGCTATTAGCCAGCTTTTCTAGAGGCAACTCCCCCCACTGTTGGAGAAACTGCCTTTCCATAGGAACGCTATACCACATAATGTGGGAATGTCCTAAAATACAATTACTATGGAATGAAGTATTCCACATTATCTCTAACCTTACTCCTCCTCTGAGAACCAAGTCACTCACACTTGCTTTATTTTTGATTGGAATAGATGACTTTCCACTGTCTTATAAGAAAATGGTAGCCCACCTAATCTGTGCAACTAGACACCTAATTCTACCAAACTGGGCCTCAGAATCTGTCCCAAAAATTTCCCAGGTTACACAATTAGCTAGATGTAACTTAGAAATGGAACAACAATTGTCCAGGAGACTATCCCCTAACAGACCAGACCACTGCAACCTAGCAGATTGGGATCTGATTGTAACTTCAACACTACTTGCTACCCCTTAAATCCTACAGCACAAGCTTCTAATCCTTAACAGCAACTCCTTCTCCTTTGACTAATGGCCCTGATATGGTGCACTCCCCTCCCCCCTCCCGATCCCGTTCAATATCCCACTGCTTAGAGGCAAATATTTATGAATCACCCCTACTACCTAGAAACCCAGTAGGTAGAGGTAAAGTGGTTCTCATACATACCAAGCCCAGATCTCGGTTATTGACTGGGCTTAGTTTTGTTTCTTCTCCCTTTGGTTTACAGGTATAGGTACCTAGATGATAGAACCTTATAGAAGTTGCATAGTACAGCATGTTAATACTTATTAATAGAGAGTATTGATTATATTAAGTTGATCTATGTTCTGTATCAAGTGATTTCTCAACCATATCCTATTTGTAAACATATTCAGATATCTCATATCAGTCATTTAACTGTATGTACGAAAACTCTAATAAAAATTTATTGGAAAAAAAGAAGTATATGGGGAAATGTATTCCAGTCTATTCAGTAGGACTATCAGCAGTGTATCCACCTGACTTCTCCACAACGCAACTGATGGTCCCAACCCCATTTATAAGGCAAGAAATCCCACTTATTAAACCTGACAGGGCACACCTGTGAAGTTAAAACCATTTCAGGTGACTACCTTTTGAAGCTCATCAAGAGTGTGCAAAGCAGTAATCAAAGCAAAAGGTGGCTACTTTGAAGAACCTAGAATAAGACATATTTTCAGTTGTTTCACATTTTTTGGTTATGTACTATACTTCCACATGTGTTAATTCATAGTTTGGATGCCTTCAGTGTGAATCTACAATGTTCATAGTCATGAAAATAAAGAAAAGTCTTTGAATGAGAAGGTGTGTCCAAACTTTTGGTCTGTACTATATATATATATATATATATATATATATATATATATATATATATATATATAGCCGGATTTCTGGCTAGGCCGCATAGGCCATGGCCTAGGACGCCAGAAATTCAGCACTGCTTGGGGCGGCTGAGGGGCAGACAGTATGTGCAGCAGAGAAGATGATCGTCCATTCATTCGTGCCCACCTGGCCGCCATTTACAGCCTGCACTTACTCCCCGTGACTCCTCTCTGCTTGCTAGGCTCTCTCCCTCCGTTACTACAACACCCCCCCACCCAACACATAATCTGCAGACGGCACAGAGAAAGTCCGTTCCATCCGCGGCGACTGCTTTGGGGACAAAGAGACACTGGCTACAAACAGGCAGCTTTGTATTCGTAGTCTCCAGTAAAGCGGCCGTCTGACTTTCCCTGCAGTTTGAATTTCAATAAGATGGTGGGCGCAGATGTACAGAAGAGACACTGGTGTGTTTACAAACACACTGACTCCGCCCCCTTGACTTCAGCACAGAGCGGCGGGAAGATCAAAGACCCTCTACTTCCTCTCCTCCTGGAAATGCTGCCATGGCTCTCTCCCCGCTTATCTCCATTAATGAGATCAATTAGGATTAGGATACAAGCGCCCACCCAGGGATCAGTGTCTTTGGAGCTATGGGGACCAAGCACAAGGTTTCACACTTCAGATCAGAAGACCAGGCGGGGATCAGTAAGTAAACAAACAGCTGCAATACACTGTCTGTAGATAAGCTCACTTAGCAGCTGCAGCTGAATGCTTCGTCTCAGCCTGGTTATTGTATTGCCTATTTTGTCACCCTGTGAAACATCTCCTTTCTTCTGCACCTATCTTCTCACTCTCTTTTCCTGTCCTATCTTTTGCTCTTGCTAGCTCTTTTCCTTCTTTCCCCATCTCTATCCTTTCCTTCTCTTTTGCTCCTCTTCCTTCCTCTGTATCCCTTTTTCTTTCAATTTTGTATTTGGGGGAGAAGGAAAATACATGTAGCAAAGGCTGGGAAACTGCCCTAATATCCCCCTCCACTCTGTCTTTTGCACCCCCCCCCCCCCCCCCACACACACACACACACACACTCCCTGCCTCTCTACCACTCTCTCTCCTTTCCTCTACTTTGTGTCACTCTTTTCCTATCTCTCTCCTCCTGTCCTTTGCTATCCTTCTTTTCACCATAATTGTCCCCTCTCATGTTCTCTCTTCCCTCTCCTCCCCTATATTGCCCTTCACCTCCTTTTTACATTCTTTTGTTCTCCCCTACCTTCCCCTCTCCCTCTCTCTAAAGCCTCGTACACAGGAGGCACAAATGTCTCACAAGACCGCTCTGACTAGCGACTGTTCGTGGCGTCATACACACGGGGGACCTGTCGCCGCAACGTGCCAGTGCCACGTGTTTGGCGACAGTTGTGCCCCGTGTGTATGCACTATAAAACCCAAAAGCCTTTAGACCAATCCTTTGAGGCTTGGACACATTTGGATACTTACATTGGGAGGAGGAAGCCTCTGGAACCTAAAGAGGCTTTTCTATTCCTCCGGTGCCAGGCAGATCCAGCGCTCACACCCTCAGGCATCGTTCACATTAGGCAACGCAGATGGCTGTGCGTTCGGGAACAAAAGCTAACACTATTTGCACGCCATCTGCATTGCCGTGCTTTGCGCTGCTGATCCCATTCATTACTGTGAATAGGATCAGCAATGTGCTTTGCTGAAAATACCTGCAGCAGTGCGATAGCACATCGCACTGCTGCGCAGCATCCATAGTCTGAATGTCAGAAGTGCTGTCTATGCACTTCTGATGTTCTTGTTGATCACACACCATATGTGCTGCTGAAATACGCACAGCAGCGCAAAAAGTTTGAACGAGGCCTCAAAGTGCAGCCGCACTGCGTCTGCGCAGTATCAAAACCACTCAAGCACCAGCATACAAAGCTTAGCCTGACTGAATATACGCTACTGCACAGGTGCAGACGGCCCACACTGACATGTAATAGTGTTGACATCTTACTTAGCCCTTTGCAGTCATGCCGTTGATTGTCCTCAGAGGAGCTCACAATCTAATCCTACCATAGTCATAGTGTAATGTCCTACCATATTATTATTATGTATTTATATAACACTGACATCCTCTGCCCCACTTTACAGAGCACATAGTCATGTCCCTGACTGTCCTCAGAGGAGCTCGCAATCTAATCTTTACCACTGCCTAATGGCTGGTACACGCATGTATGCAGAGCTGGAGGACCTGTCTGATAGCTCTAAAGATGCCAGATTACCATTACAAGTCTGGGCGGCAAGTATGGGGGGCTGTAATATTTTGTGTGTATGTGGGGGGGGGGGGTGGTTTTTGACAGTTGGCCTAGGGCACTAAGAGATACAAATCCGGCCCTGTATATATATATACACACACACAGTAGCAATAAGAAGTATGTGAATCCTTCGGAATTATATGGATTTCTGCACAAGTTGGTCATAAAATGTGATCTGATCTTCATCTAACAATAAACAATTACAGTGTAAGGATCCCGCCTGTAGCGTATTCTGTCTGTTGCAGTGGAGCTGCAAATGGACAGTTCTGGCTTATCTGCTTGCATTCGGTTGTGCATTTGCAATGGGTCTCATTGTAATTTGCAATCGCTCTGCAGTTCTGGGCAGCTCAGGAAGGATGCTGTCATCATTCCACCAATTGCTTGTTGCAGCTGAGCTGCGGCCAGATAGCCCTGGATTTCCTACATGCATGTTGTTACATAATTCTGCATGTATTTCTTATGGGGGTCCTTTGCATTCACAGCCAGCTAGCAAATGGTAATCAAGCCAGGTCAGGATTGAGTGATTACCATTCAGCTGTGTGAAGATTTTCATGCCTGCGTCCACTGGCTAATGCCAGCATAAAAGTCTGCCTCCCATTTTAT
This sequence comes from Hyperolius riggenbachi, assembly GCF_040937935.1. Taxonomy (NCBI): domain Eukaryota; kingdom Metazoa; phylum Chordata; class Amphibia; order Anura; family Hyperoliidae; genus Hyperolius; species Hyperolius riggenbachi. Next base: position 191,953,108 of record NC_090650.1, on the reverse strand, counting down.
ACCCCGCCCCCTCAGCATGCTACACCCAGCACTGAGCTGGCAGAGAGTCTCAGCGACTTCTACTGCAGATTCGAGAACCAGCCAACACCTACAGGACTCCCACAGCCACCTGCACAATCCTCTGACATTGAAGCCCTGGGCCCGAATCCGCCCCCACCGTCAGTGAGGGAGGCGGATGTATGAAACACTTGCTAAGGCTAAATGCTAGGAAAGCCTCTGGTCCGGACGGAGTGTCACCAGCCTGCCTGAAAACTTGCGCTCATCAGCTTGCTCCCACCATCTCTTCCATTTTCACGAGGTCCCTCCAGGGAGGCAAAGTACCCGCGTGCTTCAAGAGGTCCACTATTATCCCTGTCCCCAAAAAGCAGGGAACCCTTGACCTCAACTTCAGGCCTGTGGCACTTACATCCGTGATCATGAAAGCTTTCGAAAGCATGGTGCTACCCCTCCTTAAGCACTCCACAGAGGGACTGCTAGATCCACACCAGTTCGCGTATAGAGCAAACAGGTCCACTGATGATGCCATTAACATCTGCTTGGAGCTCGTCTATGATCACTTGGACAGACTAGACTCCTACGCCAGGATCCTCCTACTGGACTTCACCTCAGCATTCAATACCATCAGCCCCAAAATACTGCAAGACAATCTTGCCGCAATAGGAGTCCACCCCACCCTATGCCTGTGGATCACGGACTTCCTCACCAACAGGTCCCAGGTTGTTAGGCTGGGCACTATCTCCTCACAACCTAGGATCACCAACACAGGAGCCCCACAAGGCTGCGTCCTGTCGCCGTTTCTGTTCTCTCTATATGCAAATCCACGGCAGACTCTATAAAAGTAATCAAATTCGCTGACGACACGATCATTGTCGGTCTCATCACCAATAATGATGAGAAAGAGTACCGCCACCAGGTTGAAGGTGTCTGTCACTGGTGCAGAGAGAACGGATTGGTCCTAAACACAGCGAAAACTGTGGAGATGATTGTTGATTTCAGGAGATGCGCCTCCACCCCGCCCACAATCTGCATCAATGACAAGGAGGGGGAAAGAGTCCCCAGCGTCCGCCTTCTGGGCACAAACATCTCTATTGACCTGAAGTGGAGGCTACTTTGCAATAATGCTCATTAAACAAGAAATTTTCTAGTAAGTAATTCCCCCCGTGTGTGGCTGGCTCTGTTCATAGTGTGCACTATTGTTGCTTATTCATTACAGCTCTGAGCGCTGCTCTACTCCGTCAGGAGTCACTGCTAACCAGCTTGACACGCAGGAAGCGGAAGCCCGAAGTTCGGGCAGTCACGTGATCGGGGAGGCTTTCCAGTCAGTCCAGAGAGCGGAGCTCGTACAGCGAATGGCACTGCTGTTGTAATAGCAGCTGGTGTCTGGATATCGGGATTACAGCAAGCATACTAAAACGTCTGGGCTTATCAGGTGAATCCTATGGTGGGAAACTACGGACACAGGTACTGTTTCAATTCTCATCCCTGAATCACTGCTCACAGCCGAGTGGTCTGACTTTATGCGCTGAGGTACTTTGTTGCTCTTTATTTCTCCCTGGGACTTTGGAACTAGTCCACCTCCTAGCCGCAAGTACATTTCTTTTGCGCTCCTTTCAATTGTTTGCGGAAGGCCAACACTGCCTCCACACAGAGGAAAGCCCAACACAGACTTTTATTTCTCTGCCAACTAAAAAAGTTTGGTATGGCCCAACAACTTCTGACAAACTTCTACTCCGCTACAATCGAATCTGTCCTATGCTCGTCCACCCTGGTGTGGTACGCCAGCTCCTCCGCCAGCGACAGACTCAAACTGCAGAGGGTCATCAGATCAGCGGAGAGGATCATCGGGAGATCCCTTTCCTCTCTGGACCTCCTTTACCATTCAAGGCTGTACTCCAGAGCATTAAAGATCACCAACGACCCCTCACACCCAGGCCATCGCTTATTTAGTCAGCTCCCCTAGAGCCGGAGACTCTGGTTCCGGTCCATCTTCTCAAAGCATAAAAACAGTTTCTTTCCCTTGGCTGTCAACCTTCTGAACTCTCTCCATGTAACTGCCCATCCCCACACCACAACACCATGCCGGCACTGAGGCACTCTACACATAGATAGACGGCGCTCTAGCTCAAGCTGACTTTTTTTTGGTTGTTTTTGGGTGTTTTTGTGTTGTAACTTATGCTACATTGTCTCTCTCTGCATCTGGTATAATGTTGTGTTCCTTTCTGACTGCTTGATTTGTCCTGTATCTGTATCTATATCCTGTATCAGTACTTTGTACGTGCCAAGCCCAATTCCGGGCACGACCCAGTCGTGCTTGGCGATAATAAAGATTCTGATTCTGATAGTGGTCAGTACACTACACTTATCTACTGGGCACCTTGTTACTCTGTATAGTTCTGTTATTGTAGTTCTATGCAACCTTATTACTTGTGCTTTAGCTAGTTCTTGATAAATATATATGCAGACTTGCTAATATATATTGATACGTTAGTTTAGCTGTTTGTTATTTTTCTTATCATTGTGTATTGCCTAGTTCCATGCTTGATGGACGTTCGCTGCATCTGCGGTGGATCAGTGAAGTCCATTATCCAGATAGCTTGGATTCTGCCATCACCACGTTGGTGACTGGTAGTATTCCTGCTACTGTAGTTTCTTGGAACGTAACTATAGGCTGCAGGTGCTATTAGTTACATTCTATCCTGTAGTCTTGCCTGGGTGGATGCTTCTGCGGTTGCTACTAGTTATGCTCCACTCTATAATCCTGTCTTGTACCTGTCTGAATACTTGCTATCGCTAAAGCAGCACAGTGCGAACTAAGGCAGGGCAACATCACACTGCGCTGCCATTGTGTTTTATTTGTAGTGATATCGGAAGCCCAGAGCTGCAGTTGCTCTGGACAGCCTGTGTAACCTCTTCCATCATCCAGCTCTTAGCCTTTTTGTGCTGGGTGGTCAGAAAGTATGACCCCCCCAGCATTACATACAGTCCTCTTAAACTAACACCACACAAATCATTAAATGTTACCATGTTTTAATTTAACACACCATGTAAACATTCACAGTGCGGGTGGAATAAGTATGTGAACCCTTGGATTTAATAACTGGTTGATCCTCCTGTGGCAGCAATAACTTCGATCAAACATTTCATGTAGTTGTAGATCAGACATGCACAATGGTTAGGAGTAATTCTTGACCATTCCTCTTTACAGAACTGTTATAGTTCAGCAATATTCGTGGGGTGTCTGCTGTAAATCACTTTCTTGAAGTCATGCCACAGCATCTCAATCAGGTTGTGGTCAGGACTCTGACTGGGCCACTCCAAATCCAGGAGGGGTATTTCATTCAGTTTAAGCCAGGGATGCCAAACCGGTCCTACGAGGGTCAAGGTCCTAACACATTTTTGACACAGCTCAAATTAATTGATGGATCTGAATAAATTAAGGAAAGGTGTGGTCCATCAGGTAGAACACATTCCTCTCTTTCTCAGTCCATCCTAAATACTGGCATGCATCTGGCCCTCCAGGACTGGAGTTTTACACACGTGGTTTAAGTCATTCTGTTGTTTATTTACTTTAATGCTTTGGGTCATTGTCCTGTTGCAACACCCATCTTCTGCTGAGCTTCAGCTGGTGGACAGATGGCCTTAAGTTCTTCTTCAAAATGTCTTGATAAACTTTGGAATTAATTTTTCCTTTGATGATAGCAATCAGTCCATGCCCTGATGCATCAAAGTAGTCCCAAACCATGATGCCCCCACCACTATACTTCACAGTTGGGATGAAGTTTTGATGTTGGTGTGCTGTGTCTCTTTTTCTCTACACATAGTGTTGTGTGTTTCTTCCAAACAACTCAGCTTTGTTTTCATCTATCCACAGAATATTTTGCCAGTACTGCTGTGGAACATCCAGGTGCTCTTTTGCAAACTTTAAACATGCAGCCATTGCAGTGTCTTCCTCTGTGGTATCCTCCCATGAACTCCATTCTTGTTTAGTGTTTTACGTAGATTCGCTAACATGGGTGTTAGCATATGCCAGAGACTTTTATAAGTCTTTAGCTGACACTCTAGGATTCTTCTTCCCCTCACTGAGCATTCTGCACTGTGCTCTTGCAGTCATCTTTACAGGACGGCCACTTTTAGGAAGTGGAGCAGCAGTGATGAACTTTCTCCATTCATAGACAGTTTGTCTTACCGTGGACTGATGAACTGCAAGGCTTTTGGAGATACTTTTATAACCCTTTCCAGCTTTATGCAAGTCAACAATTCTTAACCACTTCAGCCTTTAGTGTTTATTCACCTTATGCATCCAAGCAATTTTCACCTCCTATTCATTCACCAATAACTTTATCACTACTTATCACAATAAATTGATCTATATCTTGTTTTTTCCGCCACTAATCAGGCTTTTTTTTGGGTGGTAAATTTTGCTAAGAACTATTTTATTCTAAATGCATTTTAAAAGGAATATTAAGGAAAAAAATGAAAAAATTGATTATTTGTCAGTTTTCGGCCATTATAGCTTTCAAATAATACATGCTACCAAAATTAAAACCAATGTATTTTATTTGTCCATTTGTCCCGGTTATTACACCATTTAAATTATATCTCTATCACAATATATGGCGCTCATATTTTATTTGGAAATAAAGGTGCATTTTTCATGTTTTGCGTCCATCACTTTTTACAAGCTTATAAATTTAAAAATAATAGCATTATCCCTTTTGACACAAATGTTAAAAAAAGACCCTTAGGTAACTATTTATAGTTTTTTTTTTTATTATTAAAAAATGTATTTGAGTATTTTTGGGTGTGTGGGAGGTAAACAGTTAATTTTAAATGGAAAAGTGTGTCTATTCATTTTAAAAAAAAACATATGCAGATATAGTTTTACTATTTGGCCACAAGATGGCCTCAGTGATTTTTTTGGAGGGGGGCTTCTTGCTTAAAGGAAGTAAAGAGGGGATGTGTAATAGAACGATCGTGTCTTCTCCCTAGGAGCCAGTGATCGTTATAACAGGGACCTAGATCATTGATCTCTGGGCTAACGGACGGCCCTGCGCACCCCTGCAGTTGCGGCCCTGCGAACCCCCGCGGCTCCATTTTTTCCATGGATGGCTCCTATATCCAGCATGCATTTTTGGACATAGGAGCTACATCCTAAAACCTAAAGCAGTTAATCGTAGGTCTTCTAAGAGCTCTTTTGTACAAGGCATCATTCACATCAGGCAATGCTTCTTGGGAAAAGAAAACCCTAGACTGGCATGTTTTTTTATAAGGGCAGGGCAGCTGTAGCCAACAATCGTGTCTCATTGATTGGACTCCAGCTGGCTGACACCTCCCTCCAATTAGCTCTTGGAGATGTCATTAGTCTAGGGGTTCACATACTTTTTCCACCTGCACTGTGAATGTTTACATGGTGTGTTCAATAAAAACATGGAAACATTTAATTATTTGTGTGGTATTAGTTTAAGCAGGCTGTGATTGCCTATTGTTGTGACATAGATGAAGATCAGATCACATTTTATGACCAATCTGTGCAGAATCCATATAATTCTAAGTATCAACATAATTCCAATTTACAACTCATGTTGCCTGGTGGGAATAAGTACAGAAGTCCAGCAACATGTTTTGATGTTTTGTTGTTATGCGGAGGGGGAAGGGAACAATGCTCTTGGCCACCGCTCAGCCAAAGCCGGATGACTTTGGGGTTTCGGGGGCTGCTCTACACACACTGGGTTCTCTGCAGAGGCGGTCATTATCAACCAGCTTGATCAAGTTTTATCTAGCGTGTGTACAGGGCTTAAAGGACAACTATCAAAGACTATGATTTTATCAGGGTGGCATTAGTTATATAGCTAGTTGGGTTGAAAAAAATACATATTTCCATTGAGTTAAAAAAAAAATGGTATGACACTAGCCTGTACCCTGATATATATCAGTTGATCCAGAGGAAATGGAAAAACCCGGGTCTATTTGAAAAGGGCTCCTGTAAAAAAGGGCTCCTGGTGTAGCCCATATATACCAAATTCGGCTACAAAAAGGGCACATGGTGTAGCCCATATATGCCAACTTCGGCTACAAAGGGCGCCTGGTGTAGCCCATATGCCAACTTCGGCTACAAAGGGCACATGGTGTAGCCCATATATGCCAACTTAGGCTACAAAGGGCGCCTGATGTAGCCCATATATGCCTAATTCGGCTACAAGGGGCACCTGGTGTAGCCGAAAAAGCTAGTTTTAGTTTATTAGGCATAATTTGTTGGGTTATAAAAGGGCTCTAGATATAGCTAAGAAAAGTGATTATTATGACCTAACTGCTCCCTACTCTCACACAGAACCCTCCCCCGATGGTGCCTGACCCTAATCCCCTAGGAGGTGCCTAACCCTAAGACCCCCGCCGCCCCCTTGTGATGCCTAATCCTAACCTCCCCTGCACCCACAAATCAAAAATCTCGGTTATAAAAGGGTGCCCTTTTGTAGCAGAATCAAAAACCTTGTAGCCTAAAACCTTGTAGCTGAATAAAAAATATGGGCTACAAAGGGGTGCCCTTTTGTAGCCGAAAAACTTGTAGCTGAATAAAAAACATGGGATACAAAGGGGTGCCCTACTGGAGCCAAAAACCTTGTAGCCTAAAAAAAAAAATATGGGCTACAAAAGGGCGCCCGCTTGTAGCCTATATCAAAACTCCGGAGCCCTTTTCACCACCTTGTAGCCCATATTTTCAGAAATAACATTGATGTCTATGGAGGCGCCCTTTTCATACAGGCAGTTCAGGAGCCCTTTTCAACTGATCCCGAAAAACCCTTACAAAGCTTGGACCAATTTGCTCGTAAAGGGAAAAAAATGCTTCCCGACTCGAGATGGCAATCAGATAAAATTGCTGGAACAAGACCCCAGGCACATAATTACCTAGTAATTATAGCCATGTATGTCATTCAATGCAAGGAAGGCATCACAACCCCATTAAATGCATTTTTAGAATTTGCCATAACTACTTCATCTAGTAACACCTTCCACAATCTTCCTTATGGTAAAGAACCCTTTTCCATCCACAAATCATGATTAAACTGTTGATTTAAGTTTGCAAACGTAGGGCTCGCTCATCCTTTTGTGTTTTGGATTTTGTTACACATATATTCTTATTAATTCTGTCGCTGTTATTACCAATTTTGTGCTTTGTACTGATTCTGTAGATCATGCTGGTGATAATAAGGCAAGAGAGAACTTACCACCACACATCGATAAGTATTTTCAGTGTTAATTCACTAAAAAAGCTTGCCTTATTAAGGTATATAGAAACGCTTTCATAGTGAGTTATCTTTTCATTTCTGTCCTTAAAGTGAACCTCTGGACTCAAAATCTACTCAGCAAAACTGAAAAGGCTTGGTGTTTCTTTAACAGTTTCACAGCATCAGAACTTTGTTTTTCTTATCAAAGCATAATTTTTAGCTGCATTTTTAGCTAAGCTCCATCCATCAAAGAAAGCTGCCCCGGCTTTTTTTTCTGATGCTGTGCAAAGCATGATGGGATTTCCTATGTTGTTATTCATGTTGCCTAGCAACTGGGAGGGGTGATCAGCACACAGGACAGTTGGAACTGTCTCATGCTCCCTCTCACCTGCTTTCAACCAAAAAGATGGCTGCCCTCATGAAATCAAACTTTAGCCTGTTCTTTTAAAAAAGGGTGGGTAAGAGATTTTATTACCCATCTATTTTAATTAACATAACTAATGTAACTTAATGACAGTATATTTGTTTAGCCTGAAGTTCCTCTTTAAGTTATCACCCCTGTAGTTATTTTCACATGTAGGGAAGGGAGGAGCATAATGTAGCTGCTGCTGCCTCCTCTGTCAGGATGATTACAGCTAGCCTGTGTACACAGCTGGGATAGGAGAGAGTGTGTGTGTGTGTGTGTGTGTGTGTGTGTGTGTGTGTGTGTGTGTGTGTGTGTGTGTGTGTGTGTGTGTGTGTGTGTGTGTGTGTGTGTGTGTGTGTGTGTGTGTGTGTGTGTGAATGATAGATGACAGTGCTCCTCTTCTTCAAACACAATCTCAAGATTTAAACAGACTGCACATAGTTCATTACTGTTGGACAAAAAACATAACCCCCCCCCCCCAAAAAAAATGATTGGTGATGCACCCTTGGCAGGCATAAACTCTCCCTTAATAATAACCGCTCACCAGATGACACCCACCTCAAATCAAGGTGGTTCTAGCATTTGATGTCAAAAACCAGGTATAAGCAGTTCTCCGTAGCATGAAGTCACAAGTTTTTAATCCAGTATTCACATGTAAAATACAACATTAAAATCGCTCATAGCGTAACACTATAAAAACAAATAGCCATTGACCTGCTCTCTCCAGCGCACTTACATGGTCAGTAGTGTAAGAATGATTATCAGGGTTGATTGGCCCAGCGGTATCACTCCCTGTAGGTGGTAACGGCGTCTTGTGTTTCCACCGCGGCGTGTCCGTTTACGATTCTCCGTGATTGCAGCTGGCCGGCTGCAATCACATGGTACCATAATTAAAACCCACGTATTTTATTTGCCCATTTGTCCCGGTTATTACACCATTTAAATTATGTCCCTATAACAATGTATGGCGTCAATATTTTATTTGGAAATAAAGGTGCATTTTTTTCAATTTGCGTCCATCACTATTTACAAGCTTATAATTTAAAAAATTATAGTAATACACTCGCTTGACATGCATATTAAAAAAGTTCAGACCCTTAGGCAACTATTTATGTTGTTTGTTTGTTTTTATTGTACTTTTTTTTTTTTTAATTAAAATTTTATTTGAGGTTTTTTAGAGTGGGGAGGTAAACAGGTAATTTTATATGTAATTGATTGTGTATATTTTTTAAAAATATGTATGTAGATGTAGTTTGACTATTTGGCCACAATATGGCCACAGTGATTTTTTGTTTTTTTATCCTCTAAGCGAGAGTTCTTGCTTACAGGAACTGAAGGGGTAACGTGGGACATAGAAAAATCGCAGCTTTTCAGAGAAAGCGGTCGGTTTTTCTTAGGGGGACATAGATTAATGAATGGGATCTGTATTCTCATTCATTGATCTCAGGGGCAACGGAAGGCGGCAGGAGCGTGCGCTGCGCCGCAGCAGCAGTGCAGGCTAGACCTAAGAAGTTAAGCACAAAAAAAAATTTGTTACAGCTGATATAAATCCTAAAATAAATCTGTACTGTTTCTACTTCCTGATTCATGGAAGCAGACATATTGTTGTCAACAGCCTGTGCTTTCAAATGAGCTTATCTGTCTTATCTACTGTGGCAGTCATGTGACACAGGGCAGAGATCAAATTACAACTTGTGATTAGACACAAATGAGGGGAAATTAAACAGGCCAAACTCTAAATACATACTGAGTGCATGTCTCTATGTTTTCCTTCTGTCCTGTGCAATAGTTCAGGTCCACTTTAACTCTGTCTCTTGTAGCCAATCCTAACATTATTTTCCCCCTTACTTTGGGAGGATGGCGACCAAAGCAAACACAGACAGTCTTCAGACACTCCCACCCAGCTCTACAATAGAAAGTGCACTGTCATTGTGTAACTTTGCAGCTTCTCAGCATGATAAATATTAGCCAAACAGAGGTGTGGGAGGGGAAAACAGGAGGGAAAGAGGCTTCAGCCAATCAGGCTGCATTAGTTAAGTCTAAGGGGAAAGTAAAGAAGCAAAAAAAAGACAAGCCAGCATGCCTTGCACCTTTCTTTGTGCTACAGATGTACCAAATAAGAGCCAGGTAAACTGGGGAATGATCTTTTATAAACAAGAAGAGTTAGAGTGATTTTTAACGTTTGGATTGCATGATTAGCATCCTTATTACTTGTTTACCAGATAAAAATAAGGATTTTTTATTTTATTCCTGACAGTTACACTTTAAAGCATCTTTTCTCCAAACTAAATAAGCCCTGTTCATCTAACCTATCCTGGTAAGTGAGACTTTCCACTCCTCTGACCAATTTTGTTTCTCATATGTGCACCTGCTCTAAAATTGCAATGTCTCCCTGTAATGCCGTGCCCAGAACTGAATTTCATATTCCAGATGCGGGCTTACGAGAGAGCTAAACAGCGGCAGTATTATGCTAGCATACCAAGTTTTTATTTCCTTTTTAATTCATCCCAAAATTGTATTTGCTTTAGCTGCAGCTGACTGGAATTAAATGAAATTATTTAAAATGTGCCCAAGGTGACCTTTGACATGAAGAGATAAACATGTATATGTACAGTTTAAAACATATTCATAACCAGACTTTTTTTTTCAGGCATGCAAGTGACTGGCTTGTCGGTGCCTTGTTGGGAATATAGTAAACCTCGCTGATAAGCAAATTACAGCAATAAAAGTTTTTCTTGCAGAATACAACTTCTGAGGGTAGGGAAGAGATAGAAAAAGGTCAATAGTTAATCTATTTTAACTTTCATTGAGCATAGACAATAAAACATTCAATCTACTTTGTAAATGTTTAAATATAAAATAAAGCTATGAGATAGTTAAAAAGGTTATTTTTAGGGGTAGGAGGATAAACACAATTGTTTATCTCATCAGTTTATTTTTAACCTTGGGTTCTTTTTAACTTGTTGTCAAGGAGTACTTCTAAGTGCCTCTCCAAGCTAGACCATTGGTGCTTTAAGATGCAAGACTTTACATTTTTCAATACTGAATTTTATCTGCCATTTATGTGCCCATAAAGCCATCCAATTCAGATCCTTTTGCAATACGTCACTATCTTCCTGTGTGTTGATAATTCTACACTCACACTTTACCCAAAAGGGGCAAAAGCCAATATGTACTGAAATTGGTTACAGTTGATAATCTGAACCTCATAGATGAAAGGGTACACAAGTCTGTGCTACCCCCATGTCTTAGATACTATTCTAAAATCACTTAAATACTCATATGTTATCATGCAATGAATGGTGTGGTAGGATAGTGTGAGGGAAAAGGGTCTTTGCTGATCCCCCCCACTTGATAGTTAGTGGGGTGTAGCTATCTCCTCCCAATACACTCCACAAACTGTGATTTAAGTACTGTATATAAGTCTAAAGTGTTAATGGTACCTATACTGGTTAGGATCCTCAATAAACACACTATATAGTCATAATGCGCGTGTCCAAGGAAAATTTGTATTGTAGCCAAATAGAGACCCCATAGGGGTTAAACAGTATAGGTAACACTCCTTCACAGAAGGTATACTTGGGTATAATCACGAAAGAACAAGAAAAGGGGGCATACAGTGTATATACAATAATAAGGTGCCACTCAACAATTGTTTCACCCCTGTAACAGGGCGTCGTCAGGAGAACTTCTGCACCAATCATAATAAAAGTACAGAATCCCCCCACCAACCGATAGAACTTCCCCCAGCAAACAGCCCAGATCAGAGCTGGTCGGATGGCCGACTGGCCATGTTTAAATAGGTGAGTTGGGAAAAAACCCTCACCTATATGCAAATTTGGGATCCGCCTCTCTAGGATGTGTTATCCATGCTCCCTGCTGTGCCTTGAAATCATAGGCATCCCTAGCAACCTTCTCTGCCTTTTGTTTACACTGTATGTGAGTGATTCTCAGTGTTCATATCATGCTTATGTGTTGTATTGGTGCAGGCCTAGCTTAATGAGACTAGGCTTCATTGGTGCCCTCTTGTGTTGAGACATAATTGGACCATGGTTCGAAAAACAAAAAAATTACAAAAGCAGTGGTTACATTGGAATAAAGATGACTCAAATAAACAAAACTCCTCTATGCTATAGTATAATTATTGTGATTAATGAGCATTGAGAAATGCTGTATAATACCATTCTGACATACAGTTATACCACCCCACTCCTACTCAGTATATTAACCCATTTCTCTCTGTATTTTTGTATCTCTAGAATCACTTCCTTCCACCCGGTTATGTTTTCTTCAGATTCTAGGTATCTCAACATTTCCCATAGCCATTCAGTTAGAGACTGTGGGTTGTTTTTTGATTTATTAGCTTCCTAGCTATCAGGACACAATATTTAATAATAGTTTGAACCCAATTTTCTCTCCTGATCTCCATCTGACTAAGAAGAGAGAGAAAATGGTAAATTTTACATTTAGAATCAATCTCCTTTTTGCAGAAAAACTTGATCTCTTTCGGAATAGATTATTTTACAGTTCTACTACACGAGGAGGTTGGTGCCATCCTCCCTCTGGCATCTCCAGCATAGGTTTCAACCATGAATGGCCCCATTTTGTATTTATGTAACTAGGGGCGTAACAATAGTCCCTGCAAGGGATGCAGCTGCAGGGGGGGCAGAAGCTGCAGGGGACCCCATGGAGGAAGAGGTTGCTTTTCCCTGTCCTGAGAGACAAATAAGGGCATGGAGAGAAAAAAAACTTTCTGCTGTCTGCACAGTAGTTCAAATGACTGCATCTGCTCAGCCACTGATAAGGAATCATACAAACTTTTGCAGACAAAGATTTGTAAGACAGTCCCTATTCAGTGTGCAGCAGGGTCTTGTGTACAGCACTGCTCTACCTTCAGCTTTACCCCTCCCCAAGTGCTGTGTACTGTAGTGATGCTGGAGGAGTCTGCAGAGCCACTTCTGCTCCATCAGAGATGGACAGAGTGAGTGTAATACGCTGAGGCTGGGAGGCCACTCATCTATCGGTTTTCTGTATGCGTTTTCTGCACAACATGTGTGTCTGTATGTGTGAAGACATGCACGTTTTATCACAGAGGCTAATGTCATTGGTAAAGAAAATGCGTGCAGCGCTTCACTGTTGTCTGCTTTTATCTGCATGGGGAATGCACATTCAAGTGTGCACTAGCCAATAAACTAACATTCGTTCTCAGTTTACCTGTGCAGAAAGCGGGGGAGGGGGCCCCATCCAAAGTTTTTCAGGGGGGGGGGCAGTGATTTCTAGTTACGCCCCTGCTTAACTTTGGATTTGAACCCTGCACCAAACTGAGCTGTGTTCATTTATTAAATTCATTTTATCAATATCTAATAAAAGAGTGTCTACATCTAGTCCATTGATATAAGCCAGTTCACTGATAGTGCTGGTGGGAAATAAGGGTTGTTTCTTAAAGTTAAATTAGGGGAGATACCTGTAGTCTTTTGCTGGAATTTTAGGACCTTATGTAGGTATTTAAGTGCAGGTTTACTTAACCAGTGGAAGATTGACTGAATAAATCAGAATCATTTATTTTGCCAAGTAGAAAGGAGTTGTACCCGGAGTTGGTTTTGGCTTATGCAGGTTCTAGAAGGAGGGGGGCGTGTATGGTAAGAGTAAGGGGGGAAAATGTCCAAAAGCCACAAGGCTGCCATACTACAGCTCCACCAGTCACACTTGGCAATCATCTGTAATCCCTAAAGAGACATCGCATGGGAGAGGGAAGGCAGAGAAAGGCATAGCTTCAGCAGTAATGGACCAGTTCTTCATGAAAAAAGCAACTGGCAGTACTGGCTGATGCTGCTAAAGATCCCTATTGCTGACATCTGGCAGTGCTGGCCAAGTTGTTCCAGCTCAAAAGGTGCAGAAGTGTTAATTTCTGTGGTGGGTCCCTGCTCCTGGGCAGCATTCGGCAGAGCTGTTTAATATAAGCAAAAACAAATAGTAGGCCTCAAAGCAAGGCATATACCCCAAACAACAAAAGACCAATGAGAAAATAATTACTAAAATATCAAGAATGTATTATTTATCAATATGAAAAAAGACATACACACATAGATGCATAAAAGAAAGGCCCAATGGCTGATTGACCACACCACCGACTCATACCACACATGCACACCCTCACTCATTGTCACAGACCTGAATGGAGGAACAGGGTTTTGACCACAGTTTGCAGTATACAGACACTGAACCAATGAATATGGTGCAAATATAACGTTTTATTGCCAAGCAATAATGCAAGCATACATACAAGCGTAAATGCAAATATACGGGAAGAGGCAGGTCTTAAATAGTCCATGTGAAAGTGATCACAGGATGCAGCTGGTGGCGAGTAATTGCAATAAACATCTGAACCTCCCGCAGGCCGGATCAGGAACTGCAAGTCTTCATGAATGAACAGCCACCTGCTGTTGGATTGTAGAACTGAAGTCTGTTCAAAAGTCCATCAAACCCTCTGCTGGTGACACAATGAAAGTTCTGGGCATTCCATGCCAATACTGCCACCAGCAGGCAGGAGCAGGCAGTACACAGTTCCTAACATTACCCCCCCCCCCCCTTAAGGAGCGGCCTCAGGACACTCCATAATGTCTTTAGCAAACCCTCACCAGGGTCCCAAGAGACTTTAAACAAGCAATGCCTTGGCAGGGATGACCATGGATGCCAAAACCGGGTGGGCAGGGAGGGAAGTTTAAACCTTAAAACTTTACCAGGCAGGGAGGCAAATTGGACAAACAATTGGTACACATTAAGCAGGATCCAAAAGGTAGCAAGTAGGACAAAAAAAAGCAGATGCCAACCTTGGGTGGGCAACAATCCAAGGCAAAACATGACCAGAACTAGCTGGACAGCAGGTAATTTTGAAGACTGGACAACAGGAAGCAGGAACATAGCCCAGAGACAATCAGGCAGAGGAACAGATAAAACTGGAGACTTGAGGACATCAGGCAAGGTATCAGGCTGGCAGGTCTCAGGCAACTTAGCGGACTGGCAGGCATCAGGCTTGGCAAGAGGCTGGATACCATCAGGCTGAGCAGGAGACTGGACACAATCAGGCTGAGCAGGAGACTGGACACAATCAGGCTGAGCAGGAGACTGGACACAATCAGGCTGAGCAGGAGACTGGACACAATCAGGCTGAGCAGGAGGCTGAGCACCATCAGGCTGAGCAGGAGACTGGCAGGCATCAGGCTGGACAGGAGACTGGATACCATCAGGCTTGGCAGCATATTGAGGCAACTGGGTAGCAGCAGGTCTGTGACGGCTGGGCAACAGCAGAAGTCTGTGATGGCTGGGCAGCGGCAGAAGTCTGTGATGGCTGGGCAGTGGTAGAAGTCTGTGACGGCTGGGCAGTGGCAGAAGTCTGTGACGGCTGGGCAGCGGCAGAAGTCTGTGATGACTGGGCAGCAGACTGGAAAACTTCAGGTAGTGCAGCAGGCAGAGTAGCAACAGTCTGGATAACTTCAGACAGGGTGGCAACAGGCTGGATAGCTACAGAAAGGGTGGCAAAAGGCTGGATAGCTTCAGACAGGGTGGCAACAGGCTGGATAGCTTCAGACAGGGTGGCAACAGGCTGGATAGCTTCAGGGGTCTGGGCCGTTGGCTGAGCACCTGGCTGGGCTGTTGGCTGAGCACATGGCTAGGCCATAGGCTGACACCCAGATACAGTCTGTGCAAGCTGGAATGGAGCCTGTGAAAGCTGGAACGAAACCTGTGCGGGCTGGAACGGAGCCTGTGCGGGCTGGAGCGGAGCCTCTGCGGGCTGGAGCTGAGCCTGTGCAGGCTGAAAGCAAAGTTCTGTAGACTGGATGCAAGTCTCTGCAGATTGAATGTAAATTTCTACAAGTTGGGGCAAAGTCTCTGCAGGCTGGAAGCAAAGCTCTGTAGACTGGGAATACTGCTCTGCAGACTGGATGCAAGATTCTGCAGATTGAAAAAATTTCTGCAGATTTGGGCAAAGTCTCTGTAGACTGGATCAGTGCAGTTTCTAGGCTAAAATGCACCCAGGGCGAGGGTGTAAAAATTGCGCCCAACCCCCCCCCCCCCCCCCCCCGAAGCAAGGTATGGGTGCCCACAGTGTAGGTTAGCCAGGTCTAGTTGCACTCAGTATAGATTCCCCCAGAATAGGTACCCCAGTATAGGTAGCCAGCTATAGGTCCCCCCAGTATAGGTAGCCAGGCATAGGTGAGCCAGTATAGTTGCCTCCGGTATAGGTTAGCCAGATAGGTGCCTCCAGTATAGGTAGCCAGTATAGTTGCCCACAGTATAGGTTAGATAGGCAGGCGTCCCCATTATAAGTTAGATAGTTTGGTGCCCCCAGTACAGGTTAGCTAGGTGGGTGCCTCTAATATAGGTAGCCAGAATAGTTGCCCCCCGCATAGGTTAGATAGGTAGATGCCCCCAGTATAGGTTAGTTAGGTAGGTGCCTTCAATATAGGTAGCCAGTATAGTTGTCACCTGTATAGACTAGCTAGGTAGGTAGGTGCCCCCAATACAGGTTAGATGAGTTAATGCTCCCACTATAGGTTAGATAGGAAGGTACCCCCCAGTATAGGTTAGATAGGTAGGTGCCCCCAGTATATGTTAGATAGGTAGCTGCCCCCCAGTATAGGTTAGATTAGGTAGCTGCCCCCTCAGTATAGGTTAGATTAGGTAGCTGCCCCCCAGGTTAGATAGGTAGCTGCCCCCCAGTATAGGTTAGGTAGGTGCCCCCAGTATAGGTTAGATAGGTAGCTGCCCCCAGTATAGGTTAGATAGGTAGCTGCCCCCCAGTATAGGTTAGATAGGTAGCTGCCCCCCAGTATAGGTTAGATGGGTAGGTGCCTCCCAGTATAGGTTAGATAGGTAGGTGCCCCCCAGTATATGTTAGATAGGTAGGTGCCCCCCAGTATAGGTTAGATTAGGTAGCTGCCCCCTCAGTATAGGTTAGATTAGGTAGGTGCCTCCCAGTATAGGTTAGATTAGGTAGGTGCCTCCCAGTATAGGTTAGATTAGGTAGGTGCCCCCCAGTATAGGTTAGATTAGGTAGGTGCCCCCCAGTATAGGTTAGATAGGTAGGTGCCCCCCAGTATAGGTTAGATTAGGTAGGTGCCCCCCAGTATAGGTTAGATTAGGTAGGTGCCCCCCAGGATAGGTTAGATAGGTAGGTGCCCCCAGTATAGGTTAGATAGCTAGGTGCCCCCCAGTATAGGTTAGATAGCTAGGTGCCCCCCAGTATAGGTTAGATTAGGTAGCTGCCCCCTCAGTATAGGTTACATTAGGTAGCTGCCCCCTCAGTATAGGTTAGATTAGGTAGGTGCCCCCCAGTATAGGTTAGATTAGGTAGGTGCCCCCCAGTATAGGTTAGATTAGGTAGGTGCCCCCCAGTATAGGTTAGATTAGTAGCTGCCCCCCAGTATAGGTTAGATTAGGTATCTGCCCCCCAGTATAGGTTAGATTAGGTAGGTGCCCCCCAGTATAGGTTAGATTAGGTAGGTGCCCCCCAGGATAGGTTAGATAGGTAGGTGCCCCCCAGGATAGGTTAGATAGGTAGCTGCCCTAGTATAGTTTAGGTAGGTGCCCCCCATGATGGAGTGGGGAGCCGCAACTGCGGGGAGGGCAGCCCGACCTCTCCCTCCCTCTCCCCGGGCCGCCCTCCATGCGATCCCCCCTCGGACGGACTCGGAGTGCAGAGTTATTATGCGCAGGGAAGCGCTATAGAAAACTACTCACCTCGCTGGCTTCACGCGCTGCTCTCTCGCCGCCAGTCTCCTCTCTCTGCCTACACGCTGATACACACACACGCTGCTAAACAGGAAGCAGCGTGTGTGTGTATCAGCGTGTAGGCAGAGAGAGGAGACTGGCGGCGAGAGAGCAGCGCGTGGAGCCAGCGAGGTGAGTAGTTTTCTATAGCGCTTCCCTGCGCATAATAACTCTGCACTCCGAGTCCGTCCGAGGGGGGATCGCATGGAGGGCGGCCCGGGGAGAGGGAGGGAGAGGTCGGGCTGCCCTCCCCGCGGCTGCGACTCCCCCCTCCATCACAGCGCCCCCCTCCCAGCAGCGCCCCGGGCGGCGGCACGCCCCGCACGGCCGTAGAAACGGCCATGGACTGGATACAAGTTTCTGTAGACAAACAAACAAACGGCTGGGTTGGGTTCTGGTGTATTTAAAATCTGCAAAAGTTGTAAAATGAAGGCTAGAGTCTGTATAACTTGTGTCACAGCAACATTGGCTGGAGGCTGCACCTGACAGGAGTTGTCTGGAGACTGCACCAGACAGGAGTCGGCTGGAGGCTGCACCAGACAGGAGTCGGCTGGAGGCTGAACCAGACAGGAGTCGGCTGGAGGCTGCACCAGACAGGAGTCAGCTGGAGGCTGCACCAGACAGGAGTCGGCTGGAGGCTGCACCAGACAGGAGTCGGCTGGAGGCTGCACTAGACAGGAGTCAGCTGGAGGCTGCACCAGACAGGAGTCGGCTGAAGGCTGCACCAGACAGGAGTCGGCTGAAGGCTGCACGTGAGGCGAGATGACTAGAGGCTGCAGTGGACAGGAACTGACTGGAGTAATGGATGCTGTTGGAAAGTATTTGCGTTTTGTTTTATGGACCAATCTGGAAACAGGAACAGGTTCTTGTGAAGTAACCGGAAACTCCCATGACCAAGGTGCAGACCTGATGGCGGTTCGTAGTTTCTTAGGCTTTTTACTGTTTACAGGTTCTGAGCTCTGGACATGGTTGGAGATGTATGCAGGATGAGCAGAAGGAGGAGAGTGGAAACAGGAAGAAAGAATTTCACGCCAGGCAGTAATCAACATAGAAGCAAATTTGCGCTTACAAAGCTTATGCAGCGTCAATGACTCAGTTGCACGAATACAGGCAGACACATACAATTCACCCTTCTCAGAGTAAGATTCATAAAACCCTTGTTTGTTTGTCTCTCTTCAAATAACCATATAAGTGATCAATATGATCAGAGTTGGGATACAACAAGGAAAGAGAGTGACCCAGTGAAGTGAAAAAAAGGGGGGGGGGGAGTAGTGCATTAGTCAGAGACAAAGTGAAGGAGGCTGGACGAAGCAAGCTAATAACCCATGAAAGTTGCTAAGAACCAAGGTGAAAGAGGCTTACCAAAGAAGAGAGGAGAACTGGAAGCGCGGTGTGACCTGGAGAGAGCCAGAGCCAGAGAGGCTCTCTCCAGGTCACACCGCGCTTCCAGTTCTCCTCTCTTCTTTGGTAAGCCTCTTTCACCTTGGTTCTTAGCAACTGTCATGGGTTATTAGCTGGCTCCGTCCAGCCTCCTTCACTTTGTCTCTGACTAATGCACTACTTCCCCCCCCCCCCTTTTTTCACTTCACTTGGTCACTCTCTTTCCTTGTTGTATCCCACTTACTATATCTCCTTTTTCCCTTATTGGGATTACTTTGATCAACTAGCACAAGCACTTTAACTTGCCGAAGCAGACTGGTGAATTTCATCATTATTTATTTATCTATTTGTACTGATGTTGGAAGCTCAATATTTATTGCATATGTATTATGATAGTACAGAGATTGGTGTGTATCCTGGATTCATGTTTTAATTGATTTAATCATTGGAACCTAAATTGTTACAATAAAACTTTTGTTATCTTGTTAACTATGTGTGGTGCGGTCCTTATGGGGATAAGTCTTTAATTGGTTGTTGTAGGTTTATACAATCCCTTTCTGCACACATAATATTATTTGGCTTGACCATAGAAAGCTTTATAAATTGACTGGTGCTTGCCCTATGTTGTTGATTTTCATTTATAGAGACTATCGTGTATTCCCATTATGGAAGCCCTCAACTGTATGGAACAAACATGGAGTTCTCAACTGAGCTCAGTGTTTGGAATATCGGAGAGTGGGGACAACTCTAGAACTCCATGTTCCCCAGAGTTTAGAAAACTATGTTTAGAAATTAAAGATGCTCATGCTGACTACATTAAATTGTGGTGGAATATCCACAGTTTAGAACATTATTGTAGAGAAGGTATTTATCCTAGAGGCTTGCGCATCCAAATTTTTCCCTCATGGGAGGTTGACCTCAAGGAAAGGGAAGATTGGGAGGCAGGATTAGCAAAATGCTCCATTATTATTGTCAGACATAGGGCTTCCATACTCAACTTGCCTCTGGATTAAGAACTTTTTGAGCGATCGTCCTCAGAGGGTTAGAGTGGGTACAAATTTTTCCTCATCTATCAGTCTCAGCACTGGCTCTCCTCAGGGCTGTGTGCTGAGCCCCCTGCTCTATACCCTCTACACTCATGATTGTGTTCCTGCCCACCATAGTAACACCATCGTTAAGTTTGCTGATGACACTACAGTGGTGGGGCTCATATCAGGGGGGGATGAGTCTGCCTATAGGGATGAGGTAGAAAGGCTGGAAATGTGGTGTAGAGACAATAATCTGCTCCTAAATGTAGCTAAAACCAAGGAGCTTATAGTGGATTTTAGGAAGAAGGCAGATGACATTCAGCCACTTATTAAAAATGGAAATATTGTAGAAAGGGTCACAGATTTTCGGTTTTTAGGAGTTACTATTAAAGAGGACCTGACTTGGGGGTCACATATTGCTGAAGTAGTGAAAAAGGCACAGAAGAGGCTATATTTTTTGAGGGTGCTTAGGAAGAATAATATTCCTGAGAAATTGTTGGTGTCTTTTTACCGCAGTACAGTGGAGAGTGTCCTAGTCTACTGTCTCTGTGCGTGGTTTTCAAGCTGCACAGTAGCACAGAAAAAGCAGCTTCATAGGGTAATTAAGGTTGCCCAGAGGATAGTTGGCTGTCCTCTCCTTCCATTAGAAGAATTATATACATCTTATTGTTTCAGGAATATTAAGAAAATTTTAAGCGACGCCTCACATCCAGGACATGTGTTATTTGAAAATCTCCCTTCTGGAAAACGTCTTAGACTTATAAAAACTAAGACAAATAGACTAAAGAACAGTTTTTATCCTTCAGCCATTTCTATGTTAAATGCTGCTAAGTGGCCATGTTGATAAGGGGTGTGTGCAATGCAATGTATGTAAGAATGGAATGTTATGCTGTCTTTGCTTTTGCTGGAAAATTGCACTTAAGAATTTCGTTGTACAATTTCGGTTGTTACAATGACAATAAAGATTTTCTTATTATTATTATTATTATTATTATTATTATTATTATACAAATGCTCCTGGGTCACGATAGAAAGTTGCTACCTATCCTCAAAAAACGAATAAATAGCCTCCTTCACGATCTAAATAAATATGATTCTCTTACTCTCATACAATCTTTCTTGACTCAATTACAGAGAGATGTTGCTAAGGTTGAACATGATACTATTGATGTAAAAAAGAAAAAGCTGCAACGAGATCGAGAAGATTACAACCAAAACAAAGCATATTTATGGAGGCATAGAGGCAATCGTAGGGGGCGCAAATATGGGAAGAATCCAAAGATAATCCCCAAATCAAAACCAAAAGAAGGAGCTGTTGGTGGTGAGCAGCCTGCCAGACCACATAGTAATCAATCTTCCGATACATCTGATTTTTTAGATTCAGGAAGCGAAAGCGAAGGGGTGGTAGGAGATATCAGAAGAAGGTTAACAAGTTATGAGCAATCTCCGAACAAAAAGAAAAGACCACTGGGGAGCCCAGAAGCCCTATAGTAGCAGAAGAATTACTAATCATTAATCTGTCTGATCAACCTCTAACGCATATTGAAGTCAAAGTCTTGAGTAAAGGTTTATCATTCTCTCCGACCAAAGATTTTGATCTGTTCGAATTAGCTAAAGATCTTTATCTTTTCTGTCGCAAACGTACCCTTAAATTTGCATATCATAATAAGAAACAGACTTCTCAGCAACTACAAAATGCACTATTTCTTCCGGAAGCAATTGATCGACAAGTCTTACAAGGTTTGCTCGATTTGGTAAGTGAAAACGATTCCCCACAAGAAGATCGACCTCAAACCAGTTTTAGGTCTCCTTCACATTTTATGTCCTCTCTTGCACTATGCCCACAGGTCAAAGTTTTCTTCGAAATGATGCTCCAAGATTTAAAGAGGATCCGGAGATCCCCTAGTGTGCAGAACAACGGACTGATATAGTTATAAAAGAGGCAGACAAAGGGGGCAATATAGTGGTTTGGCCTACTATCCTATATGAAAAAGAAGCTAATAAACAACTTAATAACAACACATTTTATCGTAGACTCTATACCAATCCAACAATTCTTTTCAAGGATAAATTGGACTCTATCTTAAGGGATGCCAAACAGATGGGCCTCATTTCACTTAGAGAGTTGCAATTCTTGACGGTCAAGCATCCGGTTACACCCACCCTCTATCTATTGCCTAAAATACACAAAAATAGAGAAACACCACCGGGTAGACCAATAGTAGCAAGCATTGGTAGTTTGTTAGAACGTTGTTGTTCTTTTATTGATTTCTTTTTACAAGATCATGTGATTAGTTTGGATTCGTATGTAAGAGATTCGTCAGATCTCATTACTAAATTGGATGATGTTGTTTTACCACCAGATTCATTACTTATCACTTGTGACGTCGAGTCACTTTATACAAATATCGATCACCGAGATGCTTTATCGACTGTCGGATACTTTCTCAAGACCACTTCAACTGCAAGGGATGACTTCAATACCTTTCTCCTTCAACTGCTACACTACGTACTCAAGCATAATTTCTTTACGTTTAATGGTAAATATTATTTACAAATTCATGGCGTTTCAATGGGGGTCAAGTGTGCCCCCTCAATCGCCAATCTGTTTTTAGGTTGGTGGGAAAGGGAAATTGTATGGTGATCAAAAATGGCAGATTACCATGACTACATTTTGGGCTATTTTAGGTATGTGGATGACATACTCATACTATGGAATGGAAATATGGAAAAGGCCAAGGCATTTGTTGCATTACTGAATAATAATGATCATAATATTTTTCTAACTGCCAACTATTCCCAAACTGAGGTTAATTTTTTGGATTTAAAAATAGCATTGAATAGGCAGGGTGTCATCCATACTTCATTATATCGTAAAGAAACTGCGGTTAATAGCCTTCTACATTTTGAATCTTTTCATACAGATACACTTAAACGCAATATTCCAGTTGGTCAGTTTCTTCGGTTAAGACAAAACTGCACAAACTTATCTGACTTCGAGAAAGAAGCAGAGCAGCTGTCACAACGTTTCCAAAACAGAGGATATCCCAAGAATTCCATTAAAAGGGCCCTATCCAGAGCAAGATCTAGCAACAGCGTGGACCTACTGCAGCCCAAGGTAAAGAAAAAAGAAGAATTGGTTAGATTTTGTACAATGTACAATAGCCAAATGGACTCAGATACGCAACATACTAAGCAAACATTGGGCATTAATCCGCAGTGATCCAATTATGTGTGAATACATCACAGAACATGCTTCGCTCACCGCAAAGAGAGCCCCTACATTAAGGAATATAGTTTGTAGAAGCCATTACAGTAGACAACAAAGACAGCCAAACAAAGCAAAAGGTAGCTATCCTTGCAATAATTGTAATATTTGTTCAACAATGACATCCACAAAACAAGTATGGAACGCTACACATACAAGAAATTTCAACTTGAAGCAATTTATCAACTGTAGTACCCCAAGTGTAATCTACCTTTTGGAGTGCCCATGTGGCCTTAAATATATTGGCCAAACAAAAAATATGTTGAAATTACGTATACAAAAGCACTTCTCCACTATTAGACTATCAGCCAAAGATCATTTAGAACAGGGGTCCCCAACCACCGGGCCGCGGCCCACTGCCGGTCCGTGGGCAGTTGCCAGCTGGTCCGCGGCGGGTCTGGCCTCTCGCCCCTCCTCCCCCCGCGGCCGCCGCTCCTGTCATCTTATGAGCTGGCGGCCGCTTCCTGTCACTGATTCCCCCAGTAGCGGCTCTCCTCCGTATAGCATCTCCTATTACAGCAGCGCTTCCTGTGCGGCTGTTGTAAGGAGGGAAGGAGGCGGGGCAGCGGCTTCCTGTAGCGGCGTTCGCCGTTACCATGGGAACCGCTGCCCGCCTCCTTCCCTCCTTACAGCAGCCGTGCGACGCGCTGCTGTAAATAGAAGATGCTGTACGGAGGAGAGCGGCTACGGGAATCTGTGACAGGAAGCGGCCGCCAGCTCATAAGGTAACAGGAGCGGCGGCCGCGGGGGGGGAGGGTGGCCTACACTGGGGCACATGGGGCGTTATACTGGGGCACATGGGGCGTTATACTGGGGCACATAGGGCGCTACACTGGGGCACATGGGGCACTATTCTAGCTATACGGGGCACATGGGGCACTATTCTAGCTATACTGGGGCACTATTCTAGCTATACTGGGGCACATGGGGCACTATTCTAGCTATACTGGGGCACTATTCTAGCTATACTGGGGCACATGGGGCACTATACTAGCTATACTGGGGCACATGGGGCACTATTCTAGCTATACTGGGGCACATGGGGCACTATTCTAGCTATACTGGGGCACATGGGGCACTATTCTAGCTATACTGGGGCACATGGGGCACTATTCTAGCTACACTGGGGCACATGGGGCACTATTCTAGCTATACTGGGGCACATGGGGCACTATACTAGCTATACTGGGGCACATGGGGCACTATACTAGCTATACTGGGGCACATGGGGCACTATACTAGCTATACTGGGGCACATGGGGCACTATACTAGCTATACTGGGGCACATGGGGCACTATTCTAGCTATACTGGGGCACATGGGGCACTATACTAGCTATACTGGGGCACATGGGGCACTATACTAGCTATACTGGGGCACATGGGGCACTATACTAGCTATACTGGGGCACATGGGGCACTATACTAGCTATACTGGGGCACATGGGGCACTATTCTAGCTAAACTGGGGCACATGGGGCACTATACTAGCTATACTGGGGCACATGGGGCACTATTCTAGCTATACTGGGGCACATGGGGCACTATACTAGCTATACTGGGGCACATGGGGCACTATACTAGCTATACTGGGGCACATGGGGCACTATACTAGCTATACTGGGGCACATGGGGCACTATTCTAGCTATACTGGGGCACATGGGGCACTATACTAGCTATACTGGGGCACATGGGGCACTATTCTAGCTATACGGGGCACATGGGGCACTATTCTAGCTATACTGGGGCACTATTCTAGCTATACTGGGGCACATGGGGCACTATTCTAGCTATACTGGGGCACTATTCTAGCTATACTGGGGCACATGGGGCACTATACTAGCTATACTGGGGCACATGGGGCACTATTCTAGCTGTACGGAGGAGAGCGGCTACGGGAATCTGTGACAGGAAGCGGCCGCCAGCTCATAAGGTAACAGGAGCGGCGGCCGCGGGGGGGGAGGGTGGCCTACACTGGGGCACATGGGGCGTTATACTGGGGCACATGGGGCGTTATACTGGGGCACATAGGGCGCTACACTGGGGCACATGGGGCACTATTCTAGCTATACGGGGCACATGGGGCACTATTCTAGCTATACTGGGGCACTATTCTAGCTATACTGGGGCACATGGGGCACTATTCTAGCTATACTGGGGCACTATTCTAGCTATACTGGGGCACATGGGGCACTATACTAGCTATACTGGGGCACATGGGGCACTATTCTAGCTATACTGGGGCACTATTCTAGCTATACTGGGGCACATGGGGCACTATTCTAGCTAAACTGGGGCACATGGGGCACTATACTAGCTATACTGGGGCACATGGGGCACTATTCTAGCTATACTGGGGCACTATTCTAGCTATACTGGGGCACATGGGGCACTATTCTAGCTATACTGGGGCACATGGGGCACTATTCTAGCTACACTGGGGCACATGGGGCACTATACTAGCTATACTGGGGCACATGGGGCACTATACTAGCTATACTGGGGCACATGGGGCACTATTCTAGCTAAACTGGGGCACATGGGGCACTATACTAGCTATACTGGGGCACATGGGGCACTATTCTAGCTATACTGGGGCACATGGGGCACTATACTAGCTATACTGGGGCACATGGGGCACTATACTAGCTATACTGGGGCACATGGGGCACTATACTAGCTATACTGGGGCACATGGGGCACTATTCTAGCTAAACTGGGGCACATGGGGCACTATACTAGCTATACTGGGGCACACTGGGCACTTTACTAGCTATCCTGGGGCACACTTGGCACTATATTAGCTATACTGGGTCTCTATACTAGCTCCCTATACTGGGGGCTGGGCCACTGTGCTTGCTGTGCCGCCGCGAATATCCACCCCCCCCCCCCCGGGCCCCAGAGAAAATTTTGGATGGTCACTGTTCCCCGGGCCGAAAAAGGTTGGGGACCCCTGATTTAGAAGGTAAAAAGATCAGTAAAAAGATCTGTAGCTTGTAGCTCAGCATGCTCTTACGTACCACAATAGCAGCACAGCAGGCTGGAAAGTGACTGGCCTATAGAAGATCTCTGCTCCAATACGAGGAGGAGACATCACCCAGTCTTTACTTAGAGCAGAAACTAGGTGGATATTTGAAATGGGTACGCAAACACCTGGTGGCCTAAACGAAGATTTTTCATTTGGTAGTTTTTTCTATTGACCAATTGGTTGGTCCTCTTTTCCACCTTTCTTGCTTATTAGTGCTTATTGGTTAATGACCCTGATACATCCCACATTTTATGGGCGCATAACAATAACAATTTAAATTTTTGTGCACTACCTATGTTGGATGTTCACCTCCATATGCCTTCTGATATATTTTGATTGACATGTTTTCCTCCCTCTTCTTTTGCATGCTGGTGCCCTGATTCTTCTGATCATTCATTCATTTTACACCTTTTTCTTTTGTTGTTTCTTTTGATTGTTTTTGCCGTTTACAGATCATGTATCAGGTACGTCTCCTTTCCCCTCTTCCTCCTTTCCTTCCCCTCTCTCTACCTTGGGTTGTTTCCACTTATATATTTTACTCATCTTTGGTTTCTTTGTGGCCTTGGTTTTTCACGATTGCCATCTAGACATCTACATATATTATGTTTATTAATAATAATTTATTTATTTTTTCTCTGTTTTCTTTTCTTTATTTTATTTCCTCTGTAGGGATTTGGTTTATCCATCCTTTATACAAGCCATGAAGATTAGATGATCCCCAAGAGTCAAGACTGTATTCATATGATATATGTTTGTTTATGTATACATACATACTCTTTCATTTATTATTTTTGTTTAATTAAATGAGTTGTTACCCTTGTTCACCATTTGGTGTCAGTATTGTCACTCTTTTCGCTGGCCAATGTAATATGCATTTGGTGTAAATATTGTCTATTGCTTCCGTTAGTACATTATTGTTACTCATTTACATTAATCTACACCTCGTCTCTATTCCATCATCCTTGCTGTCCCTTTTAAATATTTTTTATCTATATGCGTGCATGTCCCCTCTTCACTCCCTACCAATTTGGCTCTTTCAGACAGCGCCGCTGCGTCTAGGTTGCTATGGCAACCTAGAGTGGCTGGTGTTTTGACGCGGCCGCGTCATGTCCGGGTATAGCGCTGACGTCACTTCCCTCCCCGCAAGTTCAAAGGGCAGCTCGTTCGTTCCCAGCACTCAGCCTCCTCAAAAGCGGGCGTCTTTCCCGCGAGGTGCACTACATGTGAGCCTGGGGTCCCTTCACTTTCCCTCTCCTGCCACCCATCTTGTGAGTATTGCGGTTGTATTCCATCTTGCGTTTTGGTGCATCCTTGCACAAATTCACATTGTATTGACAGACACTCTTTGGTCTCATTCTTGCTGACATTTCACTCAATTGTGTAATGTTTTGTTTACACCTCGTTGCACATTCTCACTTTATACGTTCATCACCTCATTGCTATTTTGCACTACATATTATTATTACTTATTATTATATTCCCAATATCAATTGTCATATTTATTGCATCAACTCTCTACAACCTTTCTTTTTTACCTTATTGGCCAATTCGAGAGATTTTGTCTGCAATTATTATTTATTATGCACTGCAGTATTATTACATTGATGAATTTCCAGTGCTAGTGTGTATATATATTTGTTGTATTTCATTCGGGACCCCAGACCCATGTTGTTGTTTTTACATGATTTTAATTAATTGTTTGATGGTTAATAAAGATGAATTTGTATTTGATCTCTCATATATCTGTCCAGTGTGGTGCTTGTAGGGCTGCTTTTTCTTCCTTTGTTGATAATGGTAATACATGTCTACTTGCTCAGAGGTAAAATCAACCTTAATTGGGCTTGCAGCAGGTAAGGTAGGGACTATGGAACTTTCAGACATAATCTTCTGCCATGAATTTAGCAAGAAAGAGGCTTCACCATACTTGCATATTCCCTGATTAATCAGGGACTGGAGGGAATGAATGCAAGCTTGCACAGTCTGTTTATCTCTGTTTAAGTAATAATCAAGGAAGCATTCCCTGTCATCCTCAAACAAATTAATCAATGCTTCAATGGAATAGTTATTGAAGGATGGTAAGTAATCACAGACTATATTTTGGATGTCAAAAGGTGGTGGATAAATACTGGTAGTTTTAGGGAATGCGAGGTAATACAAGATATCAATCAGATTATTGACTTGAAAAAGCGGAGGGAGGTCCTCCGCGTAACGCGTGGTCTTTTTCATAAGTTTTTACTCTTTACTGCTATTTCTTATTAATTCAATACTGCCCCAACTAGCCCCATTCGTTTATACACTGTACGCTGATCCAGGCGCCGCTCACTGTGCCCGATTGGCTCCAGTAGAGCAGACGTCCTGGTGGCTGTGAATCCTGTCACGAGGAGGACCCTGGGTGCGCTGACGTCACATCCAGCCGGCGGTCGTGGAGATCCCGGTCCCCGGCTGTAAGTGGGACAGAGGCGTATCGTGGCTAAGTATGCTGTGCTAGCCGCAGTTGAACCAGGTGAGACCTGACTATTGGGAAGATTCACTGTCTTGAATGGAATCTCTGAGCGCCCCTTCCTTTTTGTTTAAGATATCAATTAGGCATTTGAAAAAAAGTTCCTTTCTTAGTGATTTCATACAACTGACCAATTAACTTCAAGATTTTTTTGGGATAGCTAGCAAAGTAATCACGACATTCAGCATCATCCTCCTCAGCCAAAAAAGCATAATAATCAAGATCTCGTTAATTCATCTTAACAGCAGATTTTCAGTGTGCTGTACAACTGCAGTGGTCAATAAATGTATGGCCAGAACTTTCTGTCACAGACCTGAATGGAGGAACAGGGTTTTGCCCACAGTTTGCAGTATACAGACACTGAACCAATGAATATGGTGCAAATATAACGTTTTATTGACAAGCAATAATGCAAGCATACATACAAGTGTAAATGCAAATATCATACAAACATATGCACAGCACACAATATACACAAATAACCCGGGACGCAGTGACAAATATCTAACTAAGTGCACAATAATCTATACAGAAAGTAGCAACATACACAATCACAGTACAAAAGGGATCATGCAGAATATCAGAGTCAGCAGGAGAGCAAGGTCAGCAACAGGTTTTTAGAAAAGCAGGGTACCAGGGATTAGGCAAACGCAAGGTCTCAGACAGAAGTAACGGTTTGGT
The DNA here is from genome assembly GCF_040937935.1 of Hyperolius riggenbachi. Lineage (NCBI taxonomy): Eukaryota > Metazoa > Chordata > Amphibia > Anura > Hyperoliidae > Hyperolius > Hyperolius riggenbachi. The sequence goes on along the minus strand of NC_090650.1, from coordinate 191,923,823 downwards.
AACAGGAAGGCATAAACAGAGATCAGGGCAAGGATCAGGAACCAGGATGTCCAGAAACTCAGACCTGGGACCTCAAAGTTCTGGCAATCAGTAGGGGGAAGAGGCAGGTCTTAAATAGTCCATGTGAAAGTGAACACAGGATGCAGCTGGTGGCGAGTAATTGCAATAAACAACTGAACCTCCCGCAGGCCATATCAGGAACTGCAAGTCTTCGTGAATGAACAGCCACCTGCTGTTGGATTGTAGAACTGCAGGTCTGTTCAAAAGTCCATCGAGCCCTCTGCTGGTGACACAATGAAAGTTCTGGGCATTCCAAGAAAATACTGCCACCAGCAGACAGGAGCAGGCAGTACACAGTTCCTAACATTACCCTCCCCCAATAAGGAGCGGCCTCAGGACGCGCCATAATGTCTTTAAAAAACCCTTGCCAGGGTCCCAAGAGACTTTAAACAAACAATGCCTTGGCAGGGATGACCATGAATGCCAAAATCGGGTGGGCAGGGAGGGAAATTTAAACCTTAAAACTTTACCAGGCAGGGAGGCAAATTGGACAAACAATTGGTACACATTAAGCAGGATCCAAAAGGTGGCAAGTAGGACAAAAAACAACAGATGCCAACCTTGGGTGAGCAACAATCCAAGGCAAAACATGACCAGAACTAGCTGGACAGCAGGTAATTTTGAAGACTGGACAACAGGAAGCAGGAACATAGCCCAGAGACAATCAGGCAGAGGAACAGATAAAACTGGAGACTTGAGGACATCAGGCAAGGTATCAGGCTGGCAGGTCTCAGGCAACTTAGCGGACTGGCAGGCATCAGGCTTGGCAAGAGGCTGGATACCATCAGGCTGAGCAGGAGACTGGACACAATCAGGCTGAGCAGGAGACTGGACACGATAAGGCTGAGCAGGAGACTGGACACAATAAGGCTGAGCAGGAGACTGGACACGATCAGGCTGAGCAGGAGACTGGACACGATCAGGCTGAGCAGGAGGCTGGGCACCATCAGGCTGAGCAGGAAACTGGCAGGCATCAGGATGGACATGAGACTGGATACCATCAGGCTTGGCAGCATATTGAGTAGTGTTGGGCGAACAGTGTTCGCCACTGTTCGAGTTCTGCAGAACATCACCCTGTTCGGGTGATGTTCGAGTTCGGCCGAACACCCGACGGTGTTCGGCCAAACCGTTCGGCCATATGGCCGAACTAAGAGCGCATGGCTGAACGTTCCCCGAACATTCGGCTAGCGCTGTGATTGGCCGAACGGGTCACGTGGTTCGGACCCGAACGCGCTCTGATTGGCCGAACGGGTCACGTGGTTCGGGTAAATAAATACCCGATCCACGTCATTTCTCCGCCATTTGTCTGTGGGTTTAGCTTTGGGTAGGCAGGCAGGGTAGTTCTCTCTCCAGCCAGGCTAGCCAGGGTCCCCCCAGTCATTGTGTCGCTGCTGGGAACAGTAGTACACCGCTCACCCACACTATATAGCATTGTGTTTACTGCCACTCTGTGTACACCGCTCACCCACCACTGTATAGCATTGTGTTTACTGCCACTCTGTGTCTCTGCTGGGAACAGTAGCACACCGCTCAACCAAAACTGTATAGCATTGTGCTCTGTGTCGCTGCTGGGAACAGTAGTACACCGCTCACCAACCACTGTATAGCATTGTGCTCTGTGTCGCTGCTGGGAACAGTAGTACACCGCTCACCAACCACTGTATAGCATTGTGCTCTGTGTCGCTGCTGGGAACAGTAGTACACCGCTCACCAACCACTGTATAGCATTGTGCTCTGTGTCGCTGCTGGGAACAGTAGTACACCGCTCACCAACCACTGTATAGCATTGTGCTCTGTGTCGCTGCTGGGAACAGTAGTACACCGCTCACCCACCACTGTATAGAATTGTGCTCTGTGTCGCTGCTGGGAACAGTAGTACACCGCTCACCCACCACTGTATAGCATTGCGCTCTGTGTCGCTGCTGGGAACAGTAGTACACCGCTCACCAACCACTGTATAGCATTGTGCTCTGTGTCGCTGCTGGGAACAGTAGTACACCGCTCACCAACCACTGTATAGCATTGTGCTCTGTGTCGCTGCTGGGAACTGTAGTACACCGCTCACCCACCACTGTATAGCATTGTGCTCTGTGTCGCTGCTGGGAACAGTAGTACACCGCTCACCCACCACTGTATAGCATTTCTGTACTGCCACTGTACTGCTGCCAGTCAGCGTGTACTTTAAGGATGAGTGAAATGAAGAAGAAATCCTGTGAAAGAGGGAGGGGCAAGGGAAGAGGTGTTTCCCCTGACGGTTCACGTACAGGCCACAGTGGAGCACCGAAGAAAACCCACTCAATACCGCCCATGTTGTCCAGGAAATCAACCCTCACAAATCCAAAAGAACAGGACCAGATAATTAATTGGGTGAGCTCTCAAGCATCCAGCAGTGGGTTAAGCAGCACCAGCACATCACGCACGAGGTCCAAGTCCTCAGCCAGTTACAAGGAGCCAGTGGGCACAAAGCTGACACAACCGGCAGCGACACCACGCACACAACTGCCAAATAACCAGTCCCAAGAATTTCCTTTAGGACACAATGGGGTATTCGCAGGAGCTATTCCCAGCCCAACAAACTTCCACCTTTCAAAGGTCAATGGAACAGCCAGAAATGTTGTGGGTGGGTGGGTTAGCGTTGCCGGTCCCTTTTCCTGGAACCTCTTATCTGTATTACATTTATGACTGCAAGGCGGCAAAATGCATGCTATCCGCACGCTTCTTGTCCTCATGCAAGGCCTGGGTTGTTGTGTCTCAAAGCGTGGCCTTCTCCTCCTGTGCCACCCTCCTCCTGTTCCATCATGTGTGCTGCTGCTGGGTTAGCGTTACCGGTCCCTTTTCCTGGAACCTCTCATCTGTATTACATTTATGACTGCATGGCGACAAAAAGCAAATTGCTATCCGCACGCTTCTTGTCCGCATGCAAGGCCTGGGTTGTTGTGTCTCAAAGCGTGGCCTTCTCCTCCTGCGCCGCCCTCCTCCTGTTCCATCACGTGTGCTGCTGCTGGGTTAGCGTTACCGGTCCCTTTTCCTGGAACCTCTTATCTGTATTACATTTATGACTGCATGCCGACAAAAAGCATGTTACCTGTGCAAAGAAAACAGACATTTCCCACATTTAAAAGACAGTTTTCCTTTTGAAACTTTAAAATCGATTTTCTCAAAAACGTTTTCCCCCTCTTGTACCCACTCCCAAGGTGCACATACCCTGTAAATTTGGGGTATGTAGCATGTAAGGAGGCTTTACAAAGCACGAAAGTTCGGGTCCCCATTGACTTCCATTATGTTCGGAGTTCGGCTCGAACACCCGAACATCGCGGCCATGTTCGGCCTGTTCGGCCCGAACATCTAGATGTTCGCCCAACACTAATATTGAGGCAACTGGGTAGCAGCAGAAGTCTGTGATGGCTGGGCAACGGCAGAAGTCTGTGATGGCTGGGCAGCGGCAGAAGTCTGTGATGACTGGGCAGTGGCAGAAGTCTGTGACAGCTGGGCAGCGGCAGAAGTCTGTGATGACTGGGCAGCAGACTGGAAAACTTCAGGTAGTGCAGCAGGCAGAGTAGCAACAGGCTGGATAACTTCAGACAGGGTGGCAACAGGCTGGATAGCTTCAGACAGGGTGGCAAAAGGTTGGATAGCTTCAGACAGGGTGGCAAAAGGCTGGATAGCTTCAGACAGGGTGGCAACAGGCTGGATAGCTTCAGACAGGGTGGCAGCAGGCTGGATAGCTTCAGGGGTCTGGGCCGTTGGCTAAGCACCTGGCTGGGCTGTTGGCTGAGCACATGGCTAGGCCATAGGCTGACACCCAGATACAGTCTGTGCAAGCTGGAATGGAGCCAGTGAAAGCTGGAACGGAACCTGTGCGGGCTGGAATGGAGCCAGTGCGGGCTGGAGCGGAGCCTCTGCGGGCTGGAGCTGAGCCTGTGCGGGCTGAAAGCAAAGTTCTGTAGACTGGATGCAAGTCTCTGCAGATTGAATGTAAATTTCTGCAGGTTGGGGCAAAGTCTCTGCAGGCTGGAAGCAAAGCTCTGTAGACTGGGAATACTGCTCTGCAGACTGGATGCAAGATTCTGCAGACTGGATACAAATTTCTGCAGATTTGGGCAGAGTCTCTGTAGACTGGATACAAGTTTCTGTAGACAAACAAATGGCTGGGTTGGGTTCTGGTGTATGTAAAATCTGCAAAAGTTGTGAAATGAAGGCTAGAGTCTGTATAACTTGTGTCACAGCAACATTGGCTGGAGGCTGCACCTGACAGAAGTCGGCTGGAGGCTGCACCAGACAGGAGTTGGCTGGAGGCTGCACCAGACAGGAGTTGGCTGGAGGCTGCACCAGACAGGAGTTGGCTGGAGGCTGCACCAGACAGGAGTCGGCTGGAGGCTGCACCAGACAGGAGTCGGCTGGAGGCTGCACCAGACAGGAGTTGGCTGAAGGCTGCACCAGACAGGAGTCGGCTGGAGGCTTCACGTGAGGCGAGATGACTGGAGGCTGCAGTGGACAGAAACTGACTGGAGTAATGGATGCTGTTGGAAAGTATTTGCGTTTTGTTTTATGGACCAATCTGGAAACAGGAAAAGGGTTCTTGTGAAGTAACCGGACACTGCCATGACCAAGGTGTGGACCTGATGGCGGTTTGTAGTTTCTTAGGCTTTTTGCTGTTTACAGGTTCTGAGCTCTGGACATGGTTGGAGATGTATGCAGGATGAGCAGAAGGAGGAGAGTGGAAACAGGAAGAAAGAATCTAACGCCAGGCAGTAATCAACATAGAAGCAAACATGCGCTTACAAAGCTTATGCAGCGTCAATGACTCAGTTGCATGAATACAGGCAGACACATACAATTCACCGTTCTCAGAGTAAGATTCATAAAACCCTTGTTTGTTTGTCTCTCTTCAAATAACCATATAAGTGATCAATTTGATCAGAGTTGAAAATGAAATCTAATTGTTTTGTAACGGGTGATTGACATTTAAGCTGTTTAGTGGCTGTGGGCTGAGGATTCTGAACGTGACAGACATTCGGAGGGTTAACTGAAGAATTTCTTAGCAATAGAGGAAGGATGGGATCGCTACCACCACCGATGCATAACCCAAGGGAGCAGGGATCATAGGTCTCGGTACAGGCAGGCAAAGCAAGGATGTCCCGCTACACCATAGGTTGGGTATAAAAGATTCTTCAATTTTATTAGCACATCATTAGATACACAACAGGCTCACGCGTATCGGAGCTCAAAATGGCTCCTTAATCATAGCCAACATATACAAACTCATCACAGGTTTAAGTAGTCAAGTGCCGACCCACAATGAGCATGGCTACTCCTCTTAAAGTGACATACAACAATACATGTAAAATGGCATAGCCAATATACAAAAATAGAAAAATTAGAAAACCAATGATGTTATGGTCCAGCATCAAGATATATAAACAAATAAGAAACAGACATGACATTTCTCAGATGAAGCAATGTCCAAAGAAAGCTAATAAGTCGTTACTAAATAGAGGGAGGAAAAAACATATAGAAACAGCATCTCACGCCAGGCAGTAATCAACATAGAAGCAAATTCATGCTTACAAAGATTATGCAGCGTCAATGACTCAGTTGCACGAATACAGGCAGACACATACAATTCACCCTTCTCAGAGTAAGATTCATAAAACCCTTGTTTGTTTGTCTCTCTTCAAATAACCATATAAGTGATCAATGTGAGTTGAAAATTAAATCAAATTGTTTTGTAATGGGTGATTGACATTTAAGCTGTTTGGTGGCTGTGGACTGAGGATTCTGAACGTGACAGACATTTGGAGGGTTAACTAAAGAATTTCTTACGTGCAGGACTTCTAAATAGGCAGCAATTAAGGCAGAAATGGATTCATACTTGCAAAGCCTATGCACAATCAATGACTCAATTGCACATATACAGGCAGACACAAAACCTTCACTTTTCTCACAGTAATAATCAATAAATACTTTTCTATCCTTTCTCAGAAAATCAAACAAATCATCAATCAGTTCAGAGTCAAAAATAAAGTTAATTTGTTCCTTGCTGGGAGACTGACATTGGGGCTGTTTAACTGCTGTGGACTGATAGTTCTGAACTAGGTGAGCGGCATTCAGAGGGTTAACAGAAGGTTTACCTAAGGGCAGGATCTCTGAATAGGCAGCAATTAAGGCAGCAGCTGGTTCATGCTTACAAGATTTCTTATGCATCAAATTTTTCACGGCATTCTTACAACCTGACACAAATTCAGTAGTTTGTTTGGAATAGAATTCAAAAAATGCATGTCTATCTCTTTTCAGATAATGGTAATACATTTCTACTTGCTCAGAGGTAAAATCAACCTTAATTGGGCTTGCAGCAGGTAAGGTAGGGACTATGGAACTTTCAGACATAATCTTCTGCCATGAATTTAGCAAGAAAGAGGCTTCACCATACTTGCATATTCCCTGGTTAATCAGGGACTGGAGGGAATGAATGCAAGCTTGCACAGTCTGTTTATCTCTGTTTAAGTAATAATCAAGGAAGCATTCCCTGTCATCCTCAAACAAATGAATCAATGCTTCAATGGCATAGTTATTGAAGGGTGGTAAGTAATCACAGATTATATTTTGGTTGTCAAAAGGTGGTGAATAAATACTGGTAGTTTTAGGGAATACGAGGTCATACAAGATATCAATCAGATTATTGACTTGAAAAAGCGGAGGGAGGTCCTTCGCGTAACGCGTGGTCATTTTATTAAATTTTTACTCTTTACTGCTATTTCTTATTAATTCAATACTGCCCCAACTAGCCCCATTCATTTATACCTTGTACGCTGATCCAGGCGTCGCTCACTGTGCCCGATTGGCTCCAGTAGAGCAGACGTCCTGGTGGCTGTAAATCCTGTCACGAGGAGGACGGGTGCGCTGACGTCACATCCGGCCGGCGGTTGTGGAGAGCCCGGTCCCCGGCTGTAAGTGGGACAGAGGCGTATCGTGGCTAAGTATGCTGTGCTAGCCGCAGTTGAACCAGGTGAGACCTGGCTGTTGGGAAGATTCAATGTCTTGAATGGAATCTCTGAGCGCCCCTTCCTTTTTGTTTAACTACTTCCCGACCGCCGTATAGACAAATGGCGGCCGGGAAGCAGACGCCGCAAGGACCGCCGTATTGACAAAATGCGGCGGTCCTTGTTTGGGCATGGGCGGAGCGATCGCGTCATCCGTGACGCGATCCTCCGCCTCCGCCTGTCGCCGCTCACTCGCCGCAACATCCCGCCGGCCATACGGAAGCGCCGGCGGGATGTTAACCCGACGATCGCCGCATACAAAGTGTATAATACACTTTGTAATGTTTACAAAGTGTATTATACAGGCTGCCTCCTGCCCTGGTGGTCCCAGTGTCCGAGGGACCACCAGGGCAGGCTGCAGCCACCCTAGTCTGCACCAAGCACACTGATTTTCTCCCCCCCCCCGCCCCAGATCGCCCACAGCACCCATCAGACCCCCCCCTGCCCACCCCCCAGACCCCTGTTTGCACCCAATCACCCCCCTAATCACCCATCAATCACTCCCTGTCACTATCTGTCAACGCTATTTTTTTTAATACCCCCCCCCCCTGCCCCCTGCTCCCTCCTGATCACCCCCCAACCCCCCAGATTCTCCCCAGACCCCCCCCCCAGACCACCCCCCCCAATGTACTGTATGCATCTATCCCCCCTGATCACCTGTCAATCACCTGTCAATCACCTGTCAATCACCCGTCAATCACCCATCAATCACCCATCAATCACCCCCTGTCACTGCCACCCATCAATCAGCCCCTAACCTGCCCCTTGCGGGCAATCTGATCACCCCCCCACACCAATAGATCGCCCGCAGATCCGACATCAGATCACCTCCCAAATCCATTGTTTACATCTATTCTCTCCTCTAAACACACACTAATTACCCATCAATCACCCATCAATCACCCCCTATCACCACCTGTCACTTTTACCTATCAGATCAGACCCTAATCTGCCCCTTGCGGGCACCCAATCACCCGCCCACACGCTCAGATTGCCCTCAGACCCCCCCTTATCAATTCACCAGTGCATTCATTACATCTGTTCTTCCCTGTAATAACCCACTGATCACCTGTCAATCACCTGCCAATCACCTATCACCCATCAATCACCCCTGTCACCCCCTGTCACTGCCACCCATCAATCAGCCCCTAACCTGCCCCTTGCGGGCAATCTGATCACCCACCCACACCATTAGATCGCCCGCAAACCCGCCGTCAGATTACCTCCCAAATGTATTGTTTACATCTGTTATCTTCTCTAAACACCCACTAATTACCCATCAATCACCCCCTATCACTGTTACCTATCAGATCAGACCCTAATCTGCCCCTTGCGGGCACCCAATCACCCGCCTACACGCTCAGATTACCCTCAGACCCCCCCTTATCAATTCGCCAGGGCATTATTTACATCTATCCTTCCCTGTAATAACCCACTGATCACCTGTCAATCACCTGCCAATCACCTATCACCCATCAATCACCCCCTGTCACCCCCTGTCACTGCCACCCAACAATCAGCCCCTAACCTGCCCCTTGCGGGCAATCTGATTACCCACCCACACCAATAGATCGCCCGCAGATGCGACATCAGATCACCACCCGAGCGCAGCGTTTACTCTCCTCTAAACACCCACTAATTACCCATCAATCACCCATAAATCACCCCCTATCACCACCTGTCACTGTTACCCATCAGATCAGACCCTAATCTGCCCCTTGCGGGCACCCAATCACCCGCCTACTCGCTCAGATTACCCTCAGACCCCCCCTTATCAATTCGCCAGTGCAATATTTACATCTGTTCTCCCCTGTAATAACCCACTGATTACCTGTCACTCACCTATCAATCACCCATCAATCACCCCCTGTCACTGCCACCCATCAATCACCCCCTGTCACTGCCACCCATCAATCACCCGCTGTCACTGCCACCCATCAATCAGCCCCTAACCTGCCCCTTGCGGGCAATCTGATCACCCACCCACACCAATAGATCGCTCGCAGATCCGACGTCCGATCACCTCCCAAGTGCAGTGTTTACATCTGTTCTCTACCCTAAACACCCACTAATTACCCATCAATCACCCCCTGTCACTGCTACCTATCAGATTAGACCCCTATCTGCCCCTAGGGCACTCAATCACCCGCCCACACCCTCAGAATGCCCTCAGACCCCAGCCCTGATCACCTCGCCAGTGCATTGCTTGCATCTATTCCCCCCTCTAATCACACCTTGAGACACCCATCAATCACCTCCTGTCACCCCCTAGCACACCTACCCATCAGATCAGGCCCTAATTTGCCCCGTGTGGGCTCCTGATCACTCGGCCAAACCCTCAGATCCCCCTCAGACCCCCTTCCGATCACCTCCCCAGTGCATTGATTGCATCTATTTTCCCCTCTAACCACCCCCTGAGACACCCATCAATCACCTCCTGTCACCCCCCTAGCACTCCTATCCATCAGATCAGGCCCAATACAACCTGTCATCTAAAAGGCCACCCTGCTTATGACCGGTTCCACAAAATTCGCCCCCTCATAGACCACCTGTCATCAAAATTTGCAGATGCTTATACCCCTGAACAGTCATTTTGAGACATTTGGTTTCCAGACTACTCACGGTTTTGGGCCCGTAAAATGCCAGGGCGGTATAGGAACCCCACAAGTGTCCCCATTTTAGAAAAAAAGACACCCCAAGGTATTCTGTTAGGTGTATGACGAGTTCATAGAAGATTTTATTTTTTGTCAAAAGTTAGCGGAAATTGATTTTTATTGGTTTTTTTCCACAAAGTGTCACTTTCCGCTAACTTTTGACAAAAAATAAAATCTTCTATGAACTCACCATACTCCTAACAGAATACCTTGGGGTGTCTTCTTTCTAAAATGGGGTCACTTGTGGGGTTCCTATACTGCCCTGGCATTTTAGGGGCCCTAAACCGCGAGGAGTAGTCTAGAAAACAAATGCCTCAAAATGACCTGTGAATAGGACGTTGGGCCCCTTAGCGCACCTAGGCTGCAAAAAAGTGTCACACATGTGGTACCGCCGTACTCAGGAAAAGTAGTATAATGTGTTTTGGGGTGTATTTTTACACATACCCATGCTGGGTGGGAGAAATTTCTATGTAAATGGACAATTGTGTGTAAAAAAATCAAACAATTGTCATTTACAGAGATATTTCTCCCACTTAGCATGGGTATGTGTAAAAATACACCCCAAAACGCATTATACTACTTCTCCTGAGTACGGCAGTACCACATGTGTGGCACTTTTTTACACCCTAAGTACGCTAAGGGGCCCAAAGTCCAATGAGTACCTTTAGGATTTCACAGGTCATTTTGCGACATTTGGTTTCAAGACTACTCCTCACGGTTTAGGGCCCCTAAAATGCCAGGGCAGTATAGGAACCCCACAAATGACCCCATTCTAGAAAGAAGACACCCCAAGGTATTCCGTACGGAGTATGGTGAGTTCATAGAAGATTTTATTTTTTGTCACAAGTTAGCGGAAAAAGACACTTTGTGAAAAAAAACTATTAAAATCAATTTCCGCTAACTTGTGACAAAAAAATAAAAACTTCTATGAACTCACCATACTCCTAACGGAATACTTTGGGGTGTCTTCTTTCTAAAATGGGGTCATTAGTGGGGTTCCTATACTGCCCTGGCATTTTAGGGGCCCTAAACCGCGAGGAGTAGTCTTGAAACAAAAATGACCTGTGAAATCCTAAAGGTACTCATTGGACTTTGGGCCCCTTAGTGCAGTTAGGGTGCAAAAAAGTGCCACACATGTGGTATCGCCGTACTCGGGAGAAGTAGTATAATGTGTTTTGGGGTGTATTTTTACACATACCCATGCTGGGTGGGAGAAATACCTCTGTAAATGACAATCTTTTGATTTTTTTACACACAATTGTCCATTTACAGAGGTATTTCTCCCACCCAGCATGGGTATGTGTAAAAATACACCCCAAAACACATTGTACTACTTCTCCCGAGTATGGCGATACCACATGTGTGGCACTTTTTTGCACCCTAACTGCGCTAAAGGGCCCAAAGTCCAATGAGTACCTTTAGGATTTTACAGGTCATTTTGAGAAATTTCGTTTCAAGACTACTCCTCACGGTTTAGGGCCCCTAAAATGCCAGGGCAGTATAGGAACCCCACAAATGACCCCATTTTAGAAAGAAGACACCCCAAGGTATTCCGTTAGTAGTATGGCGAGTTCATAGAAGATTTTATTTTTTGTCACAAGTTAGCGGAAATTGATTTTAATTGTGTTTTTTCACAAAGTGTCATTTTCCGCTAACTTTTGACAAAAAATAAAATCTTCTATGAACTCACCATACTCCTAACGGAATACCTTGGGGTGTCTTCTTTCTAAAATAGGGTCATTTGTGGGGTTCCTATACTGCCCTGGCATTTTAGGGGCCATAAACCGTGAGGAGTAGTCTTGAAACGAAATTTCTCAAAATGACCTGTGAAATCCTAAAGGTACTCATTGGACTTTGGACCCTTTAGCGCAGTTAGGGTGCAAAAAAGTGCCACACATGTGGTATTGCCGTACTCAGGAGAAGTAGTATAATGTGTTTTGTGGTGTATCTTTACACATACCCATGCTGAGTGGGAGAAAGATCTCTGTAAATGGACAATTGTGTGTTATAAAAATTAACAAATTGTCATTTACAGAGATATTTCTCCCACCCAGCATGGGTATGTGTAAAAATACACCCCAAAACACATTATACTACTTCTCCTGAGTACGGCAATACCACATGTGTGGCACTTTTTTGCAGCCTAACTGCGCTAAGGGGTCCAAAGTCCAATGAGCACCTTTAGGCTTTACAGGGGTGCTTACAATTTAGCACCCCCCAAAATGTCAGGACAGTAAACACACCCCACAAATGACCCATTTTGGAAAGTAGACCCTTCAAGGTATTCAGAGAGGGGCATGGTGAGTCCGTGGCAGATTTCATTTTTTTTGTCGCAAGTTAGAAGAAATGGAAACTTTTTTTTTTTTTTTTCTCACAAAGTGTCATTTTCCGCTTACTTGTGACAAAAAATAATATCTTCTATGAACTCACTATGCCTCTCAGTGAATACTTTGGGATGTCTTCTTTCCAAAATGGGGTCATTTGGGGGGTATTTATACTATCCTGGAATTCTAGCCCCTCATGAAACATGACAGGGGGTCAGAAAAGTCAGAGATGCTTGAAAATGGGAAAATTCACTTTTTGCACCATAGTTTGTAAACGCTATAACTTTTACCCAAACCAATAAATATACACTGAATGGGTTTTTTTTTATCAAAAACATGTTTGTCCACATTTTTCGCGCTGCATGTATACAGAAATTTTACTTTATTTGAAAAATGTCAGCACAGAAAGTTAAAAAAATCATTTTTTTGCCAAAATTCATGTCTTTTTTGATGAATATAATAAAAAGTAAAAATCGCAGGAGCAATCAAATAGCATCAAAAGAAAGCTTTATTAGTGACAAGAAAAGGAGCCAAAATTCATTTACGTGGTAGGTTGTATGAGCGAGCAATAAACCGTGAAAGCTGCAGTGGTCTGAATGGAAAAAAAGTGGCCGGTCCTTAAGGGGTAGAAAGCCCTAGGTCCTCAAGTGGTTAAGATATCAATTAGGCATTCGAAATCCTGAGGATTAAAAGTTCCTTTCTTAGGGCTGGTTCAGACGGACGCTTGCGGAGCGTTTACCGCAAGCGTTCGGACCGTCGCGGTAAACGCTCCCATTCAAGTGAATGAGAGCGTTTACACCAAGCTTTTGCGCGCTTTTACCCGAACGCGGCGTTCGGGTCCCGATTTTCGCGAGCGTTCGGGCTGCCCCTGGAAGCAACATGTAGCTTCCAGGGAGCGGCCAACCGCGACGGCTAATGTTCCCCTACGGGAAAAAAAAAACCGCAACAGCATCACGACGCGACCGAAGGCTACTGAAAGCCTGACCGCTCAGCCGCCGCAACGCCCCCAGACGCGACGCTACGCAGACGTCCGTCTGAACCAGCCCTTAGTGATTTCATACACCTGACCAATTAACTTCAAGATTTCTTTTCTGGAATAGCTAGCAAAGTAATCACAACATTCAGCCTCATCCTCCTCAGCCAAAAAAGCATAATAATCAAGATCTCGTAAATTCATCTTAACAACAGATTTTCAGTGTGCTGTATAACTGCAGTGGTCAATAAATGTATGGCCAGAACTTTCTGTCACAGACCTGAATGGAGGAACAGGGTTTTGACCACAGTTTGCAGTATACAGACACTTAACCAATGAATATGGTGCTAATATAACGTTTTATTGACAAGCAGTAATGCAAGCATACATACAAGCGTAAATGAAAATATCATACAAACATATGCACAGCACACAATATATACAAATAACCCAGGAAGCAGTGACAAATATCTAACTAAGTGCACAATAATATATACAGAAAGTAGCAACATACACAATCACAGTACAAAAGGGATCATGTAGAATATCAGAGTCAGCAGAAGAGCAAGGTCAGCAACAGGTTATCAGAAAAGCAGGGTACCAGGGATTAGGCAAAAGCAAGGTCTCAGACAGAAGTAACAGCGTTCGGCAACAGGAAGGCATAAACAGAGATCAGGGCAAGGATCAGGAACCAGGATGTCCAGAAACTCAGACTTGGGACCTCAAAGTTTTGGCAATCAGTAGGGGAGAGAGGCAGGTCTTAAATAGTCCATGTGAAAGTGAACACAGGATGTAGCTGGTGGCGAGTAATTGCAATAAACAACTGAACCACCCGCAGGCCAGATCAGGAACTGCAAGTCTTCGTGAGTGAACATCCACCTGCTGTTGGATTGTAGAACTGGAGGTCTGTTCAAAAGTCCATCGAGCCCTCTGCTGGTGACACAATGAAAGTTCCAGGCATTCCATGCCAATACTGCCACCAGCAGGCAGTACACAGTTCCTAACATTACACCCCCCCCCCTTAAGGAGCGGCCTCAGGACGCTCCATAATGACTTTACAAAACCCTCGCCAGGGTCCCAAGAGACTTTAAACACACAATTCCTTGGCAGGGATGACCATGGATGCCAAAACCGGGTGGGCAGGGAGGGAAGTTTAAACCTTAAAACTTCACCAGGCAGGGAGGCAAATTGGACAAAGAATTGTGAATTGTGAAACGTGAAGCTCATGTCCGGGCGGCTGTTTTGCTGCGGTGCCACGCTTCGGCGCGCTCCTGCACACAATCGCGGGCACGTCACCGTGCCCCCATGCTGTCCCCCGGTAGCCCTGCGATCAGTGAACGGGAACATGGTTCCCGATCACCGATCCGTGTCCCCCGCAGAAAAACCGAAGCGCTCTTACAAGAGGCTTAAGTCTTTCTGCACGTCAAAGTTTCCGCATCCCCCTTGTGCTTCCGCTTAGCGAGAAGCACAAGGAGGGGAAAAAATGAAGGTGGCCATTGTGGCCAAATAGTAAAACTACATCTACATATTTTTTACATTACAATTTACAAATATAACAACATTAAAAATTAACTGTTTATTTACCACACCAAAATATTACTCAAGTAAAATTTTTAATGGAAAAAAAAGACATAAATAGTTACCTAAGGGTCTGAACTTTTTAAATATGCATTTGAAGGGGGGTATATTACGAACATTTTTTAAATTATAAGCTTGTAAATAGTGATGGACGCAAAACGGAAACAATGCACCTTTATTTCCAAATAAAATATTGGCGCCATACATTGTGATAGGGACAAAATTTAAATGGTGTCATAACAGACAAACAGGCAAATAAAATACATAGGTTTTAATTATGGTAGCATGTATTATTTTAAAGCTATAATGGACAAAAACTGAGAAATAATGATTTTTTTCCATTTTTTCTTCTTAATCCTGTTAAAATGCATTTATAAACAAATAATTCTTAGCAAAATGTACCCCCCCCCCCCCCCCAAAGAAAGCCTAATTAGTGGCGGAAAAAAACAAGCTATAGATCAATAAATTGTGATAAGTAGTGATAAAGTTATTAGCAAATGAATGGGAAGTGAAAATTGCTCTGATGCATAAGGTGAAAAATCCCAAAGGGTTGAAATGGTTAAACTTTACTGGTCCTGTTATGATACACAGCTCCTTCACTTCCTAATCAGTTGTATGTGCTGAGCAGCCAGCCAATCACCATGCGGCTTCACTCCTTGCATGATGATTGGCTGGCAGCACAGCTCATACAACTTATGAGGAAGTGACAGAGCCACAGCGTGTATCATAAGAGGACCGGGTAAAGTTTAATTATGCTCCACTCTGCATTTATTATATACAAAGACAGTCCACAGACTGCAGTGCACACATACTACTAGCTGCTTTTCAGCAGCTAACAAATGCTGGAAAACGTCTGTGCAAGTCTTAAATGCTGGCCACTGCAGCTGAGCTGCACAACATGAGGGACGCTGGGGAACAGTCAGGGAGACCACCTGGGGGGCCTAGCAGAGGTCGGGGGCCCTGGGGCAATTGCCCCTTTTGCCTCTATTGAAGCGAATGACTATGCTGTGTTCCTTTTTTCTTTCTCTGCCTGAAAGTGTTAAACATCAGGTATGCTAGTAACAGTTTCTGTTTGGGTCGGGACTGGCTCGGACTAAAGCATAACCCTCACTAATAAGTAAAGACAAAAGAAATACAGAGAGCCCAATATAGTGTAGTATGCAAAACAAAGGGTTGGAAATGAACAGTATATAATGTATATACTCACAAACGTGGGTTACCTCCTAGGTAACCACTGTATAGGCAGGTGAGGAGATTAGACCTGTCCTCACTCAGGATTAAAAGTCGCTCTCTGTAGATAAGGAAATAAGGGGCAACACCCCTCCACCAGAGGTGGATATTGATAATGTAAGAGTGAACAGAGGCGCCAGCAGGATAAAAGGTTCTAAAAGGCTTAAAATCCCTCAGGAGGTGGTGGTGGACTCGCCTTCCCGAAGCAATCAAAGTACCGTCAGTTTTATGACAACAGGTTTATTAATATTCTCCAAAACAAACAGTGCAACGCGTTTCACGGGTATGTTCCCGCTTCCTCAGGCAATAAACAGATAGGAGTACACTGTAAAGACAGAGACAGATAGCGTGTCCTTAGACCGATGTATATGTGTGCTGATTTTTTTCTGGTGTATAGTTATGTTAACGTGAATAATGGGTAAACAATGCTGTGGTTAGAGGTATATAAGAGTAAAAATCGTAGTGAAAAAAAAGGGGGGGGGGGAGAGAAGGAAAAAAAATGGGGGGGCTATAGGTGGGGGGAGGGTTAGTGAGAAAATAAGGGTGGCAAAACACAATGCAATCAGATGTAGTAAAATGCAGTAAAACAGACTCACTAGTATAGTCTCAAGGTCACGAATAGCGCCTCTGTACCGGTGAGTCTGAAGACTCTTAGGTATATAAAACTTGATCTTCAGACTCACCGGTACAGAGGCGCTATTCGTGACCTTGAGACTGTTTTACTGCATTTTACTACATCTGATTGCATTGTGTTTTGCCACCCTTATTTTCTCACTAACCCTCCCCCCACATATAGCGCCCCCCCCTCCCATTTTTTTTCCCTTCTCTCTTCCCCCCCCCCCCCCTTTTTTCACTACGATTTTTACTCTTATAACAATCCCCGCACAGCCCCTCACCCCCTCTCCCAGAATACCTCTAACCACAGCATTGTTTACCCAATATTCACGTTAACATAACTATACACCAAAAACCATCAGCACACATATACATCGGTCTAAGGACATGCTATCTGTCTCTGTCTTGTGTACTCCTATCTGTTTATTGCCTGAGGAAGCGGGAACATACCCGTGAAACGCGTTGCACTGTTTGTTTTGGAGTATATTAATAAACCTGTTGTCATAAAACTGACGGTATCTTGTCTGCTTCAGGAAGGCGAGTCCACCACCACCTCCTGAGGGATTTTAAGCCTTTTAGAACCTTTTATCCTGCTGGCGCCTCTGTTCACTCTCACTAATAAGTAATTACAGCCTTAAAACACTTTCCTGTCAGTAACTGGCTTCTGAGAGCAGGAAAGAGATAAAAATAGTTCATAGTTCATAGATTTAAGCTCTGGCATACTGCAATGAGGGTGTCATTGAGCAGAGACAATGAAACCGTAAAAACGTGAGTCACCTAATCCTTGCAGCAGCTCGGAAGGTCATATACAACAAATGGATCTACCCAGCCCCACCATCTATATGGGATCTTAATCAAGAACTACTGCATCTGTTCAACATTGACAAGACGGATACACTAATGCATAAATATTCCCTGTCTAATTCTTTCTTTAAAAAATGGAAGCTATTTATGGGATCATATTTCACAACCACAGAAATCCAGGAACTGATGAAACCATTCAAGTACACTGAATGGTACGCAACAATGGACCTTCTAGGCAAACTATGGCCTTTACGTATCCAGTAATGATGTTTTCCCTTCAGTAAGAAGGCATTTGTTGTCAGCAGGACATGAGGGTAATGGGAGGGGGGAGGGAAGGAAAAAAGGGTAGGGGAGAAAATGTTGACAGGAGAATGTACACCTTGTAACGATCAAGATATCTCCTTCTGCAAATATTATAACTGTATGTTATTCCTTGTTAACTTTGAACATTTCAATAAAACATTTATAAAAAAAAAACAAAAAAAAACTGTGAGATATCTAAAAAAAAGTCAGTTTTAGGAGAAGAAGGATAGATTCAAATGTTTATCTCATCACTTTATTACACCTCGGATGTCCGAACAAGGTGAATTGGTAGGGAAAAGGAAAGAAAAACAAGAAAAAGCCAGAATCATGTGGCCATGGCTGCCAATTAAGGCACCATCTTACTGAACAGCAGTTTAACAGTTTGCATTAGACCACTGATATTGCCTATATGCCACGAGAATTGGACTAGAGGGTCAAAATAGTACAGTTCTACATTAGGCCAGATCTTACCAGGGCCATTAATACACCATTCAGCTATTCTAGTGAGATGTATAGTTTTATAATAATGATTAATGTTGGGCATGGCCATGCCACCTGTCCTTTTGGACCTTGCGGTCAGGTTGTATGCTAATTTTTATTTTTTAAGATATTCAATAAATTTTGTTACCCACGGGAAATCACACAGATCCTCTACAGTTCTAATGCTGTCAGACGAACAACCTACATTTAAAATAGATGTTTGCTTTGTATTGATTTTAAAATTTGACCATTGACTAAATGTGTGCAGTATCGTTAGTGCTTCTTTAGTGGACCCAATTTGTTCTGTTAATGTCAGCAAAACAGCATCTGCATAAGCAAGAATCTTGATGGCAGAGTTTCTCAAGGTCAAGCATTTGATTTCATTATTGTCCTGAATACTTTTTATTAATGAATCCACACAAAAGTTATATGGTATTGGAAAGAGAGGTCAGCCATGTCTTACACCATTTGTTACTGTTAAAAAAAATAGTTTATTCTTATAAGTTAACAAAATGTGAAGTAGGCTCACAAAAGAAAAATCTAAATAAATTAATTATTTGGTTAACAACCCTATGCCTTCAAAACACCATTAATTCTTGAAGGTACATTTGCACAAGCAAGGGATTATAAAGTATTTTAATTAGATATATAATTAACAAACTATAAAAGGTGATAATAATTATCATTGTTTTTACATGTAGGTTGATGCAGAATCAATAACTGAAAAAACAACAACTCTGAAGCCAGACTCAGCTTCCAAGGAGAGATTGTGAGAGAAAGTTTAATGTTACATGTAATGTACCATGGGAAGACTAAGCACACCAACAAGACAAAAGGTAGTTATACTTCATCAGCAAGATCACTCCCAGGCAAAGATTTTGGCTATGCTCATGTTGTGGTGCATAGCCTCTAAGAAAGCCTGTGCATAGCCTGTAAGGAAAAAAAATCAAGAAAGGAGAAAGTCACACTGCGCGCTCTGTTTCACTGCAACTGATGTTATGCGGTACTGTACTGCACGT
This sequence comes from Hyperolius riggenbachi, assembly GCF_040937935.1. Lineage (NCBI taxonomy): Eukaryota > Metazoa > Chordata > Amphibia > Anura > Hyperoliidae > Hyperolius > Hyperolius riggenbachi. Next base: position 191,904,743 of record NC_090650.1, on the reverse strand, counting down.
TATGACAATGGATTCTTCAACACCGCACTGACTGCTAAAGCTTTGATGTAAATGTAATATTACAATATAATTGCATTGCGTTTCAAGATATGCTTAAAGCTCTTTTGAAGAAGCACATGGTTCTTCAAAAGTTTACAGGTCTTTAAAGCAGGACTGGGGAGGATAACTGCCATATCCTCCCCGTCCACATTCAACGTTCTAGTCTAGTCGAAGATTTTGTCTGACTAGAACAGGGACCCCTGGGGGCACTGAACTTAGAGAGTGGTGCTGGACATATGTCACAGCATCACTTACACAGCAGAAACTTTATTAATCAAATCCCCTCTCAGTTCAGGGGTACTTTAACAAATGTATTGGTGTTAAACTGATCCAACAAACAATGGGTACATTTAGAGAAATATATAAGTGGGAGCAGTTTTAAAAACACAAGCCACCAATAAGTTTTGGACCACCACGACCCATCCGCTTTATATTGCTTTTGCTTTTATTGTCTTTATTTTCAATTAATATTTTTGTTGTTCTAAAATATACTCCTAGGGATAAATATGCTGAAGATTCTCTAGCATCCGGAGATGCATTTTCTTACCTAATCTGAACAAGGATTTACCTAGATATTATTACTGGTGTATTGGTTCAATGCTACTATAATTCTGAGAGATGGTATAAATATATTTTACATTAGTCCATACTCTTTTGCAATTTTTGTTGTCCTTTTTTCTGTAGGATGCTTCAAAACAAGAAGAGAATTGAGAGCCCAATATGGTGCAGTATTGCCAGGTAAAATTACAATTTTATGTGTATATACTCACACACACGGGTTACCCATAGGCAACCACTTTAAATGCAGGTGGGGAGCATTAGGACCTGACCCCACTCAGGTTAAGAAGTCGCTCTCTGTAGATAGTAGATGGGGATGCACCCCTCCACCCAGGGTGGACTAGAAGATCAGCAAAAGCTTGGTAATTACTGTGTCACAGAGGCGCTCAAACCTACTGCTTGACCCACTGAGTTGTGCTCCCATTTTTGCCTGAGGAAGCGGGGTCACGCCCACAAAACGCGTTGCATTTGTGGAGTTGAATAAATTATTTGTCAATTCTGTTTTATCGAGACTCAAGTGAGTTTTATTTTTTGTAAGAGGGAGGTAAGTCCACCCTAACATCCCCCTCTGCTTTTTAACAGTTTTTAAAATGTTTTACTCTACTCTGGCGCCTCTGTATACCGAGCTTTTGCTGTTTTTTTTCTGTAGGAGTATCTATTTTGTCATTCTTCTTTATTTCATTTGTATGGAATGTACCATACAATCCATTTTTCTGCACCATGTATCTCTATGAATTCTATTCAATAAAAAATCACTGTTATTTAACTTCTTGCCGATCACTCCATGCCAATTGGCGTGAACGCGGCATCAACGGCAGTACTTTCCACGCCGATTGGCGTGAACGGTCTGCTATGGGGCTAGCAGGAGAGAGTGCACACTGATGCGCGCGCATTTCCACTTGGAAGGCGGAGCGGCTGCTTGGAGACTGTAAGACGGTGAAACCACCGTCTAATATACTGTACAGTGCTGCGATCTAAGGCAGTACTGTACTGGGGACAGCCGTGTGACACGGTTGTCCCCCTGGGGGACACAAAAGCGATCGTCGGTAATAGGCTGAAGCCTATCACAGCCGATCGCAGTGATAGGCTGACTGGGGAAAGAGGGAGGGAAAATAAATACAAAAATAGGCATTTTTATAAAAAAAAAAATAACAAGAAAAATATTTGTAAAAAATAAATAAACATTGGGAGAGCAATCAGACCCCACCAACAGAGCTCTCTGTTGGGGATGGGGGTCACTTGTGTACTGAGTTGCGCGGCCCTGCAGCGAGCCCTTAAAGCTGCAGTGGCCCAATTTATGAAAAATGGCCTGGTCTTTACGGGGGGGGGGGGGGGGGGGGTTTAACACCGCGGACCTTAAGTGGTTAAAGAAGAAAAAAAACACATATGGCTGGACAGAAAAATAGACCCTAATTTAAACCATCCAATTGTTTGCAACACCTTAGAGGTAAAGTATAAGCTTAGAGAAAATAGTAATATACCCCTGCTCATGCCCACTTTTCTTATTTAGTAATTGTGAGCTTAAAAAAAGATTGAACACAAATTACAGAAGGAAAACAATCTATAAACTCTGGGAGATAGTATAGAGCAGGGCTTTTCAACCTGTGGTACGCGTACCACCAGTGGTACTTTGCTGTTGGCCAGGTGGTACACTCCAAGTTTGTCTGCCACTTAATTGCCTAACTGCTGCTTGTGCTGGTCCCGTCCTGTATCCACAAAGTTTGGCTACACGTCACTCACTCCTCGCTGTGCTGCCCTGCGGCATACTTCAAACCTCAGATCAGTGGTGAGGAGATAGCCAGGTAAATGGTGCACAGTGATGGCAGGTATACCAGGAAGTGATATCAATGCTCACTTCCTGTAATTGAAGTATATGTGCAGTCATTGCACCATTCACCTGGCTATCTCTTCACTGGTTACTACTGTTTTGAGGTCTGTACTATTCTGCAGGGCAGCAGAGCAAGAAGGGAGCAAGGGGGAATTGAACTTTGTGGTGAATCAATGCCAAGCTCTCTGGGGGTGGGGGATGCTACCTATACTGAATCAGGGGAAGGAGGAACTGGAAAGGTTACCTATATTGGCAATCTTAATTTTAATTATTTTCCCCACCAATGCCTCCTGTTATTCCCCCTACCATATACTCGCCCTTTTCTTAAAGTGTACCTGTAAGAAAAAAGTGCCCTGGGTGGTACTTACCTCTGTATCTTAAAGAGACTTCCCCTTCCACCTCAGTAGAGAGCATCCAGTGGTGGAAACCCCCCTCCCCCCAAAGATCTCCTTGTCAGTGTAAGCGCATACGCAGTAGCAGCTCTCCGCTAAGGTTTCAGCAGAAACAGTCAAGCCTGATCGGGTCAGATCTTCTGCGCAAGCACACTGGTGGTACTTGACATTTTTCAGCCGATAAAAGTGGTACAACTAGTGGAAAAGGTTGAAAAGCCCTGGTATAGAGGAGGAAAGTTAAAATCAATTTAAAAAAATGTTGGGAAAAGGCCCCTATTTCTGGATAGATATGTACAGTTATGCCATTACATGAAGGTATGTTTTTGATGTTTTGTTTTACCGTAATTTCCCTATTTATTTATTCAAGTATGTAATTATTTAATGTGCCCCTTGTGCAGTGCATGTTTAACATTTTATCTTTCAGAATGAGTCATTTGCATGAATAAGCAAATACAGTAAGTGATCTTTTGACTCAAGATTCGATCCTGTGAGCAGAAGAATGCCTAAAAACAGGGAATAATGGGTAAGAGAGGATTTACTGAAATGGAGTACATACTGAAATAAAACACCAATGCTGAGCTTGTAAGGCAGTAGGCAATAAGTGTTGTGTGGTGCTGAAGAAATCTGCCAAAAAAAACCAAAACAAAATAAATAATTCACCAGTGCCTAAACTACTAGAGCTAATATTTTCTTTTGGTATTTAAAAGCTAAATGTTTCAATGTATCAAGCAAATTAATTATGGCCCTGACATTGCAAAGTGTCACTTGGCAATAGAATTGGGCAGTAAACTACTGTATGTTTGATGAGGGGCGACAGTTTACTCACACAAAGAGAATTACTTACTGTTGGAACAGTAGCCCAAGAACTGTCATTATTTTGACCAAAAGTTGCAGCGTTATATAATTTATGGATGTTTCCAGTATTGAACAAGATTATTTTTTTTTCACTCACCATGATGGGTTGCTAGACTCAAAACTGGATGCATTGCCTTTACATATTGATCCAGTATTGCAAAGCAAACTGTGAATGAAAGGAAAAATACCATAACTAGGCAAATTTCGAGGTTCCAGATAACCTTCAAAAGAGAAAAAAACAAACTATTACAAAAACATTTTTGGCTTTGGAAGATTTTAAATACAATGTCACACTTGTAGGTTTGAACTGTTTTCAGATGAAACATTAAGTAACAATTGTATTGGCAGTATTTTATTGGCGATATTCATGCTTTAGCAAACATCAATCTAAACCAGGGATGGGCAAACTTGTTTTAGATTGGGCTTAAGTCTGTGTCTCCCTGGCTACCTTTGGAAAATGTGCAGACAGATAAAGATTGGGTGGTAACTTACCCAATTGCACTCTCCAGTGCCGATCTCCCTGGCAACAGCAGTGTCATGGAACACACTGGTATGTTCTGATGGCAGGTCACATGATGTCACCGTTGCCATGGAGATCGGCACTGGAAAGTACGATTGGGTAAGTTCCTTCTTTGTACATGCACTACACATATTTTTTAAAGGATGGGGAGGGAGAAGGGGAGAGGAGCGAAATCTCACCTTCATAGCAGCCGTGAACCTAGTTTGACCAGGCCTGCTCTAAACACTTAAATTCTTGGAAAACCTTCTGTCATGTATAAAGAAGATATTTTATGTTATGTTACAGGTAAAGCATTTTTTAGCTTTTAATAATTGTGGCAATATAATAACTGTTCTAGTTTTCACACAGAGAGCATGAGGATTAAGGCTATCTTAAATAGGAGACTCCCATGGTAAGAAAAAGTGTATAATGTATCAAATGTAGGGCACATGTGCTAAAGACTGAAGGCTTCTGCTATGTGCATGCCCAAGGGCAATGTCAACATATGAATACTCAGGCACATGACATCAGAGCTCATTTGCAATTACTGTAACTCTTTCCCTTGAGTTTTCTCTTAAGTGATACTTTCAAATGTGTCAATAAAATGCCCTTTAAATCACCAGCAAGAAAGAAAATACTTAAAATAGTTTTGATAGTACTTTTTCTCCTAATTTTTGATACTTTTTCAATTGCAAAGTGCTAAAAAATGTATTCTAAATAGAAAATGAAAAATTATCTCCTAGGAGAAAACCTAGGAGAAAAAGTGAATTGCATAATATGGTCCAGGCATCATGATGCCCATTGCTATTTTAATTCAGTTTTAAACCGCTATATACAGCAGGACACTGTCATAAGCTGAAGCTTTTGAGAGAGTGTCAAACATTTTAACTAGCATTACTGTTATCAATGTCACTTGTGAACTGGCTGAATTATTCAACTCTGTCTTGTTTCTGCCTACACTGACCTGGACCAGATTTACCAAATCTGTTTGCCTGCCATCTGTCCCAACTTCATTTGATTTATTAAATTTCTCCTGTTTGCTGCCTATCGACCTTTAGCCCATCCTGATGAAACCCACTCCAGATGCTACTGGTCTTAACCTCTGCCAGTAGTATTCTCTGTTACTGGAGTGAGTTAAATTGAACTGAAGTGAATTAAACATTCATTTAACAATCATTTTACATTTTTCACCTGCATTAATCACTTCCCCTCCCCTGGGACGAGTATCTACATCCCTGCTTTACCACCCCTTTCTCTCCCCCGGGATGAAGTACTACGTCCTTTGCTGCTGTGCGATCTTGCTCGCCCCGCTCTTATTACCGCCGCCAATCAGTCCCCGAGTGAATGAACATCAATGAGGTGGCGATACTTAAATGTCCACGCTAGCGATGGCCCGAACGGTTCGCCGGCGAATGGTTCCCGGCAAACTTCCGGGGTTCGCGATCGCGGAGAACCGTGAACTTTACCGGAAGTTCGGTTCACCCCCATAGTGCACCATTAGGGTCAACTTTGACCCTCTACATCACAGTCAGCAGGCACATTATAGGCAATCAGGCTACACTCCCTCCTGGAGCCACTCCCCCCCCCCTTATAAAAGGCAGGCATCGCCGGCCATTTTACTCACTAGTGTGCCTGCAGTAAATAGAGAAGGGACAGCTGCTGCTGCTGCAGCAGAGTCTCATAGGGAAAGATTAGTTAGGCTCTTGTAGGCTTGTTAGCTTGCTCCTTGCTGATTCTTATTGCTAAAATACCACCCCACAAGATCTCTTTTGAGAGCTAATCCTTTTCTTGTGATCTATTTTTTTTCTGGGTGTCCCACTGACACTTGTGTTGCATAGACAGCCTTGATAATTCATACTGTGTGTGTGCCACTGCCAGGCCCAGCACATTCAGTGACTACCTGTGTGTGTTCCAGGTGCACATTGTAATACCCACTGCATATACCTACCTGTTCACAGTGCACCCACCTACCTACGTGAGCTGAGCGCACACAGTGTCACTGTGCCTGTCCGCTACCTGTCTGTGTGTGACAGGTGCACATTGTAATACCCATCACTGCATATACCTACCTGTTGCGTTTAGTGCACCCACCTACCTACGTGAGTGCACGAAGTGTGATATACCACTCCGTGCATACTTGTTAACTGCACCTGTGTGACTGCACATTGTATTTGTCAAGCCAGTGCATACCTTTCACTTCACCCCCCCCCCCCCCCCCCCCCCCCCCGATATGGACACAATGGAATAAAACAGGCAGATGTAGAGGCAGACCCAAAGGAAGGCCACCCGGCAGGTCTGTGCGAGGTCGTGTTGATGTGATTTTGTGCGGCCCTGACCCAAAGTACAGTGCTCAGAAGAGGGCACGTCCCATCAACTCCCAAGATTGTCAGGACGTAGTTGACTATTTAACACAGAACACCTCATGTTCCGCAGCCACTAGCGCTATTACAAGCGCACCAGATCTGTTGCATTTGACAATTCGCAGGAGTTAATTTGTGGGGAATTAACTGATTCACAGCCATTATTGTTACAACCAGATGAAGGCGCTAAGCAAGTTACACCACCTCATATGTCTGAGTTAGGCGGTGACACTATGGACGTAACGTGTGAAGATGACGAAGTACCTGCTGTTGGTGCAGTTTATGAGGTGTCTGAGGCAAGCGAAGCTGGGCAGGATGATTCTGATGATGACGATGATACGGATCCCATGTATGTTCCCAATAGAGGAGATGAACAGGGGGACAGTTCAGAGCGGGATTTAGAGAGGAGTAGGAGGAGATGAGTTCCTGAAAGAAGCAGGGGGAGCTCGTCGTCAGAAACAGCTGGTGTCCGGCACCATGTATCGCCACCTATGGACAGCCAGCCAACATGCCCTTCAACGTCAGCTCCTGATGCCACCATAGTGCCATCACCCCAGGGGGGCTCAGCGGTTTGGAAATTTTTTAATATGTCTGCCTCAGATCGGAGCAATGCCATCTGTTCTCTCTGCCTCCAAAAATTGAGCCATGGAAAGGCCAACACTCACGTAGGGACAACTGCCTTACGAAGGCACATGGAGAAAATGCACAAACTGCAATGGGAAGAGCACCTGAGCAAGAGCAGCACACAAAAGAAAAGCCACCCTCCTTCTCCTCTTCCTCCTTCAGGTGCAGCATCTTCAGCCACTTTCTCCCTTGCACCTTCACAGCCACCCTCCTCCACTCCACCTCTGCCCTTGAGCGGTTCCTGCTCCTCTGTCCACCGCAGCCAGGTGTCTGTGAAGAAAATCTTTGCCAATTTCTACCAGTCACCCCCTTGCTCGGCATCTGACAGCTGGCATAGCGGAACTGTTAGCTCGCCAGCTGTTACCATACAAGCTGGTGGACTCTGAGGCCTTCCGTAAATTTGTGGTCATTGGGACACCGCAGTGGAAGATATACCAGGCCGCAATTATTTCTTTAAAAAGGCGATACCCAAACTGTACCATGAAGTTGAGAGGCAAGTGGTGTCATCTCTGGCACACAGCATTGGGTCAAGGGTCCACCTGACCATGGATGCCTGGTGTACCAAGCACGGTCAGTTAAATTTTCAAGTGGATCAGCACCAATGGATAATATTGACGTGCAGCGATCGCCCCTGGAGTGCACAGGGATATCCAAGCAAATAAGTTGTCAGGATCCGCACCGTCTAAAATCTTCTTTTATTTTAGCTCTTTAAAATATCATAACAGGCATAAAAATATGTGTGCTCTCAAATAGGTGGGCAGCAATATCAGCCCCAGCCATGCAAATGTCTCAATTAGCAATCCTATTGGATACTAACACTAAAAATTAGCATAATCATTGTCACATAAGGCCCATTAGAACACAATACTAGCTATATCATACTCTCTATTTGCTTGCAGGCACCTCCTCTCCTCCTGCTACATCCTCTTCGCTGTCGTCCTCCCCCTCTTTGGCTGAGTGGCAGTTCAACTCTACTGGTGCTGTGATCTCCTCTCCAGCTACACAGCCCCATCTCCCCAGGGCCTATGCTGCATGCCAGGTATGACGGTGTCACACCATCTTAGACATGTCTTGCCTCAAAGCGAAGAGTCACACTGGAGCAGCTCTCCTGGCTGCTCTTAAACAGGTGGATCAGTGGCAGACCCCGCACCAGCTGGAGATTGGCAACGTGGTGTGTGACAACGGCAACAATCTCCTTTCCGCTTTGAATTTGGAAAAGCTGACACATGTATCCTGCATGACACATGTGCTGAATCTAGTCATTCAAAGATTTGTGTCAAAGTACCCAGGTTTAGAGGACGACCTGAAGCAGGCCAGGAAGTTGTGTGTGCATTTCAGGCGGTCTTACATGGCCATGGCCCGCTTTGTGGACATTCAGCGGAGAAACAACTTGCCGTGAGACGCTTGATATGTGATAGCCCGACTCACTGGAATTCGACCCTGGTCATGTTCTCTCGCCAGCTAGAACAGGAGAAAGCCGTCACCCAGTACCTGTACAGTTACAGTAAAAGGACACAATATGGGGAGATGGGGATGTTGTGGCCCAACAACTGGACACTGATGCGAAATGCATGCAGGCTCATGCGGCCGTTTGAGGAGGTGACCAACCTGGTGAGTCGCAGTGAAGGCACCATCAGCGACTTGATCCCGTACGCTTACTTCCTGGAGCGTGCCATGCGTAGAGTGGTGGATCAAGCTGTGGAGGAGCATGAAGAGGAACAGTTATGGCAGGAACAGTTGTGGGAGCAATTTTCACCAGAATCAGATGTTTCCTCAACACCTGCGGCAGCACAGAGGGGGGAGGAGGAGGAAGAGTCGTGTGGGGAAGAGGAGTCAGACTTGGATGATGAGGAAGGTGTTTCTTTGGAGGAGGAGGAGGCGGCAAAAGAACAACCGCAGCAGGCGTGGCAGGGGGCTTGTGCTGCTCGACATTCCCGTGGTATTGTTCGTGGCCGGGGGGAGGAGGATGACTTACCTGACGTCACTGAGGAAGAGCAAGAGGAGATGGATAATAAGTCTGCATCTAACTTTGTGCAGATGGCGTCTTTCATGCTGTCCAGCCTGTTGAGGGACCCCCGTATAAAAAAACTCAAGGGGAATGAGCTGTACTGGGTGGCCACGCTACTAGACCCTTGGTATAGGCACAAAGTGGCGGACATGTTACCAACTCACCAGAAGGCAGAAAGGATGCAGCACATGCAGAACAAGCTGGCAACTATGCTTTAGAATGCGTTTAATGGTGATGTCACAGCACAACGCAATAAAGGTACCACTGCCAGTAATCCTTCTCCCATGTCCATGCAGGCAAGGACAGGACGCTCCAGCGATCTTATGGTGATGTTGGACATGCGGACATTCTTTAGTCAAACGCCTCGTCTTAGCTCTTCTGGATCCACCCTCCACCAACGCCTGGACCGGCAGGTAGCCGACTACCTGGCCTTTAGTTTGGATGTAGACACTGTGAGCAGCGTTGAACCCTTGGACTACTGGGTGCACAGGCTTGACCTGTGGCCAGAGCTGTCTCAATTTGCCATCCAACTTCTGTCTTGCCCTGCCTCAAGCGTCCTGTCAGAAAGGACCTCCAGCACAGCTGGAGGCATTGTCACTGAGAAGAAAAGTCACCTAAGTCGCAAAAGTGTTCAGTACCTCACCTTTATCAAAATGAATGAGGCATGGATCCCGGAGGGCTACTGCCCGCCCCAAGACTAAGTCAGTCCCCACACACAGCATCTCTGCCTGCACGTCGTGTGACTGCCTGCCCCAAGACTAAGTCACTCCCCACACAGCACCTCTGCCCGCAGGCCACTTGACTGCCTTCTCCGCCACCACCAACAGGGTCCAGGACTCCAGGTGGTTTCCTGAATTTTTAAGGACTTTGCTAGCAGTGGCCGCTATACTACTTTTTCTAGTGCGAGTACATGCCTGCCTAATTTTTCTGGCTCCACTGCAGCTGCAACAACAAAACAAAAGGCATGTACTTGTGGCAATTCCCCTTCGTGATCATTACCTTGCCGCGGTGAAGGGGCTTGCTTATCACAATAAAGCAATGACCGCCGACTATATGTGTGTCTCGGAGGGTGGCACACCAAAGACAATAAGGTCATTGCTTCATTGTGGACAGACCAAATTTGATCATCTGGACAGTCATTGTTCTGTCATTCAGCTACCTCAGCCGGGCGACCATATGGGCTGGGAAGCCGCCATCACCTGCAGGGTCGTCACCAGTCCAGCACGGCCGTCACTACACAAACAGCTGTTTGCAGTCACTGCATACCTTTCACTGCATCTTTGACAGCACATTATACCTGGCAGTCAGTGCATACCTTTCACTTGAATGGATGGCAGACTTGCCCTCCATAACAGATTCTCGTTAAAGGTAGTACAGTCTATCAGTGTCAAATACAGCAGGGTCTCGAAAGTCCTCCTGTATTGTTATTTTTGGTCACTACCTCGGGACGTGCATGCCATGTCTGCTGCCTTCCTTTGATGTGTGGTAGCCATTCCTGCTCCTTTGCCCACAGCGTGCCTGCTGCCTTCCTTGGATGTGTGGTGGTGGTAGCCGTTTCTTAGGCTCCCACTCCGGACCGGAATCAAACCAGGATTCCCCGGCCATTACCTGTGGTCACTCGCAATGGCAGACTTGCCCTCCATAAAAGATTCTCGATGCAGGTACTGAACAGCAAGCAGAACAAGTATTTAAAAAAATAGATGTAAGTTTTAACAATGGTAGAGAAAGAACCATCGAAAATTGATAAGGCACTCAGACATTACCTGACATCACTGAGTGAGGAAGAGCAATCTCGCCATGGTGCGCACCAGTCAAGCACGGCCGTCACAACGCAAACAGCTGTTTGTGGTGCATTACACAGTGAGTTTGGTGTGTCAGTGTGAAGCAGTACTCTAATTACACTCCCTGATTTATGTATACACATGCAAGATGTTTTAAAACACTTTAGGTCTGCTATTTAGCATTCAATGTGATTTCTGCCCTTAAAACGCTGCTTTGCGCCCAATCCAGATTTTCCCCAGGACTTTTGGCGTATATCCCACTCTGCCATGCCCCCCTCCAGTTGTTAGTCCCCTTGAAACATCTTTTCCATCACTTTTGTGGCCAGCATACATTTTTCTAGTTTTCAAAGTTTACCTCCCGCGAAAGTTCGGTTCGCGCGAACTTTCGTGGGATGTTCGCGAACCTAAAATCGGAGATTCGGGCCATCTCTAACTCCACACATTACTTCCTGTTTGTGTAGTAATACTACACATAGGTAAGTTATGCGCGAGGACATCTTGTGACCAAATAGTAAAATTACATCTCCAAACATTTTTTTATGAAAAGATATTTTTTTACATTTAAAATTAACCCCTTACCTTCCACACTCCCCAATAGTTACCCCAAAAAATACATAAATAGTTACCTTAGTGACTGCATTTTCTGAATATGTACAGTATGCCAAGAAGGTATATTACTGTTACTTTTAAAATTATGGGCTTGTAAATAGTGATGGATGCAAAACTGAAAAAATGCACCAAATAAAATATTGGCGCCATACATTCTACTAGGGAAAAATTTAAACATTGCAATAACCAGGAGCAATGAGCAAATAAAATGTGTGGTTTTTAATTATGGTAGCATGTATTATTTTAAAACTATAATGGCCAAAAACTGAGAAATAATGATTTTTTTTCATTTTTTTTATTATTCCCATTAAAACGCAGTTAGAATAAAATAACTCTTACCAAAAAGTACCCCCCAAAGAAAGCCTAATTGGTGGCAAAAAAACAAGATATAGATTGTTTTGTTGTGATAAGTAGTAATAAAGTTATAGGCGAAGGAATGGATCAGCACTGACAGGTGAAAATTGCTCTGGTTTTTTAAGTGGAAAAACCCTTGGAGGTGAAGTGGTTAAAATTGTGTGTGTGTGTGTGTGTGTGTGTGTGTGTGTGTGTGTGTGTGTTTGTGTGTGCATGTGTGTGGCCAATTTTATGACACAGTGGTATTTTAGGGATTTTATTAGAAGAAAGTGGTGTTTGTAATGAAAACTAAGCATTGCATAGTGTATCAGTTGCATGGTGCCTTATGGAAGTGTAACACAAACCAATACTCTATCCTAATAACCCTGGTTGTATCTCTGGAGAGAGAAAATCCTGGCATCCCACTACCGAATCAGTTAATTTGTGTGCACAGCCCGATCATTAAATTAGGTGAGACCATAGTAGTAAATTGGGTGCCGGAGTTTGGCTGTTATATACTTGAACTCCAGCTACCAACACAGCAGACAGTAGAGGGTGTGTAATTGGCACTGGAGTTCAACTATTATATAGCAAAACTCTGGATATCAGCTAGCACTTCATTAACTTGGTGCCAGAGTTTGGCTAATATATATAAAGAAAGATAAGACGCTGGTTTCGTAGTTTATAAATTACTTAGTCAATGTTTGCCCATGAAAAAAAAATCTTACCTCATTCAGATTTATATTCTTGAATTTATCAGTGGTGGTAAAACTGCTTTCAGAGAGAGCCCAAGTGCTCTCTCTGAAAGCGGTTTAACCACTGCAACGTATGTCGCACCACCTGGTGATATAAACGTCCCCAGCAATTACCTGCAGCACTACTGATCACTTTTGACCGGAACTTTTTGTGCAATCTTACTGGAATAAATATATTTCTTTTCATCATAATTACTGGTGCTATTGCACCATCCTGTGTGAATACATTTGTATACTGTTCCCATCTCAGTAACAGACCCGGCCCACCCATGACGCCAAGTGAGCCATCTTCCTCAGGCAGCGCAAGTCTGGGGGCGTTGCCAGACATAAACAGGAAGACTGAAGAGTGTGCCTGGCCTGCCATCTCCCACCTTGCCGCTGCCTGCCTGGCTGTTTGCCATTCGTGTGGACGCCTCCTGGCCCCTGCCCAACCTGTTGCACATGATGCGGACGGCAGGTAGAGGCAGAAAAGGGTCCGGAAGAAGAGCACTGCCTGCTGCCCACCTGCCCTGCCCATCACCACCACGGGCTAAGGAGCAGGTAGCCCGCCGGCCAAGCAGGCCTGCAGTGATGACAAGCTGCAGCTGATCACCCGCCGCTGCCCGCCAAAACCTGTGTGTGTGTGTGTGTGTGTGTGTGTGTGTGAGCTATACTGGAAGCTCCTATATTGGCTGCATATACTGGAGGTAACTATACTGGCTACCTATACTGGGGACAACTATACTGGCTACCTATATTGTAGGCAACTATACCTGGTTACCTATACTGGGGGCAACTATACTGGCTAACCTATACAGGGGGCACCTATACCTGGCTACCTACCTACCTATACTGAGGGTGTTTTTGTTTTTGTTTGCACCGCAGCTGGAATGTGCGGTACAAATTGTTGGGTGCTGTGCAATCATTCCAAATTGGGGGGAGTGGGGGTGCATCCTCACAAGTTTGCCTCAGGCAGCAAAAAGTCTAGAACCGGCCCTGGTCGGTAACCACAACTAGAACTTTTTCTTCAGATATTTTTTCAGGTTTTCTTTTTTTGGCACAGTTTGTTTTTTTATATGTAGTATCATTTTTTTTCTATATTTTTTTAGCACTATGGTACTTTTTCTTGATGCTATTATCTGTTTATCAGGTTCAAAACTTTATAAGTAGCATTGAAACATTTAATATACCTGTTGACCAGGAATTACTTAATTTGTATGACTTTTGCACACAGATTGCATGAAATGGTATGAATTTGCATTCTACTATATCATTAATAAATCCTGTGTGCATGAAATAATATGACTACAGGTATATATGAATTTATGAATTGTGCAATATGCAGGCTGGGGGATATAATCAGATGGCTTTTAGGTGTTTTGATGTGTTACAATATAAAATTATCTATGATGCATAAATAAAGATATCTTTTTGTTATTCAAACGTGGTGATATCTTTGAGCTTCTTTTATAGGAGATTGTTGTGTTTCATACAATCAGAGGAAGTGCCCAGGGTTGCCTTTTGGTGCAGGTCAATCCCTTATTTTTGCACTGATATAATCAAGAAGTAAAAAGTAAACAATTAAGAAAAAAAGAAGTTAAAATAAAAACCAATCCAGGTTTCCTAAGCCACTTATGTTGTCCATCCCTCTCTATCCTTTGTTAATCAACCCCAATATCCTAATCATGCCTTATCACAGCCATTTCATTACTGTATGTTTTCAATAATTATATAAGTAAATATGTAAGCAAACCTGTATGCAATCAGCAAGTTATTCATGTATATTAATACCAAAATCTCAAGATCGGAAAAGTAATTTAAGTTGTGTAGCAAATTACACATCACTTGCAGCCTGTGAGCGCTGCCCATTGCTTGCTGTCCTTTTTGAACAAATCTGTATACCATTAGTTGCACCAGGTAAGGATTATGTTTATAACTTTAGATTAGCTATGGTTCACCATTTGAGTATGCTTCACTGAAAGACTAGTATTAGGTTTTTAACCTTTGATTAATTATGATTCACTGTTTGAACATGCTTCCTTGTTGGAAATGCTTCACTGTTAGACTAGTGGTTAGGTCTCTCCCATGGGGGCCCGTCATCGTCGTGGGAGAGTCTATTAGGGATAATTTGTGCATAACTTATGCTGAAGCTAACGCCCTCCTTTTACTGTACCTGTTTTGAATGCAAGGTGTGTAATCTGCCCGTTATTCGAGCTCTGCATACTTGTGCAGGTAGTCAATTCAGGTGCAACGTCTGTTTGGAAGCACTGACTTTCCCTTCTGCTGCACAAAAAAATTACACAGAATGTCATGCAACACATAATAAGTAACTTACAGTTTTCTACGAATAATGGAGGTTCCTGTGAGCGAATTGCAGCCAGTATAAGAAACAAAGCACATGGCCATAGGATTTCTGAGAGACAAAGGATCTAAAAATTAAAGAAAATTCAAAGTTTATTATCACTTTTATTTTAAGCAATGCAGTTAGGTCGTCTCTCTGGGGTTGAATCACCATAACAAATAGCGAGCATTACCTCCTGTAACGCTTGGTAACTCTTTTTACTCCTCTTACTGCACGCTTAGTGTGACTTATCAAAGTTAGCGTGCCTTATCAGAGTAGCATAGCTAGTGCTACAAATTTATGCATGCTAATTGGCAATGACGAGCGTTCCACTCGTCCTGCCCTGAGCGTCCAATCACTTTACAGGACATTATCCCCGCACTCAAGTGACAGGCAGTCTATTGGGCCAATCAAAGTGCGGGGATAATGTCCTTTAACCACCTTGCCGTTACAATTCTGGCGGCAAGGGGGCAGCGCAGCAGTTTAAAAAAAATAAAATTTAATCATGTAGCGAGCCCAGGGCTCGCTACATGATAGCTGCTGACAAGCGGCATCTCCCTATCCACTCTGATCGCCTTCGGCGATCAGAGTAAGCAGGAAATCCCGTTCAGAACGGGATTTCCTGCTGGGCTTCCACTGTCGCCATGGCGACCGGGCGGGATGAAGTCGCCGACGTCATGGACGTCGGGTCGTCAGAGGGAATCCCGATCCACCCCTCAGCGCTGCCTGGCACTGATTGGCCAGGCTGCGCAAGGGGTCTGGAGGGGGGGGGGGGCGGCGCGGCAGCGGGTAGCGGCGAATCGGCGGCGAGCGGCGGCGAGCGGAAACTGCATGCAGCTAGCAAAGTGCTAGCTGCGTGCAGTAAAAAAATTTTTTTGAAAATCGGCCCAGCGGGGCCGGAGAAATCCTCCTACGCAGGTTACCCCGAGCTGAGCTCGGGATAACCGGCAAGAAGGTTAAAGTGATTGGACCCGCATGGGCTCAGGGTTGGACGAGTGGAGCTCTTGTCATTGCCAATTAGCAGGCATAAATTCGTAGCGCTTGCTATGCTACTCTTATAAGGCACTTAACTCTGATAAGGCACACTCTTTTTATCATCCTTTAAAGTCCATGCAGTCCGATTATACTCTCCCTCTAACCTCCAAATCGCAGTAATCTACCACCCTTCTGGCCCTGCTTCTATTTTCTTAGATAATTTCTCTGCATGGCTAATCCAGCTCCTGTCATCTGAAATCCCTACCATTATCATGGGTGATTTTAACATACCTGTTGATACCAATAATTCTGTCGCCACTAAACCTTTGCCTTTAGCTTGTCTCAGTGGGCCACTGTTTCAACTCATACTGATGGCCATACATTTGCCCGCATATTCACTCATCTCGGCTCTATCACTGATTTTACTAATGTCCGCTCCCTCTCTCTGATCATAACTTACTCAAATTCTCTCTCGCCTCCTCTTTTCCTACTACGCTGGCACAAGTACACACACATGTTCACAAAAACTACTGCAACCTAGACATGCAATCTGTCTTTGATGCTCTGCCTCCTCTCCTCACACAATCCTTTACTGACCCAGACTCGGCAGCTACACACTACCACAGCTCTATCACAAAAGTCATGGTTGTCTTGGCCCCTCTTGCCAATGTCCGCCCTCATAGTGTCAGTTGCCAACCCTGGCTGCCCAAAGCTACTAAACAGTTGAAAAAGTGCTCTAGAATTGCTGAACGGCATTGGAGAAAAAGTAACACAATTGAAGACTTAATTTCGTACAAAAAAGTCTTAAACAACTTTAGAAATGCACTCTCTGTGGCAAAAAAAGTCAGACTTTTCTTCCCTAATATTCTCTCACTTCCATAAATCAACAGCGCTTGTTCAGCACTTTTAACTTCCTTCTCTGTCCACCCCACCTCCTCCTTATTCATGCTTATCAGCTGAAAAATTTGCAACATATGTCAATGACAAAATACAAAGTGTTTTTTCTATGCAGCCCTTAAATTCCATTGCCACCCATTTCATCGATTGCTCTCAATTTCTCTTAACTCTCTAAACATTCTCTCTCTTCTCTTATCTCCAAATCCCATCTTACCACCTATTCTTTGGATTCTTTTCCCTTTCATTTCATTAAGCTATCCTCATCCTTCATGCCTGTACTAACATCACTATTTAGCCTATCCCTCTCCACCGGCATCTTTCCTTCCCCACTCAAAAACGCTGTCGTAACACCATTATTTAAAAAAAACATCTCACTTACCAACAACCGCCCTGTATTATTTCTCCCACTCACATCCAAATTAATTCAACACCATATACACATTATACTAAGCTATTATTTATCTGTGACCTACCTGCTTGATTAGCTCCAGTCTGGTTTTAGCTCTAACCATTCCACAGAAACGGCTCTTATTAAAGTGGCCAATGATCTTCTTACAGCTAATTCCAATGGTCATTATTCTATACTTATCCTTCTTGATCTGTCAACATTTGATACTGTGAACCCCACCTTACTTCTACAGATACTTTCATCTGTAGGCATAAAGGACCTTGCTCGCCCCTGGATATCTTCTTATCTCACTGGAAGGTCTTTCATGGTTAGATCTCTTCTCCACATACTTTGTCTGTGGGGGTACCTCAGGGCCGGTTTAAGCAACAATGGGGCCCCAGGGCAAAATAAACCTGGGGGGCCCCCAACATATACCCCGGAACAAAAATCGGCATTAGGGGACCTTTTTTGCAGCTGGTATAGTCAGGGTATGAAGTCCCAATCGGTCAGAGCTTCACATTCTGGCTATCCCAGCCTGCATGGGGGACAAGGGATTAAAAAGTTTCAGGAGGGGGGACCCCACATAATTATTTTTTTTTTTAAATTCCCACACTCTAAACATAAAAAAAAAATTGGGAAAATAGGAAAAAATGCCAGGGATCTTCATACAGCCATATTGCGGCTGTATAGCGATCCCTGGCCAAAGCGCTGCGGCTGCGTATAGACCCCCTGGAAACCCCGTCAGGAAATTTATTGCGCTTTCGTTTGATGCATGTAAAATTACTACTAATTAAAATTAAACTACTAGGTTTGCTACTAAAAGTTACATTTACCGCATTTAAAACTATACTTTTTTCCTTCTAAACTTTAAAATCGATTTTCTCAAAAACTATAAGGTCTTTTTGAAAAATTGTTTTTTCCTCTTATTCCTAATGATCTCCTTAACATATCCTGCAAATTTAGGGTTTCTAGCAGTTAAGGTGGATTTGCTATTAACCATTAATGTCGGCAGGTTTTTAAATGTGGTTTTTTTTCCCCTTTGAAACTTTAAAATCGATTTTCTCAAAAACTATAAGGCCGATTTGAAAAAAAATGTTTTCCTCTTGTAGCCACTGGGGGCCCCTACAAGCTCTGGGGCCCTGGGGCAGCTGCCTCCTTTGCCTTAATGGTAGCGCCGGCCCTGGGGTACCTCAAGGCTCTATCCTTGGCTCCATGCTCTTTTACCTCTACATGCACAGTCTTGGCAACTTAAAGGGGCACTATGGCGAAAAATTGTAAAATTTAAAATATGTGAAAACATACATACAAATAAGAAGTACATTTTTTCCAGAGTAAAATGAGCCATAAATTTATTTTCTCCTATGTTGTTGTCACTTACAGTAGTTAGTGGAAATCTGACAGAAGTGACAGGTTTTGGACTAGTCCATCTGTTCATGGGGAATTCTCAGGGATTTATTTATTTTCAAAAGCACTTAGTGAATGGCAGTTGCTCTGTCCAACTGCCAAAAAACTGTGTAGCGAGCGGGGAAACTGGCCAGCATCATTGTTTAAATCCTTTTGAGGGAATATCTTTATAAAAAGTAAAAGCCTTGCTGAGAATCCCCTATGAAGAGATGGACTAGTCCAAAAGCTGTCGCTTCTGTCAGATTTCTACTACCTACTGTAAGTGACTGCAACATAGGAGAAAAGTAATTTATGGCTCATTTTACTCTGGAAAAAACTTACTTCTTATTTGTCTATGTTTGCACATATTTTAAATTTTAAATTTTTTTGCTATAGTGCCTCTTTAATCAACTCACTTGGGTTTCAATACCACTTATATGCAGATGATACACAACTGTACCTCGCAGTCCCAGGGCCCCAGACCTTAACTCAAGGTATGGGCTTAAATTCGAATTCGGGTGATCCGGATAGTTACTATCCGGATTTCACCCAGTAATGCTGTGCGGGCTGGGCGGGGGTCAGGCTTACCCGTCTGACGTCTTCTTCGCTCGTCCCTCAGCGCCTCCCACGATGCGTTCCAATGCGCCGTCACGTGATTACAAACACTTCCTCCTTCCGGGTTGAAGGAGGAAGTGTTTGTAATCACGTAACGGCGCATTGGAATGCATCGTGGGAGGCGCCGAGGGACGAGCGAAGAAGACGTCAGATGGGTAAGCTTGACCCCCCCCACCCAGCCAGCACAGCATCACTGGGTTACTATCCGGATCACCCAAATCCGAATTTAAGCCCATGCCTGCTTATCTCCCTCCTCACACGTGTTCCTGTTTGTCTGCAATATCCTCTTTCATGACCTCTCGCTTCTTGAAGCGTAATATGAGTAAAACAGAACTAATCATTTCTCCACCATCTCTGTCTACCTCCCTGGCCCTGCCTGATATAACTATAAATATTAATAACACCCCTAAACATTCCGTTCCCAAAGCACAAAGCTTAAGGGTAATGTTATTTTTCTCTCTCATCTATTCCTCACATTTACTCCCTAACCAGCTTCTCTCCAATTCAAAAACATATCTCGCAATCGACCTGTTGTCACTCAAGACACAGCTAACATGTTAAAGCACGCTCTTATAATATGTTATCTGGACACACTACTGTGAAGACTGCCAACTAACAGACTGGTACCACTCCAATCTGTAATTAACTTGGCTGCTCGATTCATTCATCTTTCTTCTTACTCTGCTCCTCTCTGTCAAGCTCTTCCTAGGCTACCAATTAACCTGAGGATCCAGTTCAGACTCTTAACCCTAACCTACAAAGCGCTCCACAATTTCTTTCCCCTGTACATCTTCCCACTATTTTCCAGATACCAACCCAACCGCAATCTCATGACCTTCTTTTGTCCGCCTCTAGAATCAGCTCCTCGCATTCACGTATACAAGATTTTGCATGTGCTTCACCCCTCCTCTGGAATCCCCTGCCACAACACATCCGTCACTCTCCAACCTTTGATATCTTTAAACTCTCCCTCAAAGTTCACTTTTTCAGACAAGAATATGCTCTACCTTAGACAATTCGCCCTTTCACCTCTGGCCAAGTTGTACTCCTACTAGATAACCTAAACACACACTGCCTCTAGGTATCAATATTGTATACTATCCCGCCTCTTGCCCCCCCTCCCCCCCCATACCTTTACATTGTAAGCTCCCAACGTCAGAGCTCTCTCATCCTTTTGTGTCTTGGAATTTGTTACACATTTTATTCATGTTACTTTGTCAGTGTAATTACAAATTCTGTATTTTGTATATTGGTGCATACCATTGTCGGTATTATTATGTACCCCATGTTTGTTTCTTACTTTGTACAGCACCACGGAATATGTTGGCGCTTTATAAATCAATAATAATAATACATTTTATGCACAATACAACTACTAGAGAAATTAGAGAATGCTGCAGTTTATCCTATTTGGCCTCAATGCATTTACATACTGAATTTTTAGCAGTCTTTAACCTCCTTAGCGGTAACCCCGTGCGTGACACGGGGTAAGCCGCCGGAGGGTGCCGCTCAGGCCCTGCTGGGCCGATTTACATAATTTTTTTTTTGCCAGCACCCCGATCGCCGCCGCCGCGCCCGATCGCCGCTATCCGGTGCGGCGCGCCCCCCCCCCCCCCAGACCCCTGCGCTGCCTGGCCAATCAGTGCCAGGCAGCGCCAAGGGGTGGATCGGGTCTCTCAATGACATCCCGACGTCGCTGACGGGGGAAGCCCTCCAGGAAATCCCGTTCTTTGAACGGGATTTCCTGATCGCCTATCGCCGGAGGCGATCGGCGGGGCTGGGGGGATGCCACTGAGCAGCGGCTATCATGTAGCGAGCCCTCGGCTCGCTACATGATTTAAAAAAATAAAAATAAAAAAAAACTGCTGCGCTGCCCCCTGGCGGTATTTTTCATACCGCCAAGGGGGTTAATGAAAGAAAGACCTTCAATTGTCATGTGAAAATTACAGTATTTAATTAAGAGTATGTAATGATTTCACTACAAAGTATGCAATAGTATTCCAAATGTCAGTTCATCTGATTAAGCAGATTACAAGAACAATAATAAGATGTCTATTAAGAACATTGTCACAAATACATTGTAAAGTACAGATTTATGCTATATAAAAGTAACAAAGCATAATACAATTTTTTGAATGAAAACAATTCCTAATAACCAGTTAGAAACAGTTTTAGAAAAACAAAATAGAAAAAACTTCTCATGTAATTTTAGGAATGGCTATGTCTATGTTTCAACATCTGTAATTATCACTAGGTGCTTGGGGCAGAAACAAAATCATGTGCATTGGAGTGTTGTTAAATTTCTTATCACATGAAGCATAAGAGACAGACAAAGCTCAGTGATAAAAAACATGAGAGATAATTAGAGTTGTAATCTTTTCATCCTATTAAAGTACATTTAAAATACAATTCATCTATTTTTATGAAAACAAGCTATAACTTACCGGTTGCCTAATACGGCATAGCCAATTCTTCCAAAATAATGTTCCAATTTGTTGTAGAAATAGTCCCATTTTACATGACTTGAATGTGTCACAAATGAATCCTCTTTCTTCTGATAACTGCCACAGTATGGCAAACAGATTGTCCAATATATCAATGTAAAATGCTAGAAACCATCATTTGAAAGACAGCTCAGATTATGCGTTTTAAGCAATACTGTTTCCTACTGTCATCACTAGATAAAACAGTGTCACTGCTGTCTCTGTTATTGTTTAAGAGAAATGGGCAGGATTTAGAGGAATTTCTCTAGGGGCAGATTAGTTCAAGTGACTGGTTTTACCTTTTTTAACATTTATTCTGCACTTAGTTTGGATAACAGTGCCAGCTTTTAAACAAATTTTGCATGTTCAGAATTAGGCAACATTTTATTATTTGCATACGATTGTAGATGTTTCAAAATAAAATTGTTTAAAATCCTATAATCAAATTCAAAGTGATAGAGATGCAGGAAATAAAATTAAGGCAAATAATGAAGTGGAATTCAAAGTTGGAAATAAATATAAACATGTTGCTTTAACATGTTTATGTAATCTTTTTTTGTCTAATCTAAAAAAGTACCGTATATATTTTTAGAATTAATATTAAATATTTATTTCTTCAATATAAAATATTATCACATAATTTGTTATATTTCAGCACATAAAGCTGAACAGGAAAAAAAATCAGAGCCAGGAAAATATAGATATACAGTAAGCTTAACATCAGTTGTGTGTAAATTGTTTAAAGGTATCTTACGGGATGCTGTACAAAATTATGTAGCACAGAATAATCTTATTTCAGTTAAACAGCATGGTTTTACTAAAGACAGGTCCTGTCTCACCAACATAAATTTGGGAGGTTGGAGGCGCCCGATTTAAGAGAATAAAAATACCATTTAAACGGTTTAAAAACCAGGTCAAATAATGGTATATCAAAGGTTAAAATATAATTTACTTTATTGGTTGCAAAAAGAACAATGACAACGCGTTTCTCTGTGTGAGCCGCTTCCTCAGGTCAAGTGTGTGCCTGCTAAGCTCCTCTCCGTACAGTTCCGTACTATGTACACGGCGCCGTGTACCGGAAGTTCTGCAACTATCCACGAGTCAATAGTGGAGGTTTTCATTTGTTGCAATGTATAATGATCAAAAAGGAAGAGGTCAGTTCTTGATTAGGTCCTGTGGACCGGGGAGTAAAATGTAAATTCCCTCTACGATCCACGCTGTGCTCTCCACATGTCGTAAACATCTTCTTGGTGAAACAGGGTTTGTAAAGGGGAACTTAGACTTATTGTTGGAAGAGTCTATAGAGGGCATGTTCAACAATTAAAATCTCCTCCTATGAGTAAACAGGTAGGAGAGAGACTCTTTGCTTTCTTTAATACCTTCAGGAGAAGTTTTGTTTGTTCGATGTTAGTAGCATAAGTGTTTACTAAGATACATTTGATTATTCTTATGCAGGAGAATATTATGTATCGTTTTTAATTATTCAGCATTGTAGAAATTATGTTTTCTTTCACAGTATCTTTAAAGGATAGAAAAAGTGAATTGGATTAGACCCAAAGGCCCATATGCAATTCACTTTTTCTCCATAGTTTTCTCCTAAGTGATATTTTTAAAATTGTCAATAAAATTGTAATAGATAGCGGAGATGCCGCCGCGGCGGTGAGCGGCATGGCGGCTGTCTCTGCGTCTCAGCCGGCGGCCTCCGCCGCGCAGTTACATGGTGGAGTTTTGCCTGGTCCTTCAGTTGCACATAGACTGAGGGCTACGCGCACGCGCGCCAAGCGACAAGACCTTTATGTGAACAGAAGGGGAGTCAGCTGATCGGCCGGTCAGCTGACTCCAGCAGTGCTCCTGATTGGCTGAGTGACTGGGGCGCCGCTGTGGGGCGCTCTCAGTATATATAGGACCTGCCTGTCAGTAGCTACTCGTTGGCTGTTGCAAATGCTAAGTGTTAGCACTCAGACCTTAGTCAGATCCCAAAGTGTGCTAGAACCAGCAGGAGCTGGGGATCCACACTTAGTCAGATTCTGTTGATAGCTAAAGTACTAATTGAATTGTATTATTTGTTATGACCTTCTGCTAGCCTTGACTACTCTTCTGCTTACTGATTCTGTGCTTCTGCCTATCTGATCCTGTTCCCAACTCAGCCTGAACACTACTCTAATTTAAGCCTTCTGTCTTTGTACCGTACCTGTCCGTTTTGTTGCCGAATCTGCTTGTCTGACTCTTCTGCCCTCACCAGTGAGCCTAGTCCCTGGTGAGGGATTCTCTGTACAGCTTAATCACCTGCTCCTCAGGTGACCAGTAGCTGCAGTACAGTCTTAATCACCTGCTCCTCAGGTGACCAGTAGCTGTAGTACAGTCTTAATCACCTGCTCCTCAGGTGACTAGTAAACTACGGTACTGTCCTCATCACCTGCTCCTCAGGTGATTAGGAGCTGCAGTACAGTCTTGATCTCCTGCCCCTCAGGTGATCACCTGCTGCAGTACAGTCTGAATCACCCGCTCCACGGGTGATCAGTATACGTTGTCTTACTGTGCACCACCCGCTCCTCGGGTGAACTGATTACTAGTTCATCTGAATCTCCAGCTTGCTGGAGTGCGGATCCCTGTGTTCTATAGAGATATCTCCCTCTACCAGCTCCTCTGGGGGAGTTGGTAGCTCTATCTGTATTACTGTTGCACCAAACACCTATCTTTACATCTTTTAATCCACCAGAAAGCAAGAGAATGCTCAAAATAATTTTAAATAGTACTTATTTGCCTACTTTTCAGTACTTTCTAAGTTGAAAATTGCCGGAAAGTTATTTAAAATTGAAGATGAAAAATTATTTCCTAAGAGAAAACTCAGGTGAAAAAGAGAATTGCATATGGCCCAATGTCCTTTGTTAAAGGAAGTTGAAAGAAGTGATCTTCTAGATCTTATTCGCTGGGATTGGTTTAAGATGCCATGAAATACAAGATATTCCTTCAGATTTGTGTTTTGCTGAGGCACCCCTAAAGACATATGCCTGCATTCCTGCTGTATACCTGTATTGCCAAATATTTGATGACATCTGTGAGTGAGTTCCCTCCATGGCCTGCTGTTGTGAACAATGTTAAGTTATTGCAGTTCCTAAGATATGGTGCAGAAAGAAGGCGTGGTAACCCATAGCAACCACCAATTACATTTTAACAGAGGTACCCTCTGTGGAATATGCTCAGGACACTTTGGAAAACACTGATTACTGAAGTGCTGTTCATAAGGGGTTGCCAAGTGCATTCTGTTGAATCTGTTTGTGACGTGGCAGCTCTAGGTGAAGTTTGCCTCTACTGAAGTCCCCTGAGATGATGAAACAGGAGTCTGAAAGTGCTGTCTCCCATAGTTATATGGTGTCACTTAGTGTGCGCCAAGCAGTCCTGGTGTCAGCATCCTGGGGGGAGAGTATACTCCTGCAAGCACAAAGGAGCAGAACTCTCTGGTACTGCGGTCTGCAGTTAATGAGGAGGAATTCAACTTTTGGTGTGCAGCCCTTGGTCAGGACTATTGTCATGTTGGAGCACCACGTAGAGTTGATATAGAAGCAGATGCCACCACCTTTATTTTTCCAAGATGGTATGCTGTCTTGGTCTGCAGTAATGAGGATGATGTTTGGTAAATGGATGGAGTCATCTGGGATGTTATCGTTCAGCCAGGTATTGATGAAACAAAGGACAGGAGTGTTGCT
Source organism: Hyperolius riggenbachi (assembly GCF_040937935.1). Taxonomy (NCBI): domain Eukaryota; kingdom Metazoa; phylum Chordata; class Amphibia; order Anura; family Hyperoliidae; genus Hyperolius; species Hyperolius riggenbachi. Next base: position 191,879,334 of record NC_090650.1, on the reverse strand, counting down.
ACCAATAGAATTCTTGCTGCTGAGAAGTAGCAGTCCTCCCAGCTTGAAGTGGAGGGAACTAATGTTTGCAAGCTGGATAGCTTGCTCCCTCCCCAACAAGCTGGAAGAACTGTTACTTTTTAGCACTGTCCCTAACTGCCCCCTAACTGTCCCTCTGAGATACTCCCAGCCTATCACTGTCAGGCAGAGAACACACTTGACTGTTTTCGTGCGCGTTTTCTGCACAGAAAAACTGATAACTCTGTACATTTGATCAGTTTTCTCTAGCAATTACATTAGCTGCTGTGAAAAAAACGCGCTTTTTCCTGCATAGAAACACACTTGGTGAGCAGAAAAAGTACGCAGAAAAACGCACACAGAAAACTGAAAGATAAGTGTGTTCCCAGCCTTAGGCTTATGTTACAATCATAGACTAAGACCATTTTTGGGGCAACCAGTTTACTGTATGTTTTTGGTAGGAAACCAAAGTGTTCAGAGAAAACCCATGTAAACACAGTGTTCTGGCCCAGATTTGCACCAAGGTCCCAAGCAATGCACGGCAAGTGAGCTATCCAATATGCCGCAGTGCCATCAACATACAATAACTGGGAAACTAAAGCTACTCATTCTAGTAAACGTTGGCGATTTTTTTTAACACTCCAAGGCAATTATTTGTCTTAAAGAGAAACTCCGACCAAGAATTGAACTTTATCCCAATCAGTAGCTGATACCCCGTTTTACATGAGAAATCTATTCCTTTTCACAAACAGACCATCAGGGGGCGCTGTATGGCTGGTATTGTGGTGAAACCCCTTCCACAAGAAGCTCTGAGTACCGAGGTACTTCTGGCAGTTTCCTGTCTGTGAATCCTGTTACATTGTGGGAAATAGCTGTTTACAGCTGTTTCCAACTGCCAAAACAGCAAACAGCAGCTACATCACTTGCCAGCAGTAAAAATGTCACCATGTAATAAATGTCAGAATGTAAATCAGGGATTTAAAATATTTTACAATGGGCAAACACTGACTAAATCATTTATACATGATTATTGTAAAAATTAAGCACTTTTTTTTAATTACATTATTTTCACTTCAGTTCCTCTTTAAATGTGGTTGCTGCTACATTGGGTCAATTCTGGGTGGATAGGATCAACACTTTACTTAATGAATCATTATCAGAGGGAGACAGAGTGTATAAATTATATCAGCCAGAGAGAGGAGGTCAACTGATGAAGGGGGTGGCCCCTGAAACACATAGACATCATTCCCTCCCACAGTTTTGAGTGCTGACTATTTAGTTGGTGGTGGCATGAGCTGGGATGAGACAGACAACTGAAGGTGTCCTGAAGCGGTGCAGCTGACCATGGCTGAATGTATCAGTTTTGATGCTGTGAGCCTCTATTCAGTGTGTCTCACTATGGAGTTAGTAAGCGCAAATTAGCTCTGTTTTTGCTTATGAATAAATATACTATTTTTTCTTTTATTTTGACACCTCATTTCTGACACTTCATGCCTGCAGGCCTCCACCATAGTCTTTTGGGCTGGAATTTAATTCTGGGTGGTTACATGGTGTGACATTAACAACTTTTTGTTCAATACAAAAAAGAACAAAGAAGTCAATCTGGACATTACGACCACCAAAAAGGAAAAAAAAAAATCACCAAACCGTTAATAATCAATGCAAAGGGTGTGAAGAAAGCTTTCAGCTTTAAGTTTTTGGGAGTTACCATCACAGAGGACCTGTATCCTAGGCTGACAACACTTTAATTGTAATTGGCAAAGAGGCCTCTGATGAGTCCCTATGGAGTCCCTCTGGCGACAAAACATGTAAGGTTAAGTCATTTCGGAAACACGAAATAGAAGTGTAACAAGGTCTCAGGTGGGAATGGGGAGAATGTTACATTTGGTGCTATCACTCTAACGCTTTCACATAGTGGTCACTTGAGGTTCAACATGGCACCTCATGGTAGAGAACGCTTTAAAGACCTTCAAAAGAAGAAATGTTGCTCTACGTAAAGATGGCCTAGGCAATAAGAAGATTGCCAACACCATGAAACTGAGCTGCAGCACAGTGGCCAAGTTCCACTCAGAACAGGCCTTTCAATGGTTATCAAAAGAGGTTGCGTGAACAATCTCAACGTCATAGTCAGAGGTTGTCTTTTGCAAATAGACGTATGAGTGCTGGCAACATTGCTGCAGAGGTTGAAGGGGTGCGGTCAGCTCAGTCCATACACCACATATTGATCTGCATGGCTGTCAACCCAGAAGGAAGCCTCTTCTAAAGATGATGCACAAAAAAAGCCTGCAGAGAGTTTGCTGACTGGTGACTAAGGACACAGATCACTGGAACCATGTCCGATGGTCTGATGAGACCAAGATAAACCTATTTGGTTCAGAGGGTGTCAAATGTGCATAGGTGAGGAGTACAAAAACAGGTGTGCTTTGCCTACAGTCAAGCATGGTAGTGGGTTTGGAGCTGCATGAATGTTGCAAGTACTGGGGAGCTACAGTTCACTGAGGGAACCATGAATGTCAACATGCACTGTGACATGCTGAAGCAGAGCATGATCCTCTCCACTCAGAAACTGAACCACAGGGCAGTATTCCAATATATTAATGGCCCCAAACACACTTCCAAGATGACCACTGCCTTGTTACAGAAACTGAGGGTAAAGGTGCTGGAATGGCCAAGTATGTCTCTAAACCTAAACCCTATTGAGCATCTGTGGGAAATCCTTAAATGGAAGGTGAAGGTGTGTAAGCCTGCAAGGTATCTAACATCCATCAGCTTCATGATGTCATCATGGAGGAGTGGAAGAAGATTCCAGTGGCAAACTGTAACGCTCTAGGGAACTGCATTCCCAAAAAGTTAAGACAGTGCTGGAAAAAATGGTGGATACACAAAATAATGACACTTTGGGCACAATTTTAACATTCTTCACTTACAGGTGTACTCAATTTGTTGTAGATATTAATGGCTTTGTGTTGAGTTATTTTGATGGGACAGCAAATTAAAGGGGCACTACAGCGAAAAAACTGTAAAATTTAAAATATGTACAAACATATAAAAATAAGAAGTACATTTTTCCCAGAGTAAAATGAGCCATAAATTACTTTCCTATACAAATCCACGTCAGCATACCACGGGTTAGCCCCGCCCCTCTAACCCCTCAGGACATGTAACTATAAATTTAAAGATGGCTGACAAGCCCAGTGCTTTTTTTCACCTGTCCTAGACTCCCTCAGGAATAAATTTAAAGAAGATACAAGGATTTTTTATTTTACTCTTACCTGGCTGTGTCTTCATAGCTTCCACTCAGGTTCTACCCCTCTCCTGAGTGAAGCTCTCACTTTCGTGACCTCTAAACGAGAGTCCTAGTGAGGGTCCCCCTTCTGCTGGTCTGTGGGGGTCGCGCATACCTGCTGCATATACAATGCGCAATGTCTCTTTTTGATGCCGACAGGGTGGCGCTCCGTGTCCCCTAAAGCCTACTGTCCGGGTGGAAGCTGGCATCCGGCCATTGCGCATGTCAGGAATCATTTCCGCAATACAGTGCGCTCCACGGACGGCAGGACGCCACACTCAGCGGCATGACGTCATGCGCATGCGCCCTACCTCCAGGAAGATGCCGTTTTACACGGATATAACGCGGGGAGGCATGGAGAGGGTCGCTGAACGGCGCAAACAGATTCTCGCTGCTGGAAAGGTAGGGGGAGCGGAAAATCCTCCCAGGCTTCTTTTTCTTCTTGTGGATACAACAGTGTTGACTGGAGCTACAATGTATTGTCTCTTTTCTCTTGTGCAGCCGGGGACATAGAAAGCTGTTCAGCCGTGCACATATATTCCCAGGAGATCAGGTGTGTCAATTGACTATCATCCTAGCCTCTCCATACAACCACTTTACGATTATATACTAAATGTATATATATATATCTATATATTTGTCTTAGGCATTTTTCATTTCCCAAGATGGAAACTGAGGACCCTCACACATCAGACCAGCATAATAGTGAAGGGTAAGAGTTTTTTAGCATAGTAAGTATTAGGTAGGAAAAGAGTGGGATAATAATTAATGGAAACATTCTGCTTTTCGTTTATATGCTTTTTCTTAGACGTCAGACTGCCAATACTCCTAAAGAAGCTAGAACCTCAGGCACTCATAAAGCATCTACTGAATCAAGTGGGGGGTCCCCCTCTAGTGGAGGCTCAAGGAAGAGACAAGCATCCGTAGACAAACATAAAATTTATTGCTGGGCATGCGGAGACTATCCGCTACCAGGAAAACTAGTATGCACAGATTGTCTCTATACCCTACCTAAAGAAAAACAAGCACCCAGCCCCGACTTGCCCTTACTTATAAAGGAAATAGTACAACAGACAATATCAGAACAATCAGCTTCCGCCCCGTCAGCTGTTAATTATGAAGATGAGGACTCCCTGTCTAATATGGAGGAATTTTATGAGGAAGATGGTATTAACATTGGATTTGACTTCGCCCTTATCAACCCCTTTATTAGATCGGTAAAGGAAGCCATCCAGTGGGAGGACCAATCTGAACCCCCCAGTAAATCCAAGAGTTACTATCCTCACCTCAAAAAATCTACTGCTACATTCCCTATTATGCAAGAAGTTAATGATTTGTTCAAGGATGAATGGTCTAAAATGGAAAGGAAGGTTTCTTTACACAATAGATTTACAAAGCCATACCCCTTAGAGGGTGACCTAATAACACAGATAGATAGCCCACCGATAGTGGATGCGTCAGTAGCCCGCCTGGCCAGACACATGACACTGCCCGCTGAGGACTCAGTACCCTTTAAGGACGGAATGGAAAGGAAGATGGACGCAGATTTAAAGAAAGTGTATACTGATGTTGGTGGTGCTTGCCGCCCTGCCATAGCGTTAACTTCAGTAGCCAAAGCTATGAAATCTTGGGCAGACAATATGGAGGGAGCAATCCAGGCAGGCCTTGACAAAAGATCGCTTAGTGTAATGTTAGAAGATTTTCGGGTGGCGTCGGATTTTATCGGCGAAGCGTCTTTTGATATTATGCGTTCTTCCGCTCGGGCAATGTTGCATTCCGTAACTACTAAAAGGGCACTTTGGCTTAAACCATGGTCGGCGGATCCTAATTCTAAATCTACATGGTGTAAAATTCCGTACGACGGGAAAAATCTTTTCGGTAACAGACTAGATTCAGCTATCAGTAGAGTCACTGGGGGTAGGTCTGGATTGCTCCCTCAAGATCGTCGCCCTAGGAGACAGCGCCCAATGACAAACAGATCAAACTTCCAGTCGCGTTCTAAGGACTTTTATACCAATAGAACTGGCCGCAATTTTCGTAGACAATGGCAGGGGGGCCAAACAGCTATCTCAAAATATAACAAACAGAGAGCCAACCCCTCAGGTCCCCAACCCGCAAAATCTTTCTGAAGCTACGCCCGTCCACATGGAGAAGGTGGGGGCAAGACTGTCAAGATACTTCAAAGTGTGGGCGAAGCATATAAATGATCAATGGGTTGTCGATACAGTGCAGAGAGGACACTTATGGGCGTTCAAGCAAGGGCCCCCACCAGACTATTTTCAGGAAACCAAAATCCCCAAAACAGGAAAGCACAAGGCGATACTTTTTCAATACATAAACAAACTATTGATCAAAGAGGCGGTGATAGAGGTACCACAACACCAAAGATTTGCGGGGTTCTACTCCCCGCTCTTCTTTGTGACCAAAAAGAGCGGAGAACTTCGCCCAGTATTAGACCTGAGATGCCTAAACAGTCAAATCTCATTAGAATCGTTCAAGATGGAATCACTACAAACGATAATCCCATCAATCCAGTTGGAAGATTGGCTTATATCAATCGATCTAGCAGATGCCTATCTCCACATCCCAATACAGGGTTTATATCAAAGATACCTCAGATTCGCAGTAGGGACACAACATTACCAATTCAGGGTTCTACCGTTCGGCATCTCAACGGCCCCGAGAACATTTACCAAAGTCCTTGTCACCATAATCGCACTACTCAGGAAGGAAGGCCTACGCGTCCATGCTTATTTAGACGACATTCTTTTAATAGCAGAGTCAGAACAGCTGGCCCTACAACACAGAGACATACTGCTACAAACACTCCAACAATTTGGGTGGCTAATCAATTGGAAAAAGAGCAGTTTAATACCATCCCAATCAATTGTATTTCTAGGGGCCGAAATCAATACTCACCAAAATATAATAAAGCTTCCGCAGGACAAAGTCAACAATGTGATTTCCAGAGTGGAGACCGTACAGCACGAGCACAGACTGACGGCAAGGGAATGGTTGAGAATACTGGGGACTATGACGTCAACTATCCCCATGGTAAGGTGGGCGATGTGGAACACCAGAATATGCCAGAGGAATTTCCTGGACGTATGGGATGGGAAGAGCATGAAACAACAGATAAAGATTCATCCCTCGACGAGAGTTCAATTGAACTGGTGGCGGAACCCGAGCAACTTACTAAATTGCCACAGGCTACGAGAGACAGTGCCATTGATATTGACGACCGATGCAAGTCACAGGGGCTGGGGTGCACACCTCAATCAACATTATGCTCAAGGAGTATGGAGTTTCTCAGCCAAGAAGGTGTCGGCGAACATATTGGAGCTGAAAGCAGCATTCAAAGCACTGCAACACTTTGCGGGGATAATACAAGGCAAACATGTACTGATAAGGATGGACAACACGGCAGCGGTATCTTATGTGCAGAATCAGGGGGGCACGCACAGTCGAACCCTGCTGAGGGAAGTTTGCCCCATCTTGAACTGGGCACAGGAGAATTTATTGCACCTGCAAGCGATACATATTCCAGGAGTACAAAATGTTATAGCGGACAGCCTCAGTCGTTACGAATACGACAACAACGAGTGGTCACTAAACATGGAGGTATTCAAAATGATTTGCAGACACTGGGGCCATCCTCAGATAGATCTGATGGCAACACCATCCAACACGAAATGCAGACGATTTCTCTCCCGATACAGATTCCAAGAAGCAGTGGGTTGGGATGCGCTGACAACACACTGGGAAGCCACCTTTGCGTACGTCTTTCCGCCAGTACCACTCATATACCGCATACTAATGAAGATCCAACAAGAGAGGACAACTGTACTAGCAGTGATTCCGAACTGGCCCCGCAGGCCCTGGTACCCGCTACTCCGCAAACTAGCTATAGCACCACCACTGCCTCTTCCGTGCAATCACGATCTGCTAACGCAGGGAGATCTACTCCATCCGAATCCGTCAGTGCTTGCTTTGACGGCATGGAAACTGAAAAGCAGAAGCTGATCACCTTAGGTTGTTCTGAGGCTGTAATCCAGACACTAATACAGTCTAGGAGAAACTCTACCAATTCCACTTACCATCGCATATGGGGTAAATACATAGAAGTAATGACCAAAATTAATGTAAACCCATACGAGCCTAAGGTCATAGATATATTACACTTTTTACAGCAGGGCCTAGATTTGGGATTGGGGGTAAATACGCTAAAAGTGCACATCTCAGCAATTTCAGCATTGACAGATAAAAGGTGGGCAACGCATCAACTAATTATTCAATTTATAAAGGCAGTAACTAAACTAAAACCACCAAGGAAAAATTTATACCCACAGTGGGACTTGCCCTTAGTCCTACAGGGCCTAGCACTGCCACCGTTTGAACCACTACAGAACTGTTCGCTAGAGAACCTAACGATAAAAATTGCATTTCTTATTGCCATCACGTCGGCTCGTCGTAGCTCTGAAATTCAAGCACTGGCATGTACTGAGCCCTTTCTGCAGTTTTTCCATGATAGGATAACTCTGCGTCCAGTTCAAGAATTTATCCCCAAGGTGGCAACTACATACCACTTCAGCCAAGAATGGAACCTGCCAGGTTTTACAGATGACGCAATGCAATATCCAAAGGCTCTTGACATTCCATCAATACTAGCCACCTACCTGGAGCTCACTAAGGGGTTTCGTAAAACCAATAGACTCTTTATTATAACAAAGGGATATAGATAGGGCCATCCTGCTACAACTAGAACGATAGCCACTTGGATGATAGCAGCTATAAAAGCAGCATATAGAGCTAGGGGCATGGAAGCGCCACAGGAAATCAGGGCCCATTCCACTAGGGGAATATCAGCTTCATGGGCAGCTTATGCTACAGTTTCCCCTGAGACTATCTGCAGGGCCGCCAATTGGTCATCCATTAATACCTTCATTACCCACTACGAGGTGGACCCAGCGGCAAGCACAACTTCAGAATTTGGCAGAAATATATTGCTTTCTTCACGTATAATTTAAATATGTGTATATCACAATAAAAGTTATATTGCAGCATTCTAGTTTGTACCCACCCATTTTTGTCCTTGAGGTAATAGTTAAATCCCGTGGTATACTGACGTGGATTTGTATAGGTAAACGGAAAATTGTATACTTACCTGACGGTAATTTTCCTTTCCTGTACAAATTCCACGTCAGCATACGGGATTACCCACCCCATTGAACGATTTAATTCTGGGGAGACAGGCCTAGTTACAAAAAAGCACTGGGCTTGTCAGCCATCTTTAAATTTATAGTTACATGTCCTGAGGGGGTTAGAGGGGCGGGGCTAACCCGTGGTATGCTGACGTGGAATTTGTACAGGAAAGGAAAATTACCGTCAGGTAAGTATACAATTTTCCGTTTTTCGCCTATGTTGCTGTCACTAACAGTAGGTAGTAGAAATCCGACAGAAATGACAGGTTTTGGACTAGTCCATCTCTTTATAGGGGATTCTCTGGGATACACTGCATTTATTTTCAAAAGCACTTAGTGAATAGCATTTGCTCTGTCCAACTGCCAAAAAACTGTGTAGAAGGCAGGGAAGCTGGCCAGCATCATTGTTTAAATCCTTTTTTTGGGAATATCTTTATAAAGAATAAAAGCGTTGCTGAGAATCCCCTATGAAGAGATGGACTAGTCCAAAACCTGTCAAGTCTGTCATATTCCTACAGCCTACTGTAAGTGACAGTAATATAGGAGAAAAGTAATTTATGGCTCATTTTACTCTGGAAAAAATGTACTTCTTATTTGTATATGTCTGCACATACTTTACATTTTACAGATTTTCGCTGTAAGCTGCACACTTTGGGCTCGATTCACAAAGCGGTGCTAACAGTTAGCACCCTGGTGCAAAGCCCTTTATCATGCCTAAACTCAGTTTAGGCATGATAAGTTTAGGTGTGATAAGTTTAGGTGTGATAACTTTAGGCATGATAAGTTTAGGTGTGATAAGTTTAGGTGTGATAAGTTTAAGCGCCAACTGCGTCAGCACCGCAGTGCACATCTGATCAAAAGTTTTACGCTAGCAAAGACTGGTGCACTTCGTATAAAGTTTAATGGCGCTGCTTTGCGTGCGGGACTTTGCAAGCGATCTAAACTTATCTAAACTTAGCATGCCTAAACTTATCACACCTAAACTTATCATGCCTAAACTTATCACACCTAAACTGGCTTTTCACCAGAGTGGTGCAATGGTTATCATGCCTAAAGTCTCTAACTGAGTTAGCACCGCTTTGTGAATCGAGCCCCTTGTATCAAATGTACATACATTATATCAAATTGTCATATCTTCAGTGTTGTCCCATACAAATAATATATTTTCACATAGAAATAATATATTTCCAAAAATGTGAGAAGTGTACTCAGATACTGTACATTTATGTGTGTGTGTATATATATATATATATATATATATATATATATATTAATATTGATTTTAAAATTATGTTGGGATGACAGAACGACTTGTATATCCTGCCCTCCCCCCAAAATAAATAAATCCCTTCTGTAACATGCCGCCTGACCACCAAGAGATAAATAAACGGTAAGGAAACCATTATCTTTTTTTTTTTTCTTTTTGTGAACTGACATTGTGCTAATTTATTTATGCTGTATTTATATAGCTCTGAGGCTATATAGTCTTGTCACTAATTTTCCAAACATCGACTTAAACCATATTAATTCCTCAACTGAATATAAGGGCTTCATCAGCTCGTTCTTTATGTTGAGGATGAAATTTGCATGATTGTTTTCTTTAGGCTAATTTCACACTTCGGGTTGGATTCTCTAAAGTGTGATAACTGCTATCACAGCAGTTATCACACAAGCTGCCGCGTGCAAAGGGTAGCGCGTGTACTGCGTTACTTCTCATGATAAGCGAACGTTTGTGCACGATCACGTGTGCTTTTCACGTGAAAAGCGCACGTGATCACGCGCAAACCTCCACTTATCACACGAAGTAACGCTGTTCACGCGCTACCCTTTGCGCACGGCAGCTCGATTGATAACTGATGTGATAGCAGTTATCACACTTTAGAGAATCGAGCCCTTGGTGTGGTGTGATCATCCTGTGGCAGGAGAACCTGGGGCAGGACAATCGCATTGCACCGTGCCCCCTTTCACATTATCCTGTGGCAGAGTGTGCCAATAAGGTAATGTGCCTAGCGCTGCTCCCTGCTCACTGCTGGACAGGAAGTACGTTACTGGTTTACGCTCGCTCCACTACCGCTCGTGCACAATCAATGTGTTGCCATTGACTTGCATTTCTGTATAATACATGCAGTAGGCACTGATCATGTGGCAATGCACTGCAGAGTTTGCGGCGGACTAGCTTCGATTCAGCTACTTCCACCATATCGTGTTGCACTGCGGGTAGTGTGTATAGTCTTATGGAGACTAATGGCATTGTGACAGATGAGTGCGCAATGCAGATCAACGCGGTAAGTGTGAAAGGAGCTTCAGTCTCTCAAAATATTTAATTTGGCAGAAGTATACTTCAATATACATATGTATACATACAATATTGAAAAACAGCACTCCTTTTTTCCAAAACACCTCACACAATTTGGCCAACACTACACACAAGTACCACAACACCTATTTGCAAAATGGACCACATTAGTCAAAAATATACAATTTTCTTGTCATATATGTAAATATGTCATCATATGGTCAGATTCTGTTTCAACCATTTAAACACTCAACAACAACAACTACAATGAAACATTTGTAAAACACTTTTCTCCCGTAGGACCCAGAGCGGATAAGCTTGTCTCAAATCAGTTCATAGTGAAGTGTACAGGAGGAAATGTTATGTGATCATAAATGCTAGACTAAACAGGTGGCTTTTCAATTTTGATTTAAATGTGTCCAGGGTTGGAGCTGTCTCGATTATGTTTGACATGGCAGTTCACAGGGTAGGGGTAGCATGACTGAAAGCTCTGGCTCCAAAGGTTTTTAGTTGAATTCTGGCGGTGGTCAAGTTATTGAATACTTTTGATCTGAGGTTGTGGGAGGTGTGACGCAGTTGAAACAAATCCTTCAGGTATCCAGAGCCTAGGTCGTGTGGGATTTGAATGCTAGCATTACAATTTTGAAAAGGATTCCCATTTTATGGGTAGCCAGTGTAGTGAGCAAAGGATTGGTGTTATGTTGCAATGCCAGGGTTGGCTTGTTAACAGTCTTGCAGCAGCATTCTGTACTAGCTGCAGGCGGTGTAGGTCTTTACTTCGAAGGCCTGCATAGGGGGCATTGCAATAGTCCACCCGGGATGTGATGAAGGCGTGAACTAGGGTTGTAAAATCCTTCAAGGAATGAGGTGCTTAATGTTTGTAATATTCCTTAGGTGAAATAAGGAATGTTTTACCACAGCTGAGATTTGATTCCTGAAGTTTAATTCCCCATCAATTAGTAAACCCAAGCTGCGCACAGTGTTGGAGCTAGTAAGGTCTGAGTTCCCTAACCTCAGTGATGTTGACTGTGTCTGGAGCCGCTTAACTGCTAGGCGCTGGCCTCCAATGACAAGTTATTTTTGGGATGGGGTCTGTCATGTCGGGTTTGAATGACATATATGGCTGGGTGTCACCAGCATAGCAGCGGTATGTCAGACCTTGTTTTTGGATGATTTTCCTTAGTGGCAGCATGTATATGGTAAACAACAAAAAAGATAGTATTGAGCCCTGAGGCACACCATATTTTAGTGGTACAGGGTTGGACTGGAAAGGCCCCAAGGCTACCCTTTTGTGTTCTGCCAGCCAGAAGGAATTGAACCATTGGAGGACTAAACCATCAATGCCACAGTACTCTTGCAGCCTGTTAAGCAAGAGTTTATGGTCAATTGTATCAAAAGCCGCTGAAAGATAAAGCATTATCAGGATTATCAGCCCCTGATTAGTCTGGCGTGAGGACGAAACGCGCGTAGGGCGGAGCTGTGTCTGACGTCGAGCGCACACCAGGAAGCGGACCGGCCGGTCTATAGTGCGGTGTACGGCGGATTACCCAACGGCTGAAGGAGAGGAGCATAGTGGGAAGGCGCGGACAGATGAGCGCGCAGATATCCGAGAGGCACTCCATATTCAGCGGATGGGCATTGGCATGCTGATGTTAATTGATACGCTGGCATATTACTCTGGACGCGTAAGTGAGATGATTTGAGCGCACAGAGGCAATTTATATGACAGTATTACACTATATGGTTTTTTGTTGTTTTTATCTTTTTTACTGAGATTTTTAACCGGATTAAAAGGAATGACCTTGAGAGGGGCAGTGTTCTTGGTTTAATTGGAGTTATCCCAAACGTAGTTTCCACTTGATCTTAGAGGTGGGCAACATCTGGTGAGAAGTGTGGCTTGTAGTGTGTGGATTGACACATTCACATGGTGACATTGTGGAAGTTTTAATGCTAGAGTTGCACAAGTTGTGTTGAAATCTGGACTGTATTACCCTATGTGGAGTTCCTTTCTTCCCCTACAGAACTAAGAGAGCTGCTTATCAATTTTGCTTAAGACCCACCTGAGAGCTGAGGTGGCTCACGTCTGGTGAGCATATAGAGAGAGGGGAGGTGGGTGCACTGAAGAATTTAACACCTGGGGAGCACAAGCCACTGGTGGTGTGTAGGAGTTGAAAGCAAAAGTGTGGACTTTTTGAAACAGTATTACCCTATGTGAAGCTCATATCTATTGCAGGTCTGGAGAGCGCAGCAGTCTTTTTTACAGCATTATCAGGATGGAACACTCGCCTCTGTATCTGGCAATGAGTGTGAAGCTGTCAATGTGCTTATAGTTGTGCCTATCTGGGAAGGTATTTTTCTCTTTGAATGTTAGGTTTTGTAAATTGTCAGAAAGTTTTAATTTTAGCGTGTAACCAATAAAATAAAAACTGTAATAAAATTCAATTGCTGGTTTCAGTAGGGTGATGGCCGAGTGTTAAGAGTATTACTCGGGCAAATACTAGCTTTAAATACATTAAAGGGACCCAGAGCCAGGGCCGGATTTGTACTTTCCAGCGCCCTAGGCCGGCTGTCACCAACTGCCCCCCCCCCCATTCTGTCCAACTCTAACTAGTGATCACTGGGTTGGATGGGCTCCCCTCTTTTTTGCTACTTTGCCCCCCTATTCAACAAAGAAGCAGTGCATGCTATGGCCACTCCATGTAATTTTGCACTCCAGTCTGGATGCACAGCAACCTATAGTGTTTTAGGCATGCATAATTCAGAAATGACGCTCATATATGAGCAGCCCTTCTCAAGTATGCATACCCATAATACTCCCAACCTCGGCTGCTGTGCACATGCATACAGGAGTGCGTAATTACAAGAAGCCCAAGAGGACAGAGTATACACTGCTTCTTTGTCCTCTGTGCTACTAGCTGCAGTCAGAGCCACAAACAGGTCTTTGTCCTCTGTGCTACTAGCTGCAGTCAGAGCCACAAACAGGTCTTTGTCCTCTGTGCTACTAGCTGCAGTCAGAGCCACAAACAGGGGGCAGTGCAGCGCAAAGGAGAGAAGCCCATCCAAACCACAGAACAGGTAAGTAGAAGGATACCAAACTATACACGCAGGCATAGATGTAGTGTAATGCTAGGTACACACAATGCAATTCTGACAGATTTACTTTCAGATCGATTATTTCCAACATGTTTGATCTGATTTCCGATCAATTTTTCAATCGATTTTCCATTTATTTCTATGAAAAAATAATTCAGAAAATCATGTTGGAAATAGTCAATCTGACAGTAAATCTGCATCATGTGTACCTAGCATAAGCTGAGGTGTACTTTACACAGTGACAATTTAGCACTTAGGGCAAGTTAAGACAGATCTTAAAATCAGACAGCGGGAAGTTTTTAAGTTTTGTAATATAATGATAATATTTATTTGCTAACCAAAAGAAAACAGTGAGCCTTTGGCTAATGAGCCATCTTCAGACTTCACTACTGTTCCTGTATAAGATGGACACACAGCTATATATAGTCAGAAGGAGATGCATACATTGTTTTGTAAATATAAATAAATATAATACAGTTGTCATTCTGTTTCAAAACATCCTGCTTTCACTGATGGCTAACACAGTACAATGCTTTGAGGCTTCCAAAAAATGTCAGGATAAAGTTAAACTGTAGCACAAAGAATGTTGCTGTCATTCTCTAGGAAAGAAAAACAAACCATAAATTTAACAGGTCTCGGGTCTAACAGCTCTGACCAAGTAATAAACATCAGTCTGGGGGAGAGGAGAGCTGATAATTCCTGTCCATGAATGCATGCATAAAGAAACTAATCTGAACTCAAAAGTTCTACTACTTGAGTCCATATATTTTTCTTCTCACAGCAGCTTGTATGTCCCCACTCATTATACTGGACAAGATCCTCAGATGACAACAGATGCTGACTGTCATCACACATACTCTGCAGTGAGAGAGATGCAGAGATCTCTGGAATTCAGGCAGAATAGAGCGAAGCAGAAGTGATTTACTTTGACATGTGACCTCTTATCTCTCCAAGTCCTGCGCCCTGCTTAATTTTATCGCCCTAGGCCATGGTCTTTGTGGCCTTCCCAGAAATCAAGCCCTGTCCAGAGCAGTAACTAAAATAAAAAATTTCTCTTACCTGGGGCTTCCTCCAGCCCACCGTAGACTGCAAGGTCCCCCGCCGTCCTCCTGACTCTTCTGCGGGTCCCGCTGGTGGCTACATTGCTCCTAGTTTTGAATCCTATGCGCCGCTTCGCTTCATCACGCCGGCCGATCAGCGTCACCACGGCGAGTGGCGTGACAGTACAGAGATAGAAAAACGCGCATGCGCAGTACTGTCATGCCGGCCGCCGTGATGATGCTGAGCGGCCGGTGCGATGACGCGAAGTGGCGCAAAGGATTCAAAACTAGGAAGTGTCGGCTCGACACCCGGCCGGGTGTCACCGGCAATGGAGCCGCCAGCGGGCCCCGCAGAAGAGTCAGGAGCGACATGGTCAACTCGTCCTGACAGGATTCCCGCCAGATAGGAGAGAGGCTGCCCTGCTGTCAGTTCCTCTCTCCCTGACTTACTAATCCCAGAGGGGAGAGGCTCATTCTGTACGGCTCCCCTTCACCTATCCCAGAGAACAAGATTTATCATTTTAAGAATCACCTCAATATTCCATTCCAGTACAAAATGTAGCAGAGAACTCCTGCTACAATCTCTGACAGGCATTAATCTTATAATTAAGAACCATTTTAGGTCCTAAACATGTCAGCACAGTGTTCCTTGTGCTGTTTTGGGATAAGTCCTCAATAAACCTGATGTGATATTGAAGCGGACCCCTCTTCCTTTCGTTATGAATGATACAAGCTCTGCTAATTCCTTGAGAAAGGCTGAGCCAGCACCAGGGGGTCAGTAGACAAGCAGTATGTTTATTTTTTTCTCAGCTGAGAGTTGAACTGCCAGACATTCAAAAGAGTGGGTGGATGCTACAGTGAGAGGCTTAATATTCAAACTGGATTTGAAGCACAGAGCTACCCCTCCTCCCGTGCGGATTTACCTTTTGCAGTGTAAAACTGAGTAATTGACTGGTACCACAGCTGCAAGAGTGGGTCCTGAGTTCTGATCATCCATGTCTCTGTAATTAAAGCTAGATCTGAAGCCTCTATTAAAGCGGTCTAACACCCAGCACTTCAACTTTGCTTTAATAGATTGCTTACAGCTTAAAAACTATTATGCCAGAATTTTTTTTAAGCAGAAAATCACTGAATACTTAAAACTAAGCATTTTAGTGCGTATTCAGCTAGGATTCCGCTTCCGAGCTGAGCTTTAGATACAAATGTAT
Organism: Hyperolius riggenbachi; assembly: GCF_040937935.1. Lineage (NCBI taxonomy): Eukaryota > Metazoa > Chordata > Amphibia > Anura > Hyperoliidae > Hyperolius > Hyperolius riggenbachi. Next base: position 191,863,213 of record NC_090650.1, on the reverse strand, counting down.
CATGTTTGGAATGTAAATAAACCTCTGCAAAGCCTGTCTGGGAAGCCCTCTGTGCTCTCTCAGAGAGACAAACATGATACATTTGTATCTAAAGCCCAGCTCGGAAGCGGAATACTAGCTGAATACAGCACTAAAATGCTGAATTTTAACTATTCAGTGAATTTCTGCTTAAAAAAAATTCTGGCATAATAGTTTTTAAGCTGTAAGCAATCTATTAAAGCAAAGTTGAAATGCTGGGTGTTAGACCACTTTAAATTGTGAATAACTGCTGTTTTGTTGTTTATGGTCCTGGCAGTGCAGAGTACTGCTTTAATGTTGTTTGCCTTAACTTTGAGGCCTGTGTTTCGATCTCCTGGCTGGGGGCTGCAATCAGGAGTGTGGCAGCTATCTCTGTTATCTGGGTCCTTCACTGATAAAGCTGATTTGGAGATATGTGAGGATTGCTTTGGCTTTGAGTTATGGGTGCCTGCACGGCTTCCCCTCTTTCCTCTTCTTGTTTTCTTGAGAATCCCAAGGGATTTTAGAGGGGTAATCAAAGGCCGGCAACAGCTCGTCGCCAGCTCCCTCCGCGTACACACGCGGAAGAGGGATCAGCTGAGCGACGGAAGCTGTCGCCGACACTCCTCCCCCGCCGCCGGAAGCTCAGTGTTGTGGATAGAGGTTGCTGTCGCTAGTCCGCATACTCACGCGGACTAGCGACAGATGCGGCGGAGTTGCGGCGGCAACTGTCGCCAGGCGATTGAGCGGTTCAATCGCCTGGCGACATCAGCGACGAGCGACAGTTCGGGGTGCGCGCCCGTGCAACGCCACATACTCACGGGCGACCTGTCGCCGCAACACATGCGCGCCGCGTGTTGCGGCGACAATTGTAGCCCGTGAGTATGGGCCATTGGGAACAGAGGTTGCAATATAGATAAGCATCTCAGCTGAGTATTTTAATGGTGACATTTGGACAGCTGATAGACATCCTGCTGAGATCAAAGGGAAGGGGTCTTTGCAAGCTGTACTTCTCAGAAAAAGGGAGATGCTCCAGTTTAAATACAGTTTAAGACCCGGTTCACATTAGCGTTGTTTTGCGGTTCAGAACCGGACCGCATACTCTACAAACGGACGCAAACGAATCCAATGCTCTGTGTACTTGTGTCCCACCCACTACCCGTGTCCCAACCATGTGTATCTGGGCCGCAGGTGCATGACTGCTTGCCTGCGGCTCAGACACGCATGCTCTGTGTACCCGTGTCCGACCCACTACCCAAGTCCCAACCACGTGTGTCTGGGCCGCATACGCATGACTGCTTGCCTGTGGCTCAGACACACATGCTCTGTGTACCCACAAACAATTTCTCAAGATCCGCACCATCAAAAGTTCATCTTTATTAATATATCAAAAGTATTAAAACATGATAAAACAGCCAGGGTCGATGGCAGATGATGCACAGGCGTTTCGGACCATCACAGTCCTTTCTCAAATCATCATATGGGTTCATGATGATTTGAGAAAGGTCTGTGATGGTCCAAAATGCCTGAGTGTCATCTGTCATTGACCCATGCTGTTTTATCATGTTTTAATACTTTTGATATATTAATAAAGATTAACTTTTGATGGTGCGGATGAGACTTGAGTAATTGATGCAAGCACTCATTACTCCAGAGTGGATCCCTGCACATCATAACAAGCCATTGGTGCAACAACAAATCTGATTAAACTATGTACCCACAACTGACATTACATCCAGTCAAACAATTTAGAAACGTAAATAATTTTTTATTAAAAACATAAGGTCAATGTACAAAATACACCAATGAACAAAATAAACTAATGAACTAAATAACCAATGAGCAAAATAAACAAAATTTTATGGATGTCCTCCAGGACACATGAAATAGTCAGCCAAACTGTCCCTGTTTCGAAGGACGACTACTCTTGGCCTTTGCGAGTACCTCCGCATCGGCCGAAGTGGGAGTACCTCTGGAAGGTTGGGAATGCCCAATACCTCCTGGGGCAGAACAATTGTGGAGGATGCATGCTGCTTTGACAACGTGGACAGCATTGTCAGGCTTCAGTAGCAGCGGTGTGTGGAACATCCTCCACTTGTTCACCAGGATTCCAAAGGTACACTCCACCATTTGGTGAGTGCGGCTGAGCCGTGTATTAAATATTGTCTGCTTGTGGTCGAGGCCCCTGTCAAGGTATGGCCGCATAATGTGGGTAGACAGGGCAAAAGGCTCATCTCCCACAAAGACAAATGGGTAGGTGGGTGTCATTCTCCCAGGCCAAGGATTCTCAGCGGGTAGGTGCAGTGGGTTTTGCTCCAGCCGGTGGTACAGTGTTGTGTTCTGAAATATGCCGGAGTCATTGCCACTCCCGTATGAACCCACGTCTATGTACACAAACTTATAGTCTGCATCAGCCACTGACATTAGGACAATGCTAGAAATATTTTTTATAATTAAAATAATGACTGCCACTCCTCAACGGTTTCTGAATCCTGATGTGCTTCCCATCAATCGCACCAACACTGTGAGAAAACGCGGAAAAGCCGCCGCGTGTGCTGAAAGCAAGGCGGCTGATTCCGCGTCCAACGCGGCGGTTTGCACGCGTAGGCATGCGTCTGGTAGTGTGGCAGAACGCGGAAAAGCCGCTGCATGTTCTAACAGCAAAGCGGCTGTTTCCACGTCCAAGGTGGCGGTTTGTACGCAGCAGCGTGCCTTTGGAGTGGCTGGGTCTGTTAGTCCACATAGATGGATGAAGAGCTACGCGCGCGCGGGCCAGAAGTCAGGACCTTTATACCAGCAGGGGAAGTGTCAGCTGATCAGGACGATCAGCTGATTCCTGCTGGACTCATGATTGGCTGAGTGGCTCAGGCGGGGCAGCAGAGTTCAGCTACTATATATTCTGCTTGCTTGTCAGTTGCTGGTTGTCTGCCATTGCAAACACTTTGTGGAAGCATTCAGACCATAGTCAGATCCTTACAGTGTGTTTGAACCAGGTGGACCTGGGAATTCACACTGAGCCAGATTACCTTGTACTGTTTATTTATTAGACCAGTTCCAGGGTGTTGAGATCAAGGCCCTCACACCCTAGACTAGGAATACTGTGTATCTTCTGTGTATTCTCTAGCATAGTTCCAGCGTATTCTTCCCAATTCTGAAGGTTATGTCGAGTGATGCATAGGATTGCCTAGTTGCCATGAACCTAGAAGAGAAATAATAAAGTTATTATTTTTAGTTTTTTGCAGTTGAAAAATACAAGACCCGATGGCGCAGTGTACGCAACGCCTATGTCAAGGATCTGAGAATTGAGCACAAAGAACAAAGGAGTGGAAGCGGATGCTCCAAAAGGACACCCTATTGTTACGCACGTCAGCTGGCATTGTTGAAAACTTCTGTGGATTCTAGAGTGTAAGTTCAACTACTTTTACCTTTCATAAACACACGGTATATGATGGTAACAACAACACACGGTATATGATGGTAACATTTTCCTTTGTATTATCTACAGGACTGAAGATAATTTTCAGGAGGATGAGGACCTCGACACGGATCGGGAGGTCATGGATATGGGGATAGTGACGATGATATGTTTCAGGACATTGGTGATGACCCTGTGCTGGACACGGACTATTTGCCACCACCTGCCAGTAGACAGGTTTCCGTGGACTCCATGCGGTCCGAAACTGAGGACATGACCCTCCCTCCTCAGGACCCTGGTCCTGATTCTACCCCAACCGATACTGTCCAGGACACTCCACAGGCACTGGCACCGGCACCGTCCAATAGTGCTGCCCAGCCCCGTAGAGTCCCAACCTCAGAGGCAGAAACACCTCCAGCTCCAAGGAGGCAGAGAGCTGCTTCTGTACCCACAAGAAGGGAGACTGAGGCAGAGATGTCAGGTGCAGTGTCAGGCCTTCTTGGCATCCTCAGAAGCCAAGAATCAATCATTACCAGGCAGATACAGGATGGAGATAGAAGCAACCTGATAGAGGTCTATCGGCTCCATATCGAGTCACTTCAAAAAGAGCTAGATGTGGTGCACAGGCACTACCAGGATGAAGTCAAACTGCTGCATGATCAATATCGTGCACAGTTTGACCAAATCCAACAGCAGCACCACAACCAAGTATCGCAATTGCAGCAGCAGATACATCAAATGCAAAGCCATAGTGCAGAAGTGATGTGACATCAAGGACACCCAGTCCCTTCTTCCCTTGGTGCACAAAGTGCCAAGTGGCAGTATGCCTTCTAGAGGCTATCAAAGCACACATGGAACCACAGTTTCAGGTCCAACCACCAGTGTATAGACCACCTACAACCTGGAAATCAGCTTCCCAAAGCTACCATGGGTATAGAGGGAGTGCATTTGAGGAGCGAAGGTACACGCAGTTAGGAACAGGTTCTAGAAGTTCAACCATTAGTACCCCTGACACTCCTGACCAACCATCTACACCAAACCTGTTTCTTGGATCAGGGTCAGACCCAAAACTGTAATGTACGATTGAAAAAGAAAATTGTGCTTCTCAAGCCCTCCCTTTGGATGTGGCCATCAGAATCTGTCCTTTTATGTGCACTAGTTTTTTGCATTAGTTGGGCTCTGTGCTCCATTGCACCCGCACCCAGTATCTGCCTGTTAAACTGCAAATTGTAGCACTACTTGGGCCTTCCCTTGGACGTGGCCTTCAGAACCTGTCCCCAGGAACCGCAACATGTGATGGCTCGGCCCAACCCGGCTACCAGTCTGGTTCCTTTGGCCTTGGCATTGCATGTTGCCATTCCTGTGGGTCGAGTTTAGAAGCCGATGCCCAAGGGACTCTGTGCCCACATTCTACCCTCACCCATGGACTATAGTGTCCTTCTTTTTACACTAGTTTTTTACACTAGTTGGGCTCTGTGCCCCATTGTACCCACACCCAGTATTTGTCTGTTGAACTGCAAATTGTAGCACTACTTGGGCCTCCCCTTGGACGTGGCCTTCAGAACCTGTCCCATAGGAATCGCAACATGTGATGGCTTGGCCCAACCCGGCTACCAGCCTGGTTCCTTGGCATGACATGTTGCCATTCCTGTGGGTCAGGTTTAGAAGCAGACACCCAAGGGACTCTGTGCCCACATTCTACCCTCACCCATGGACTATAGTGTCCTTCTTTTTTCATTAGTTGGGCTCTGTGCCCCATTGTACCCGCACCCAGTATCTGACTGTTGAACTGAAAATTGTAGCACTACTTGGGCCTCCCCTTGGAGGCTTCAGAACCTGTCCCCTAGGAACCACAACATGTGATGGCTCAGCCCAAACCGGCTACCACCCTTTGGCCTTGGCATGGCAAGTTGCCATTCCTGTGGGTCAGGTTTATAAGGCGTAGGCGGCGACCAAGGGACTCTGTGCCCGCATTCTACCCTCACCCATGGATTATAGTGTCCTTTTTTTTGCACTAGTTGGGCTCTGTGCACCATTGTACCCGCATCCAGTATTTGTCTGTTGAACTGCAAATTGTAGCACTACTTGGGCCTCCCCTTGGACGTGGCTTTCAAGAGAACTCGAGGTGGGATTATATTATGCTAGTGGGGCACAGAGGCTGGTTGTGCACAGTAACACCAGCCTCTGTTGCCCCATGGTGTGCCTCAAAGACCCCCCTGCGCACCGCTATACCCCCGCAGTGCTGGCGACACGCAGCGTGTCGCCAGCACAATGTTTATCTAAGCGCTGTCTGTCAGCGCCGCTCCCCTGCCTCCTCCGTATTGGCGCTAACCGCCGTGTCACTTCCCTCCAATCAGCGGGAGGGAAGGGACACAGGCGGGTAGCGCCGATAAGGAGGAGGCGGGGGAGAGGCGCTGACAGACAGCGCTTAGGTAAACATTGTCGCCAGCACTGCGGGGGTATAGCGGCACGCAGGGGGGTCTTTGAGGCACACCATGGGGCAACAGAGGCTGGTGATAGTGTGCACAACCAGCCTCTGTGCCCCACTAGCATAATAAAATCCCACCTCGAGTTCTCTTTCAGAACCTGTCCCCTAGGAAGCGCAACATGTGATGGCTCGTCCCAATCCGGCTACCAGCCTGGTTCCTTTGGCCTTGGCATGGCATGTTGCTGTTCCTGTGAGTCAGGTTTAGAAGGTGACGCCCAAGGGACTTTGTGCCTACAGTTAATGTTCTGTTTTTTAAAAATTTTAATTTTTTTTGCTCTCTTCCACGTTGGAAGACTGTGGTGTTGACTTCCATGTTGGAAGCTTTGTTATTTTTTTCCCTTATTGGATGGTTTTGTAATAAAACTTTTCATTTTGGTTTAAAAAAAATGTTGGACTTGTTGTTACTAACCTTAGAGTGATCATTAGCTGTTCCTCTGTAGTGACAGCCTTCCGAAAACTGCTATCAAACCTATGACAGGAGATAGAAAGGATTATACAATTGGAAAGAGTTTGCTGTGGGACAAGGTGTTGTGAGGAGAGTGAAATTGGGGTAAGTAGGTATGGATACTTACAGGAATATGGACATCTGACAGTAGCTGTAAAATTTTTGTGGGTGTCGCCTCAGGTCCTGGTACAGTGTCTTGAACGGTCCCTTCCTCTGTCTTTCAAGGAGTAGTGGGTGTACCATCTCCTGCGAACAGCTGGCTTCCGTCCATATAGTAGTGAAAATCAAAAATGAGGCTATTCCAAGCCAGAAGCTATAGAAATACAATGGATCTATTGTCCAAACAGCAAGCTCTCTCCTCAACAATGACCACAATGTATTTACTGATCATTCAGAGCTCTGGTGTATATATAGCTTATCTTTAATGCTAATTTTAAAACGTCCCCTTTAAAACGGAAAATGATACAAAACGTATGCAAAACGGATACAAACGGAACTGAAACGGACCGGAAACGGATTTAAACCGGTCCACAACGGATCAGTTTGAATGGATAACTGATCCGTTGGAACTTATAACGCTAATGTGAACCGAGACTAAACAGTTCCTTATTTAAATTTAAAAATTTTGGAATAAATGTAGAAAGAGAGATAGTCATGTAACATCGAAAGCTCACAAAGTGTTTTTGCCATTTCTGTTACTTACAGAAAGGATCAGGAACTGAGTGTAGAAGTTGAAGAATTTCAACATTTGAGGTCAGCTCCTAGCAGGCTAGGAATTTTCAATCCAAGTCCAATCTTAATCCAGTTTAAATCTCAGCCATCCAAAGTGATCCACAATTTCTGATGGGCTGTAGGTATTGCCAGAGAGGTGAGGAATAGGATTCCTCTGTATTTTGGGTCCTGTCCATGCACCAATGTCTTTGATACATCAAATTTCTTAGACAAGATGTGGAGCAACTTAAGAGAGCTGCAGCCCAGCTTGGGCATGCTCAGTAGCATCATGAAACAATCAATCAACAACATGAAACAATCAAAACTAGATCCATCGACAAGTTGGGTCTCACAAAGGGAATAACTTAAAGCGTAACTGAAAGGTTAAAAAAAACAAGGTGTTTCACTTACCTGGGGCTTCTGCCAGCCCCTTGCAACCTTCCTGTCCCGCACTGGTCCTCCACGATCCTCCGTTTCCCCACACCGCCAGCTACTTTTCGGTTCGGTCGAAGTGGCGTGCCCTGGGACATGCATAGCTTTCTGCACATTCCCGCCTGCCGTAGCGTCCTGCGCTGTTAGCGCAGGACACTACTGCGAGCCAGAACGTGAAGAAAGCTACGCATAGCACGCGGTAGACAGGTGCAGCTGCCGTTGGCTTACAAGGCGACGGTATGACCGAATCAAAAGTAGCTGGTGGCAGGAGAACGGAGGATCGTAGAGGACTGGTGCAGGACAGGAAGGCTGCAAGGGGCTGGCAGAAGCCCCAGGTAAGTGAAACACTTTGGGTTTTTTTAACCTTTTAGTTCTGCTTTAAAGTGGACCCAAATTAAAAATACAAGATTTCAGAAATAAAATCTATTTTCTAAATTATAATAATAAATAGCAGCCTTTTTTCAGCTGCATGATGACAAATATAAAATATTTTACATTTATTGGAGGAACTCCTCCCTTCCTTTCATATTGCCGGGACAGAATCCGGCAAACTGGTGGAGTAGATGGTGTCCAGCAAAGGAAGAATTGCTAATGGCTGCCACCTGTATAACCCTAGTTATGTAAAGAGAAGGGTGAAAAGCATGCACTGAAAGGCTCATAGGCTTGAAGGAGTGTTTATTTATCTTTGTATGTGTCAGAGTAGTGCAACTAAATATTTTGAATTAAAAAAAAAAAATGTTTGGTTTGGGTCCGCTTTAAATAGAAAAAAACAAACTACTGTATAAATATGCTAACGCATATGACCAAATAGTGTTGTATGCACCACGCCAACAAAAACAATAAATACAACCATATATATAAGAATTGGCTCTTGGGTGCATACAAAACTTATTTTATTCGTTAAACATATTCTCTGAGACTTCCTATTATAAAGTAAAACACTCCAAATCCTTAATGTTATATATCTCCCTGTCTCACAGGGAAAAACAATTTATTTCTACTAATTATACCTTCCCTTGGGCCTCATAATCTGTCCAATACTTGGGTATACACTTAACCAATTCCATTGCAGGCCTGTTTGATGCTAATTATACCTCATTACTTGATGCGGTTTAAAATTCTTACAACATTTTCAACAAAAATGTGTTTTCCTACTTTTTATAACCCATACAATTATCATATTTGCTTTTGTGCACAAGTATTATTATCAATTTAGACATTATAACTTCCCAAATGTATTTTTTAAGCTGCTGGTGCATTTTATTCATAACTGTTGTAATTCTGTTGTGAATGCAGCCACCAGTGATTTCTGACCTGTGTTTCACCCCAGGACTCATAAGCTGAAGTCCTGCACAGCCAGAGAATGTTTACTTAAAGGTATCAAGTAAAGAATGTGTACACAAGATAAGCTTAACAGCAATTTGGATGTGGGTTCTCCCTGCAGAAGAAAGAGTCAGCCCTGTGATGCAACCCTTTGAATGCTGTTTTACTAAAAAAAAAAAAAACACTGTGTTAGCATATTATATGCTGTAAATAATCTTTTAAAGAGACTCCGTAACAAAAATTGCATCCTGTTTTTTATCATCCTACAAGTTCCAAAAGCTATTCTAATGTGTTCTGGCTTACTGCAGCACTTTCTGCTATCACAGTCTCTATAATAAATCAATGTATCTTTCCCCTGTCAGACTTGTCAGCCTGTGTCTGGAAGGCTGCCAAGTTCTTCAGTGTTGTGGTTCTGCTATGAACTCCCCCTTCCAGGCCCCTCTATGCACACTGCCTGTGTATTATTTAGATTAGGGCAGCTTCTCTCTTATCTTTTACAAGCTGGATAAATCCTCCTCTGAGCTTGCTGGGCTTTCACATACTGAGGAAATTCAGACAAGGGCAAAGCTGTTTGCAGGAAGAAAAGAGCAGCCTGAAACTTCAGTGCATGAGAACTGCAGGGGGAAAGAAACACACAAATGATCTCTTGAGATTCAAAAGGAAGGGTGTATACAGCCTGCTTGTGTATGGATGTATTTTCTATGTGTGGACATACTGTACATCAACCTACTTCCTGTTTTGGTGGCCATTTTGTTTGTTTATAAACAAACTTTTAAAAAATGTTTTTAACCACTTTTAATGCCGCGGGGAGCAGCGAAATTGTGACAGAGGGTAATAGGAGATGTCCCCTAATGCACTGGTATGTTTACTTTTGTGCGATTTTAACAATACAGATTCTCTTTAAAGCAAAGAAGAAATTCTGGATTATATTCCACTTTAACTCAGTAAAATCTGAATTCGAATCCCTTGCTAAAGTGGAGATTTCTTGAGCGGGTCGTCTAAACTCTTTCAAAATGCTAGTCTTACCGAAAAATATTATACATATTCCGAAATATCAATATACCGATACGAAAGTCCTTTTTTTACCACTCTAAACGGTTTGATCGCCAAGTATATTTGGGTGGGGAGGAAACACAGAATAAAAATGAAAATATTACATATTCCCAAGAATAAAGGAGGACTAGGCCTCCCTAATATGGAATTTTATTACCATGCTTGTGTGTTGGATAGCTCAAAACATTGGTAGAATAATAGTCAACAGAAATCCTGGGTAGAAATCGAAGAATCCCACTATTCAATTCCTCTTAAAGATGCAATTTTGGGCACTTTATTAGGCACAAGAATTCCTTCTCCATTTCTCATTACCTAAGTTACTACCCTAAACTCCTGGAAAGTTTTTAAGGATAATGTTCCTATCTCATCTACTCATGTAACCTCTCTCGGAGTAGACATGAAGACGATAGCTTAACTCATGGGTGATATTAGCTTCTCCACATGACATAGAGCAGGAATATCCTTCATAAATTATATTTGGGAGAACAATAGCCTCTGGGATTTTGACAAGATCAAAAAAACATTTCATTTGGACAGCAGCCAATATTTCACCTATATGAGACTTAAAAATTGGATTAACCACTTGAGGACCGTAGGCTTTACCCCCCTTAAGGACCGGCCACTTTTTTTCCATTCAGACCACTGCAGCTTTCACGGTTTATTGCTCGCTCATACAACCTACCACCTAAATGAATTTTGGCTCCTTTTCTTGTCACTAATAAAGGTTTCTTTTGGTGCTATTTGATTGCTCCTGCGATTTTTACTTTTTATTATATTCATCAAAAAAGACATGAATTTTGGCAAAAAAATGATTTTTTTAACTTTCTGTGCTGACATTTCTCAAATAAAGTAAAATTTCTGTATACATGCAGCGCGAAAAATGTGGACAAACATGTTTTTGATAAAAAAAAACCCATTCAGTGTATATTTATTGGTTTGGGTAAAAGTTATAGCGTTTACAAACTATGGTGCAAAAAGTGAATTTTTCCATTTTCAAGCATCTATGACTTTTCTGACCACCTGATATGTTTCATGAGGGGCTAGAATTCCAGGATAGTATAAATACCCCCCAAATGACCCCATTTTGGAAACAAGACATCCCAAAGTATTCACTGAGAGGCATAGTGAGTTCATAGAAGATATTAATTTTTGTCACAAGTAAGCGGAAAATGACACTTTGTGACAAAAAAAAAAAAGTTTCCATTTCTTCTAACTTGCGACAAAAAAAATGAAATCTGCCACGGACTCACCATGCCCCTCTCTGAATACCTTGAAGTGTCTACTTTCCAAAATGGGGTCATTTGTGGGGTGTGTTTACTGTCCTCGCATTTTGGGGGGTGCTAATTTGTAAGCACCCCTGTAAAGCCTAAAGGCGCTCATTGGACTTTGGGCCCCTTAGCGCAGTTAGGCTGCAAAAAAGTGCCACACATGTGGTATTGCCGTACTCAGGAGAAGTAGTATAATGTGTTTTGGGGTGTATTTTTACACATACCGATGCTGGGTGGGAGAAATATCTCTGTAAATGACAATTTTTTAATTTTTTTTACACACAATTGTCCATTTACAGAGATCTTTCTCCCACTCAGCATGGGTATGTGTACAAATACACCCCAAAACACATTATACTACTTCTCCTGAGTATGGCGATACCACATGTGTGGCACCTTTTTGCACCCTAACTGCGCTAAGGGGCCCAAAGTCCAATGAGTACCTTTAGGATTTCACAGGTCATTTTGAGAAATTTCGTTTCAAGGCTACTCCTCACGGTTTAGGGCCCCTAAAATGCCAGGACAGTATAGGAACCCCACAAATGACCCCATTTTAGAAAGAAGACACCCCAAGGTATTCGGTTAGTAGTACGGTGAGTTCATAGAAGATTTTATTTTTTGTCACAAGTTAGCGGAAATTGATTTTTATTGTTTTTTTCACAAAGTGTCATTTTCCGCTAACTTGTGGCAAAAAATAAAATCTTCTATGGTCTCACCATACTCCTAACGGAATACCTTTGGGTGTCTTCTTTCTAGAATGGGGTCATTTGTGGGGTTCCTATACTGCCCTGGCATTTTAGGGGCCCTAAACCGTGAGGAGTAGTCTTGAAACCAAATGTCGCAAAATGACCTGTGAAATCCTCAGGTACTCATTGGACTTTGGACCCCTTAGCGTACTTAGGGTGTAAAAAAGTGCCACACATGTGGTACCGCCGTACTCAGGAGAAGTAGTATAATGTGTTTTGGGGTGTATTTTTACACATACCCATGCTAAGTGGGAGAAATATCTCTGTAAATGACAATTGTTTGATTTTGTTTACACACAATTGTCCATTTACATAGAAATTTCTCCCACCCAGCATAGGTATGTGTAAAAATACACCCCAAAACACATTATACTACTTTTCCTGAGTACGGTGGTACCACATGTGCGACACTTTTTTGCAGCCTAGGTGCGCTAAGGGGCCCAACGTCCTATTCACAGGTCATTTTGAGGCATTTGTTTTCTAGACTACTCCTCGCGGTTTAGGGCCCCTAAAATGCCAGGGCAGTATAGAAACCCCACAAGTGACCCCATTTTAGAAAGAAGACACCCCAAGGTATTCTGTTAGGTCTATGGCGAGTTCATAGAAGATTTTTTGTCACAAGTTAGTGAAAATTTACACTTTGTGAAAAAACCCCAATAAAAATCAATTTCCGCTAACTTTTGACAAAAAATAAAATCTTCTATGAACTCGTCATACACCTAACAGAATACCTTGGGGTGTCTTTTTTTCTAAAATGGGGTCACTTGTGGGGTTCCTATACCGCCCTGGCATTTTACGGGCCCAAAACCGTGAGTAGTCTGGAAACCAAATGTCTCAAAATGACTGTTCAGGGGTATAAGCATCTGCAAATTTTGATGACAGGTGGTCCATGAGGGGGCGAATTTTGTGGAACCGGTCATAAGCAGGGTGGCCTTTTAGATGACATGTTGTATTGGGCCTGATCTGATGGATAGGAGTGCTAGGGGGGTGACAGGAGGTGATTGATGGGTGTCTCAGGGGGTGGTTAGAGGGGAAAATAGATGCAATCAATGCACTGGGGAGGTGATTGGAAGGGGGTCTGAGGGGGATCTGAGGGTTTGGCCGAGTGATCAGGAGCCCACACGGGGCAAATTAGGGCCTGATCTGATGGGTAGGTGCGCTAGGGGGTGACAGGAGGTGATTGATGGGTGTCTCAAGGTGTGATTAGAGGGGGGAATAGATGCAAGCAATGCATTGGCGAGGTGATCAGGGCTGGGGTCTGAGGGCATTCTGAGGGTGTGGGCGGGTGATTGAGTGCCCTAGGGGCAGATAGGGGTCTAATCTGATAGGTAGCAGTGACAGGGGGTGATTGATGGGTAATTAGTGGGTGTTTAGGGTAGAGAACAGATGTAAACACTGCACTTGGGAGGTGATCGGATGTCGGATCTCCGGGCGATCTATTGGTGTGGGTGGGTGATCAGATTGCCCGCAGGGGGCAGGTTAGGGGCTGATTGATGGGTGGCAGTGACAGCGGGTGATTGATGGGTGGCAGTGACAGGGGGTGATTGATGGGTGGCAGTGACAGGGGGTGATTGATGGGTGATTGATAGGTGATTGACAGGTAATCAGTGGGTTATTACAGGGGAGAACAGATGTAAATATTGTACTGGCGAATTGATAAGGGGGGGTCTGAGGGCAATCTGAGCGTGTAGGTGGGTGATTGGGTGCCCGCAAGGGGCAGATTAGGGTCTGATCTGATGGGTAACAGTGACAGGTGGTGATAGGGGGTGATTGATGGGTAATTAGTGGGTGTTTAGAGGAGAGAATAGATGTAAACACTGCGCTCGGGTGGTGATGTGATGTCGGATCTGCGGGCAATCTATTGGTGTGGGTGGGTGATCAGTTTGCCCGCAATGGGCAGGTTAGGGGCTGATTGATGGGTGGCAGTGACAGGGGGTGATTGATGGGTGGCAGTGACAGGGGGTGATTGATGGGTGATTGACAGGTGATTGACAGGTGATCAGTGGGTTATTACAGGGAAGGAGAGATGTAAATATTGCCCTAGCGAATTGATAAGGGGGGTCTGAGGGCAATCTGAGCGTTTAAACGGGTGATTGAGTGCCCACAAGGGGCAGATTAGGGTCTGATCTGATGGGTAACAGTGACAGGTGGTGATAGGGGGTGATTGATGGGTGATTGATGGGTAATTAGTGGGTGTTTAGAGGAGAGAATAGATGTAAACACTGCGCTTGGGTGGTGATCTGATGTCGGATCTGCGGGCGATCTATTGGTGTGGGTGGGTGATCAGTTTGCCCGCAAGGGGCAGGTTAGGGGCTGATTGATGGGTGGCAGTGACAGGGGGTGATTGATGGGTGGCAGTGACAGGGGGTGATTGATGGGTGATTGACAGGTGATTGACAGGTGATCAGTGGGTTGTTACAGGGAAGGAGAGATGTAAATATTGCCCTGGCGAATTGATAAGGGGGGGTCTGAGGGCAATCTGAGCATGTAGGCGGGTGATTGGGTGCCCGCAAGGGGCAGATTAGGGTCTGATCTGATGGGTAACAGTGACAGGTGGTGATAGGGGGTGATTGATGGGTAATTAGTGGGTGTTTAGAGGAGAGAATAGATGTAAACACTGCGCTTGGGAGGTGATCTGATGTCGGATCTGCGGGCGATCTATTGGTGTGGGTGGGTGATCAGATTGCCCGGAGGGGGCAGGTTAGGGGCTGATTGATGGGTGGCAGTGACAGGGGGTGATTGATGGGTGATTGACAGGTGATTGACAGGTGATCAGGGGGATAGATGCATACAGTACATGGGGAGGGGGGGTCTGGGGAGAATCTGAGGGGTGGGGGGGTGATCAGGAGGGAGCAGGGGGCAGGGGGGGGGGATAAAAAAAAATAGCATTGACAGATAGTGACAGGGAGTGATTGATGGGTGATTAGGGGGGTGATTGGGTGCAAACAGGGGTCTGGGGGGTGGGCAGGGGGGGGGTCTGATGGGTGCTGTTGGCGATCTGGGGCGGGGGGGGGGAAAATCAGTGTGCTTGGTGCAGACTAGGGTGGCTGCAGCCTGCCCTGGTGGTCCCTCAGACACTGGGACCACCAGGGCAGGAGGCAGCCTGTATAATACACTTTGTAAACATTACAAAGTGTATTATACACTTTGTATGCGGCGATCGTCGGGTTAACATCCCGCCGGCGCTTCCGTATGGCCGGCGGGATGTTGCGGCGGGTGAGCGGCGACAAGCGGAGGCGGAGGATCGCATCACGGATGACGCGATCGCTCCGCCCATGCCCCTACAAGGACCGCCGCCATTTGTCTATATGGCGGTCCTTGCGGGGTCCACTTCCCGGCCGCCAAGTGTCAATACGGCGGTCGGGAAGTGGTTAAATCAGTTCACCTTACTACCTTATATTTACCCAAGCATATCTTCTTGTTCCTTAAAGAGAATCTGTATTGTTAAAATCACACAAAAGTAAACATACCAGTGCGTTAGGAGACATCTCCTATTACCCTCTGTCACAATTTTGCCGCTCCCCGCCGCATTAAAAGTGGTTAAAAACAGTTTTTAAAAGTTTGTTTATAAACAAACAAAATGGCCACCAAAACAGGAAGTAGGTTGATGTACAGTATGTCCACACATAGAAAATACATCCATACACAAGCAGGCTGTATACAGAGTTCCTTTTGAATCTCAAGAGATAATTTGTGTGTTTCTTTCCCCCTGCAACTCTCATGCACTGTCTGAATTTCCTCAGTATGTGAAAGCCCAGCCAGCTCAGAGGACATTTATCCAGCTTGTAAAAGATAAGAGAGAAGCTGTCCTAATCTAAATAATACACAGGCAGTGTGCATAGAGGGGCCTGGAAGGGGAGGTTCATAGCAGAACCACAACACTGAAGAACTTGGCAGCCTTCCAGACACAGGCTGACAAGTCTGACGGGAAAGATACATTGATTTATTACAGAGACTGTGATAGCAGAAAGTGCTGCAGTAAGCCAGAACACATTAGAATAGCTTTTGGA
Source organism: Hyperolius riggenbachi (assembly GCF_040937935.1). Taxonomy (NCBI): domain Eukaryota; kingdom Metazoa; phylum Chordata; class Amphibia; order Anura; family Hyperoliidae; genus Hyperolius; species Hyperolius riggenbachi. The sequence continues at coordinate 191,847,325 of NC_090650.1, read as the reverse complement.
ACTTGTAGGATGATAAAAAACAAGATGCAATTTTTGTTACGGAGTCTCTTTAACAGCTCTATAACCTTGAAGGGGGGATTTCATTGTGGTATAAATCCTTTTGGAAAGACAGATAATTTCTTCTCAACAAATACACTAAGTGTGATGATTTGCTCAGCTGCCTGTGCAGGCAGGCAGCTTTTTGACCATTGTTTTGATTTGCATGCTGCAGGACTCTGGAAAGAAAAGCTTCTGTCAGTTTTGCAGCTTGTGTCGCTGAGGAATTTGCATACATTAGTCATGCAAATCCCTTACCTGCCTTCTTTTGATGACTGGCACTATAAAAGCATTCTGCTCCCAGAATGCTTTGCTGGACATTTCCTTTCCATGGTCTGTTCCTGATGGACACTGCTGGAGTGTCAGCCATTGCTATCTAGTATAGTTAATTCCTGGGGGTTGCTTTAGGCTCCCCTTCTAGCCCAGTCAGGTTGTATTATCTGTATTGCCTGTTCTGTCTTGTCTTGCCTGTTGCCATTGTCCTGCCCCTATGGTGGTCGACAGGAAATGGTTCTGATCTCTGTTCTTGGAGTATAGCTGGTGCAGCGGTTGCTACCAGCTATCTCTTCTGTTCTGTTTCCTGGGATCGCGCTAGCTACTTTTCGCTAGCGCTGGGGATCCTTCTGTTCTGCTACTCTGTACCTGGATCACGCTAGCCACTTTTCGCTAGTGCTGTGGATCCTATCTCTCGTTTGTCCCTGTTTTCGTGTGTCTGTCTTGTCCGCTGCGCTTGCTGCAGGCTCGGTGAGGTAACCGTTAAGCAAGCGCTCGCGTCCTCTGTTTCATGTTTGTCTGTTAATGGCTAGTTAGGCGTGCTTGTCTCTATTGTGCTTATCACGTGGAGATCGCGCATAACCGCGTGCACTGTTGCGAATGAGTGCGGTGTTCGCGGTTAGCTAGTGTTTGTTATTTTCCGTATCTCCTTATTGTATTTGCTGTGCCTTTGCTACCCTCGTATTCTATTCTGATCTGCCTTGTGTCACGTCTGGCGATCGCACCTCTCGCGTTCCTATTTCTTATCTGCTGTTGTGTGTGCGCGGTCGCGGGGTGGCGACTGGATTGGCGCACACACATACAACCTATCCCTTTGCTCAATCTCATTCGCAATCGCCTCTCTTGCGATTGCGTTCTGCGCTTCGTACAATTCCTGTCTGGCACTTGTGGAGGTACAGAGGATTGGTTCCTCTGCACTCCCCAGCGCCATCTGCCGACAGGAATTTCCCTCTACATGTGCGTAGCACCTTTTGCTGGGTTCCTGCAAATTATACGCTTGTGGAGGATTTCCGCCGTGTCAGCGCACGTATTGTGCACTGATCACGGGGAAAGTTCCACATTCGTTACAGAATGTCCAGCCCAACCCAAAACCCCAGTGTAGACGGAATTTCCGATTTGTACGATTTTGTCGAATATGGCTCTTGTACCTTTAAGAGATTTAAAAAACTTGAACCTGAATCAGCAGACGAATTTTTGTCTGAGTGTACGAAACTGTTAGCGAACCCTGAATTCCAATGCACCCCAGTGTCTACCTGGGCCCCCCAAATGGTCTACATTCTGTTGGAGGGTGAAATGTCAATGTGGGGTTATGATGTGTTAAATCATACCACCCTGAGTCAAAGACCCCTGGAATTCTTGGCCTTTTTAATTCACAATTGGCTGAGATTACCTCAATTACCATACCCCCTTAATGAGTTGTTGTCAGCAGCTCAATCAGCTGTTCCATCTACTCTTTCATCCACAAAGCAGCCACCCAAAGCCTCTAAGTCTAAACGTAAAACATCTAGGAAGGCTTCCCAGCGGAAAGATCCGTTGCCCATAGCAAACACAAATCAAGAGGTTATTTTTGTCAAGTCTGAAATGGGCAAAACCATGCAGAATGATAATGATGTTTATAATGCATCTGCTGATCAGTTTCCAGGTTTTTTGCCCCAATCCAAAGCTTATGTGGATCCTGCTATAGGTAGGATCGCACACTACATTAAAGCAGTTAAAAAATCTGTTCTTGTTCCTGAACTCCACCCCTACGAAGATTATCTGGATACTGGCCTGTTTGAACTCCCATTTGCTTCCTGGGATGTTGGGGCCTTGCTGGAGGAATTCGATTTTGATTGGAAAGCCTTTTGCGATTTTTACATTGCAAAAAGCGAAGATGTCTTGAATGCTTGTCTTGATTCTATGTACCTTCTGATTGATTCCGATGAATGTGACAAGGATGATGTGGATCTGGTGATCTATGTATGGCAAACGATTTTGGATGAGTTGCACACACACCAACCAATCGATTCCAATAAAGAGACATCGTTGTCGGATGATTGTTCCTGCCTTTCTGGGGTAAAGCATGAGAGTCTTGACTTTGTGCAATCTGAAATGAATGAGTATGCCGCTGTGGTTGATTCCTGTGCGAATCCTGGAGGATTCTCTCCTGACAGTGTGCGGTTTGAATCTGTGCGATCTGGTGCCTGTTTCTCAGATGTTCCTGCAGATTGTGATTGGCATGAGTCTGCCAGTTTCCTCAAGGATGTGTGGGATCCTTTGTCATTTAGAAACAGATCTTTGAGATCTTCCATCTGTGACCCTGCTATGGGGAAAGTTTCTCGACTGTGCAGCGTCAAAAGTAAAATTAATATGTCTAATAGAGTTTTTCCTGATGTTGTTGCTATTTCTACTGCAAATGCGCCTTTGTCTCGCCCTGTTCACACCTGTGAGGGCCTGTGGCCTGATGACAGTTGCTCCAGTGTTTCTGTCCTAAACGCTTTGCAGTCTGCTCCGCAGATCGCAGAGATGTGCGCTAGGGAAGCGTCAGTTTCACAACCTAAAGCGATCCTGGATTCGCAAATTTTGCTCTCTGTCTCCTCGGATTCGACATCATTAGCCGAGTCTAAGAGTGAGACAGCACTTTCGTTTTGCGAATCTGACTCTGAAGCGTCTTTGCTGGGTCCAGAGAGGGTTTCTCTGAGCCTGCCCTGTACCATGAATAACAAAATGATGTCCAATCACACTGACATTTGGGAGTCCCTTTCTTGCTTTGAAGAAAGTTCTGACTCTCCACCCTGTACTCTGGATGAGTCAATATTGTCTTGTACAATATCTCCTGCCCTGCCCCTAGAGGCTCGTCTAGGTATTGCTGCTATTTTTACCTGTCTTTCTGCAGTTTTGGAGTTGCAAGCTAGTTTGACTGCTACGCAGAATTCTGGGTGCAGCGAGATTAAAGTTAGGGAGTCAGTGTGTGGTTCAGTGAATATTCCTGTATGTTCCACTCATGATGATGAAATTCAGTCTCAGTTTATGGTGGAACCTTCCCTGGGACATCTGCCCTGTTCTCAAAATAAAGTTCCAGTTTTGCCCTGTAACATGGATAGTACAGAATCCTTTTTAGAAAACTTGAAAAATGATATTCCTGAGGTCTTGTTTGATGTTCTGGAGGTCTCCGAGTTCCTCCCAAAGGGTGCAGAACTTGTAGGAGATGTCTCCTGCCCCCCAAGTCCTTCTGAGGTGTTACCCTCTTCTGTAGGCATTGCTGCCTTGCTGGCTACCTTTTCAGCTCTGATGGAGCTGCACTCGTATGTAGTCAATGATGATATTATTGTCACAGAAATTTCTGAATTTGTGTCTGAGTCTTCTTTTGAAAGTCCAGTGCTTGAGACCATTGCTCGTGATGATTCTCTGCCCGGTCCTGGTTTTGGTTTCCTCGTGTCGGACTCTGAGGTTGGCAGTTCCCCGACATGTCCTGAGGTTTCTCCTGTGCTGGTGTACCCCAGTGTGCTCTGTGACCTAAAAAGCCCAAGTGTGCCTCGGTTACCAGCATACTCAGATGCTTCCTCGGTGGAGACATGCTCTGATATGGCCTGCCTGCTTGCATGCCCAGAAGTGGTCCCTGAAAGTCTTGATCTTGATGGGGGTCCTCGTAATTCTGAATCCGGAATTGTCATTGGTTCCATGGGGGTTCTTGGTAATTCTCCATGTGAGCCTGGTGATTGTTCTGCCCTCTTGGGATCTCTGTGGAGCTTCAAAAGGTTCTGGGAGATTCCGGGAGAAATTTTGCTTGGTACCCTGGATAAGATCAACGGTGGCTTTTGTGTTGTAAGGGACACTTCGAACAGGTATTGTGGCAGGTTTGGTATTTTCGGACGCTCCTTGGAAGGTGGTGGGTATTGTCTGGAGGGTGTCGATGGCTTCTTCTCTGGCGTTCACAGTCCTGATGGGTGTTATACTGAGACTGGTAGTACTGATGGGCATGTTTCGGTGGCTTCTGTTTCTGATGAGGTCGGTTTCGGGTGGACTGACTCTGGAATTGGACCTTGTCGGGCTGTCCTGACCTTCATGAGTCGTCAGTTTGAGTCTGTTGCTAATAGCAGTTTTGAGGGTCGTCTGGAATTCGACCCTGGAGGGGGGGGGGGGGGGGGTACTGTGATGATTTGCTCAGCTGCCTGTGCAGGCAGGCAGCTTTTTGACCATTGTTTTGATTTGCATGCTGCAGGACTCTGGAAAGAAAAGCTTCTGTCAGTTTTGCAGCTTGTGTTGCTGAGGAATTTGCATACATTAGTCATGCAAATCCCTTACCTGCCTTCTTTTGATGACTGGCACTATAAAAGCATTCTGCTCCCAGAATGCTTTGCTGGACATTTCCTTTCCATGGTCTGTTCCTGATGGACACTGCTGGAGTGTCAGCCATTGCTATCTAGTATAGTTAATTCCTGGGGGTTGCTTTAGGCTCCCCTTCTAGCCCAGTCAGGTTGTATTATCTGTATTGCCTGTTCTGTCTTGTCTTGCCTGTTGCCATTGTCCTGCCCCTATGGTGGTCGACAGGAAATGGTTCTGATCTCTGTTCTTGGAGTATAGCTGGTGCAGCGGTTGCTACCAGCTATCTCTTCTGTTCTGTTTCCTGGGATCGCGCTAGCTACTTTTCGCTAGCGCTGGGGATCCTTCTGTTCTGCTACTCTGTACCTGGATCACGCTAGCCACTTTTCGCTAGTGCTGTGGATCCTATCTCTCGTTTGTCCCTGTTTTTCGTGTGTCTGTCTTGTCCGCTGCGCTTGCTGCAGGCTCGGTGAGGTAACCGTTAAGCAAGCGCTCGCGTCCTCTGTTTCATGTTTGTCTGTTAATGGTTAGTTAGGCATGCTTGTCTCTATTGTGCTTATCACGTGGAGATCGCGCATAACCGCGTGCACTGTTGCGAATGAGTGCGGTGTTCGCGGTTAGCTAGCGTTTGTTATTTTCCGTATCTCCTTATTGTATTTGCTGTGCCTTTGCTACCCTTGTATTCTATTCTGATCTGCCTTGTGTCACGTCTGGCGATCGCACCTCTCGCGATCGCGTTCCTATTTCGTGTCTGCTGTTGTGTGTGCGCTGTCGCGGGGTGGCGACTGGATTGGCGCACACACATACAACCTATCGCTTTGCTCAATCTCATTCGCAATCGCCTCTCTTGCGATTGCGTTCTGCGCTTCGTACAATTTCTGTCTGGCACTTGTGGAGGTACAGAGGATTGGTTCCTCTGCACTCCCCAGCGCCATCTGCCGACAGGAATTTCCCTCTACAGGTGCGTAGCACCTTTTGCTGGGTTCCTGCAAATTATACGCTTGTGGAGGATTTCCGCCGTGTCAGCGCACGCGTTGTGCGCTGATCACGGGGAAAGTTCCACATTCGTTACACTAAGACTTGGTCTTATGATATCAGGAACTCAATTGCGCTCAAAGATGTTATCCGAGCATTTTAATCGGCTTCCAAATTTTCAAGTTGCCTTGTGCACTGGGAATCACTCCAGAACATTTTCCTTAAGTGGTATATAACCTCCAGAAAGTTGGCAGCTTTATCTGCCTCTCATTCTCCTTTGTGCTGGAGACAATGCAATTATATTGCCACATTGGGCTTAATTCTGGTAGCTATGTGATTTCAATATTTTTTTGTAGGTAAAATACCTCATGAGGTATTTTCCTCTTATTTTATCAATTCTGAAAGATTTTTCTCCATTTCCGAACATGAGGTAAAACATGAGGTAGATGCATAGAGTGAGGTATAACATGAGGTATTTCAGTGGTAAGCCTGCAGCAAATAAGTAATAGTCTTTAATTGTCTTTAGGATAGTCTTTAGGAGATGTTTTTTTTTTTTTTTTTTTTTTTTTTGAGGAGGGAAGTTGTATTTGATTATGTAGCAACCTATGAAAAGTAAATTTATAGGCATCCATTATAAGAGAAAAAAAATCCAGCTCATTTACCTTTAGAGGCTGGGGGGAGGGGGGGGGGTAGGAGCACTTTTAGAGGCTGGGGGAGGGGTCAGCACTTTTAGAGACTGGGGGTGTGAGTACTTTTACTTTTAGAGGCTGGGGGTCTGGAGGGGGGGGTTAAAGCAATTTTACTTTTAGAGGCTGCTGGGGGGGGCGGGCCTCGGAGCACTTTTAAAGAGACTCTGTAACAACATTTTCAGTCATATTTCTTCTATCCTACAGGTTCCTAAACCTAATCTAATGTGATCTGGCTCACTGCAGCCCTTTGTAGTTGCAGAGTCAGTGTAATAAATCAACTTATCTGTCTTCTGTCGGACTTGTCGCCCTGTCTCTGTAAGGGGCTGGCTCTTCAGTGTTGTTCATCTGTTAGGCAGGCCCCCCTCCACGCCCCTCTATGCTCGCTGGCTGGTGAGTTTAGTTACATTAGGCAGTTTCTGCTCTCTCTGGCTGCGAGGCTGCTGACCAGGGAGAGAGGTGATTACAATCCTTGCCAGTGTGATATCTTCCTCTGGCTTTAGAAGGAGCTGCTGGGGCTTTCACATGCTGCTGATTGATTTCTGACACAGGCAGAGGGCTCCAGTCTGCAGGCTCGGATGAAACAGCCTGTCATGCTGGCTGCTGCAGTGCATCAGAGACTCTGGGAGAAAGGTAAACAAACTAATGACCTCTTGAGATTCAATCTCTTGCTGTTCAAAAGGAAGGCTGTATACAGCCTGCTTGTGTTAGATGGTTTTTTTTTATGTGTTGGCATACTGTACAGCAACCTATACATCTCGTGCACACTGACTGAAAGCAGGCACATGCTCTGCCCGACGTACTTCCTGCTTTGGCGGCCATATTGGTTGTATACAAAACACTTTGTAAAAGTGTTATTTTATGGCCAAAATAGCGGCGGGAGCAGCAAAAATGACACAGAGGGGGAGAGCCCTACAGACAGGGTGATATGTTTATTTTACTAACTTTTCTTAGGTACAGATTCTCTTTAACCAGAGGAGGAGGGGGTGGGGGGAAATCGGTGTTTGACACAGTTTTACTTAATTTTTTTTTAAAATAGAGGCTGTGGGTTGGAGCATTTTTACCAACCAGAGGTTGGGGAATGGCAATGTTGAGGGGGGGCGTGGCAGATGAAAGATTGTACAGGGTTTGGAGCACTTTTTCTTTTTTAAAACAAAATGGAAGCTGGGGGGGCGGGGATTCGTTGGTCAGATCACTTTTACTTATTTCAGCACAATATGGGGGCCCTGAACACAGAACAAGCTGAAAAGGCTCCATGTTATTGTGCTCCTAGAATTGTGATATCTGTCACAGCACTGCATTTATCATGTGGTAGAGGTAGGTCTAATTATGTGAGGTAAAAGACATGCAAACACGCACCTTATTTCACTTCAGAATTCAAGTGTGAGGTATTTCACTACTAAATACCACACATTTTTAGTAGAAAATTACCACATGAATTACCTCATGAAATTACAGGAGGTAAAACTTTACTTAAACTACCAGAATTCAAACGTTTATTTCCCTCATGAGGTAAACCCAATTCCATGAGGTAATTATTTACTAAACGCTACCAGAATTGAGCCCATTGTTTCATATTTTGTGGGAATGCCCATTGTTTGGTAAATATTGGCTGCATGTCCAAAATAAAATATCTTCCCTCATACAGCACCTTCAAAATATTGGTCTAGAGAAAATTGAATTAAAATATAGACTAGCCACTTTCCATATTTTAGCAGCTGCTAGACATTTACTCCTTACTAATTGGAAAAGAGCTGAACCTCCTCAAACATCTGACCTAATGCATCTAATTCAGCATAACTTAACCTTAGAATCAAAACTTAGGAACTAGGGGGGAAATGGAGATTTTGAATTCATCATGGTAATTTCTTAACCACTTTGTCCTCCTTGATGTAGTTCTACGTCAAGGAGGACATGTGCGCTCCCGCGGCCGATCGCGCTCCCAGCCACGGATCGTTAGCCCAGGAATCAATGAATCAGGCCATGATGCCTGATCACTGATTCCTCTCCCCCGCAGAAAAAGCGACAGCTTCTCTCGGAAGCTTCGCTTTTTCTGCCTCCTATGTCCATCTAAGCGTACATTGTACGCTTAGAGTGACGTCATGTAAACAAACTCAAGGTTGCCATCTTGTGGCCAAAAAGTAAAACTACATCTAAATGTAAAAAAAAAAAAAAAATATACATATATTTACCCCAAACAAATACTATTTACATCCCACCCTCCCAAAAATACCGACATAAAATGTTTAATAATAATAATAATAAAAAAAAACATTACAATAAAAAAAAGCACATCAATATTTACCTGAGGGTCTAAACTTTTTAAATATCTATGTAAAGATGAAATATTTCTATATTTTTTTTTTTTTATAAGCTTGTAAATAGTGATGGATGCAAAACGGAAAAAATGCTCTTTTATTTCCAAATAAAATATTGTCGCCATACATTGTGATAGGGACATAATTTAAACGGTGAAATAACCGGGACAAATACAATACCTGGGTTTTAATTATGGAGGCATGTATTATTTTAAAACTATAATGGTCTTATTCTTACTATTAAAATGCATTTACAATAAGGTAGTTCTTAGCAAAAATGTACCACCCAAAGAAAGCCTAATTGGTGGCGGAAAAAACAAGATATAGATCAGTTCATTGTGATAAGTAGTGAAAGGCTAATGAATGGGAGGTGAACATTGCTCGGATGCATAAAGTGAAAATGACCGAGGGCTTAAGTGGTTAAACTTTATGAGATAACAAGTTTAATTTACATATTATTGGATCTTATCAATAGGGTTCCCTACAAGCCCTCTTTATTCAATTACCTGGGTAGTTAAATCACTACTCCAGGCCATTCCCCGCCAACTCTAAAGGTTGATACACGATACAATACAATGATCCGATTTTACAGCAATTCGATAAATATGATCGGATCTCCCGAAAAAATCGAAAGCTTTTTTTTCATTCGACTGAAAAATCCAATCAGATTTTTATCGATCCGGAATGCTGGAAATTTTTCTTCAATTTCTCTAAAGATTGTATGGTGTGTGTTAGATTGTCATTTTATTAATATACACACCCTAGCAATTTTCTCAGAGTTTCCAATCATTTTTATCATAATTGGGGAAAAATTGAACATATGTTCATATTTTTGATATGTTACAATCAGTCAGAAAAATTGAACAGATTTTTTAAAAATTGTATGGTGTGTGGCCACCTTAACTCTATTACTACAGCAATTACCCACGAGTGTGTAAAATATTCTTACACAGTTTACCAGAGGTCCTGATATAACTACTTGATATGTAAACAGCTTCCTATAGTTCAGATTAGAGGTGATACCAGGTTGTGTTTTATGTTAGTGGTTTATAAGTCTAGGTCCAGTTATTATATACATTTCAAAGCTTATAGGTTTCGTGATTAACCTTTCTGTTAAGGGGTATATAGTTCCGTTATTGACCGTGCTTCTGTATTACTGTGCTATGGGTGTGATGGCTAAGCCAAAAGTTACATCAAAACCTATGCAGGTCCAATCATTTGTCTAGTTTATGGATATAGTGAGATACATGTAGTAATGTAGTATGTTTATATTGTACCGATTACAGACCGAGCATTTTTCATGTATTGATGCATATCTTTGTATGTTTGAAAAATTTCAATAAAAAGTTTTTGAGTCAAAAAAAAACAAAACACTTATTTTATTAATTAAGAACCAGCAATATAAATTATCAGTAGAAATTTACACATGAAGTGGGATGTGAAAGTTTGGACAACATTCTTAATCGTCATGATTTTCCTGTATAAATCGGTTGTTACAATAAAATACGTTAAATATATCATATAGGAGACACACACAGTGATATTTGAGAAGTGAAATTAAGTTTATTGAATTTACACTGTATATACAACATATATAAGAAATCCATATGTAAGGTCATCTGAACCAGCTCATCATAACCACATAGAGGCTGCAGTTCTCCAGTTGTAACACCGTTCTCTGCAGTGATCAGTTTAGGGACTGGTTTCTGCGAGGCCGCAAATCACTTTTAAACGTGCAAGAGCTTTGAGAAATGTAATGACATCTAGTCATTCGGATCGTAAGTCAAAAACTAAACTCTGCTCTGCATTGGGTACTTATAGCTGTGGAGGAAGTACTTACTGCAGATACATGGCAGTGGGCTCTGAGGTTGCACTTCCTAATGGGCGTCATTGGGCACAGTAGCGTAGTGGTTATCGCACTTGCCTTGCAGTGCTGGGTCCCCGGTTTGAATCCCAGCCAGATCAACATCTGCCAAGAGTTTGTATGTTCTCCCCGTCTCTACATGAGTTTCCTCCGGTAACTCCAGTTTCCTCCATCCAAAAAACATACAGATAAGTTAATTGGCTTACCCCTAAATTAACCCTAGACTATAATACATACACTACTCTACATGATATAGACACAAGTGAGGAGAGGAGGCGCCTGAAGGATGGCAGCCTCGGCAGCTTGCTCTGTCTTTTTATGTTTGTTTTATGTATTTTTATTTTTCAACGTTGCCTTGTGCAACCCAACCCGGATAACCTTCACCAGTGAACAACTACTGAGCATTCGGAACTTCGACAAATGTAATCTACCCCTGGATATTTAATCTACGCTTGATCTTCTGGGGATCCTAACCAGTGGAGCTACTGTGCTGAACCAGGCAGTGAGGATTAGAAGAAGAGGCAAGCGCTCTGGTATCCAGACTCGCTTTCGACGCAGAGGACTGCGCTCTCCACTACCTGGAATCATACTCTCAAATGTCAGGTCCATATATAACAAACTGGACGAGCTTCAACTACTGATCAGAACAAAGAAGGACTTTCATCTCTCTGCTGCCCTTTGATTCACAGAGACTTGGCTATCTGAGCTTATTCCAGACAACACTCTGAAGATTAATGGATTTACACTCTACAGATCTGACTGGGACCCACTTACTTCTGGCAAAACCAAAGGTGGAGGACTCTGTTTCTATATTAATGATAGGTGGTGCATGGATGTTACAGTTATTAAGAGGACATGCTCGGCTGGGCTGGAAACTCTCTTCATAAACTGCAGACCCTACTACTCACCCAGTGAGTTTTCTTCATTTATTTTGGTTGCTGTGTACATCCCTCCACAAACATGTATGCAGCCTGCACTCCAAGATCTCGCAGATTAAATCACCGAGGTGGAAAGGGAGTACCCAGATTCTTTTTTTATCATACTAGGGGATTTCAACAGTGCTAATCTTTCCAAAGAACTCCCCAAATACAGGCAACACGTCACAAGCGCAACTAGAGAAGGTAAGACACTTGATCACTGTTACACTACGACTAAGGACTCGTATCACTCTGTCAGCAGGGCAGCTTTCAGGAACCCTGGTCATGCTGTTATACAGCTTATCCCAACATACATCCAAAGACTAAAAACTGCCAAACCTGTAGTGACCACAGTTAAGAAATGGACGAGTGAAGCTGTAGAAAAACTACAAAGCTGCTTTGATTTAACAAACTGGAATATATTTAAAGAATCCACCAGTGACCTAAATGAATACACTGACGCTGTGACATCATATATTACCTTTTGTGAAGAGTCCTGCATTCCCACAAAAAAGTGCACCAGGTACAATAACGATAAACCCTGGTTTACATCACATCTTAGAAAACTGCTCCTCGATAAAGAAAGGGCATATCGTACAGGCGATAAAGTCCTCTACAAAGCTGCGAAATACAAACTGCAGAGAGCCATTACTGACGCAAAAAAAGATTATTCTAAAAAACTTGAGAAACAATGTTCAAACGCCAACTCATTCACAATATGGAAATCTCTGCATGAAATTACCAGCTACAGGAAGAAATCTCCGCCCTCACTACACAATCTGCAGCTTGCAAATGAACTGAATACATTTTATTGCAGGTTTGACACTAGCAACAAAAGCCAAACACACCAAGTCAATTCGCATAATTTCCATCTCTGCAGCAGGCAAACTGAACACTCTTCCTGCCAGCCAATGTCTCCACCCCCTGCGGTGCCTCAGCAACTACACAACACAGGAGGCCAGACACAATCTATTGACCTGTCCCCAGATGTGCATGCTCTAACAATATGCCAATCAGATGTAAGCAGACTCTTCAAAAGACACTAGGAAAGCAATGGGGCCAGACTCTATCTCTGCGAAATGCCTGAAACTCTGTGCCGATCAATTAGCTCCTGTATTCACAGACATATTCAAAGCATCTCTCGAACTCTCAATTATTCCGGCCTGTTTTAAAAGCTCAACTAGTGTACCAATCCCAAAAAATTCAAAAACTACATGGTTAAATGATTACAGGCCTGTTGCCCTGACATCCTTGGTCATGAAAGCATTCGAAAAACTGTTAATGGCTTATCTGAAATCTATCACAGATCCCCTGCTGGACTCTCTGCAATTTGCCTACAGGCCTAATAGATCCGCAGATGATGCCGTGAACATGTGTATGCATTATGTACTACAGCATCTAGACACCCCAGGAACCTACACCAGGATTTTATTTATAGATTACAGCTCTGCATTTAATACCATAATGCCATCTCTGCTACACAGCAAGCTCTCCCAGCTACACATACCTGAATCCATCTGCAAATGGATAACCGATTTCCTAACCGATAGGAGACAGCATGTTAGACTTGATAAACACACATCAAGCTCTCTGACCGTCAGTACTGGTGCACCCCAGGGCTGTGTGCTTTCCCCACTGCTCTACTCACTGTACGCCAATGACTGCATCTCCACAGATCCATCTGTTAAGGTTCTGAAGTTTGCAGATGACACAACAGTAGTTGGTCTCATACAAAAAGGGGATGAATCTGCATACAGGCATGTGGTGGGACAGCTTTCCTCCTGGTGCAGCAGCAACAACTTAGAACTAAACGCTCTCAAAACCATGGAGATGATAATAGACTTTAGGAGATCCCCCCCCAGCACCTCCCCTTAACCATAAATGGATCCACAATAACCCAGGTAGAGTCATTCAAGTTTCTTGGGTCCACGATCTCACACTACCTAAAATGGGATAACAATACGGCCACTATTGTCAAGAAAGCGCAACAGAGGATGTACCATCTACGGCAACTGAAAAGGTTTGGCCTACCTCAAAATTTAATGGTGCAGTTCTACACTGCAATTATTGAATCCACCATAACATCATCTATGACTGTATGGTTGAGCTCCTGCTCAGCATTAGAAAAGGGGAGGCTGCAGCGCATCATCCGAACAGCGGAAAGGATAATTGGCTGTAGCTTACCTTCCCTGCAGGATCTTTACGCTAGCAGGTGCAGAAAAAGAGCAACCAAAATTGCCTCTGACCCCTCTCACCCAGCTCACTCCATTTTCCAGCGCATGCCTTTAGGAGTAAGATTCCGGTCAATCGCTACCAAAACCTCTAGACACAGGAACAGCTTTTTTCCTCAAGCGGTAGCCATACTTAATGCTGAACCACGTTAGAGCTGCTAGGACTTGATAGTAATCAGCACAGAACTGTAAATTAACAATTCTCACATTGCTTACTGCCACTATACTTATAATGTCCTTGACTTGTAATATACACACTGTCTGCTCTTGTATTGTTTTTGTTTGTGTTTGTTAAGCAACTGCCAAGACAAATTCCTTGTAGGTGCAAACTTACTTGGCGAAATAAAATTGATTCTGATTCTGATTCTGATAAGACTAGGGTAGGGACTAGATTGTGAGCCCCACTGAGGGACAGTTAGTGACAAGACAATATACTCTGTACAGCGCTGCGTAATATGTCGGCACTATATAAATACTTAAAATAAATAAACCGGGGACTACCTGTATTTGGCCCCACCCACATCATGTTTTGGCCATGCCCATTTCACTGCGGCACACTTCACGCTTAGCGCACCGCTTTGTTTTGTGGTGTGGCTCCCAATTGTTTCACCACAGCGCTTTCATGGAGTGGGCCTCAATGTATGGACTGCTTGGGGCCACCAAAACCTTAGATGCACCCCTGGGAACATATTATGGAGCATACAGTTGACATTGGGGGTTGCAACATCAAATCACCTATATCGAGACATGCTAATTTAATACAAAGAGGCAATGCAAGCTATATTAGCAAATAGATGAGGAAAGATGGAAGCTGGCACTGCTGCAGGTGATCAATTTAATGTCGTAGCATTATAGGTACAAGCGTGCAATAGTGTAACAGACATGCAGGTTACAATTGATGAAGCACATACCCTGTGAGAAGAAGTATAGGTGGTGGTGAGTGCTGGGCAATGATGCCTGATGGCCGTTTCGCGCTAAACAGCGCTTCTACGGAGGCTATGGTAGCCTCCGTAGAAGCGCTGTTTAGCACGAAACGGCCGTCAGGCATCATTGCCCAGCACCCACCACCACCTATGCCTCTTCTCACAGGGTATGTGCTTCATCAATTGTAACCTGCATGTCTGTTACACTATTGCACACTTGTACCTATAATGTTACGACATTAAATTGATCACCTGCAGCAGTGCCAGCTTCCATCTTTCCTCATCTATTTGTTTGCATCACTGTCAGCTTGAGCACGCATCAGTGGGTGTCCAGGATATAAGGAGGAGGCATATTTGAAAAGGCCCTCACACGTCTACTACATGAACTGCATTGAGTGGTATTAACCTGTAGTGCCAACCTTCTGTTTCCTTTTACTTGCAAGCTATATTAGTTTTGTAGGTCTGGACAGAGTCCATAGCCATAGCTGCTCCAGTTGGAGCTGAGATAGATTTTTGATTTAGATGCCACGAAAGGCAAGGGCCTCAAGATGCTTATGGGGCTTTTTTGCCAACATAATCAAGAGTGAAGCATAGTGAAACAGATGAAATTGTTTTCTCTTCCCTTTCCTGCACTTCTTGCTTTTTGTTGTGGCGTAGCGTCCTCCTACTTTAAATAGCCTATCTACAGTGGCTCTTCAGCCACTTTACATTAATATTTTTGCTTTTTTGTTTTTGGATTTTTGGCAGACCTGTTTTCGTGTGTATTACAGTGGCGGACAAAGCCAACAGTGGGCCCCTGTGCAAAATAAATGAAGGGGCCCTGTGTGAGTGGCTATAATCATAGCAGATTATGTTTGGATCCAAATAATGTCGATAACATACAAGTACATGAATCTAGATTATATTCTGTAGGCACTGTGTTAAAGTGACACTGAAGTGAAAAAAACGTATGATATTCGGTTCAGCACCGCAGTGTCGAAAACCTCATGCATCCGAGCAACGTTCACCTCCAATTCATTCGCCAATAACTTTATTGCTACTTATCACAATTAATTGATCTATATCTTGTTTTTTCCGCCACTAATAAGGCTTTCTTTGGGTAGTACATTTTGCTAAGAATTATTTTTTTCTAAATCCATTTTAACAGGAAGCTTCAGAAAGAAATGAAAAAAATTCATTATTTCTCAGTTTTTGGCCATTATAGTTTGAAATCAATATACGCTACTGTAATTAAAACTCATGTATTTTATTTGCCCATCTGTCCCGGTTATTACACCGTTTAAATGATGTCCCTATCACAATTTATGGTGCCGATATTTTATTTAGAAATAAAGGTGCATTTTTTCAATTTGCATCCATCACTATTTATAAGCTTATAATTTTAAATAATATAATAACATACTCTCTTGACATGCATATTTAAAAGGTTCAGACCCTTGGGTAACTATTTATGTTGTTGTTTTTTTTTTGTATTATTTTTTATTTTATTTTTCTATAAAAAATGTATGTGGGTAATTTTTGGTGTGGGAGGGAAACTGCTAATTTTAAATGTAAAATAGTAGAATTCTTTCATTAAAAATGTATGTGGGTGCAGTTTACTATTTGGCCACAAGATGGCCACAGTAAAAAAAAGTCCTGGATGCGAACGATCTCGCATCCAGGAACTAAAAAGAAGAGGAGAAGTTTCCTGGGGGCAGAAATAACACGCTCTCTGAATAGAAAGCGGCGTTTTTTCTGCGGGGAAGTTAGATCGGTGAATGGGAATTATATTCCCATTCACTTATCGGGGGGCTAGCGGCGGGCGGCGGGAGCGCGCCCGATTGTGCGCACCATGTGGCGGCAAGCCGAACTGGATATAATGAATTGGTTGTGTACTACAGATAATTAATAGAACATTAGTAGCAAAGAAAAGTCTCATATTTTTATTTTCAGCTATATAGCTTTTTTTTTTAAACATTGCAACATTCTCTAATATTTGCAGTTTACACACTACACTCAGTATTTTAAATGATTTCACAGAGCAAAGCTAATGACCTTTTCAACTTTCCTCTGTAGTAAAACCTTACACAAACAAGATACAGTGAGAGACAGTTGAGGTAAAAGCTTCAGAAGACAGAGCTCTCTGCCACTTGCTCAGAGAAGCTATTTTGCATAGATAACTACTGAAGTTTCTTAACTCTTCCTGTACTGGAAACAAAATTAGACTCATATCTCTGCTGCTAATGTTATATTTCTTAGCTGTACTACACATACAAACCATTATCTCATAAGTTTGTTTTCACTTCAGATTCCCTTTAATGTAACACACATTCCATACTTGTGTATGACTGGGCCACAAGCAAACATCACTGTTCGTCCTGGAGATAAATACACAGAGAAGAGCCTACAGAATAGTCATGCACTAACTGTGGTGCAGCTGCATGGGCCCTAGAGGGAATGGGGCCCCTGTGCGGCTGCACGGTCTGCACGGGCCTATGTCCGCCTCTATGTAGGATTCTGACGCCTTTGGGTCACCTACCTACGCTTATCTACCCACAAGTGAAACGACTCTGGACTGGTAACTGTGTCACCAATATCTTCACTGATTCCACTTTGCTGATGAACTTTGCCCATGCCTCTGACTTTGCTTTGCAGACTGTGCTGGTACCACTTTGGAAGTACTATTCGGTTGTTTATGCAATCATGCCTAATGTTTAAAGTCAATTATTGACTGTGATTGGGTCTGCCCCATCTGACTATATCAGCTTCCTAAGGCTTCACAAGCACCCTAAAGGCTTTTTCAAATTTGCCTGCTGCTTTCACTCTGTAACTGGGATTGTGACCTGTATACTGGCTTATTCTCTCTCCTTTTTGCTACCGGGGACATAACCTGCTGTCATATGGGGCTTGATTCACTAAGACAAATAGCATGCCCTATCAGAGTTAACAAGCCTTATTGCAAGCGCTACGAACTTATGTCTGCTAATTGGCAAAGACGAGAGCTCCACTCCTCCTGCCCTGAGCCCCTGCGGGTCCAATCACTTTAAAGAACATTATCCCCACACTTGGCCCAACGTGCAGGGATAATGTCTCTCATCATTGCCAATTAGCAGGCATAAGTTTGTAACACTCGCTATGCTACTCTGATAAGGTGTGTTAACTGTGATAAGGTGTGCTAACACTGATAAGGCATGCTATTTGTCTTAGTGAATCAAGCCCTTGGTCTGTTTTTGCAATTTGTATCACATCATCATGCTGAATGGATAATCTTCCAATTAACTGTGGGGATCACTTCATGTGCACATTAGTTGTGATTCAGTGTTACAACAAGAGGACTGCAATCTCTATGTTGTTATGATGAGCTGGTTCTGATGACCCTTTTTTAACAGGATTTCTTGTATATGTCGGATATATCTTTAAATTTGTACTGTTAATTTATATTGCTGGTTCTGGATGAATTCATAAAATAGGTGTGGTATGCACCCAAGAACCAATTCTTTTTTTGTGGTTGTATTTATGAAAAAGCAAGACGTTTTAAATCAGGATGATACCATTTATTGGCTAACTAAAAATGAATAAAAATAAGCAAGCTTTCGGCCTTGCAGCCTTCGTCGGGCTTATATCCAGGCTGGTGGTACAGACAGCTATATACATGCAACATCAAAAGGGAAAACAGATATTTTTTTCAAGCATAAATACATGTCATTAAGATGCCATAATTCAAACAGACCATCTAAATGGGGTTAGAGGTTGTTAGCTGAGATAAGGATCCTTGTTTACTCCATGCTCACAGACCTGGGATTAGGATTGACCTAGAGGTATCGTAAATTCAGGTCTGTGAGCATGAAGTAAACAAGGATCCTTATCTCAGCTAACAACCTCTAACCCCATTTAGATGGTCTGTTTGAATTATGGCATCTTAATGACATGTATTTATGCTTGAAAAAATATCTGTTTTCCCTTTTGATGTTGCATGTATATAGCTGTCTATAGCACCAGCCTGCAAACTTACAGGATATAAGCCCGACGAAGGCTGCAAGGCCGAAAGCTTGCTTATTTTTATTCATTTTTAGTTAGCCAATAAGTGGTATCATCCTGATTTAAAACTTCTTGCTTTTACTGATGGCTAACACGGTACAATACCCTACTGCTACTGTATTTATGAAACAATCAATATTTAATAAATTATCTATGAACTGTATCTTATGTGTCATTTAAGAATCCTACCTAATAAAAACCTAAGTGTCTCTGCGTCCCATGTCCCTGCTGCGTGTGTTTTTGCGTTCTGCGCATGTGCAGGGATGCTGAGACACTGAGGCGGAGTGACGCACGGCTTGCAGGGGTGGACGGGGCCAAGGGGAGGGTGGGCGTGTGTGTGTGCGCGGCAGGTGCATGCGCGGTCACAGACCTAGAGCTCGCTTTAAAACAGGCTTAGGTCAGCTAGTTTCTTATAATTACTTAAAATTCATAACACTCTGTCAATTGAGTTCATGATCACTAATAAGTGTCTGCTGGGTACAAATAGAAGCAAACTGTTTTGTGGCTTATCTGGAAGAAGATTTCATATGTTGAAGATAAATGTTTTTTTCTGTAAATAACATTTTGGAACAGTGATCTGCATGCAATCTGTGTTTAGAAAGCACATTTTCCTTTCTCTAGCTCAGAACAAATTACTATGTTTATAGTGCTCAGTACTCGTATATGTATTGTGTGCAAGTGTCCGCAGTGTGCTTTGTTTATGCATCAGTTCTGCATCATCATAACATTACAGCATATTTGTGGGCAGTGCTGGGGGTGCCAAGGGCTGGGCCACTGTGACCTCATATTCAGTACCCTTTCATTATGCACAGCTTTTAAGCAATGTCTATCTATCTGTCTATCTTTCCATCTACGTATCAATCAATCAATCAATCAATCAATCAATTAGTCTTAAGTTGGCCATACATCAGGCAACTTGGTGGATGATCGCCCATCCAATTTGATTATTATAATCAAATTGGATGAAAATCTGTGCCGCCAAGTGCATACCCGACCGACAAAGCGACCAATTTCGGAGACGGAAATTGGTCGCATGGTCGAACACGCATGCCGCAAGATGTTGGGCCAAAGTTGGTTGGTAGGGTGTGTGGCGGTACGCCGGCGATTTCCGGAACAAACGACGAGACTACAATATCGTTGCTATGTATAAATGTGCCCGGTGTGTGCATTTATACGTTACCTGTCCTGTAGCAGCCTCCATGCAGTGTCCATAACCTCCGTGGGGCTCTCTGTACACGCTACTGGCGCATATTGTCTGACGACGGCGCATAGTGTCTGAAGTCAGATGCTATGCGCCAGTGGCGTGTACGGAGAGCTGCCCGGAGGATTACGGACACCACGCGGAGGCTGCTACAGGACCAGTAATGTATAAAGCACACACGGGGAGCACATTAAACATTGGGGCAGCGGCGGTACGGACTTAGACAATTCCCTGAAGATTTCATGCTGAAATTGGATGGGAATTGGCCTGTAGTGTATGGGCAGAATCAACAAAAAGGAAATTTATCTCTAATCAGATTCGATTAGAGATAAATTTGTCTCTTTGTCGAATCTGTCCATAATCGTCAGGTCTATGGGGACCTTTAGAATCCAAGAGTTATCTTTATATCAACTAAGTTAATATGGATGCTGTCAATCAAACCTGATCATCTAGTGCAGCCGTGCCCAACCTACGGCCCGCGGGCCATTTGTGGCCCGCGAAGCCAGTTTCTGTGGCCCGCGCGGTGTCTGCCTGCGGAGGGGGAGAGGATCGGGTGGTATTGCGTAGTATGGCACTCGGCGGGACGCACATACACCAGCATGTGCTTGTATTCAGCCCCGGGTAGTGCTGGGAGAGTCAGAAAGCCTAGCTCATTGGTTACTGCAGGAACCTTCCTCCAATAGGAATCAGCCTAGTTCCTATTGGAGGAAGGTTCCTGCAATAACCAATGAGCGAGGCTTTCTAACTATCCCAGCAGTACCCGGGGCTGAATACAAGCACACGCTGGTGTATGCGCGTCCCGCCGAGTGCCATACTACGCAATACCACCCGATCCTCTCCACCTCCGCAGACAGACACCGTGGGCAGACAACGGGACACGCTGTGTCAGCCCCACACAGAGCCGACAGCCCCCTCAGCCCCACACAGAGCTGGCAGCCCCCTCAGCCCCACACAGAGCTGGCAGCCCCCTCAGCCCCACACAGAGCTGACAGCCCCCTCAGCCCCACACAGAGCTGGCAGCCCCCTCAGCCCCACACAGAGCTGACAGCCCCCTCAGCCCCACACAGAGCTGACAGCCCCCTCAGCCCCACACAGAGCTGGCAGCCCCCTCAGCCCCACACAGAGCTGGCAGCCCCCTCAGCCCCACACAGAGCTGGCAGCCCCCTCAGCCCCACACAGAGCTGACAGCCCCCTCAGCCCCACACAGAGCTGGCAGCCCCCTCAGCCCCTACACAGAGCTGGCAGCCCCCTCAGCCCCACACAGAGCTGGCAGCCCCCTCAGCCCCACACAGAGCTGGCAGCCCCCTCAGCCCCACACAGAGCTGGCAGCCTCCTCAGCCCCACACAGAGCTGGCAGCCCCTTCAGCCCCACACAGAGCTGACAGCCTCCTCAGCCCCACACAGAGCTGACAGCCTCCTCAGCCCCACACAGAGCTGACAGCCTTCTCAGCCCCACACAGAGCTGGCAGCCCCTTCAGCCCCACACAGAGCTGACAGCCTCCTCAGCCCCACACAGAGCTGACAGCCCCCTCAGCCCCACACAGAGCTGGCAGCCCCCTCAGCCCCACACAGAGCTGACAGCCTCCTCAGCCCCACACAGAGCTGACAGCCCCCTCAGCCCCACACAGAGCTGGCAGCCCCCTCAGCCCCACACAGAGCTGGCAGCCCCCTCAGCCCCTACACAGAGCTGGCAGCCCCCTCAGCCCCACACAGAGCTGGCAGCCTCCTCAGCCCCACACAGAGCTGGCAGCCCCTTCAGCCCCACACAGAGCTGACAGCCTCCTCAGCCCCACACAGAGCTGACAGCCTCCTCAGCCCCACACAGAGCTGACAGCCTTCTCAGCCCCACACAGAGCTGGCAGCCCCTTCAGCCCCACACAGAGCTGACAGCCTCCTCAGCCCCACACAGAGCTGACAGCCCCCTCAGCCCCACACAGAGCTGGCAGCCCCCTCAGCCCCACACAGAGCTGACAGCCTCCTCAGCCCCACACAGAGCTGACAGCCCCCTCAGCCCCACACAGAGCTGGCAGCCCCCTCAGCCCCACACAGAGCTGGCAGCCCCCTCAGCCCCTACACAGAGCTGGCAGCCCCCTCAGCCCCACACAGAGCTGACAGCCTTCTCAGCCCCACACAGAGCTGACAGCCTCCTCAGCCCCACACAGAGCTGACAGCCTTCTCAGCCCCACACAGAGCTGGCAGCCCCTTCAGCCCCACACAGAGCTGACAGCCTCCTCAGCCCCACACAGAGCTGACAGCCCCCTCAGCCCCACACAGAGCTGGCAGCCCCCTCAGCCCCACACAGAGCTGGCAGCCCCCTCAGCCCCACACAGAGCTGGCAGCCCCCTCAGCCCCACACAGAGCTGACAGCCCCCTCAGCCCCACACAGAGCTGGCTGCCCCGTCAGCCCCTACACAGAGCTGGCAGCCCCCTCAGCCCCACACAGAGCTGGCAGCCCCCTCAGCCCCACACAGAGCTGGCAGCCCCCTCAGCCCCACACAGAGCTGACAGCCTCCTCAGTCCCACACAGAGCTGGCAGCCCCGTCAGCCCCTACACAGAGCTGGCAGCCCCCTCAGCCCCACACAGAGCTGGCAGCCCCCTCAGCCCCACACAGAGCTGACAGCCTCCTCAGCCCCACACAGAGCTGACAGCCTCCTCAGCCCCTACACAGAGCTGACAGCCTCCTCAGCCAGCACACTACAGGCCACTCTGATACCATTGCTGCATTAATCTGCCCTGTGCATACACCCAAACAGCCACAAACTTCTCATTAAGAAAATGTGCTTCAAATGGTGAGTACAACAATTCTTATATTGTCGTTTTCTTTCCATTTCCAACACCATGTTAACTGTTACTAGAAAAACGTTAAACGTTTTACATTGAAATTTTGTATGCATGTGTTCCGGCCCTCGAGATTTTTCTTGATTTGAAGTTCGGCCCTCGGGCCAAAAAAGGTTGAGCACCACTGATCTAGTGTATCAAAAATACACTCTTATTTATAATTCAGGTACTTCTTTTTCTGTAACGGTTTGACAATGTCTTGCTATTTGTATTAAAATATGAAATCTATTTTTAAAGTGAAGTGCAGTAAAACTTTTATCTAGGATTCTTTTGCACATCTTAGGAAATTACAGCCATATAAAATTATGAAATATTGTCTGCAAAGTCAGGCTCACCTGCCTTTTAAAATTTCAGTTTGTTTGGATTTATTGCCACCTAGTGGTGTTCTGAATTACATCAGTATTTTACAAGACGGTATCAAAAATTGAGTATATTAATGCACTAGGTCAGGGAATACACCCGCTGGAATGCGCGTTTTACCACTGACAGCAAAACATGCATGGCTGCACTGACTCAGGAAATGTGTATCCTTAGCATCCATTCGCAATTCATGTTCGCATTTTTGTTCACGTTTTTTAATTGTATACCTTTCTGCCTTTTTCCTGCATGTGTTTACATTTGCAATAACAATAATTACCCCACAAACGAAAATTTGCAGGACAAAAGCAAAAAAAGTATGCAGGAAACACAATTGCACTGCAAAGGGTCACGTGGATCTGAGGTCTATCAGGGACAGAGGCGAGGGGGTCGGAGACTCTCCTAAAGGAAGCGGCCGCTAGCTCAGAAAGTGAGATGAGCGGCAGCCGCAGGGAGGGAGGGGGGTGCTGCTATAGGGACCATGCCACCTAATGAACCTGTTTAACCTGGCGTCATGGGCCACCTGCCCCTGAGTGCCAGGAGGTAGTAGTTTAACTTTCACAGCTTCCCCAAACTCTGGGAATGTCATTAGCAATCTTCAGGCTTCTCTGCTCTGTGCAGCACATCTGAGCTTCAGGAGTGCTCTGACTGCTTTTTCTTCCTGACTCCCAGAATGTATTGCTCTAAGAACTATGTCTGCAGCAGCTTAAAGGGGGACTGAAGTAAGAGGTATACGGAGGCTGCCATATTTATTTCCTTTTAATCAATACCAGTTGCCTGGCAGCCCTGCTGGTCTATTTTTCTGCAGTAGTATCTAAATAACACCAGAAACAAGCATGCAGCTAGTCTTGTCAGATCTGACTTTAAAGTCTGAACACCTGATCTGCTGCATGCTTGTTCAGGAGTTATGACTAATAGTATTAGAGGCAGAGGATCAGCAGGGCTGCCAGGCAACTGGTATTGCTTAAAAGGAAATAAACATGGCAGCCTCCGTATACTCTTCAGTTCCCCTTTAAAGTGTAGAGGGAAGCCTCAGGATACTATTGAGGCTTCCATCTCTATTCTAATGTTCCCCATTGCTGAGCGCATGCCCCCCGCCCCCGAATATTAATGACATTGCATTGTAGCTAATCACATTGGGGCTGCTTAACTCTTTTCCTTCCACCATGGCTGAGGGCTTCTTGCTACTGCTCATGCATGGCTGTGCTCGAGTGTCTACTGTGCGGCCACGCTGCAAGACAAGAAGGAGCGTCGCCCCGATCTGGAGGGAAGACGCGCTCAGCGACAGGGGACATCTGAATAGAGAAGGAAGCCTCAACAGGATCCTGAAGCTTCCCTTTCTTAAGATGAGTATCTCATTTTGATCCCAAGCTTTGGTTCGGGGTTCACTTTAACCCATTCCTTGCTAGTTGATTTGTCCTAAACGCTAACAGCTACTGCCGAGCAGTTTTTAGACATTTTGTACCCATACACTCAAAACCTACATGAAATAGGACTTATATATTGTTTTTTACATAATGAATCAGGCTTTGATTACTGAAACAACATTTTGGAGATATAACAACATTTTTGAGTGAAATATGTGAAAAAAAGTGAAATAAAGAATAAAATATCTTTCTGCTTCCCATGGGACAAATTGCCAAAAAACATACAGTACCTAGTACATTGTTGGCAGTTGAAGCCCTTCCCTGCCAAAATGTACCTAGTACATGCTTGGCAGGAAAAGGATTAAAGGACAACTGAAGTGAGAATAATATGGGGGCTGCCACATTTATTTCCTGTTAAACAATACCAGTTGCCTAGCAGCCCTGCTGATCTATTTGAATGTAGTTGTGTTTGAATAACAACAGAAGCAAGCGTGCAGTGTCAGATCTGATGATAATGTCGGAAACACCTGATCTGCATGTGTTTGTTCAGGGTCTATGGCTAAAAGTATTAGAGGCACAGGATCAGCGGGATAGCCAGGCAACTAGCAGTTCCATAGGAGCAGGGGTCGCAGCGGTCACTATGGCCTGTACTCTCCTGGGAGCCGCGGCCCCTGCTCTCATGTCCCCCTCCATCCCCAGGACACACAGTATGTGACGGTCACATGGCCCCGCCCATATGTTGTGTGATTCTGCCCCCACATGGTGTGGCTCTGCCTCCAGAATACATAGCTCCATCCCTCACAGGGGGAAGGTTTTTTTCCTCTGCCACATCCACAGCACTGACCAGCATAGCGGGAAGAAGAGAAAGATGTGTCAGATGCCTGCACCAGAGAGGCCCTGGCCCCAACAGATCAGGACGTTTGAGAGATGAGACTCTCTCCTCCTGTGCTCCATCCTTTTCCATCAGCCATTGTTGTAGAGCAGGGGTCCCCAATCTTTTTTGGCCCAGGGACCGCTTTACTGTCCAAACACTTGTCCGAAGACCGGGGACCCGGGAGGGAGTGGAGGGGATTGGTTGGGGGGGGGTGCTTGTTGTCAGCAAATTGGATTGGGCAGGGAATAGGGCTATGGTGCGGGTATATGGAAATCCACTGGGCCTCTCACACAGGCACAGATGTTCCACCAGTATTAGGTAGCCAGCTCCCAATGTTTAGATGGCTTGATTTGCCCCCAGTGTTAGGTAGTCCCCTCCCAAGCATTGATAGTTAAGTTTACCCCCAGTGTTCTGTAGCCACCTCTCCCCAGTTAGCTACAGGTCCTTCTCAAAAAATTAGCATATTGTGATAAAGTTCATTATTTTCTGTAATGTACTGATAAACATTAGACTTTCATATATTTTAGATTCATTACACACAACTGAAGTAGTTCAAGCCTTTTATTGTTTTAATATCGATGATTTTGGCATACAGCTCATGAAAACCCCAAATTCCTATCTCAAAAATTAGCATATCATGAAAAGGTTCTCTAAACGAGCTATTAACCGAATCATCTGAATCAACTAATTAACTCTAAACACCTGCAAAAGATTCCTGAGGCTTTTAAAAACTCCCAGCCTGGTTCATTACTCAAAACCGCAATCATGGGTAAGACTGCCGACCTGACTGCTGTCCAGAAGGCCATCATTGACACCCTCAAGCAAGAGGGTAAGACACAGAAAGAAATTTCTGGACGAATAGGCTGTTCCCAGAGTGCTGTAAGAGACCTGCAGCGGGTCGGGTACCCGCGGGTAACCCAAAATGCTGGTCTGGTTCGGGTACCCGAATTGATTTAAGCTGCGGGTGCGGGTCGGGTGCGGGTAGCGAGTTGCGGGTGCGGGTAGGGTTGCGGGTAGCGGTCTGCGGGTGCGGGTAGTGAGTTGCGGGTGCGGGTAGGGTTGCGGGTAGCGGTCTGTGGGTGCGGGTAGTGAAAGCAAGCTAAAAACCTTCTTTAGCTTTGGTTTGTGTATAAAAATAGGTTTTATTAACTTTACAGCTCCCCAATGTTACTTTAAATGTGCACTTTAGAAGAAAATGGAAAAAAGCGGGTCGCGTTTAGCGGGTCGTGTAGCGGGCCTGCAGGTCGCGGGTCAGGTGCGGGTAGTGGTTCTGCGGGTGCGGGTCGGGATGCGGGTATAAAATTCACCAGAAAGCGGGTCGCGGGTCGGGTGCGGGTCGCGGGTGCGGGTCGGGTGCGGGTATGAAAAAGTGGACCTGCGCAGGCCTCTGTGCTGTATCAAGGCACCTCAGTGAGAAGTCTGTGGGAAGGAAAAAGTGTGGCAGAAAACGCTGCACAACGAGAAGAGGTGACCGGACCCTGAGGAAGATTGTGGAGAAGGACCGATTCCAGACCTTGGGGGACCTGCGGAAGCAGTGGACTGAGTCTGGAGTAGAAACATCCAAAGCCACTGTGTACAGGCGTGTGCAGGAAATGGGCTACAAGTGCCGCATTCCCCAGGTCAAGCCACTTTTGAACCGGAAACAGTGGCAGAAGCACCTGACCTGGGCTACAGAGAAGCAGGACTCGACTGTTGCTCGGTGGTCCAAAGTATTTTTTTTAGATGAAAGCAACTTTTGCATGTCATTCGGAAATCAAGGTGCCAGAGTCTGAAGGAAGACTGGGGAGAGGGAAATGCAAAAATGCCTGAAGTCCAGTGTCAAGTACCCACAGTCAGTGATGGTCTGGGGTGCCATGTCAGCTGCTGGTGTTGGTCCACTGTGTTTTATCAAGGGCAGGGTCAATGCAGCTAGCTATCAGGAGATTTTGGAGCACTTCATGCTTCCATCTGCTGAAAAGCTTTATGGAGATGAAGATTTCATTTTTCAGCACGACCTGGCACCTGGTCACAGTGCCAAAACCACTGGTAAATGGTTTACTGACCATGGTATTACTGTGCTCAATTGACCTGCCAACTCTCCTGACCTGAACCCCATAGAGAATCTGTGGGATATTGTGAAGAGAAAGTTGAGAGACGCAAGACCCAACACTGTGGATGAGCTTAAGGCCGCTATCGAAGCATCCTGAGCTTCCATAACACCTGAGCAGTGCCACAGGCTGATTGCCTCCATGCCACGCCGCATTGAAGCAGTCATTTCTGCAAAAGGATTCCCGACCAAGTATTGAGTGCATAACTGAACATAATTATTTGAAGGTTGACTTTTTTTTGTTTTAAAAACACTTTTCTTTTATTGGTCGGATGAAATATGCTAATTTTTTGAGATAGGGATTTTGGGTTTTCATGAGCTGTATGCCAAAATCATCAATATTAAAACAATAAAAGGCTTGAACTACTTCCGTTGTGTGTAATGAATCTAAAATATATGAAAGTCTAATGTTTATCAGTACATTAAAGAAAATAATGAACTTTATCACAATATGCTAATTTTTTGAGAAGGACCTGTAGATGTATCCCCAGTGTTCTGTATCCTCCCTCACAGGTTAGGTAGCTAGATGTGCCCCCAGTGATCTGTAGCCTCCTCCCGTTAGCTATATGTGCCCCCAGTGTTCTGCAGCCCCCTCTCCCCAGTTAGCTACGGTAGATGTATCTCCAGTGTTCTGTATCCTCCCTCCCAGGTTAGGTAGCTAGATGTGCCCCAATGATCTGTAGCCCCCCTCCTAGGTTAGGCAGCTAGCTGTGCCCCCAGCGTTTGGTAGTCCCTGTCCCAGGTTAGGCAGCTAGATGTGCCCCCAGTGTTATGTAGCCCCCTCCCAGGTTAGGCAGCTAGCTGTGCCTCCAGCATTCTGTAGCCTCCCTCCCAGGTTAGGCAGCTAGATGTGCCCCCAGCGTTCTGTAGCCCCCATCCCAGGTTAGGCAGCTAGATGTGCCCCCAGTGTTATATATCCCCCCTCCCAGGTTAGGTAGCTAGATGTGTCCCCAGTGTTATGCTGGGCATACACGGTCCGATCCGGCGGCTCGATTAGCTGCAGGATTGACTCCCGCTGCGTCCCCGTCCCCGCGGGCGCTTCCTTATCTTCCGCTCGATTACCGCTATTGTCCACCCGCGGGATCGAGCGGGGAATCGATCCGCGCGGTGATCGGACATGTCGGAAATTATCAATCGAGCCGCTGAAGAATCTGGGCCGTGTATGCCCAGCATTGTGTAGCCCCCTCCCAGATAAGCAGCTAGATGTGCCCCCAGTGTTATGTAGCCCCCTCCCAGGTTAGGCAGCTAGATGTGCTCCCAGCGTTCTGTAGCCCCCCTCCCAGGTTAGGTAGCTATATGTGCCCCCCCAGTCAGCCTTACCACCGCGGGTCTGGCATCTTCTATTTCCTTTCAGTTGAGCAGCATGCAGCAGAGAGTTTTTCAGCATCGAGCTGTTCAGAGGAAGCACAACTGATGTTGTAATGAGAACAGCGCCATCTACTGACACTCTGATGCATGCTGCTCTGCTGGAAGAAAAAAAAAAGACAGAGAACAGGCTAGACCCCTGGGCCGTAGAGCATCCACAATAGTGCTCACTCTCTCCCACCAGATGCCCAGTAAATCACTCTCTACACCTACCCCCAACTCCCTTAATATTTTTCACTCTCTCTTCCCCAGACCCTAACTAAGTCTCCTCTTTCCTAACTGACCTTCAGCACCTTCAATAGCCCTCACTCTTCCCCAGACCCTAAAAAAGTCCCCCTCTCTCCTCAACCCCATATGCTTCAACATGCCCCTCTGTTCTTCCATCTACACCCCGGCACCCTCAATAAGCCCCTTTGTCCTCCCACCTATACCCCAGCACCCTCAAAATTCCCCTCTGTCCTCCCACCTATACTTCAGCACCCTCAATACGCCTGTATGTCCTCCCATCTACACCCCAACACTCTCAATATGCCCCTCTGTCCTCCCACCTACACTTCAGCACCCTCAATATGCCCCTCTGTCCACTTATCTACAGTCCAGTACCCTCCATAAGTTTCTCAGAACCCCCCCTCCCCGTCTCAATACAGATAGACTAACAAAATTCAACTTTTAAATGTTAAATGTAAGTATCTTATTTTGTAATTTTTTTATGTACTTTGTTGCACTATGGCTGCTGTAGTACTAGTATATTATAGTTGCACTATCATTGTACTATTACTGTGCCTTATTATACTATTACTGTGTTTCTGTTGTACTATTCATACTGTCCATTGTGCCTTGTTGTACCGCTCCACCTCTTCTCTGAGCCATGCAATCTGCCAACCCCAATTCTGGGCGCGACCCAGTCATGTTTGGCAAATAAAACGGATTCAAATTCTTCCATTGCCCTCCGTCATTTGTCCTGAAGCAAGCCCTGTTCTGATGGCTGACCCGGGTGGCTCAAGTAACCTATGATACACATGTGCTGCAAAGCACATGCGCAGTATGTCCATTCAGCACCCTTGTAGCCACGCTAAATGGTATCATCATACTGGTGTGCGCTTGCTCCCCTCGCTCCTGTGATTCAGCGTGCCACGCTCCAGTGTAGTAAGCATTTGATACTGTGGAGATGCAAGCAAAGAATCCAGGAGTGCCAATCAAGGCTCAGATATCCAAGTGTGCCAAGGTCCTCACCCCTGTACCAAGGGGTCACCTCGTAATAAGATCCCCAAAGGACCAAACAATGATGACAACGACAGCCCACTGTTTCAGTCCTTGAGGCCTTTGTCAAGTTGCCCAACAGTCATATAATCAAACAGCGTGCAAACGGTGAACACAGTGGGATGCGAAGGTTTGGGCAACCTTGTTAATTGTCATGATTTTCCCGTATAAATCGTTGGTTGTTAAAGAGAATCTGTACTCTAATATTCTTACAATAAAAAGCATACCATTCTATTCATTATTTTCTCCTGTGCCCCTCTGTGCTGTTTCTGCCACTCTCTGCTGCAATCCTGGCTTGTAATTAACATTTTTAGGCAGTGTTTACAAACAAACTAACCAGCTTCTAATAGGCTCAGCTAAGCATAGTGTGTGAGTCATTCAGAGTATGCAGGGGGCCTGCAGAGGGTGTGTATCGCTTCTACCAATCACAAGCAGCCCTGCACATTCCACACAATCAAGCTTTAGCCCGACAAACAGGACAGAGGAAAGATACATTGATTTATTACAGAGACAGTGCAGTTAGGAAAGACTGCAGTAAGCCAGAGCAGATTAGAACAGGCATAGGAACTTATAGGATAGAAGAACTAAGGCTGAAAAATTTGTTACAGAGTCTCTTTAAGATATAAAATGTCAGTTAAATATATCATATAGGAGACACACACAGTGATATTGAGAAGTGAAATGAAGTTTATTGGATTTACAGAAAGTGTGCAATAATTGTTTAAACAAAATTAGGCAGGTGCATACATTTGGGCACTGTTGTCATTTTATTGATTCTAAAACCTTTAGAACTAATTATTGGAACTCAAATTGGCTTGGTAAGCTCAGTGATAGAGATGTAGCGAACGGTTCCCGAACTGTTCGCCGGCGAACATCTCTGAAAGCATGGGGCTTTTACTACTTCCGGGTCGCTCTGACCCGGAGTAGTACGCCTGCGCTGCCCGGCGAAGCGCGTCCTAGATCGCGCTCCTGTTGCCGGGCACTCTCTGCGCATGTGCGTGACGTCATGAACGACGTCACGCACATGCGCAGAGAGTGCCCGGCAACAGGAGCGTGATCTAGGACGCGCTTCCCCGGGCAGCGCAGGCGTACTACTCCGGGTCAGAGCGACCCGGAAGTAGTAAAAGCCCCAGAGATGTTCGCCGAGCGAACAGTTCGCAACATCTCTACTCAGTGACCCCTGACCTACATACACAGGTGAATCCAATTATGAGAAAGAGTATTTAAGGGGGTCAATTTTATGTTTCCCTCTTTTAATTTTCTCTGAAGAGTAGCAAAATGGAGGTCTCAAAACAACTCTCAAATCACCTGAAGACAAAGATCGTTCACCATCATGGTTTAGGGGAAGGATCTAGAAAGCTGTCTCAGAGATTTCAGCTGTCTGTTTCCACAGTTAGGAACATATTGAGGAAATGGAAGACCACAGGCTCAGTTCAAGTTAATGCTGAATACACACCGCACTCGATTTCCCGCTCAATTCCCATCGATTCGTTTATTTCCAACATGTCCGATTTGCATTTCGATGGATCGTTAGGTCGATTCGCATGCAAAGTATGCCAAATCGACCTAACGATCCATCGAAATGCAAATCGGACATGTTGGAAATAAACGAATCGACGGGAATCGAGTGGGAAATCGAGTGCGGGAACGCACCGTGTGTATCCAGCATTAGACTCAAAGGGGCAGACCAAGAAAAATCTCGGATAAACAAAAGTGACGAATGGTGAGAACAGTCAGAGTCAACCCACAGACCAGCACTAAAGACCTACAACATCATCTTGCTTCAGATGGAGTCACTGTGCATCGTTCAACCATTTGGCGCACTTTACACAAGGAGATGCTGTATGCGAGAGTGATACAGAGGAAGCCCACAGCACAAAAAGCTGCTTGAGGTATGCCAAAGCACATTTGGACAAGCCAGCTTCATTCTGAAATAAGGTGCTGTGGACTTATGAAACTAAAATTGGTTGTTTGGGCATAACAAGGGGCGTTATGCATGGAGGAAAAACACAGCATTCCAAGAAAAAAAACTGCTTTCTACAGTAAAATATGGTGGTGGTTCCATCATGCTGTGGGGCTGTGTGGCCAGTGCAGGGAATGGGAATCTTGTCAAAGTTGAGGGACGCATGGAATCCACTCAGTGGGCTTGATTCACAAAAGAGTGCTGTTAGCATGGCCGTTTTCGCCCGAATTTTCGCATTGCGCGCGATCGCAAATTTCCGCGTGAAACGATAACGTTGTCGCGCGCAAACGCAAATTTTACCGCGAAATTGATAACGTTTTCACGTGAAAATTCGCGTTTGCGCGCGAAAACGTTATCGTTTCGCGCGAAAATTCGCGATCGCGCGAAAATTCACGCGAAAACGCCCATGCTAACAGCACTCTTTTGTGAATCAAGCCCAGTATCAGCAGATTGTAGAGACCAATGTCAGGGAATCAGTGACAATAGAGACGGCCCGAACCTCCGATTTTTAGTTCGCGAACCGGGTTCGAGAACTTCCGCGAACCGCAACAGACTTCAATAGGGAGGCGAACTTTGAAAACTAGAAACACTTATGCTGGCCACAAAAGTGATGAAAAAGATGTTTCAAGGGGTCTAACATCTGAGTTTTTGCATGGAGGAGTGGGATAAATGCCGAAAGTCCCTGGGAAAAATCTGGATTTGACGCAAAGCAGCATTTTAAGGGCAGAAATCACATTTAATGCTAAATTGCAGGCCTAAAGTGCTTTAAAACATCTTGCATGTGTATACATCAATCAGGGAGTGTAATTAGAGTACTGCTTCACACTGACACAACAAACTCCGTGTGTAACACCCTGCAAACAGCTGTTTGTGTTGTGATGGCCGTGCTGGACTGGTGCGCACCATGGCGAGAGTGAAGGCGATAGCGGTTTACAAGCCCATTTGGTCGCTAGGCTGAGGTAGCTCAATGACAGAACAACAGTGACTGTCCAGCTGATCAAATTTGGTCTGTCCACAATGAAGCAACGACCTTATTATCTTGGGTGTGCCTCCCCCCCTGAGACACTCATATAGCCGTCGGTCATTGCTTCATTGTGATACGCAAGCCCCTTCACCGCGGCAAGGTAATGATCACGAAGAGGAATTAGCACATGTACATGCCTTTTGTTTTGTTGTTGCAGCTGCAGTGAAGCCAGAAAAATTAGGCAGGCATGTACACGCACCAGAAAAAGTAGTATAGCGGCCACTGCTAGCAACGGCCTTAAAATTCAGGAATCCACCTGGAGTCCTGGACCCTGTTGGTGGTGGTGGAGAAGGCAGTCAAGCGGCCTGTGGGCAGAGGTGCTGTGTGGGGAGCGACTTAGTCTAGAGGCAGGCAGAGATGCTGTGTGTGGGGACTGACTTAGTCTTGGGGCGGGCAGTAGCCCTCCGGGATCCATGCTTCATTCATTTTGATAAAGGTGAGGTACTGAACACTTTTGTGACTTAGGCGACTTCTCTTCTCAGTGACAATGCCTCCAGCTGCGCTGAAGGTCCTTTCTGACAGGATGCTTGAGGCAGGGCAAGACAGAAGCTGTCCTTTCTGACAGGATGCTTGAGGCAGGGCAAGACAGAAGTTGGATGGCAAATTGGGACAGCTCTGGCCACAGGTCAAGCCTGCGCACCCAGTAGTCCAAGGGTTCATCGCTGCTTACAGTGTCTACATCCACACTTAAGGCCAGGTAGTCGGCTACCTGCCGGCCCAGGTGTTGGTGGAGGGTGAATCCGGAAGGGCTAAGGCGAGACTAAAGAATGTCTGCATGTCCGACATCACCATGAGATCGCTGGAGCGTCCTGTCCTTGCCTGCGTGGACATGGGAGAAGGATTAGTGGCAGTGGTACCTTTATTGCGTTGTGCTGTGACTTCACCCTTAAATGCATTGTAAAGCATAGTTGCCAGCTTGTTCTGCAAGTGCTGCATCCTTTCTGCCTTCAGGTGAGTTGGTAACATGTCCGCCACTTTGTGCCTATACCGAGGGTCTAATAGCGTGGCCACCCAGTAATTGTCATTCCTCTTGAGTTTTTTTTATACGGGGGTCCCTCAACAGGCTGGAGAGCATGAAAGATGCCATCTGCACAAAGTTGGATACAGACTTACTATCCATCTCCTCTTGCTTTTCCTCAGTGACGTCAGGTAAGTCCTCCTCCTCCCCCCAGCCACGAACAATACCACGGGAACTTTGAGCAGCACAAGCCCCCTGCGACGCCTGCTGCGGTTGTTCTTCTGCTGTCGCCTCCTCCTCCAAAGAAACACCTTCCTCATCATCCGAGTCTGACTCCTCTTCCCCACATGACTCTTCCTCCTCTTCCTCCTCCCCCCTCTGTGCTGCCGCAGGTGTTGAGGAAACATCTGGTTCTGATGAGAATTGATCCCACAACGCGTCCTCCCGTAACTGTTCCTGTTCACGCTCCTCCACAGCTTGACCCACCACTCTACACACGGCATGCTCCAGGAAGTAAGCGTACGGGATCAAGTCGCTGATGGTGCCTTCACTGCGACTCACCAGGTTGGTCACCTCCTCAAACGGTCGCATGAGCCTGCATCATTTGGC
The DNA here is from genome assembly GCF_040937935.1 of Hyperolius riggenbachi. Taxonomy (NCBI): domain Eukaryota; kingdom Metazoa; phylum Chordata; class Amphibia; order Anura; family Hyperoliidae; genus Hyperolius; species Hyperolius riggenbachi. Next base: position 191,812,880 of record NC_090650.1, on the reverse strand, counting down.
ATGAGTGTCCAGTTGTTGGGCCAGAACATCCCCATCTCCCCAGATTGTGTCCTTCTACTGTAGTTGTAGATGTACTGGGTGACGGCTTTCTCCTGTTTTTTTTTTACATAATCTTTATTTATCTCTTTTTCCACAAAACATCTTTTACACATTTATACATATTACACATCCAATAAATAGTTAAACTCATCACGGCAAGTATAGGTTCCCATCTGTCTAAGAGAGAGCTACTTGTTATTTATACCCCTCGTTCCTACACCTATGGTATAATCCGTGCCAATACCATATCTCTCCCCAATCTCAAGGTCAGCTCTAGCATTGCTTCGACTCTTCCATTTTATTCTATTCCATTCTAGTCTTGCCGTGAAAAATACTCCCTTTAGGAGTCCCTCTTTTCTCCCCAGTTTACTAGGAGGGATCACCTAAATTCCAACCTCAGTTGCCAAACAAGTCACTCATCCCAATCATACATGCCCACTACCCATCATCTCCCTCACTCTCCATGCAATCAACCACGGAAGGGAAAAAAAAAAAAATTGACATTTTTCCCTTCCCTCTTTCCTTTCCATCAGAATTTATTCCCAAACAGAATAAAAAAAAAAAAAAAAAAAAAAAAAAGGACCTCCCCTCTCCTCTCCCACCCCCCCCCCCCCCCGGGAGGGGGGCCCGGGCCAGCCGCGGAAAAACACGTGAGAGGCCACCATACTCCGCACACTCAGGGGACAAATGTCATGCAGGTCTCCGTGCAGGCCTCCAGCGGTGCGCCCAGCCGCACAAACCGCCTGAGGGCCGACAGTTGATCAGCTGTTCGAGCCACCGCCACTCCATGTGTGCAGGAGGCCTCACCTTCCGGGTCTCCCACGTGGTAGGACCTTTCCAGATGCAGCCCCCAGCCTTCATCAGGGTCATCCTCCATTGCCGAAGCTCCTATCGCCCACCACTCAGCCGGAAGGACCAGCGGGTTGCCTGCTCCACCACTCAGCCAGGCACCTGGCGACTTTCCATGGGGACAGACTCTGTTTCGGACTGTTGGGACTGTTTCGTCGGTCCCTGGGGTGCTTCTTTTTATCCTGCAGCCCTGGGGGGGACTCTGCCTCTGCCTCTGTCCCTCTCCTCTTGCCCTGGCTCCTTCTCCTTCTCTCTTTCCTTCCTCAGTCTTTTTTAGCTATTCCTTCTCTTTTCGCTGTCCACTTTTCTCTCTTTCGCTCCTTTCGCTGTCCACTTTTTCTCCAGGACACACGGCGGGGCGTCTGGAGCTGCTGCGGAGCTGAGCGAGCGCCACCGGCAGATGGCCACCGGCTGCTCCCCTCACACAGCTCTCCAGACTTCCCCACGCGTCCGTCAGTATAGCTAGTGTGCTGTATATATAAGTGCTGTGTATATATGTATATGCTACTTGTACTAAAGTACCTGACTGTATATGTTGGACTGCATGCAAGTGTTTGTACCATCTCCGACCCTGTCTGTGCCAAAAATAATTCCGGGTACAACCCCCGTTGTACTTGGCGAAATAAACGTGATTCTGATTCTGATTCTGATTCTGATCAGGGGAGGAACCTACTCCGTCAAAGCTTGTACATAACTTTCCGTATTTTTAAATTCTATCCATTGGGCCCACACCTTCCGGAACTTCTCTGAGTGACCATGCCTCATAAGAGAGAGATCCTCCATCTTCATAATCTCTTCTACCTCCCGGATCCATTCACCTATTTTTGGGGGTTCAGCTGCCTTCCACTTTCTAGTAATTAGTATCTTAATTGCATTGAGCAAATGCCTCTGGAGCATATTTTTATACTTCTTAATGCTCCATGGATTAACGTGTAGGAGGTAGAAGGCAGGGTCATCAGGCAGATCCCCTCCCACTATCCCGCTCATATAACCCCTAAGTTTTTTCCAGAAGTCCTTTAGTTCCTCACATTCCCAGAATATATGGAGGATCGTACCCTTTGCCCTGTTGCACCGCCAGCACATAGATGAAACCTTGGGGAACATCTTATTTATCAGGGGTCATATACCACCTTGTAAGAAACTTATAGTTTGATTCCTGGGTTTTAGACGCCATTGACGATCTATGGGCGAACAAAAGGACCTTTCTCCACTGTTCGTCTGTAAAAGACCCATCTAGGTCCCTCTCCCATTTGGCTCTTATATAAAATGCCGAGTTTGCCTCATCATTTAAAATGGTGTAAATTCTAGCAAGGGAGCCTCTATAGTTCCCCTGAGCTCTACAAAGCTCCTCAAAGGGAGCAAGGTCTCTTGAAAAGTCTCTCCTTTTACCCAGGGACTGCAAATAGTGCCTGAACTGAATCAGGCTCCATTCATCCAGCCGAGAAATTCCCAGCTGCAGCTCGATTTGTTGTTGAGGGATCCATTCTCCCCTCTCCACTAAATGCATGGCCCTCATCTCCCGTATCTCCTTCCGCCATGGGGGCCCACCTCCCGTTATCCCCCCAACCAATCTCGGATTTCCCACCAAGGGGACAAGCTTTAACAGGCGAGAGAACATAAGGAGGGTCGAATTCCAGTGAGTCGGGCTATCGCAAATCAGGCTTCTCACCGGCAACTTGTTTCTCCGCTGAGTATCGGCAAAGCGTGCCTTGGCCGTGTAAGACCGCCTCAAATGCCCACACAACTTCCTGGCCTGCTTCAGGACGTCCTCTAAGCCTGGGTACTTTGACACAAATCTTTGAATGACTAGATTCAGCACATGTGCCATGCAGGGTACATGTGTCAGCTTTCCCAAATTCAAAGCGGAAAGGAGATTGCTGCCGATGTCACACACCACGTTGCCGATCTTCAGCTGGTGCGGGGTCAGCCACTAATCCACTTGTTTGTTAAGAGCAGTCAGGAGAGCTGCTCCAGTGCGACGCTCCGCTTTGAGGCAAGACATGTCTAAGATGGCTTGACACCGTCGTACCTGGAATGCAGCATAGGCCCTGGGGAGCTGGGGCTGTGTAGCTGAAGAGGAGATCGCAGCACCAGTAGAGTTGAACTGTCACTCAGCCAAGGAGGAGGAGGAGGATGACGACAGCGAAGAGGATGTAGCAGGAGGAGAGGAGGTGGCAGGAGGCCTACCTGCAAGCCGTGGAGGTGTCACAAGTTGGTCCGCTGCACAGCCACGTACTCCCTGCTTGCCATCGGTCACCAGATTGACCCAATGGGCTGTGCAAGTAATGTTACTAGGCAGGAAAAGTTCCGAGTGGCACTCCCTATGCTGGCCTGTATAGAGACAGTGTGAGTATAATAGAGGCTAAACAGTTCTCACCAGATCACCGACGTCTTCCTGGATCCTTACTGCTGGGACGTGTGCACAACAGGTAGTGTGAAGAAAGATCATGCATACCATAAGCCAGAAGAACAAAGAAGCGGAATTCCGGGCACCTTCCGCCCAAACTGTTTATTGGCAGTGACATCAAGATAGATGGCTTGTATTCGGCACATCCATATTGTGGATACTCAGGTGATGGTGAGATGGAGGTGGGGGGGTGCCGGGCACCAGATGAGGCTTGCGACGGCCGTTTCGCGTCTCACTAGACGCTTGGTCACGCTGCGCTCCAATACCAAGTATTTTTTCATTATATGACATATTTGCTGTGTCTAAGAAGGAACAGGCAGAGAAGAGCGCTTAACCATTTTTACTGAAGAACTTTATTTTGTGTAAGTAATGTACCTGCCCTGACCATGCTTGGCAAACCAGGCATCCGTGGTCAGGTGGACCCTTGACCCAACGCTGTGTGCCAGAGATGACACCACTTGCCTCTCAACTTAATGGTACAGTTTGGGTATCGCCTTTTTATATAAATATTTAAATCAAATAAAGAATTGCGGCCTGGTATCTTCCACTGCGGTGTCCCAATGGCCACAAATTTAGGGAAGGCCTCAGAGTCCACCAGCTGGTATGGTAACAGCTGGCAAGCTAACAGTTACGCCAAGCCAGCTATTAGACGCCGGGCAAGGGGGTGACTGGCAGAAATTGGCTTCTTCCGCTCAAAGATTTCCTTGACAGACACTTGGCTGCTGTGGGCAGAGGAGCAGGAACCGCTCAAGGTCAGAGGCGGAGTGGAGGAGGGTGGCTGTGAAGGTGCAAGGGAGAAAGCGGCTGAAGATGCTGCACCTGAAGGAGGAAGAGGAGAAGGAGGGTGGCTTTTCTTTTGTGTGCTGCTTTTCCTCTGGTGCTCTTCCCATTGCAGTTTGTGCCTTTTCTCCATGTGCCTTCGTAAGGCAGTTATCCCTACGTGGGTGTTGGCCTTTCCACGGCTCAATTTTTGGAGGCAGAGAGAACAGATGGCATTGCTCTGATCTACGGCAGACACATTACAAAAATTTCCAAACCGCTGAGCCTCCCTGGGGTGAGGGCACTAAGGTGGCATAAGCAGCTGACGTTGAAGGGCATGTTGGCTGGCTGTCCATAGGTAGCGATACATGGCGCCGGACACTGCCGCCAGCTGTTTCTGATGACAAGCTCCCCCTGCTTTTTTCAGGAACTCGTCTCCTCCTACTCCTCTCTGACTCCCCCTCTGAACTGTCCCCCTGTTCATCTCCTCTATTGGGAACATATGTGGCATCCGTATCATCGTCATCATCAGAATTATCCTGACCAGCATCGCTTGCCTCAGACACCTCCAAAACTGCACCAACAGCAAGTACTTCATCATCCTCCTCCCCACACATTACGTCCATAATGTCGCCTAACTCAGACATATGAGGTGGTGTAACTTGCTTAGCGCCTTCATCTGGTTGTAACAATAATGGCTGTGCATCAGTGATTTCCCCACCAAATAACTCTTGCGAACTGTCAAATGCAGCGGATGTGGTGCTTGTAGTAGTGCTGGTGGCTGTGTAAGATGAGGTGTTCTGTGTTAAATTGTCAACCACGTCCTGAAAATCTTGGGAGTTGATGGGACGTGCCTTCTTCTAAGCACTGTACTTTGGTCCAGGGCCGCATGAAATCACATCAGCACAACCTCGCACAGACCTGCTGGGTGGCCTTCCTCTGGTTCTGCCTCTACCTCTGCCTCTACCTGTTTTGTTAGTTTTGTCCATATCGGGGGGATGAAGTGAAAGGTATGCACTGACTTGACCAATACAATGTGCAGTTAACAGGTATGCACGGAGTGGTATATCACACTGCGTGCGCTCACGTAGGTAGGTGGGTGCACTGTAAACCACAGGTAGGTATATGCAGTGATGGTTATTACAATGTTCACCTGTCACACACAGACAGGTACCGGACAGGCACAGTGACACTGCGTGCGCTCATGTAGTTAGGTGGCTGCACTGTGAACAACAGGTAGGTATATGCAGTGATGGGTTTAACAATGTGCACCTGTCACACACAGACAGGTACCAGACAGGCAAAGTGACACTGTGTGCGCTCTTGTAGGTAGGTGGGTGCACTGAAGTGAACAACAGGTAGTAGGTATATGCAGTGATGGGTATTACAATATGCACCTGTCACACACAGACAGGTATCGGACAGGCACAGTGACACTGCATGCGCTCACGTAGGTAGGTGGGTGCACTGTGAACAACAGGTAGGTATATGCAGTGATAGGTATTATAATGAGCACCTGTCACAAACAGACAGGTACCGGACAGGCACAGTGACACTGCGTGCGCTCACGTAAGTAGGTGGGTGCACTGTGAACAACAGGTAGGTATATGCAGTGATGGGTATTACAATGTGCACCTGTCACACACAGACATGTACCGGACAGGCACAGTGACACTGCGTGTGCTCACGTAGGTAGGTGGGTGCACTGAACAACAGGTAGGTATATTCAGTAATGGGTATTACAATGTGCACCTGTCACACAAAGACAGGTACCGGACAGGCAAAGTGACACTGCGTGTGCTCATGTAGGTAGGTGGGTGCACTGTGAACAACAGGTAGGTATATGCAGTGATGGGTTTAACAATGTGCACCTGTCACACACAGACAGGTAGCAGACAGGCACAGTGACACTGCGTGCGCTCTTGTAGGTAGGTGGGTGCACTGAAGTGAACAACAGGTCGTAGGTATATGCAGTGATGGGTATTACAATGTGCACCTGTCACACACAGACAGGTATCGGACAGGCACAGTGACACTGCATGCGCTCACGTAGGTAGGTGGGTGCAGTGTGAACAACAGATAGGTATATGCAGTGATAGGTATTATAATGTGCACCTGTCACACACAGACAGGTACCGGACAGGCAGAGTGACACTGCATGTGCTCACGTAGGTAGGTGGGTGCACTGTGAACAACAGGTAGGTATATGCAGTGATAGGTATTATAATGTGCACCTATCACACACAGACAGGTATCGGACAGGCACAGTGACACTGCATGCGCTCACGTAGGTAGGTGGGTGCACTGAAGTGAACAACAAGTAGGTATATGCAGTGATAGGTATTATAATGTGCACCTGTCACGCACAGACAGGTACCGGACAGGCACAGTGACACTGCGTGTGCTCATGTAGGTAGGTGGGTGCACTGAACAACAGGTAGGTATATTCAGTGATGGGTATTACAATGTGCACCTGTCACACACAGACAGGTACCGGACAGGCAAAGTGACACTGCGTGCGCTCATGTAGGTAGGTGGGTGCACTGTGAACAACAGGTAGGTATATGCAGTGATGGGTTTAACAATGTGCACCTGTCACACACAGACAGGTACCAGACAGGCACAGTGACACTGCGTGCGCTCACGTAGGTATGTGGGTGCACTGAAGTGAACAACAGGTAGTAGGTATATGCAGTGATGGGTATTACAATGTGCACCTGTCACACACAGACAGGTATCGGACAGGCACAGTGACACTGCATGCGCTCACGTAGGTAGGTGGGTGCACTGTGAACAACAGGTAGGTATATGCAGTGATAGGTATTATAATGTGCACCTATCACACACAGACAGGTATCGGACAGGCACAGTGACACTGCATGCGCTCACGTAGGTAGGTGGGTGCACTGTGAACAACAGGTAGGTATATGCAGTGATAGGTATTACAATGTGCACCTGTCACACACAGACATGTACCGGACAGGCACAGTGACACTGCGTGTGCTCACGTAGGTAGGTGGGTGCACTGAACAACAGGTAGGTATATTCAGTGATGGGTATTACAATGTGCACCTGTCACACACAGACAGGTACCGGACAGGCAAAGTGACACTGCGTGCACTCATGTAGGTAGGTGGGTGCACTGAAGTGAACAACAGGTAGTAGGTATATGCAGTGATGGGTATTACAATGTGCACCTGTCACACACAGACAAGTATCGGACAGGCACAGTGACACTGCATGCGCTCACGTAGGTAGGTGGGTGCACTGTGAACAACAGGTAGGTATATGCAGTGATGGGTATCACAATGTGCACCTGTAACACACAGACAGGTACCGGACAGGCACTGAAGTAGAGTGACCAGACGTCCCGGATTACCCGGGACGCGTCCCGGATTCGGGGTCTGCTGTCCCAGGCAGCATGAGGTCCTGGGAAACGTCCCGCTTTCAGCAGCGGGACGTCCCGGCTTTGGGACTCTGGCCACTCTATACTCATGAACTGGCAGCGGCGTCTATAGACGCCGTGCCAGTTCATTGCCCGCAGCCCCGCTTCAGCCTAACTGACTTCCAGTGTTCCGACACCGGCAGGCGAGCAGGGCTACGGCAAGATGGCTGCCGGAGCCCTGTACTGGAGACTATTTGTGTCTCCAGTACAGGGCTTCGGGCGCCATCTTGCCGTAGCCCTGTCAGCGCGGGAGAGAAGATCAGCAGCAAGATGGTCCCTGGAGCAGCGCGCCAGAGGCCGGAGACTTCTGCCAGGTGAGTAAATGCTTTCTTTTCCAGGTGAAATATTTGCCCGCATTGCGTTTCTTTTCTGGTGAAATGTTTGCCCGCATTGCGTTTCTTTTCCAGGTGAAATGTTTGCCCGCATTGCGTTTTTTTTCCAGGTGAAATGTTTGCCCGCATTGCGTTTTTTTTCCAGGTGAAATGTTTGCCCGCATTGCGTTAATTTTCTGGTGAAATGTTTGCCCGCATTGCGTTAATTTTCTGGTGAAATGTTTGCCCGCATTGCGTTTATTTTGTACTGACATGTTGGCCACATTGCGTTTATTTTGTACTGACATGTTTGCCCGCATTGCGTTTATTTTGTACTGACATGTTTGCCCGCATTGCGTTTATTTTGTACTGACATGTTTGCCCGCATTGCGTTTATTTTGTACTGACATGTTTGCCCGCATTGCGTTTATTTTGTACTGACATGTTGCCCGCATTGCGTTTATTTTATACTGACATGTTGCCCGCATTGCATTTATTTTGTGCTGAAATGTTGCCCATTGCGTTTATTTTCTGGTGTCCGGGGTAACTGTTACTGCATTTATTATTTAATGGTCATAGATGGCTATGTTTGCTGCATTGTGGTTACGGTATACTATTAGCATCACACAGTTTCTGGACACCCATGATGCAAAGTCTCGTTTGTCTTATGCCTCGCTGTTACAGCATTACGTTAGCTCCACCCATACAATGTCATGACCACGCCCATTTTCCGCCGCGCGCGCCGCAGCCCCCCTCCCCCGGTCTTCGTTGCTGCACGCTCCTCAGTCCTCCCCACTTTGCGCCGCCCCTCCCCCCTACCCCCCCTCCCCGTCCCAGGTTGGACCCACAAAAATCTTGTCACTCTAACTGAAGTGAACAACAGGTAGTAGGTATATGAAGTGATGGGTATTACAGTGTGCACCTGGAACAGTAGTAATAATTATACCACCAAGGGGCCAAAGGCCAGCTGCGACTGACTGACAGAGCTGTATATAATGCAAGTGGGCCACAAAAAAAAAAATGGATCACAAGATTAGTTCTCAAAAGAGCTGTTGAGGGGGTGCTTTTTTTAGCAATAAGAATCAGCAAGGAGCAAGCTAAGAAGCCTACAAGAGCCTAACTAAGCTTTCCCTATAAGTCTCTGCACAGCAGCTTTCCCTTCTCTAATTACTGCAGGCACACGAGTGAGTCCAATGCCTGACGCTGCCTCCCTTTTATAAGGGGGGGGGGGCTCCAGGAGGGAGTATAGCCTGATTGGCTACAATGTGCCTGCTGACTGTGATGTAGAGGGTCAAAGTTGACTATCATGATGCACTATGGGGGCGAACCGAACTTCCGGAAAAGTTCGCGGCTCTTCGCGATCGCGAACCCCGGAAGTTCGCCGGGAACCGTTCGGGCCATCTCTAAGTGACAAAGCTAAAGCTGCGCCGGGGCTGACGAGAACAACCCTAAACACTGATCAAAATCCACTAAGGCATTCATGCAGAGGAACAAGTACAACATTCTGGAATGGCCATCTCAGTCCCCAGACCTGAATATAATTGAAAATCTGTGGGTGTGAGTTAAAGAGTCCATGCTCGGAAGCCATCAAACCTGAATGAACTAGAGATGCTTTGTTTAAAGATGATTGGTCCAAAATACCTTCAACCAGAATCCAGACTCTCATTGGAACCCACAGGAAGCGTTTATATGCTGTAATTTCTGAAAAAGGAGAAACTACTAAATATTAATTTCATTTCTTTTTTATGCACCTGCCTAATTTTGTTTAAACAATTATTGCACACTTTCTGTAAATCCAATAAACTTAATTTCACTTCTCAAATATCACTGTGTGTGTCTACTATATAATATATTTAACTGACATTTTTTTATCGTAACAACCAACGATTTATACAGGAAAATCATGACGATTAACAAGGTTGCCCAAATGTTCGCATCCCACTGTATATATATAAAAAAAACACACCCACTAGGGCAGTGATGGCTCACCTTGGCACTCCAGCTGTGGTGGAACTACAAGTCCCATGAGGCATTGCAATACTCTGACAGCTCTAAGCATAACTCTGTGAGACAGAGGCATGATGGGATTTGTAGTTTTATCACAGTTGGAGTGCCAAGGTTAGCCATCACTGCACTAGGGCGTATGGTGACCAATCAAGGCAGGGAGAAATGTGCGGACCTGATGGAAGACTATATACAAAACATGCCGACCAATAGACAGCATTAAATAAAAAAATCAAACTCACCAATCAGGAAAAGCAGTCTGTGATGTAAAAAGGGCTGCGTGCAGCTAAACAGAACTCCCAGCCGCGTCCTCTGCTACACGGAAGTGCCCGGCGAGACATTGCGGTCATGTGATTAAACAAATGACAACAAAAGGCCAATCACGCCAGCCAATGATCACACAGGCCGGCTCCAGCATCAAAGCGGTAGGCAGTGAGTCAGCCACACACAGCTCAACTTACAAGAGCCCGCCCACGCAACCATGACAACGGGTGTACGCAAATGGCTACACATACTCACAACCTCCGCTGGCTGGATCAAAGGGAGCCACTGTACTGAAAAACATACCCCGCCATGAGAATCTAAAAGAAAACAATAAAAACAGATGACGTCAATAAAAATTATTGTAAAGCAATATTACAAAAGATAATAGGAACACTAACACAGTTAAATACAAAATCCTAAATCATATTTTCTATTCAACCCTGCCCTCCCCATCGCATCCAATCTTCTAATCCACCCCACCTCTCTATGTAACAGTTCTTTTAAACGATTGCCCCCTTTCCAACTTAAAGGGACTCCATCAATAGCCATTACTCGCAGTTGAGCTACACTGTAGTTGCAAAGAGTAAAATGTTCTGAAACCGATTGCCCAACCGTGAAATTCCTGATTGCGGATTTGTGTGCGGAAATCCGTGTTTTAAGACTTTGTGTGCTCATGCCTACATAAATAAAGATACAAGGGCATTTTAATAAATATACCACATAACTGGAGTCACAGTTAAAGTGGCCCCTAACAGTATATGTTGTACCCAAAGTAGGATGTCAGAACTTGTCACCCCGCATGACACTGCCACACATGTGGCATGACATGCAGGGACACATACCACATTTAAGTGAGGGAGCCCGAGTAGAAGCCAGAGATTTCACATTCGGTATCCTAGGTAAGCCATCATGTAGTATGTACCAGTGTCTACATATACTTCTAGCAATAACATCACTGCAAATATTATAGGTAGACACAAAAGGGATCCGTGAAGTCCCCCTCCACCTAGTTCTATGGGAGGTTCCTCCACTTACAAGGGTCTCAACTGGATAACTCCTAGATAAGAACTTAGTTGATGTAATGATCACTGCTGCAGCAGGTGTTGCTGGAAGTAGTAGTGCTGCAGCTCAGGCAGTTCTGATCTCTTTCCATGCAAGCTGCATAGCTTTGTCTGCCTTTCCCTGCTGTCAGCTTGTGACTGATTATCATTCACCTGTGTGGGAATCTGCATGTCTGCTCCCATTGGATGACCTCAGTATAAAGATCTGCTTCCTGCAGGACTCCTCGGGTTTTCATAGCTTCAGTTTAAGCCTGTCTTGCTGTTGCTTCAGCCCCCGATCGTGTTTCTTGTTCTAAAGATACTTTGCTGGTCTTTGCATCATATATTGGTTCATTGCCCATATATATGCATACCAGCACGTTTATTATTTTCCTTGTATTCGTGTTACATTGATATATCAGTGTCACTGATGTATACGTACACGAACTGTTTATATCCTGTGTGCAGTTAGTCAGCTTTCCAGCACGTTTTGGTAGTTTGCGCGTATCGTGAGCACCCGTGCTGAGCTAGTATCCTGCTCCTGGTCCTGTTCGTGGATTGCGTTCATCTCTGCGAGGAGATAACGAATCCTTCTGAATCCTGTCCTGTTACCGTTTGTGGATTGCGTTCATCTCTGCGAAGAGATAACGAATCCTTCTGAATCCTGTTCTGTTACTGTTTGTGGATTGCGTTCATCTCTGCGAAGAGATAACGAATCCTTCTGAATCTTGTTCTGTTACCGTTTGTGGATTGCGTTCATCTCTGCGAAGAGATAGCAAATCCTTCTGAGTCCTGTTCCCTGTATTACTCCAGTCCTAGTCAGCGTTCCTGCTTATGTCATATATCGGTTCATTGCCGATATATACATATGTTAGTCAGACGTTACAAATAGTTTCATTGATAGCTGTAATTGTAATACGCTAGGAAAACATACTTATTGTATATTTGTCTGTGTTACGTTCATCTATCTTGATCCTGCTATTTCCTGACTATCCTGTCCTGTCTTTGTGAGGCACACCATCGCTGCAATCGCATTGGCTGCCTCATTCCAGTCTGTCTTGTTTTGGACGCTTGCTGTCGCTAAGTAGCCGCTAGCTAGCAAGCATTCATTCTGTCTACCTGTCCTGATCTCCTCAGTTTTGGTTTATGCGCTCAGCGCTACTTTGCGCTGAGACGTTATAACGAAAGCATTGTTTGTGGCTGTCAGATCTGCACCGGCTCTGTGCGCCACAATCTCCTATTGGAGTCAGTCCTCCCCTCCACTATACTAGGGATAGCCTGTTTCCTTGTGCTGGTGTGTGTACCTCCTCCACGCCAGCTCATGCGTTGCGTGCTGACTGTGGAGAATACACCACCAAGCCTTACATTATGATAACCCCATTACCAATACCCATTGTGGGGGGGATCCCCAGAAAGTATGACACTGTTAATTATGGTTCCTGTTCCTTTAAGAAATTTGAAGAACTTAACTCTGAAACAGAAAATGAGTTTTTCTCTGAATGTGCCAGGTTCCTGGCCAATCCCGATCTCCAAGCGACTCCTGTTTCAACCTGGGCACTCCAACTAAGTTATATTTTGTTTAAAGGGGAATTATTCCAGTGGGCATTTGATGTTCTCAATCATTCCGATTTGAAAGAGAGACCGCTGGAATTTCTAGCGTTTGTGATCCATAACTGGTTGCGCATAGATCCATTGCCTTTTCCTCTTAATGAACTCCTGGCAGCAGGCCAATCAGCTTCTCCTTCAATTGCTTGCAAAAATGTTCAGCAAGCAGAAAGTGTTACTGATATTTTTCCTGCAGCCTTGAATAAATCACCAAAAACAGCAGGGTCTAAGGCAAAACGCAAACGTTCTAAGAAACGTGTCCGATCTGCAGAGTCGTTATCCTTAGCGACTGAGACCTATAATGAGATTCTGCCATTAACAGATAATGAAATGCAATTGTCTTTCAGGGGAGTTAAATGGACTTATGAAACTACTAATGAACTTTCCTCCCTGGCTAGGGAAAATAAAGATTTTTGTTTAAAAGAATTATCTGAGTATGATTATGAGGAGATATTACAGAGTATTGAACAAATCAACTTATTTGTGAAGCAAGGAAAGTTTGCATACACTACAGTTCAGCACTTGCTACAGGTATTGGAGATTCTTAGGAATAAGGAATCTGCCAATCACCTGCTAATTAACCCAATATATGTCCCTGCTACAATCATATCTGCAAACCATGATCTGCCTGTTAAGTATGCTTGGAATCCTCCATTTGAGAAAGGAGAGATGGAAGCTCTGGTCAATGAATGGAAGAATGATTCAAGTTCATTTTGTCAATTTTACAGTGCAAAAAGTGAATTAGTATTGAATGCATGCATTAAGTCTGCCTATAACCTAATAAAAACTGGTGTGTGTGGGTATGACTTTGTGGCTCCATTGATTGATGTGTGGGAACTGATTTTGGATGATTTTTATGTGACTCCGAATTCGCAAATTTGGCGTTCTGACCCGCCTGCTTCAGCACCTTTGGCTGATTCAGCAGGTGATTCGGAGCTCTTTTTGTGTGAAATTGAAGTTCCTGCAATTCCACCCTGTACCATGGATAACTCAGTGTTACTTACCAGTAAAACAGAAGCCACTGATACATTCTTAACCTTGCCCTGCGCAAATTTCTCAGCAGAGAATCCAGAGGTCCTGCTGACTTCCGAGTCCAGCCTAGCCAGTACTCATGACTCTTTGTTCAGTGAAACAGACACCAGAAAAATCTTGCCTGCCTCTGCAAACACTTCTGCAGAAATTACCTGTGTTAATAAAGTTCAACTCCTGTCTGATCCAGCAGCTGCCAATAGATGCACTACATCAGTTTCCGAGTCCCAGCAATCCTGTCTAGAAACCTCAGAACCCCAGCATCTGAATTTTCCAATTTTACAAATGAATGGTGATTCAGATGCGCAAACATTGTGTCTTGATCTTCCTGTTTCTACACCTCGCTCTAGTTTCGTGAATAGCTCAGAGCATCTGCTATGTGAACCTGAAATCGCAGAATTATTACCTTGTTCAGAAAATATTCCAGTAAATTTGCCCTGTACCATGAATTGTGCAGTAGATCTCTCCAATGAAACTCAGGTCACAGAATCATTATGCTGTCCAGCAGGTGCTTCCATGGTTTTGCCCTGCAATATGGACTGTTCAGTGATCCTGTCCAGTGAAGCTGTGGTCGCAGAGTCTTATGCTTCACCCAGTACTTTGGATACTTCAAACCCTCTAGCAGAGGAGTCTGAGGCACTGCTTACCTCAGTTGGTGTTGCAGTAATATTCACTTGTCTAGCAGCTGTTTTGGAATTACAGTCTGCTCTAATAAAACTTGATGAATTTCTGCCCAGCAAAGCAGAAGCCATTGAAATATTGTCCTCGTCAGCAAGTGTGTTAGATACCTTGCCCTGTACACAGTCTGATTTAACCAATGTTGTTGAGTCCCTCTCCAGTGTTGTAACAGCCGAGGAACTCCAGCCCTGTCCTCTGAATGTTTCAGAAGTCTTGCCCTGTAACATGGATAATTCTGATTCTCTGGTCAAAATAATAGAAATCTCAGAATTTCAGTCCGGTCTGATGAGTGTTCCTGAAACCCAGCCCTGTATCCTGAAAGATTCTGGTTCTCTGGCCGCTGTGGCAGAGGTTCCAGAGTCCCTTTCCTGTCCAGGGAATTCCTCAGTTTTGCCTAGTCCAGTGGGGGCTGCTGCAATACTGACTTGTTCTGCAGCGCCTCATGAGCTCCAATCCAGTGTATTAGATGAGTCTCTGTCCAGTCCAGAGGTAGTTGTGGAGTCCCTATCTGGTTCAGTGCATACATCAGAAGATTTGTCCTTTCTTGTTAGTGCCCCTGAATCTGATTTGCTACTGACTTTGCTGGAATCAGCGACATCTAAGTCTGATCTTGCATTCTCGTGTAAAAGTCCAGTAGTTGCGAAGTCTAGTCATGATGATTTTTTTTTGGCCAGTCCTGGTTTTGGTCCTGTCTTGGCTGACCCTGAGGCTCACAGTTCCTTGACATGCCCAGAGGTTTCTCTTGTGCCAGTGTGCCCAGATGTTCTTTGTGTGCCAGAATGCCCAAGTGTGTCTAAGGTGTTAGCGTGCTCTGATGCTTCCTTAGTGGGAACATGTTCTGATGTTGCCAGTCTGCCTGCATGCCCAGAGATGGTTCTGGTCCCTGAAAGCCCTGATCTTGATGTTTGTCCTTGTGGCCCTGACTCAGGAATTGCCCTAGGTTCCATAGGGGTTCTTGATAGTTCTCCATGTGAGCCTAAGGGGCGTTCTGACCTATGGGGATCTCTTTGGAGCTTCAAGGTGTTCTGGGAGGTCTCTGAGAAAACTTGTCCTGGTGCCTTGGACTGGTTCAACAGTGGGTTTTGTGTTGGTAAAGACAGTCCCGGTGGGCATTGCAAAGGCTTTGGCGTTTTTGAACGGTTCCTGGAAGGCGGTGGGTATCGCTCAGGGAGTTTCGGAGGGCTTTCTTCTGGAAATCATGGTTCTGATGGGTGTCACACTGGGGCTTGTAGTACTGATGGGCATGGTTCTGTAGGTTCTGGTTCTGATGGGTCCAGTCTTGTGGGGACTGATTCTGGAATTCGGTCTTGCCGGGCTGTCCCGGTCATCATGAATTATCACTCAGACTGTTTTGTTGGGAATTTCAAAGTTTCAGTTTTGAAAAGCGTCTGGAATCCGCTTTTAAGGGCGGGGGTACTGTAATGATCGCTGCTGCAGCAGGTGTTGCTGGAAGTAGTAGTGCTGCAGCTCAGGCAGTTCTGATCTCTTTCCATGCAAGCTGCATAGCTTTGTCTGCCTTTCCCTGCTGTCAGCTTGTGACTGATTATCATTCACCTGTGTGGGAATCTGCATGTCTGCTCCCATTGGATGACCTCAGTATAAAGATCTGCTTCCTGCAGGACTCCTCGGGTTTTCATAGCTTCAGTTTAAGCCTGTCTTGCTGTTGCTTCAGCCCCCGATCGTGTTTCTTGTTCTAAAGATACTTTGCTGGTCTTTGCATCATATATTGGTTCATTGCCCATATATATGCATACCAGCACGTTTATTATTTTCCTTGTATTCGTGTTACGTTGATACATCAGTGTCGCTGATGTATACGTACACGAACTGTTTATATCCTGTATGCAGTTAGTCAGCTTTCCAGCACGTTTTGGTAGTTTGCGCGTATCGTGAGCACCCGTGCTGAGCTAGTATCCTGCTCCTGGTCCTGTTCGTGGATTGCGTTCATCTCTGCGAGGAGATAACGAATCCTTCTGAATCCTGTCCTGTTACCGTTTGTGGATTGCGTTCATCTCTGCGAAGAGATAACGAATCCTTCTGAATCCTGTTCTGTTACTGTTTGTGGATTGCGTTCATCTCTGCGAAGAGATAACGAATCCTTCTGAATCCTGTTCTGTTACCGTTTGTGGATTGCGTTCATCTCTGCGAAGAGATAGCGAATCCTTCTGAGTCCTGTTCCCTGTATTACTCCAGTCCTAGTCAGCGTTCCTGCTTATGTCATATATCGGTTCATTGCCGATATATACATATGTTAGTCAGACGTTACAAATAGTTTCATTGATAGCTGTAATTGTAATACGCTAGGAAAACATACTTATTGTATATTTGTCTGTGTTACGTTCATCTATCTTGATCCTGCTATTTTCTGACTATCCTGTCCTGTCTTTGTGAGGCACACCATCGCTGCAATCGCATTGGCTGCCTCATTCCAGTCTGTCTTGTTTTGGACGCTTGCTGTCGCTAAGTAGCCGCTAGCTAGCAAGCGTTCATTCTGTCTACCTGTCCTGATCTCCTCAGTTCTGGTTTATGCGCTCAGCACTACTTTGCGCTGAGACGTTATAACGAAAGCATTGTTTGTGGCTGTCAGATCTGCACCGGCTCTGTGCGCCACAATCTCCTATTGGAGTCAGTCCTCCCCTCCACTATACTAGGGATAGCCTGTTTCCTTGTGCTGGTGTGTGTACCTCCTCCACGCCAGCTCATGCGTTGCGTGCTGACTGTGGAGAATACACCACCAAGCCTTACAGTCGCAAGTTCAATCTTGCGTGTCGCGAATCTCGGGCTCACTCACAATCCTATCAATACGCATGAACTGACTATGAGGAATGCTATTTCTAATACTAGCGGGGTGAAAACTCCGGTAGTGTAGAGTGGAGTTTCTGTCAGTTGGTTTAGTATACAAATCAGTACAGACAGTGTGACCACTACGACACACAAGGACATCAAGAAACGCCATGTAACGCCACCAACACATAGCGTGTTGGCGGAACAAAGGGTTGAGGTAGACAAAAGTCTCCTCATACAAACCCATGTACAAATTTGCATAGAAAGGGGCCACATGCGATCCCATGGCCGTACCGCGGCGTTGGCCGTAGTACTGCCCACCAAATTCAAAGTAATTGTGCATGAGCACAATCTCCAACAACTGGATCAAAAACTTGCAGTGTGTCTCAGTACAATCTCCGTGCGTGTCATGAGGTACCATCAGGGGCGTCGCTAGCCCTATTTTGGCCTATTTTGCCCGTGCCCCCAATCTGTCCTGGGGTGCCACGGATCTCCCGGCCGCCGCTGCCCCGATCTGCCCTGCTCTGCTGTCCCCGCTGCCATTCAGACCTCGATCAGCACCGGACGACCAGATAGAGCAGGCGCTAGGACCTAGCGGACACCGCTGATATGCGGAAGTGACATCACTTCCGCATATTTGTGCCCGGCGCCCGCTCTATCTGGTCGGGTCACCCGCTGATCCTGAGGTCTGACGCGGCAAGGTAGGTGGGGTGGGGAGCGCGCCTGTCACTCACTACCTAACGGGGGTCCCTGTCACTCACTCACTACCTAATGGGTGTCCCTGCTGTCACTCACTACCTAATGGGGGTCCCTGCTGTCACTCACTACCTAACGGGGGTCCCTGCTGTCACTCACTACCTAACGGGGGTCCCTGCTGTCACTCACTATTTAACTGGGGGTCCCTGCTGTCACTCACTACCTAACGGGGGTCCCCTGCTGTCACTCACTACCTAACGGGGGTCCCTGCTGTCACTCACTACCTAACGGGGGTCCCTGCTCTCACTCACTACCTAACGGGGGTCCCTGCTGTCACTCACTATTTAACTGGGGGTCCCTGCTGTCACTCACTACCTAACGGGAGTCCCTGCTGTCACTCACTACCTAACAGGGGTCCCGGCTGTCACTCACTATCTAAACGGGGATCCCTGCTGTCACTCACTATCTAAACGGGGGTCCCTGCTGTCACTCACTATCTAAACGGGGGTCCCTGCTGTCACTCACTATTTAACTGGGGGTCTGTAACGATCGGTGTCAGCACGCAGAGAGAATCTGATTATTGGTGATCTGCAGTATCACCAAGAATACAGATATATACCTAATTATTGATAATCTGCAGCATCACCGATAATACAGATATATTGCTAACCTCTGGACACCTATATAGTGTGAGTGTTTGGTGCAACAGTAATAACTTTGAGTGAGGACCACCCGAGGAACAGGTGGTCCTTGGCAGTATGAGAAATACCTCCCTTTGGAAGTGCAGAGATCTTGCAGCAGCCTGAGACATCCAAGAGGCGGAGTCCCAGGCTGAATAGCAAAAAGACCCAATGGCAAGTGACCCCTGGAAGATGGGCGTCACAGGCAGGTCTGGAGACTAACACAAATGATAATACAGTTCCCTAGTCTTGGGTGCGAGGTCCGTGGTCTCAGCACCCTGGAACTAGTCTGGAGTATAACACAAATGATAATACAGTTCCCTAGTCTTGGGTGCGAGGTCCGTGGTCTCAGCACCCTGGAACTAGTCTGGAGTATAACACAAATGATAATACAGTTCCTTAGTCTTGGGTGCGAGGTCCGTGGTCTCAGCACCCTGGAACTAATCTGAAGTATAACACAAATGATAATACAGTTCCCTAGTCTTGGGTGCGAGGTCCGTGGTCTCAGCACCCTGGAACTAGTCTGGAGTATAACACAAATGATAATACAGTTCCCTAGTCTTGGGTGCGAGGTCCGTGGTCTCAGCACCCTGGAACTATTCTGGAGTATAACACAAATGATAATACAAACTCCCTAGTCTGGGTGTGAGGTCCTTGGTCTCTACACCCTGGAACTAGTCTGAATAACAATACAATGATGAACAAAAGTAATGATGAACAAAAGTGTGAATTCCCAGGTCCTCCTGGTTCAAACACACTGTAGGATCTGACTATGGTCTGAATGCTTCCACGTAAGTGTTCGCAATTGCTGACAACCAGCAACTGGCAAGCAAGCTATATATATAGTTGCAGGACTCTGCCGCCCCGCCCGAGCCACTCAGCCAATCAGGAGTCCAGCAGGAATCAGCTGATCGTCCTGATCAGCTGATCCATCTCCTGCTGGCATAAAGGTCCTGACTTCTGGCTCGTGATAGTTCTCCATCCAGGTGCACTAACAGACCCAGCCACACCAGACGCACACTGCTGCGTGCAAACCGCCGCGTTGGACGCGGAAACAGCCGCCTTGCTGCCAGTACATGCAGCGGTTTTTCCGTGATCTATCATATTATCAGACGCATGCTGCTGCGTACAAACCGCCGCGCTGGACGCGGAGCCAGCCGCCTTGCTATCAGTACACGCGGCGGCTTTTCCGCGTTTTCTCACAGAGTCCCTGCTGTCACTCACTATCTAACTGGGGTCCCTGCTGTCACTCACTACCCAACTGGGGGTCCCTGCTGTCACTGACTACCCAACTGGGGGTGCCTGCTATCACTCACTACCCAACTGGGGGTCCCTGTCACTCACTACCTAACTGGGGGGTGCCTGTCACTACCTAACTGGGGGGTGCCTGTCACTACCTAAACTGGGGGGCTCCTGTCACTACCTAAACTGGGGTACTCCTGGCGCTACCTTAACTAGGGGGCACCTGTCGCTACCTAAACTATCCAGGCCAGCCAGCCCAGCATCACCACCAGCCAACCAGCCCAGAATCACTATCAAAAAGGCCACAGCATCACCACCAGTCAGGCCAGCATGTACTTCAACCAGCCAAGCACAGCCCAGCATCACTGCCAGCCAACCCAGCCACAACATCGGCCACAGCATCACCGCCAGCCAGGCCACAGCATCACTGCCAGGCCTTTCAGCTCACACATCGTCCCCAATCCAGCCAAAAACAGTATTGCCAGGTACAGCGGCCAGTAATGGAGAATTTAGAAGCCAGGTGAGAGGTGTCTACCATATTAAGGGGGCATTCTGCCTATTTATGTGAAATGCTGTCTATTTATGTGCCTCATGACTGCTGAATTTGTCTTGTTGGGGGCCTCATGATTGCTGAATTTGTCTTGTTGAGGGCCTCAAGAATGCTGAATTTGTCTTGTTGGGTGCCTCATGATTTGTTGGGGGCCTCATGATTGCTGAATTTGTCTTGTTGGGGGCCTCACGCTTGCTGACTTTGTCATGTTGGGGGCCTCATGATTGCTGAATTTGTCTTGTTGGGGGCCTCATGATTTCTGAATTTGTCTTGATAGGGGCCTCATGATTGCTGAATTTGTCTTGTTGGGGGTCACATGATTGCTAACTGCGAGACTATGGGACAGTGCAGTTTCTAGGCTAAAATGTACCCAGGGCGATGGTGTAAAAATTGCGCCCCCCCGGAGCAAGGTATGGGTGCCCGCAGTATAGGTTTGCCAGGTCTAGTTGCACTTAGTATAGGTCCCCCCAGTATAGGTAGCCAGGCATAGGTGAGCCAGTATAGTTGCCCCCGCTATAGGTTAGCCAGGTAGGTGCCTCCAGTATAGATAGCCAGTATAGTTGCCCCCAGTATAGGTTAGATAGGCAGGCGCCCCCGGTATAAGTTAGATAGGTAGGTGCCCCAGTACAGGTTAGCTAGGTGGGTGCCTCTAATATAGGTAGCCAGAATAGTTGCCTCCAGCATAGGTTAGATAGGTAGGTGCCCCCAGTATAGGTTATTTAGGTAGGTGTCTCCAATATAGGTAGCCAGTATGGTTGCCACCTGTATAGGCTAGCTAGGTAGGTAGGTGCCCCCAATACAGGTTAGATAAGTGCCCCCAGTATAGGTTAGATAGGTAGCTGCCCCCCAGTATAGGTAAGATAGGTAGCTGCCCCCCATTATAGGTTAGATAGGTAGCTGCCCCCCAGCGTAGGTTAGATTAGGTAGCTGCCCCCCAGCATAGGTTAGATAGGTAGCTGCCCCCCAGCGTAGGTTAGATAGGTTGCTGCCCCCCAGTGTAGGTTGGATAGGTAGCTGCCCCACCGTGTAGGTTAATTAGGTAGGTGCCTCCCAGTATAGGTTAGATAGGTAGCTGCCCCCCAGTGTAGGTTAGATTAGGTAGGTGCCCCCCAGTATAGGTTAGATAGGTAGCTGCCCCCCAGCGTAGGTTAGATTAGGTAGCTGCCGCCCAGCGTAGGTTAGATAGGTAGCTGCCCCCCAGTGTAGGTTAGATAGGTAGCTGCCACCCAGTGTAGGTTAGATTAGGTAGGTGCCCCCCAGTATAGGTTAGATAAGGTATGTGCCCCCCAGTATAGGTTAGATAGGTACCTGCCCCCCAGTGTAGGTTAGATAGGTAGCTGCCCCCAGTATAGGTTATTTAGGTAGGTGTCTCCAATATAGGTAGCCAGTATGGTTGCCACCTGTATAGGCTAGCTAGGTAGGTAGGTGCCCCCAATACAGGTTAGATAAGTGCCCCCAGTATAGGTTAGATAGGTAGCTGCCCCCCAGTATAGGTAAGATAGGTAGCTGCCCCCCAGTATAGGTTAGATAGGTAGCTGCCCCCCAGCGTAGGTTAGATTAGGTAGCTGCCCCCCAGCATAGGTTAGATAGGTAGCTGCCCCCCAGCATAGGTTAGATAGGTAGCTGCCCCCCAGTGTAGGTTGGATAGGTAGCTGCCCCACCGTGTAGGTTAATTAGGTAGGTGCCCCCCAGTATAGGTTAGATAGGTAGCTGCCCCCCAGTGTAGGTTAGATTAGGTAGGTGCCCCCCAGTATAGGTTAGATAGGTAGCTGCCCCCCAGCGTAGGTTAGATTAGGTAGCTGCTCCCCAGCGTAGGTTAGATAGGTAGCTGCCCCCCAGTGTAGGTTAGATAGGTAGCTGCCCCCCAGTGTAGGTTAGATTAGGTAGGTGCCCCCCAGTATAGGTTAGATAAGGTATGTGCCCCCCAGTATAGGTTAGATAGGTATCTGCCCCCCAGTGTAGGTTAGATAGGTAGCTGCCCACCAGTGTAGGTTAGATAGGTAGGTGCCCCCCAGTGTAGGTTAGATAGGTAGCTGCCCCCCAGTGTAGGTTAGATTAGGTAACTGCCCCCCAGTATAGGTTAGATTAGGTAGCTGCCCCCCAGCGTAGGTTAGATTAGGTAGGTGCCCCCCAGTATAGGTTAGATTAGGTAGCTGCCCCCCCAGCGTAGGTTAGATTAGGTAGGTGCCCCCCAGCGTAGGTTAGATAGGTAGATGCCCCCCCAGTGTAGGTTAGATTAGGTAGGTGCCCCCCAGTATAGGTTAGATTAGGTAGCTGCCCCCAGCGTAGGTTAGAGGTAGGTGCCCCCCAGTATAGGTTAGATTAGGTAGCTGCCCCCCAGCGTAGGTTAGATTAGGTAGGTGCCCCCCAGTATAGGTTAGATTAGGTAGCTGCCCCCCAGCGTAGGTTAGACTAGGTAGGTGCCCCCCAGCTTAGATTAGATAGGTAGCCGTCCCCCCTAATGTAGGGGGGAGCCGGAGTCGCGGGGAGGGCAGCCCGACCTCTCCCTCCCTCTCCTGGGCCGCCCTCCGTGCTCCCCCCTCAGACGCATACTCAGGCAGGAAGCGCCGCTGTTTACAACTCACCTCATTGGCTCCAAGCGCTGCTCTCTCGCGCACGTTAGTGCGCCTGTAACGTCTTAGTGTGTAAGCAGCCTTAGCAAACAAATAATGCTAACAGCATTGATATTGTCCCTGTGGAACTAGGCATAATAAACATATAATACAGGTCAATGATAAAATGCGGACATATCACAGTTTAGATTTCCAAAAAGCAGTGTGTACATACTTAATATACAAAAACAAGGTATCATTATACAGGTGGCAAGAATCAGAAGATCTTTGATGCCATATTAAAGGTAAGTGGTTGGCATTAAACAGCGAGAGCAGTGTTTCGAAGAGTTTGCGTTTCGGCCAGGGATAGCCAAGGCTGCCAGATTTTAGTGAAAGATAATGTTACATAGTTACATAGTTATTTTGGTTGAAAAAAGACATACGTCCATCGAGTTTAACCAGTACAAAGTACAACTCCAGCCCGTCCCCCACATACCCCTGTTGATCCAGAGGAAGGCGAAAAAACCCCCACAAGGCATGGTCCAATTAGCCCCAAAAGGGAAAAATTCCTTCCTGACTCCAGATGGCAATCAGATAAAATCCCTGGATCAACATCATTAGGCATAACCTAGTAATTGTAGCCATGGATGTCTTTCAACGCAAGGAAAGCATCTAAGCCCCCTTTAAATGCAGGTATAGAGTTTGCCATAACGACTTCCTGTGGCAATGCATTCCACATCTTTATCACTCTTACTGTAAAGAACCCTTTCCTAAATAAATGGCTAAAACGTTTTTCCTCCATGCGCAGATCATGTCCTCTAGTCCTTTGAGAAGGCCTAGGGACAAAAAGCTCATCCGCCAAGCTATTATATTGCCCTCTGATGTATTTATACATGTTAATTAGATCTCCTCTAAGGCGTCTTTTCTCTAGACTAAATAAACCCAGTTTATCTAACCTTTCTTGGTAAGCGAGACCTTCCATCCCACGTATCAATTTTGTAGCTCGTCTCTGCACCTGCTCTAAAACTGCAATATGTTTTTTGTAATGTGGTGCCCAAAATTGAATTCCATATTCCAGATGTGGCCTTACTAGAGAATTAAACAAGGGCAATATTATGCTAGTATCTCGAGTTTTTATTTCCCTTTTAATGCATCCCAAAATTTTGTTCGCTTTAGCTGCAGCGGCTTGGCATTGAGTACGATTATTTAACTTGTTGTCGATGAGTACTCCTAAGTCCTTCTCCAAGTTTGATGTCCCCAACTGTATCCCATTTATTTTGTATGGTGCTAGACCATTGGTACGACCAAAATGCATGACTTTACATTTGTCAACATTGAACTTCATCTGCCATGTATGTGCCCATATAGCCATCCTATCCAGATCCTGTTGCAATATGACACTATCTTCCTGAGAGTTGATGATTCTGCACAATTTTGTATCATCTGCAAAAATAGCAACATTGCTCATTACTGCATCTACTAGGTCATTAATAAATAAATTGAAGAGCACTGGACCCAGTACAGACCCGTGTGGGACCCCACTGCTAACAGTCTCCCATTTTGAGTACGATCCATTGACCACAACTCTTTGTTTTCTGCCCATTAGCCGGTTCCCTATCCATGCACACAAACTCTTCCCCAGTCCTTGCATCCTCAACTTTTGCACCAGACTTCTGTGGGGAACAGTGTCGAAGGCCTTTGCAAAGTCCAAGTATATCACATCTACAGCATTCCCAATATCCATATTAGCATTCACTACCTCATAAAAGCTGAGCATGTTAGTCAAACAGGACCTGTCTTTAGTAAACCCATGTTGATGCTGAGAAATAAGATTATTTTCTACTATGAAATAAGATTATTTTCTACTATGAAGTCATGTATAGTATCTCTTAGTAACCCCTCAAATAGTTTGCATACAACTGATGTTAAGCTTACAGGTCTATAATTTCCTGGATCAGATTTTTTGCCCTTCTTAAATAATGGGAAAATGTGGGCTGTACGCCAATCCACTGGGACTCTGCCAGTTGCAAGAGAGTCACAAAAGATAAGATAAAGGGGCTTAGCTATAACTGAACTTAATTCCCTTAGGACCCGAGGATGCATGCCATCCGGGCCAGGTGCCTTGTCTATTTTTAATTTATTTAGTCTTGCCTTTACTTCTTCCTGCGTTAAGTATTTAATATTACAGTTAGAAGATTGAGACTCTTCTGCCTCTGTAATTTGCAACAGTGCTGTTTCCTTTGTGAAGACAGAAGCAAAGAAAGCATTTAATAACTCTGCCTTACCTTGGTCATCCACCATTGAGTTCCCACCCTCATCCTTTAGGAGTCCTATACAGTCAACCTTTCTTTTTTTAGAGTTGATGTACTTGTAAAACTTTTTTTGGGTTAGATTTGATATCCCTAGCGATTTGATTTTCAGCTTCGATCTTTGCCAGCCTAATTTCTTTTTTACAAATTTTATTGCACTCCTTATAATTGCTTAGTGCAGCCTCGGTCCCCTCCTGTTTTAGGACCTTATAGGCATTCCTTTTCATCTTCATTTTATCCCTAACCTTTCTATTCATCCATAGAGGCCTTTTTTTATTCCTAGACATTTTGTTTCCATATGGGATATACATACTACAATATTGATTGAGAATAAGTTTAAAAGCTTGCCATTTCCCTTCAGTGTCCTCCCCTTGTAGTACATTATCCCAGTTCACCAAACTTAGTGCCTGCCTAATTTGATTGAACTTTGCTTTTCTAAAATTCATAGTTTTAGTGGTCCCGCTGCCCCGCGGCCTATCAGTCACCAGATCAAACGTTATCATGTTGTGATCTCTATTTCCCAAATGTTCTTGAACCTGCACCTTTGATACATTATCTGGTCTATTAGAAATGATCAGATCCAGTAACGCATTCCCCCTACTTGGTTCCGTTACCATTTGAGTCAAGTAATTGTCCTGTAGTGCTGCCAGAAATCTGCTGCTTTTACCAGAATGGGTAGCCTCAATACCCCAGTCAATGTCTGGAAAGTTGAAGTCGCCCATAATTATGACCTCATTTTTACTTGCAGCTTTTTCAATCTGCTGTAGTAATCGCAGTTCTGCAGCTTCATTAATAAGAGGTGGTCTGTAGCATACCCCAATAAGCAATTGGCAACTTTTATTTCCACCATGAATATTTACCCAAACGGACTCCACATCTTCGCAATCTTCCTCCATCTGATCGTTGAGGACAGCTGTAAAAGAATTCTTAACAAAGAGACAAACCCCTCCACCTTTTTTCCCTGTTCTATCCCTCCTAAACACATTGTATCCTTTTAAATTAGCTATCCAGTCATGGCTTTCCCACAATGTCATAGCCTTTGTCATTCAGAATAAACTCTAGTTCGTCTATTTTATTTGCAAGGCTCCGAGCATTGGTTACCATGCACTTTATATTTTTACCACCACATTTACCAATTTTGTTTACACGAAATGGGCTACTTGAAGTTTTACCAACCTCCTTAATCTTTACACTGTCCCCACCCCCCTCTCCACCCCCCATAATGTTAGGCTCCCACTGTCTTTTTACCTTATCTTGTCTACTTATTGAGACTTTATCCTCCCGCCTCCCCCCAGATCCTAGTTTAAAATCTCCTCCAACCGTTTAGCCATCTTCTCCCCCAATGCAGCTGCACCCTCCCCATTAAGGTGCAGCCCATCCCTGCTGTAGAACCTGTAGCCGACTGCAAAGTCTGCCCAGTTCTCCAGGAACCCAAACCCTTCCTTCCTACACCAATTTCTCAGCCACTTATTTAACTCCCTAAGCTCCCTCTGTCTCTCAGATGTAGCATGTGGCACTGGCAGTATTTCAGAGAACACCACCTTGGAGGTCCTTGCTTTAAGTTTATCTCCAAGTACCTGAAAATCATTTTTGAGGACCTTCCATCTCCCACTAACTTTGTCATTGGTGCCAATGTGTACAATGACAGCCGGGTCTTCCTCAGCCCCACCCAATAATCTGTCAATTCTTTCCGCTACATGCCGAACCCGAGCACCCGGGAGGCAACAGACTGTACGGCATTCACGGTTTCTTCGACAGATTACCCTATCTGTGCGCCTAATAATTGAATCCCCTACCACCAGTACCTGTCTAGCCTTAGCTGCACTCCTATTCCCTTTCTCGTTACAGCAGTCTGCCCCTTGGTTTCTAAGGAGCACATCCTGCTGCAGCATTGCTACTCCTGAATCATCCTCCCCAATATTACGCAAACAAGCATACTTATTAGTGAGGGACAACTCGGGACTAGCCTCCCTGCCACTTTTTCCCCTACCCCTTCTAACTGTGACCCAAGTAGCGGCTACCTCTGCTTCTTGCTCCGGCTTTACTCCACCAACCTCATCTTCACCAATTCCATCCAGTGTCTGGATCGTGAGATCCAAGCTCATCTCCATGTTGTGTATGCGTCTCAGTGTTGCGAGATGCTTATTTAGTTCTGCGACTTTCGCCTCTAACTGAGCAACACGCACACACCCAGGGCAACAGTAAACACCCTCAATCCGCTGATCAAGGCATGCATACATGTCACAGGATGTACACTGTACAGCATAGTCCAACATGATGACTATTGTGTGGGGAAATGTCTCATAGCAATTGTTAATGTTGAGTCATTAACAATTGCTATGAGACATTCGTTTATGTCATTAATTATTAGTTTAGTTAGAGTTATAGATAGGGTATACAACATATTTTTTGGTATATAAGATGCACTTTTTCTCCCTCAAAAAAGTTCCTGCATCTTATATGCCAAATACAGGATGTCCTCAACTTACAAAAGCCCACCGATACGAACTGCTGCAATGTCGGGGACTCCCTGATCCCCTAGTGTTGGCTTCTGCTGATGATGCGATCAGCAGAAGCAGACACTAGTTGAGCCAACGCTTTGATTAACGCTGGAGCCGTGGATGAGGTGAGCTTCACCGCCACTACGTACATTTATGCAAGGGAAGCGGAGGAGACATGGAGGGAGGGAAGAGGACACGGGGACAGAAGAGGGCACACGGGGTGCAAAGGAGGACACAAGGCGACATATAGGGAGAAAAGGACGACACAGGGGGACACATGGGGCAGCAAAGGAGGACAAAGGGGTACACACAGGGGGAGAAAAGGAGGACACAGGGGGACACATGGGGGACAAAAACGGATACAGGAGGACACAATAATTGGGGGAAAACCACAAGATGCTCCTGGACCATGGGGGAGAAATAGAGGAAACAGGGGGACACATAGGGGAGCAAAGGATGACACAGAGGGACAGAAGGGGACACACAGGGTGCAAAGGAGGACACGGGGAGACAGAAGGGGACATATAAGGGACAGAAGCGGACACATGGAGGACACAATAATTGGGGATAACATCTACAAGAAGTTCCTGGACCATACACGCACCAGGTTTAGGATATTTTCCCCCCTGGTTTGTGCCTTGTAAACCTAGGTCTTCAAAATCAGAATCATTTATTTCGCCAAGTAGAACGGGGGTTGTACCCGTGATTATTTTTGGCACATACAGAGTCGGTGATAGTACAGTAACATACAGTAGAAATTAGAGGTGGGATGACAAATCCGTCAAATTCACAAATCCCTTGAGTCTTGTAAAAGATGTCACAGAGGGCCATTTCAGGTCTACCATAATTCTGTGCTGACATACAGGACAAAGAGAATCCACTTTGGAATGGATAATATGTATGCAAGAATCATCCTTGCTGCGCTCTCAAATAATCACAACGCAGTAAGAAAATAAGCTGAGGTTACAAAAAGACTCATCTTGGTGGAGAGTTGGGCTCTAAGGGCTTGTTCACACTAGGGGCGTTTTTGACATTTTTTAAGCGCCATTGATTTTCAAAATCGCCGTGAAAGCGCTCGTGCAATGATTCTCTATGACAAAGTTCACATCTGAGCGGTTCGTTTCCGATCCACTCAGAAAAGCGGTACATGGGCCATTTTTGAGGCGATTCAGCCTCAATGGAAGGTATAGGAAAAAGCAAAACGCTCACAAAATCGCATTGTGCAGCGATTGCGTGAGCATTTTTGACGCCAGTTCCCTTCCTGACTTACGGCAGGAAGTGAAAAAACGCAATCGCTCTGCAAAAGCACTTAACAAAAACGTCCAACGCACAGAAGTAGTTTAAATTTTTTTGAAAAAAAACGCCCAAAGCGAATGGCCACGCAAGCGGAATGCAATGGGAACAAGGCCTTAGAGAGTGAAATTCTCAGCTCCTGTGAGCTGTCACATAAAGATTTGACGGTCACCCGCAGCTTCCACCAGCAGCATGCGCAGACCTCCCGCACATGCGTAATAGACTCAGACTGGACCCGACTGAGCTTGTTACTGTCATACCACAGGAGGACAGCGTGGGACTCAGACGAGCTTATGCTGCTGGAGGAAGCCGCGGGTGAGTATCTAATCTTCGTTATGTGACAGCTCTGGTTTCCTTTAACCTCTTGAGGACTGCAGTGTTAAACTCCCCTAAAGACAAGGCCATTTTATGTAAAATGGGCCACTGCAGCTTTAAGGCCAAGCTGCAGGGCAGCGCAACACAGCACACAAGTGATTTCCAGCCCCCCCCCCCCCCCCTTTTCTCCCCACCAAAAGAGCTCTCTGTTAGTGGGGTCTGATCGCTCCCAGTGTTTATTTTTTATTATTTAAATATTTTTATTTATGTTTTTAATAAATTTTACTATTTTTAAAAAATATTTTTACCCTAGACCCTCCCTCACTGTGATCAGCTGTCATAGGCTCCAGCCTATGACAGTCGATCACCTTCAGGTCTCCCAGGGGGACAGCCGTGTCACATGGCTGTCCCCAGTACAGCGCTGCTGCTGATCGCAGCACTGTACTATGTAATTAGACAATGGTTTTGCTGTCTAACAGTCTCCTGAGCGGCTATCACCGCTCGGAGACTGATGGCGGAGTTCCACTCCACCTACCAACAGGAGATGCGCGCGCAGCCTGCGCACGATCTCCTGCAAACTGCCGCCCCAGGACTTTACGTCGATTGGCGTTAGGCGGCTCTGGGGCTGCCGCGGCCACGCCCATCGGCGTGACGCGGTCGGCAAGCAGTTAAGCAGGAAGCAATCAAGATTTAGGTCATCTACCTGATTTTGGGAGCTTGATAATGTTATATAATTTTTATTGCATTAACTTAATTTTTTACATCTGTTTGTGATCAATGTTGTTCAAGTGTTGAACAGCATTGTTGTATAGGACCATGTTGCCATGTTCTGGTTCAAAG
Source organism: Hyperolius riggenbachi (assembly GCF_040937935.1). Lineage (NCBI taxonomy): Eukaryota > Metazoa > Chordata > Amphibia > Anura > Hyperoliidae > Hyperolius > Hyperolius riggenbachi. Next base: position 191,782,688 of record NC_090650.1, on the reverse strand, counting down.
GGATATTCACCATGCCTAAATATAATTTTCTGTCTGTATCTGGAAGGGAGTCCTGGAATATTATATTTAGTTGATACATGCTGTTATTTTCAGCCTAGTTCAGTGATCTGCAAACTTGGCTTTCCTTCCCATTTCCATGGCAGCCATACTACGGGGTTAGTCCCGCCTCCTAACCCCTACAGGACCTATCAGTATAAATTTCCCACTCTGCCCCCTCCAAGGTGCTTTTTTTTCCCGTCCTAACTACAGGACTATCACTTAGGATTACTTTTGAGTTGTTTTTTTTAAATAGCGTTTTTTCTTTTTGCCTACCTGGCTGTATTAGAGTGTACAGCAGCCGTGCAGCTTGCCTCCCTGCGCGAAGCCTCCGCCGTTTGATTTTAAACAAATCTAGGCGGCAGGGTTCCCCTCTTTCTTGTCTGATCTTTCTGGGGGTTCAACAGGAAGGAGTGGAGCGGAGGGCGCCGTAAACCAGCGCGAAACGAGCGGGCGGCAGTGAAGATCCAGCGTGCGGCTCAGGCTGGAGCGCATACACCTTCCGGGGTCAAGCTTCCGGATGCGGAAGCACTTCCGGGTCAAGATGGCGTCTGAGTCAAATAGCCGGCCAGCAATGAAAGACGCCGCAGTCTGCAGGAGAGTCGCTGGGGGTTGGACTGCTCCAGACTGTGCGGAACCATTGTCGGCTGGATCAATAATTCATCCCTGCGTGAGGCAGGTAGGTGACAACTTCTAAAGAGGTTTACAGCAATCCAATCCAATGCTCCATTAGCTAAGCAAGGATTTCTGTTGCAGGATCAGCTACATTGTCCACTGAATCAAGCACTGCACAAGCATTTAAAGGTACAACCCTTCTATTTTTTTATAATTTGTCCGCACAATATCTTTCACGCTCCTCACTGCATATCCCCCCTTCTTTAGCTAATTGCTGAAGGAAGATGGAGGATGCTGCCGCTCGCGAAACAGATCAGGCACAGGATGATAGGTGGGCACGGTTTATTAATTTTTTTTCTGTGTTTTTATAACCAACACATATACTGTATTTTTTTGAGGTCAGAGACTCAGTAAGTAACAGAAATATTTATTTCTGTTTTTACACAGACATGCTCAAGGGGAAGAGGATACTTCCGCCCAGAGGAAAGATTCATCATCACGATCTAGTAGATCGGGAAAATCACAGCCCCATAGAAAATCTAGTTCTGACACTCGTTCAGAGAGGATCAAGCAAGCCTTGCTGGGCCTGTGGACAACCTTGTATGCGGGGGAAGCTAGTATGCGCGGACTGTTTTTATACCATTCCCATGGAGGAAGAACCTGATCAGGATCTGCCCTCATTAGTCCGGGACATTGTTCAGCAGTCCTTGGCGGAGCAATTCGTTTCTGAGGGTACACTCCAGTACACACCCTGAGGAAACGCCCTAAGCGGCGTGAAACGCGTCGGTGGGCGGAGCTACGCCACGTCTGGCCAGGACTGGAAACCTCACGTACTATATGGGAAGTCTGAGATGCGGAAGACGCTGAAGCGAGGAGGAAAGGTGGTAGCGGAGACCCAGGAAACAAGCAGGCTGGACGCAGCCGTCATAGGGTCCGCACACCGCCGCTCAGCGTGAACCCCTCAGCCGGCCATAGCCTTCGGACAGCTGTTGGTGACGATTCACAAGCAGAGGGAGCGGTGAGATATTTGTCCATTATCCTCTCAAAGCAACACCGGACTGTGTTTGGTTGCCATGTTTATGCATATACAAACAGGAAAGCGGCTTGCTGTTTTTCATCTTAAAGCTATCTTGCACTAATATCTGCTTATTGCTTGCCTACTAATATAAACTGGACTGAACTTTCATTACTCTGAAAAGGATATTGCCATTTACTTGTGCTAACAGCCCAGGACTATTTAAACACTATCCTAGTTGGTATTTATCATACAGTGCACTAAACAGCCCGGTGGTACCACCTTAGGTAAGCGTGTATGTTGCTGACATGTCTGTATATGTGAAAGTGTGAATGGTTTCTTAAACTAAAAGCTGGCCAGCAAAGTGGACTAACTAGCTCCGCAACGTGTCCATTGATTTTATTTATTTCCATTCCCCTGTTATCCCTATCCCCAACTGTTTTAACAATTTTGATAACTCTCGAAATAAAGAATTTGATATTTTTTCACTAAACACACGTAAGACCATTAATATAATATATTCTACTGATCAGACTGGTTGTGTATTAAAGTGCAGTGCTGCAAATTTTGCATATAGTACCGTAAGGGACTACTGTCCACTATTAATAGATGCTGCAGCACGCACTCTTATGCAGATCCATGAGGTTTAGTCACCTCTAATATTAAGAGGTACACTCCAGTATACCAGAGGGACGGAAGGTTCCACAAGTTATGATTTGCCTGAGGAGACTGGAAGTCTTGCGGTCGGATTCGACTTTTCCCTAGTAGACCCCTTTGTGAGATCAGTCAGGGAAGCAATACAGTGGGAGGAACCAGAGGAGCCGCCCACAAAAGTGAGACGCTACTACCCACATCTAAAAAAGAGACCTCTATCCTTCCCTGTGATGGAAGAAGTGACGGAACTAATCCAAGAGGAATGGGCTAAGGTGGACAGGAAGATGTCTATGACTAATAAGTTATCAAAACTGTATCCTATGGAAGGAGATATAATTACCCAATTGGACACCCCGCCAACAGTAGATGCATCAGTCATCCGCCTGGCAAAACATGTAACATTACCCTTAGAGGATGCTGTATCGTTTCGAGAACCTCTGGAGAGGAAAGTAGATTTCGATTTGAAGAAACTCTATACGTCGGTCGGAGGGGCATGCAAACCTGCGATTGCCCTTACTTCCGTATCTCGAGCAATCAGGGCATGGACCGACAACCTGGATGGAGCAATACAGTCCAATGTGGATCGTAGAACTCTATCAAAAGCTTTAGAAGAATTCAGAATCGCGGCTGATTTCATCAGCGAAGCAGCATTTGATGTAATTAGGGGTAATGTCAGAGGAATTATTCACGCAATCACAGCTAAGAGGGCGATGTGGCTAAGGCCTTGGTCAGCAGACGCCAACTCAAAGACGTCATGGTGCAAAATACCTTATGACGGTAGGAACTTGTTCGGGCCCAAGATGGACACGGCCATATCCAGGGTGACTGGGGGTAGATCGGGTCTTCTTCCCCAGGATAGACGTCAAAGAAAGTTTAAACCTAATGATAAAAGATCTTTTCAGAATAGATCAGGTGACTTCCGAGCTTCCAGGAGGAAAGAGTCCTTTCGGAAAAACTGGCAGGGAACACAATCCTCTTTGGCAAGATTCAATAAACAACGAAATCCCAACCCTAGCACCTCAACTGCCAAATCATTCTGAAGGGGAGCCCGCCCCTCTGGAACCGGTGGGGGGATGGCTTCAGAGATTTGCGAACCTATGGGCGGAGAGAATAGGAGACAACTGGGTCACGAACACGCTGGCATTGGGACACGCATGGAAATTCAAGCAGCACCCGCCAGAAACTCGGTTCGTCGCTACAGCAGTCCCGAAATCACCTCAGAAAGCACAGATTCTGTTCGAGTATGTACAGGAACTACTTCAGAAAAGGGCGATTGTACAGGTACCCTCAATGGAAAGATTCAGAGGGCTCTACTCCCCCCTCTTTTTTGTAACAAAAAAAAACAGCGCAATTAAGACCTGTTCTAGATCTCCGACTACTAAACAACCACATTCTGCAGGACAAATTCAGAATGGAGTCACTGCAGACGATTATACCTACGATACAGTTGAACGATTGGTTGTTGTCGGTAGACCTGGCCGACGCATACCTCCACATTCCAGTACACCGCAACTTTTAAAAATATCTCAGGTTTGCTGTACAGGATGCTCACTACCAATTCCAGGTTTTACCGTTTGGCATTTGCACTGCACCCAGGACCTTTACAAAGATCCTAGTCACGCTAATAGCTCTACTGCGACAACAGAGCATCCATCTACACCACTACTTAGACGACATACTGCTAATTGCGCCATCACAAGTCGAACTAGTTCGACACAGACGTATTCTTCTACAAACGCTCAGCCAATTTGGCTGGCTGGTGAACTGGAGCAAGAGTCAGCTACAGCCAACACAAAGAATTATATTTCTAGGAGCGGAGCTGGATACACGAAGGAATGCTGTCGCACTGCCGAAGAAAAATATAGAGTCTACTATAGTGATGATAGAGAGGGTGATGGCTGTATCATCTCTAACAGCGAGACAATTCTTAGCAGTCCTGGGAACACTTACGTCAATGATTCCCATGGTGAAGTGGGCAAGATGGAACATGAGACAGATGCAGAAATCATTTCTCGATCAGTGGACCGGGGTAGATTATCAACAAAGGATACTGCTTCTGCCGGAGGTAAAATTAAGTCTTGCCTGGTGGACACGGAGAAAGAACCTAAGCAAGCATCACCAGCTGAACCAAGACCCCCCAGTGGTAGTAACCACAGACGCCAGTCTCTGGGGATGGGGGGCGCATATGCAATACCAGTATGCCCAGAACAGATGGCACCAGGATGTAACAGGTATCCCGGCCAACATTTTGGAGATGAGAGCCGCATTCAGGGCCCTCAAACACTTTGCCAGCAGTATAGAGGGCAAGAGAGCAATACTCCGAATGGACAACACCACGGCTGTAGCATACATACAGAACCAGGGAGGCACACACAGCCGAACACTCCTCAGGGAGGTGGAACCCATAATGTGCTGGGCCCAACAACATCTGCTACATCTTCAGGCAGTGCACATTCCGGGGGTAAGGAACCAGATGGCGGATTACCTCAGTCGCGGATGGATGGACAACAAAGAGTGGAGCCTCAAGAAAGAGGTATTTCAGATGATCTGCGATACGTGGGGCATACCCCAGATCGACCTGATGGCGACCCCGTGGAACACGAAATGCCACAGGTTCTTTTCGAGGTACAAATACCCGCAGGCGGCGGGATAGGATGCCCTCTCACTACCTTGGGACTTCCAGATATCATACATCTTCCCTCCTATTCCACTAATACACAGAGTACTGAGGAAGATAAAACAGGAACAGGGGATTATAATAATGGTGGCCCCTTACTGGCCACGCAGGCCCTGGTTCCCGCTACTCCAGAAGTTATCTACTACACCTCCGATCACGCTACCATGTGGAGGAGAGTTACTGACACAGGGACAGGTGGTTCATCCGTATCCACGAATTCTCAATTTAATGGCCTGGAGACTGAGAGGGGAAAGCTGCAGGAGTTAGGCTGCTCAACGGATGTGATCGAGACTCTTTTAAGATCCAGGAAGGCTACTACCAACAATACATATCATAGAACGTGGAAGCGATTTCTGTCATTCCTGAGCGAAAGAAATTTAAGTATCGCCGGAATACAGGTCAATAACATTCTAGATTTCCTTCAGAAGGGTTTGGACATGGGTCTGGGCCTGAGTACAATCAAGACACAAATTTCAGCCATATCAGCGCTTACACATCACAGATGGGCCTTTGACCCGTTAGTCGTACAGTTCATACAAGCCGTGACAAAAATAAGACCACCCAGGAAGACCTGGTATCCCCAATGGGACTTACCCCTTGTATTAAATGGCCTAACCAAGTCACCCTTTGAGCTGGCAGCAGAATGTTCTCTCTTTAACCTCACTCTAAAAATAGTATTTCTGACAGCAATCACTTCTGCTAGGAGAGTGTCAGAGCTACAGGCACTTAGCTGCGACCCACCAAACACGCAATTCTTTCCGGACCGGGTAACCTTGAGACCAGTCGACCAATTTATTCCCAAAGTAGCGACTGGATTCCACTTCAGCCAAGAGTGGAATCTACCATCCTTCTCAGATGTCACAGCAGAATTTCCGGATGCACTAAATGTCCCACTAATTCTGAAAGACTACATCGAGCGGACAAGGGAGCTCCGCTCTACTAGAAGGCTATTTGTAATTCCAGCCGGATATAGAAGAGGGCAGCCGGCAACTACCAAAACAATAGCCACTTGGCTGGTAAGGGCCATAAAGATGGCATACAGAACCATGGGGGTGACTCCTCCTGAGGAGGTCACAGCCCACTCCACTAGATCAGTTGCCTCATCATGGGCTGCACTAGTAAAGGTACCCCCTGAAGTAATTTGCAAGGCGGCTAACTGGTCATCAGAAAATACTTTTATAACTCACTACAAAGTACATCTGGGGGGATTGTCTACAGTAGAATTTGGAAGAGGGGTACTGTCTGCAGTTAAAGATGTTGTACTCGTTTAAAAATTTATTTTCTACATGGAAGGAAATTATCATTATTGTTTGGAATTTCTTTACTGAAGATTAAAATATTTTCTTTGCATACAGAATTTGTTCCCTCCCATTTTTTATTAGTCTATATAGATCCCCGTAGTATGGCTGCCATGGAAATGGGAAGGAAAACGGAAAATTGTATACTTACCTGACGGTAATTTTCCTTTCCTTTCCAAGTCCATGGCAGCCTACGGAGGGCCCACCCTAGTTAGTTCAGTCATATGTGGACTAGCATAAAAAGCACCTTGGAGGGGGCAGAGTGGGAAATTTATACTGATAGGTCCTGTAGGGGTTAGGAGGCGGGACTAACCCCATAGTATGGCTGCCATGGACTTGGAAAGGAAAGGAAAATTACCGTCAGGTAAGTATACAATTTTCCGTTCTCCAGCTGTTAAGGAACTAATAGTCCCACAATGCATTTGCCTTCATGAATCATGGCTGTCAGACTCCTGCAATGCATTGTAGGACTTGTAGTTTCTTAAAGAGGAACTGATCCAAAAAAAAGTCACTAAATCGAGCCTCCTTATCCCTTTGAAATTAATGATTAGACACAAAACACTTGTGAAGGGCAATATAAAAGTATATATATTTGTGCAATACAACTATGAATAATAGAAAATGGCAGGCTCCATCTTGCAGCTCTCTTCCTCCAACTTCTAGCTCTCACTCCATGGGAGGTGCAGAGTCTGATTCTGTGGGCGGTGTTACAGTTGGAGTTAGACATGCCCATTCACACCCACAGAATGAGATTTACAGCCCAGTGTCATGAGGTCATCATCAGTCGCCTTGTTACAGGAAACTGACAGCTGTGGCTTCTGCCCTGCACTGTACTGGCACACGACTTGATAAAGTATTATTTTTCTCTCTAACTATGCCTCCTGCAGTGTGAAATATTGTGCTGTCATCCTGTAGCTCTCCCCATTCGTTTTGTGCCAGATTCCATATCATGTCCTGTAGTCATACAGCTCTCCCCTTTCGTATCCTGTCTGGCAGAGGGAGGGGGGTAACACTGCAGAGGGAATCCGCTCTTATGTCAACCCCCCCCCCAATTCTCCTCGTCGTAGGTGTCACACAGGGGATCTTACATCATCCAGCCGCCCTTGCCCTCCCCTGTAGGTAGCTTGACAGAGGGAATCCCCTCTTATGTCACCACCCCCTGCAAGCCCCCCTTTTCCTACCAGTACATAGTGCATGGGCTAATTAAGACTCATTTGAATCACTCATGATTACTCGTGATTCAGGTCAGTGATCATCCCAGCTCTCATACACACGTACACACTTGAAAGATAAATGAAAGATATCAGACCAATTTTACCACCTTCCATGTAGTATGAGAGCCATACTCTACACAGTCTATTCTATGGAGCTGAACTCCCCATCAAGTAAAAATCTTTGCAAGATGCTGCACACAAAGACCCTGTACACATTCAAAAGATCAGTATCTGCAAAAGATCTGTTCCTGCAAAAGATCCGTCCTTGCAAAATGCATTCATAGTCTATGATATCTGCAGATCCTCATACACACTTTGTTTAACAGACATTCATCTGCAGATCATCTGCAGATCAGATCCACCAGGATGGATTTTCAGATCTGCAGATGATTGTCAGATATGCAGATGAAGTCTGTTAAACAAGGTGTGTATGAGGATCTGCAGATATCATAGACTATGAATGCATTTTGCATGGATGGATCTTTTGCAGGAACAGATCTTTTGCAGATACTGATCTTTTGAATGTGTACAACGTCTTTGTAAGCAGCATCTTGCAAAGAGTTTTACCTGATGGGGAGTTAAGCTCCATAGAATAGACTGTGTAGAGTATGGCTCTCATACTACATGGAAGGTGGTAAAATTGGTCAGATATCTTTCATTTATCTTTCAAGTGTGTATGTAGCATAAGTAGGGCCTGGTGCACACCAAAAAACGCTAGCAGATCCGCAAAATGCTAGCAGATTTTGAAACGCTTTTTCTTATTTTTATGTAGCGTTTCACCTAGCATTTTGCGGTTTTGGGAAGCGTTTTTGGTGTAGTAGATTTCATGTATTGTTACAGTAAAGCTGTTACGGAACAGCTACTGTAACAAAAAACGCCTGGCAAACCGCTCTGAAGTGACGTTTTTCAGAGCGGTTTGCGTTTTTCCTATACTTAACATTGAGGCAGAAACGCATCAGCAATCCAAAATCTGCAGCAGCCCGGGAGTATGCGTTTCTGCAAAACGCCTCCCGCTCTGGTGTGCACCACCCCATTGAAATACATTACCCTAGCGGATCCGCACCTGCAAGCGGATCGCAAACCGCAGCAGAACCGCTCTGGTGTGCACTAGGCCTTAGAGAGGTTTGGCGCTTCACAGTGTAAAAAAGACTGAACAGGTTTTTCCCCCCTCAAAAAAATCATAAATATATATATATATGCTTAGCATGAACTAATTCCCTCAGGGCAACCGCTTTGCGGTATTGGTTTTAACCCTGCAAACTTTGGCATGCGAAAGCAAATGCATATTTGCATGAGCTATGTCTCGTGAGTAGCCAATTAGGCCAAGTTTGCAAAGTGAGATTTGTCAGGTTTGATGCACACATAAATTCTCTATTAAGTGTAATATACTGTATATATATATATTGTACAGGACTCCAGGGATCGGTACTGGATGGGCGATATATATCGCCAGCGTTTCACGTGTGTTTTTTTTTAGACAGCCCCAATGCTGGGAAATAGGGATCCAGGGTTTTGTTGGTAACCAGCAGGTTGCCAAAATCTTTTATTTCTTTTCCCAGGGCCTGGATCCTGGAATAGATGGAAGGTTGGGTGGGTCCATCTATTCCTCCCAGCAATGGGGGCTGGACAATGAAGGTTGGTGGGAGAGGTTATTAATGCACAGGTCTCACACTGGGCGTTGGCTTTTTCCTGAGTCAGTTTGTGAGCTGTGAGGATTAAGGAAAATTGGATACTTACCTGCCGGTAATTTTCCTTTCCAGATGTATCCATGGCAGCACGATCGGGTAAAACCCCGCCCCCTTTTACCCCCATAGGACCTATCTTTATAAATTTCTCCCGTTAGCTCCTCCTCCTCGTCTAGTCTCCTCGTATTCACCGAATCTAGGGGGGGAGCCTCGTGCTGCCATGGATACATCTGGAAAGGAAAATTACCGGCAGGTAAGTATCCAATTTTCCTTATTCCATATGTATCCATGTCAGCACGATCGGGAGTTAACTAGTAATAATACACAGGGAGGGATGAGGTGCAATGCTGGCAAAATATTTATTTACACTTACAACGTATTTAACCTCAATACATTTGTACCAAATTGTAAAGTAGAATTTGCTGCGGGATCAACCCTATAATGTTTCATGAAAGTGTTCATGGACGACCAATTGGCCGCCTGACAGATTTTCTCAGGGGACACTTTCGTAAATGCGGCCCATGACGCCGCCATGCCTCTTGTCGAGTGTGCAGTCACCTGCTCTGGTGGCGGCAAGTTGTTGATTTTGTATGCATTCTGAATTGTTTTAACTAGCCAGTTAGCCACTGTTCTTGATGAAGCCGCCTGCCCTTTCCTATACCCGGAGGGTATAATAAAGAGTCTTTCAGTTTTCCTGAGCTCTTTGGTTTGTTCCAAATAAAGTTTTAATGTTTCCCCCACATCCAGTGGATGAGGATCCGAAGTCTCATCATTTCTTAGTGTTGGCAATGTCCAGTCCTGATTGAAGTGATATTCTGTGGCTACCTTAGGCACAAAGTGCTGAATGGGGCGTAACACTACTCTGTCAGGGAAGAACGTGAGTGAAGGCTCCTTCCATCCTAGAGCTTGTATTTCAGATACTCTTCGGGCTGAAGAGATTGCTACTAGGAACACAGTTTTATGTGTTAGTTGTAACAGTGAGCAGCTGGACGATGGTGAGTATGGAGCTTCTGCTAGTGTATCTAGTATCAGTGGAAGATTCCATTTAGGGAAAAAGTTTTTTGTAGGGGGTCTTTGTTTAATGACCCCCCTCAAAAACTGGACGACCAGTGGGTGAAAAGCCCACTTGTCGTCTGTCAGCGCTGACAAGGCCGTTACCTGTACTTTCAGTGTGCGATATGCAAGGCCTTTTTCCAGCCCTGTCTGAAGAAAGTGTAATATATCGGATACATTCGGACGAAGAGGGTCGATACTTTGTTTATTGGCAAATTCTCTGAACCTGTCCCAGATTCTATGATATGTGATATTCGTAGAGGCACTTCTTGCCTTTAGCATCGTGTCTATTACCTTCTCTGAACATCCTAGAGATTCGAGTTTCCCCCTTTCAATTTCCAGATTGCAAGATTGAGCCTTGTTGGGTCTGGATGGGATATTGGCCCTTGCGTTAAGAGATTGGGTATTACCGGAATCATTATCGGGTCTTGTAACTTTAGTCTCCATAATAGCGGGAACCAGGGTCTTCTCGGCCAATAAGGAATTACTGCTAGTAATGTTACATTCTCCTTGATCAGTCTCATTAGTAGACGATGAATTAGTGCTATCGGAGGAAATACATATGCTACTTTGAATGTCCATTTGGTCGACAAAGCATCCACTGACTCCGCCTGTGGCGTCCAATGTCTCGATATAAACCTTCTGCCTTTTGTATTTCTGTGTGTCGCCATCAAGTCCAATTGTGGATACTCGAAATCGTTGCATATTTTCTGGAATACTTCCTGATGTAATGACCACTCGTTGTGATCTAGAGTCGATCTGCTGAGGTAATCTGCTTTGATGTTTTCCTTGCCTGGGATGTACACTGCCGTCAGGCCATGAAACAGATTCTCTGCTAGGTTGAATATTGGTGTTATTTCCTTCATCAAACTCTTTGACTTTGTTCCTCCTTGTTTGTTCACATATGACACCGCTGTACGATTGTCCATCTGAAGTTGTACATCTTTGAGTGTTAGTTCCTTCTTGAACGTTTTGAGAGCCATAAATGCCGCTCTGATTTCCAGAACATTGGATGGAACCTGTCTCTGGGATGACTTCCAGAGGCCTTGGATGGATTTGGATTGTAATTGGGCTCCCCAACCTTTGCTGCTGGCATCCGTTGTAACAGTGATCTGTGATAATGTTTGAATTGATAAGCTCCTCCCTAGATTTCCCAGACTCAACCACCACTGTAGGCTGTCTTTCATGTCCCGTGTAATCAATATGGTCTGATTCATGCTCCCCGGTTTCCACTGTGCTAGGAATCCGGTTTGCCACTGTCTGCAGTGCCATTGGGACCATCTTACCATCGGTATGTTTGATGTCATCGAGCCCAACAAGCTGAGACATTGTCTTGCTGTCAATGTTGTACACGGAATTGTGCTCCGGATTTTTTGTATTAACTTGTGTGCTTTCTCCAGGGGTAGTCCAATCGAGTTCTTGTCTGTTTGGAGATGCGCTCCTAAGAATACTATGTCTTTTGTAGGGTTCAACTGGCTCTTTGCTGTGTTTATCTTCCAACCGAACTTCTCTAGATGTTGTAGAAGTATCTGTCTGTGTTGAAGTATGGAGTCTTTGTTTTGATCTAGTAGTAGTAGATCATCAAGGTAATGGTGGAGTCTGAGTCCCTGTATTCTCAACAGTTCTACTAGGGAGACTAAGATCTTTGTGAAGACTCTCGGTGCTGTGCAAATCCCGAAAGGGAGGCATCGGAATTGCATATGTATATCTCCTACTTTGAAACGTAGGTATTTCTGAAACTGTGGGTGAATCATGATATGTAAATATGCGTCTTGGAGATCCACTGATAGCGCCCAATCGTTTATTAGTATTACTTTGGAAACGGTCTGAAGGGTTTCCATTTTGAAGCTTTCCTTTTTGATAAACGAATTCAATGTTCTTAAGTCCATAACGGGCCGTAGGTCTCCGGTTTTCTTCCTTACAAAGAATAAGGGGGAGTACACCCCCTGACCTTTCTGATGCTCTGGTACTTCCACTATCGCCCTCTTTAGTGATAGTTCTTGAATGTAGTCCATCAACAATTTCCTTTTTTCCTGATCCCCTGGAATTCTTGTGATCTGAACTATATCTGGCGGGTCGCGTATGAATTTCCAGCGGTGGCCTTCCGATATCGTTTGTTTCACCCACGCATTGCTTATATTTTCCATCCAGACCTGCTTGAATGCCGATAACCTTCCTCCCACCGGCAAAGTCTGGATGGACTGACCATCAAAAGGACTTATTCTGAGTCGACTGCTGATTTGTTTTCTTTTGTTTATTTAACTTCATTAAGGCAGATTGTGAACTTTGCCAGCTTCTTCTATACTCTCTCCCCGGTCTGTAGGTTATATTCGTTCTATATCTGGGCTGCTGGAAAGAGTTCCTCTGTGTAAATCCCTGTCTCCGGGGTTTCCGATCTTGGGGAATCATGCCTGCTTTTCCCGTGACTTTCTTAATAGCGGTATCTAACTCTTCACCGAATAAATTCTTCCCATCATATGGAATTTTGCACCAGTCTTGTCTGGACGTCTGGTCGGCCGACCAACCTCTCAGCCAAAGCGCTCTTTTCGATACGACTGAATGCAGCATCGATCTAGTTGAACATCTTAGTATGTCTATGGCGGCCTCCCCCATGAAATCCGCCGTTATTTTCACATCGTCCAAGGCTGATATGATGGTTTCTTTATCTGCGTCAGCTCTAATTGCTTCCTCTATGTTAAGGATCCAGGTTCTTAATGCTTCAGCTACTGATGTCAATGCAACCGCTGGCTTGCACGCTCCACCTGCTGCAATATACGATTTTCTTAATTCTGAGTCCATTTTCTTATCCATAGTATCTTTGAAAGAGGCTGTATCGTCTCTCGGTAACGTAACATGTTTAGCCAGCCCGGAAACTGCCGCGTCAACCTTAGGAGGATCCTCGATATTTGCCATGTTCTCGTCTTCCATAGGATATAATTTATTGAATCTGTTAGCTAAACTAGGCTTTTTATCTACTTTCTTCCATTCCTCTTCCATAATGCTCTTTATCGTCTCAAACAATGGGAATCCTTTAATCGTCTTCTTCAGGTGAGAATAATATTCCCTTTGGCTCGTACCGGGCTGCTCATCATCTTTATCTTGATGCCATTCAATGGCTTCTCTGACCGCATTGATAAATGGCTGTACTAGACTAAAATTGAATCCAGAGATAGACTGTTCCTCTTCATAATCTAAATCCTGGGCATTCACTGCTTGCATTGCAGTGTCCATTTGTGTGCTCTGTGGGGGCTGCAGAGATGTTATATAGTTATTCATTGACTCTTGGACTGCTTCCTTTATCATCAGAGCAATATCTTTTGGTTGTTCAGGTTCCTTTGTCATGCTATAGAAGCATATGTGACATACCAATTTCCCTGGCATAACATCCTCCCCACATGCCCAGCATCTTTTCCTTGATGCATGTCTATGTTCCGTATGTCGCCTATTAGGCGACCTGCTACGGTCACGTCTCCTGGACCTAGATCGTCTCCTGGAGTGTGACCTCCTCCTTGATTTTGATCGTCTTTTATAGGATGAATAATTCTTATATGATCCTTTAGATCTAGATCTTGATCTTGATCTTGATCTTGACTTTGACTTCGTCCGAGGTCTTTGCTTGCGTCCGTCGTTGCTGGAATGGCAAATGGAAAGCCAATCAGTAGGCACTCTTTTCTGAGGAAAAAACGCAGAGTTAATACTTACTCCCCTCTTACCTCTTACTCTGCGACTGGTCATTGTCTGGTATTTTTTCCCTGGGCATTATGGGCTCCTGATCCGAGGTTACAGCGTCTGCTGTAAAATAAAATATATATATATCTAAGTATGTTATCCTATACACTTCCTAACTTTATAATTCTAAAGATAGTGCCCTTAAATACCTGCTTCAGCCATGGCTCTGTAATATAAGTTGTCTCCGCGTGCTGAGAGGAGAAACGTCCTATCTCCAAGGTATGCACGCGGAGACTGACAGAGCCTGGCTAGAAATACCCCTCCACGCTCCCTCTAGCCAATGGCTAAGCTCGGGGAGGGCAGAGGGAAGCGCGTAATGACTCCTAACCCCTAGACGAATGAGAAGTCAGGGGCGGAGTCTTAGAATCTCGGCGCCGACGAATCCTCAGCGCGGAGGGCGGATACTGACTACAGCGCTGGTACGCATGGTGGAGCGCACGCCAACAACCACGTTGCCCGCACTTCCGCTCGGCGCGTAGCAAGCCCAGATACCAGAGGCGGCGGCCATTCGCCGCACACAAACCCACAGAGGACAAGGAAGGAGGATAGGTAAAGTCACTCTGCACCCTGAGGCCAGAATCAGGGAACCCAGCGCCATGCCATTTAGTTATGGCGGTAGGGACACATAGGAGAGGCCAACCTATGTAAAGGTAAGAGGCAAATACTTGAATGTTGCTAGTAGTGTCCCAGCAGATGCACCGGTCCATGGAGGTAGATGAGGTGATTGCGAGGACGAAAAAAAGACGAGGAGGAGGAGCTAACGGGAGAAATTTATAGAGATAGGTCCTATGGGGGTAAAAGGGGGCGGGGTTTTACCCGATCGTGCTGACATGGATACATATGGAAATGTGAGCTAAGGCTGGAGTCTGTGCTGTACTGCCCAGAGACCTGTGGATTACAAAGACCTCTTCAGACTGGTAAAGAGTACCCATGCAAGGGTGCGGGACTGTATTGTGTATGTTGTACTGAAGAGAATCTATTTTGTTGCCTTACTGCTGAAGATAAACTGCTGTTTTGTTTGCTGGCAAGAAGCCAATGTTTTGTTTGCTGGCAGGAAGCCAGTTTTGGTTTGACAAGCAATAAATAGACTGTGTTTTTTGAAACTTTACGGCTGCCTCCCTGTGGTTGCATTGATCCCCAAAACCCCCGCATATCACAAGTGGTGGAGGATGCGGGCAAGCCGTTAAAGAGAGGAAAAAAAAAAATTTTCTTTTTGAAAAACTGACATTTAAAGGGCCAGTATCATACTTGCAATGGAGGAGTTAGTGCGACAGCTGGCCTTAGCTACCGTGCAGTTGCAGCAAAGCATGGCAGTACAGCAGCAAGCAACGGAGGCACAATTGTCAGCGCTCCGAGAGACTACTGAAGCGCAAGCAACTGCCTTGCGGAAATCCACAGAGGCTCAGTCCAAGATGCTGGCCGAGGCAGTGCAGCAGCTATCTCAGGGGCGGAGTCAATCTGTTGTTGCCCCTAGTAACCAGACCTCTATCCGGGCTAGTCATTTCCTGCAAAAGCTCGCACCCTCTGATGATGTTGAGGCATTCCTAACCACTTTTGAGAGAACTGCAGAGCGGGAGCAGTGGCCTAAAGAGCAGTGGGCAGGCATCATAGCACCTTTTCTAACTGGGGACTCACAGAAAGCCTACTTTGACCTACCACCAGAAAAGGCTAAGGAGTATGATGCCCTCAAGATAGAGATCTTAGCCCGCCTGGGCGTAACCACAGCGGTCAGAGCACAGCGTGTACACAGCTGGAGGTATATTCCGGATATGCCACCTCGATCCCAAATGCATGATTTAATCCAGCTAGTGAAAAAGTGGCTACAGCCGGAGACCCTGACCGGATCCCAGATGGTGGAGCGCATTGTCATGGACCGATACCTGAGGTCCCTTTCTGGTGCATTGCAGCGGTGGGTCAGCCACGGGGATCCCCAGTCTGCAGATCAGCTGGTCGACATGGTGGAAAGATTCACTGTTGTGGAGGAGTTACTGGGACCTACCAGACACCGGGACTCTCCTGCTACACGGAGGACAAAGCCATCCACCGTATATAAGGAAGGACCTCCACAGAATCCTGATCTGGGCATGCGGCCTGGAAGCCGTGAGGATCCTCAGGCATTTGTTTTACCCAGGAAAGCTGGCCCTGTGCAGTGTTGGAAGTGCCAGGCCTGGGGACATACTAGGGCTCAGTGCCCCTTGCAGGAAGTGCCAATGCAGTGTGATGCTGCTCGCCGTGTTTCTTTCTTTGCAAAGTTAGCTTGCACTGCATGTCCTGTGTATGAAGGGCAGTTTGAGTGTGCTGCATTAATTAATGACTTGCCTGTAAATGCCTTACTAGATTCTGGGAGCATGGTAACTCTGGTACATGCCCGACTAGTGAGGAAAACTGAACCAGCAGGAAAGACCCTCCGGGTCATTTGCATACACGGTGACACTAGGGCATACCCCCTGGTGTCAATCTCTGTCTCCACTGCTTGTGGACGTGTGACTCATGAAGTAGGGGTGGTGCCTTCCCTAATGTATGATTTGATAATAGGGCGTGACTTTCCTTTGTTTCAGGAACTCTGGGGAATGTCCAAAAATGTCTTAAATGATGTGGGTTGTTGTGATGATGTAAACGACACTTCCCCGGTTCCTAGGCTAGACCGGCAGGAACTGTCAACCTCGAATGACGTAAGTGAGGTTGGTCAAGAGGTTGTGTTATCCTCTGAGGATGAGGAAATTTTCCCATTACAGGTGATGATTGGGGAGGAGGAGGAGGAAGCATTCCCCAATCTCATATGTCCAGGTCTAGATGTATCTAGAGGGGCCTTTGGCACAGCTCAAATGCGGGATCCCACTTTAGTTCACGCCCGTGAACAGGTTTCTGTAGTGAATGGGGTACCACAGGAGCCTGGAGCTGAGCAGAGGTACCCCCACTTCTCTATGGATTCTGACTTGTTATATCGTGTCACTCAGGGGCGCTCAGAGGTGGTGCAACAATTACTGGTTCCTCAGCCCTACCGAAAGATAGTCCTAGAAATGGCCCACAATGAGGTATTAGGGGGACACCTAGGGGCAGAAAAGACAGAGGCAAGAATTGCTGACAGATTCTACTGGCCAGGGTTGAAGTCTGATGTTAAGAGGTATTGTGCTTCCTGCCCTACATGCCAATTAACTGCTCCGGTGTCTCACTTCCGTAACCCCTTAGTGCCACTTCCCATAATTGAGGTGCCCTTTGAGCGCATTGCGATGGACCTGGTAGGCCCCCTAGTTAAATCAGCTAGAGGTCATCAGTATATCCTAGTGGTTTTGGATTATGCCACTAGGTACCCAGAAGCAGTACCCCTGAGGAATACAGCTTCTAAAACTATTGCCCCGGAGTTATTTCATATGTTCAGCAGGACTGGGTTCCCTAAAGAAATCCTTACTGATCAGGGCACCCCTTTCATGTCTAGGTTGATGGCAGACCTCTGCAAGCTTTTCCAAATCAAACAGCTGCGGACGTCTGTCTATCACCCACAGACAGACGGATTGGTGGAGAGATTTAATAAAACCCTTAAGTCCATGTTAAAGAGGGTGGTGCAAGTGGATGGTAAGGATTGGGACTGTTTGCTACCGGCCCTGTTATTTTCTATATGAGAGGTTCCTCAAGCATCCACTGGGTTTTCACCATTCGAGTTGCTGTACGGACGAAGACCCCGTGGATTGCTTGACATAGTAAAGGAGACTTGGGAGAATGAGATCACTCCACATAAGACTGTTGTGGAACATGTCTCCTTAATGCGTGACAGGATTGATAAAGTGATGCCCTTGGTCAGGGAGCATCTCCAGAGTGCTCAGGAGGCACAAAGGAGGGTATATAATAGGTTGGCCAGAGTTCGTCAGTTTCAAGTGGGAGACCGGGTGGCCGTCTTAATACCCACTGTGGAGAGCAAGTTCCTGGCCAAGTGGCAAGGGCCATTTGAGGTGGTAGAAAAAGTAGGTGAAGTAAACTATCGGGTGCACCAACCAGGGAAACAGAAGCCATACCAAATCTACCATGTGAACTTGTTGAAGCCTTGGAGAGATTTGGAACCAGAGCCTGCCCTGGCAAGTACAAGCTCTGAGCCCAAAGTTGGGCTGGAACACATAAAAGTGTCAGCAACGTTGTCCACTCCTCAGGTTCAACAGGTTAAAGAGTTCTTACAGAGAAATAGGGGAGTTTTCTCAGAATTGCCAGGTATTACTCATGTCATTGAACATGACATCATTACTGAGCCAGGTGTGAAGGTATGTGTCAAGCCCTACCGCATCCCAGAAGCCCGCAGGAAGGCTGTCTCGGATGAGATAAAAAAGATGCTGGAATTGGACATCATTGAGGAATCGCAGAGTGAGTGGTCAAGTCCAATTGTATTGGTCCCAAAGCCAAATGGAACGCTGCGATTTTGCAATGATTTCCGAAAACTGAATGAGGTTTCAAAGTTTGATGCCTACCCCATGCCCCGGGTAGATGAACTGATAGAGAAGCTAGGTCCAGCCCGGTTCATTACCACTCTAGATTTAACAAAGGGGTATTGGCAAGTACCCCTAACCACAGGAGCTAGGGAGAAAACCGCGTTTTCCACCCCGGATGGCCTTTTTCAGTATAAGTGGATGCCTTTTGGTTTGCATACCGCCCCAGCCACCTTTCAAAGGGCTATGGATAAATTACTTCGCCCCCATCAGAAGTACACTTCCGTCTATCTTGATGACATAGTCATTTTCAGCACAGATTGGGACTCTCACCTGCCCAGAGTACAGGCAGTCTTAGACTCCCTTAGGTCAGGGGGTTTCACTGTAAACCCCGAGAAGTGTGCCATCGGGATGGAGGAAGCTAAGTACTTGGGGTACACTGTTGGTAGGGGTTTGGTGAAGCCTCAGCTTAACAAAATTGAGGCCATACAGAGTTGGCCCCGCCCACTTACAAAGAGACAGGTAAGGGCGTTTTTAGGCCTTGTCGGGTATTACCGGCGGTTCGTACCCAACTTTGCCACTCTGGCTGCCCCTTTGACTGATTTGACAAAAGGTCGCAAATCAGTCATGGTGAAATGGAATGAAGGTGCAGAATACTCCTTCCAGAAATTAAAGTCTGCGCTATGTCAGCACCCAGTACTTGTAGCACCAGATTTTTCCCGGGAATTTGTTGTCCAGACAGACGCATCTGATGTAGGACTGGGTGCAGTCCTGTCACAGGAAATCAATGGGGAAGAACATCCCGTTGTTTTCCTTAGTCGAAAGTTGACAGCAGCGGAGAGAAATTACGCAGTCGTGGAGGGGGAATGTTTAGCCATAAAATGGGCTCTTGACTCCCTGAGGTATTTTCTGCTAGGCAGAAAATTTCGCCTCGTCTCTGATCATGCCCCTCTGACATGGATGAAAAAAAATAAACACACCAATGCCAGGGTGACCAGATGGTTCCTTGCTCTCCAGGAGTTCAGCTTCATGGTAGAACATAGACCCGGGAGACTGCATCAAAACGCTGATGCCCTCTCCCGTGTACACTGTATGGTTTCCCAAGGTGCCTCCACTTCCTCCGGGTTGAGGCAAAGTGGGGGGGGGGATATGTACAGGACTCCAGGGATCGGTACTGGATGGGCGATATATATCGCCAGCGTTTCACGTGTGTTTTTTTTAGATAGCCCCAATGCTGGGAAATAGGGATCCAGGGTTTTGTTGGTAACCAGCAGGTTGCCAAAATCTTTTATTTCTTTTCCCAGGGCCTGGATCCTGGAATAGATGGAAGGTTGGGTGGGTCCATCTATTCCTCCCAGCAATGGGGGCTGGACAATGAAGGTTGGTGGGAGAGGTTATTAATGCACAGGTCTCACACTGGGCGTTGGCTTTTTCCTGAGTCAGTTTGTGAGCTGTGAGGATATGTGAGCTAAGGCTGGAGTCTGTGCTGTACTGCCCAGAGACCTGTGGATTACAAAGACCTCTTCAGACTGGTAAAGAGTACCCATGCAAGGGTGCGGGACTGTATTGTGTATGTTGTACTGAAGAGAATCTATTTTGTTGCCTTACTGCTGAAGATAAACTGCTGTTTTGTTTGCTGGCAAGAAGCCAATGTTTTGTTTGCTGGCAGGAAGCCAGTTTTGGTTTGACAAGCAATAAATAGACTGTGTTTTTTGAAACTTTACGGCTGCCTCCCTGTGGTTGCATTGATCCCCAAAACCCCCGCATATCACAATATATATATATATATATGCTTCACTGTTAATGCTACACTCTTTATAAAACTGACCGAAAAGTCCACACAAAAAAAGACAGGCACGCATATGCTTCACTGATATTACTTCACTCTTGCTCATTTCTGGAAAAACAACCCTTTTAGATACACGATCGCTCCCTCTCGTTATCAATTCACATACACACAAAGGCCTGGTGCACACCAAAAAACGCTAGCAGATCCGCAAAATGCTAGCAGATTTTGAAACGCTTTTTCTTATTTTTATGTAGCGTTTCACCTATCATTTTGCGTTTTGGGAAGCGTTTTTGGTGTAGTAGATTTCATGTATTGTTACAGTAAAGCTGTTACTGAACAGGTACTGTAACAAAAAACGCCTGGCAAACCGCTCTGAAGTGCCGTTTTTCAGAGCGGTTTGCGTTTTTCCTATACTTAACATTGAGGCAGAAACGCATCCGCAATCCAAAATCTGCAGCAGCCCGGGAGTATGCGTTTCTGCAAAACGCCTCCCGCTCTGGTGTGCACCAGCCCATTGAAATACATTACCCTAGCGGATCCGCACCCGCAAGCGGATCGCAAACCGCAGCAGAACCGCTCTGGTGTGCACTAGGCCTTAGAGAGGTTTGGCGCTTCACAGTGTAAAAAAGACTGAACAGGTTTTTCCCCCCAAAAAAAATCATAAATATATATATATATGCTTAGCATGAACTAATTCCCCCAGGGCAACCGCTTTGCGGTATTGGTTTTAACCCTGCAAACTTTGGCATGCGAAAGCAAATGCATATTTGCATGAGCTATGTCTCGTGAGTAGCCAATTAGGCCAAGTTTGCAAAGTGAGATTTGTCAGGTTTGATGCACACATAAATTCTCTATTAAGTATAATATACTGTATATATATATATATATATATATATATATATATATATATATATATATATATATATATATATATATATAGCTACTGTAACAAAAAACGCCTGGCAAACCGCTCTGAAGTGCCGTTTTTCAGAGCGGTTTGCGTTTTTCCTATACTTAACATTGAGGCAGAAACGCATCCGCAATCCAAAATCCGCAGCAGCCCGGGAGTATGCGTTTCTGCAAAACGCCTCCCGCTCTGGTGTGCACCAGCCCATTGAAATACATTACCCAAGCGGATCCACACCCGCAAGCGGATCGCAAACCGCAGCCGAAATGCTCTGGTGTGCACTAGGCCTAAGAGAGGTTTGGCGCTTCACAGTGTGAAAAGGACTGTTATATGTTTTTAGTGGACATTTGTTTAGCTTTATATAGAGTGAAGCATTAACAGTGAAGCATATATATGTATTCATGTTTTTTCTGGGAAAAACTTGTTCGGTACTTTTTACACTGTGAAGCGCTTCACTGATATTACTTCTCTTGCTAATTTCAGGAAAAACTTTTTTTTGCCAAAAAGCAACCCTTTTAAATACACAATCTCCCCCTCTTGTTATCAGGCCACGTACACACTAAGGTTTGGTACTTCACAGTGTAAAAAGGACTGTTATATGTTTTAGTGGACATTTGTTTAGTTTTATATACCAGAGAGAACAGAGTAACCAAGCAGCTCAGGGTGACCCAAACTACTAGGAATGTATAGGGGGATAAAAGGAACCAAAAAAACACCCTACTAAAAAAGCAAAGCTTGGTGTAATTTGCCTTCTTAAAACAGAAGGAAATTTGCAATAATTCAGTTATAAGTGAACATTTGTGGTTACTCACAATGCAGTACCACTGAATATGCAAATTATCCCTTTTCGCCCTTGTTAAGCCAAGCAAGCATCCAGAACCGCTGGTGTATAGCAAGCCTATAGCTTTAAGTTTTACACAGCCATATCAAACCCACATGTAGACAGCCTGTTTCGGACTTTTGGTCCTCATCTGTACATGGCAGGGATTGATAAGGCTGTATTTTTATATAGAGTGAAGCATTAACAGTGAAGCATATATATGTATTCCTGTTTTTTTCTGAGAAAAACTTGTTCAGTCCTTTTTACAATGTGAAGCACTATAAGCGCTTTTCTGGGCACTATTTAGCCATCAGAACTTTCTGAGAGCTTTTTAAAAAGGGCTCCTATTGACTTACATTAAAATTGTGGTAAAATCGCTCAGAAAAGCGCTTACAGTGTGTCTGAGCCCTTGTGCAGAGAAGGGGAGAAATGGTGAGGAGAGAAAAGCTGAAAGAGAAGGAAGAAGATAGTTAAGTGACAAGACAATATGCTCTGTACCGCACTTAAAAGATGGTGCTATATAAATACTAAATAATAATAATAATAATAATAATTTGCCTCACCAGGATTGCACTTTTATTTAGTTTTCCTGTATGACAAGAAGACACAGAGAGACCCAGCACTAGGGGAAGAGGGAAACAAAGGTGAATGAGGGAGGACTGGTGCACACCAAGAGTGCTTCTGAGCGTTTTTAAAATCGACAGTGATGTGAAAAGCACTTGGCTAATGTTACCCTATGACTGTGTTCTCACAGCAGCGTTGTGATTTTTTTCAAAAACGCAAACACCCAGCATGTAGCATTTTTTGGAGCGATTCATTCAAAATTCGCTCTGAAAATCGCTGCACAAAATCGCACTCACAAATTGCTAGCGATTGCTATTGCGATTTTGGCGTGCACTAGCCCAGAAGGAGGAGGAGTGGAGAGAGACTGAGAATAGCCTGAGATGGAGCAGAGAGCTTATCTGTATTGCAGTCCCACATCACACAGAGGCTACTTGCCTGTAATGTGACTCCTGTCCCTGCCAGTCTCTCACATAGGTCAGAAAGCAGTCCTCCTGGAGCCTAGGGACTGTCAAAAACGTTTCAACTTGTTTAAAGCCTTATCCACACATGCAGTCATAACAATGGGGAGAGACCAGACAGATTTTGGCCCATGGACCCTTCAGGCAAGCTCTGTATCATGCTGCCCTCTAATTGCACTTTTATCAGCTAGCCCAGTGTTTCCCATTGCCTTACAACAACAAACCTGAATACATCAGACCAGCCCTAAATCACTGAATGAAAGGTGGCCTGGGGGAGATTGCCCCCTTCCCTGATGGCCAGTCCGCTTGTTCCCACCAGACAACTTGCCCCCCTCCCAACACTCATCTGCTGGCTTATGTATCCTCCCTCAGCTGTCTGTTCCAGTTCAATCCACCCTTGCTGTGCCTCTCTTGCTTCCCTACAGTGTCTAATTTTATCTCCCTCCTTGTTCCTGTCCAGGGACAAGCTTGCCTCTTCTCCCTTCTCTCCACTGCTGTTAGTTTCTCAGTCCCTCAGCTGACTGCCCGCAGTCAGGATTCTCAGCTTCACAGGCGGAGCCTCCTGATGACTCATAGTGTCAACAAACAAAGCTGCAGGGGATTTGCATAAGCAGGAGAGTCTCCCATTGATCTCTGAGAGCCTGAGCCTGCCGGGCAGTTACCATGTGACTTGCCGCGGCAGCCTATGTCACAGGGGGTGAGGTTTATTAATTTACTTGTATATTATAGTTTATTCACATTTTTGTACATATATTGTACTGTTTTTGTCTACAATTTTTAACATGGATTGTGATGCTCTGTTTTCATATTCTGAGTTCAGTTCCTCTTTAAAGAGAAACTCCAACCTAGAATTGAACTTTATCCCAATCAGTAGCTGATACCCCCTTTTACATGAGAAATATAATGATTTTTACAAACAGACCATCAGGGGGCGCTGTATGACTGATTTTGTGCTGAAACCCCTACCACAAGAGGCTCTGGTACCGCGGCGTACCCTGGGCAAACTGCCACAATGTAACAATGTTCACAGACAGGAAATGGCTGTTTACAGCTGTCTGTAAAGCCAGAACAGCTAGAAACAGCTACATAACCTGCCCACAGTAACAATGTCAGCATGTAATACATGTCAGAATGTGAATCTGGGAGAGGAAAGATTTTACAATGAGCAAACACTGACTAAATCATTTATACATATTTATGGTAAAAAATGAAGCACTTTTTTTACTACATTATTTTCACTGGAGTTCCTCTTTAACAGTTGGAGAGCCAAGTTTGCAGATCAATGGCATAGTTCATACTTGTCTCTCCTTGATATTTCCAATTTTTTTTCATCAAGACTGTTGAAAAACTTTTGTTACTTTGTTTGATTTTCTTCTTGCTTCACAGCATGCTCTCTAGGCCTCGTTCACACCAGTGTGCTTCTGTCCGCTTTTTTCAGCAACATATACATTGATGTGCTGAAAAAAAGCGGACAGAAGCCCACAAAGTGAGTTTTGTGCCACGACATGTGCATGTAAATTATCACTATTTTTGTTAACTTAGGCCAGGGCTCAGGGGTGAGAGGGATGTAACAGGAGGGCCTTCCACACCACCCAGATACAGACCAGATTTTGTTTCCTGCCGTCTCATTAGAAAAATGATTAGAGCCTGAATCAGACTACCTCACTCTGTCTGTCTGTTAAAATCCCGATCACATCTGATCACATGATATGACATATGAGAGGGCTAGAGGGGATGGTGTCAGCATTACAGCACCACTCGGTGGTGGAAGAGGGGTGACGGAAGAGTCTCTTGTGTTATCAAGTGCCTGCAGCCCCTGAAATGTACCTTCTTTGTCGCAAATCACGGCTTTTATAATGCCTCGGATATGCAGCAAACAAGGTAAATGTTGCTGTCATGATTGCAAATGCCCAATAGAGTCCCAGGAATGGAGCTTGCGGAAATGCAAATAGAATTGCATAGCGGGCGCTACGCAACGCCGGTATTTGCATTTCCGCAAGCCTCGGCATCCTCGATTCTATCAGGAGCCATATTTGCAATCATTAACACTAATCAGTGCCTGCAGGTGCCTTAATTTACCTTGTTTGACGCACATTGCAGCTTTCTGATAGAGAGGGGAGGAAAGGTTTAGGGGTGGATAAGGTTAGGCACCACCAGGGAGGGTCTTAAGGTTAGGCACCACCAGGGGTGGTTTTAGGGTTAGGAACCACCGGGAAGGTCTTAAAGAGACCCTGTAACAATTTTCAGCCTTATTTGGCTCTGTGTGTGCTTTGTTTATTAGTCACAGACAGCTCTTTGCTCTCAATTTCAGTTTGTCTGAGGGGGGAGGGAGCTTCCCATGCTGAGAATCTAATCTAAGAATACCTGACTGGAGTTCACTATGTAATAAAAACTTGTAGTATACTGTAACATGAGATATATATATATATATACACACACACACACACAAACATCACTTCCTGGTTAGCGGCCATGTTTTTTGTTTGTAAACACTGCCTAAAACTGGCGATTAAAAGCCAAGATCGCGGTGGGGAGCGGTGGGAATGGCAAAGAGGGATCCAGATCACAGTGACTCAATTGGTATGTTTTTTATTGCTCAAATCAGACTGTACATATTTTCTTTAAGGTTAGGCACCACCAGGGGTTGCCTTAGGGTTAGGAATCGGGAGAGGGAGTGTTCTGTATGAGAGTAGGGTTAGGTTTAGCCATACAGGGAGTGCAGAATTATTAGGCAAATGAGTATTTTGACCACATCATCCTCTTTATGCATGTTGTCTTACTCCAAGCTGTATAGGCCCGAAAGCCTACTACCAATTAAGCATATTAGGTGATGTGCATCTCTGTAATGAGAAGGGGTGTGGTCTAATGACATAAAAACCCTATATCAGGTGTGCATAATTATTAGGCAACTTCCTTTCCTTTGGCAAAATGGGTCAAAGAAGGACTTGACAGGCTCAGAAAAGTCAAAAATAGTGAGATATCTTGCAAAGGCACGCAGCACTCAGGCTGCTTACACACAGGAACGTTACAGGCGCACGTTAGTGCACCTGTAACGCTCCCCCAACGCACAGCAATGTTCACACAGCCCACGTTGCGTTACATGTAACGCTGCACGTTGTCCGGAAAGTGCAGCATGCTACGGCGTTAGAGCGGCTATAGCCGCGTTAGACTGTTTGCACATGCTCAGTGGGGGGCAGAGAGGAGGCGGGGAGAGCCAGCTACAGTAGCCGTGCACATGGCTACTTAATATTCACTGCACTGGCGGCAGCTGATTGGCCGGCGGGACCACGTGATGCGGAGTGTCTCGC
This sequence comes from Hyperolius riggenbachi, assembly GCF_040937935.1. NCBI lineage: Eukaryota > Metazoa > Chordata > Amphibia > Anura > Hyperoliidae > Hyperolius > Hyperolius riggenbachi. The sequence continues at coordinate 191,756,454 of NC_090650.1, read as the reverse complement.
TCCGCATCACGTGGTCCCGCCGGCCAATCAGCGCCACTCTGGGAGACCTTATAGGGATAGAGCCGCCTAACGCGGCTCACTCTACCGTCCTTTCGTGCAGCACCATACGTTGTGTTAGGTGCATGTTATGCTACCTTAACGTGGCACCTAACGCAGCGTCTTGGTGTGCAAGTAGCCTTAAAATTGCAAAGCTTCGGAAGCGTGATCATCGATGAATCATGCGTTTCATTCAAAATAGTCGAGAGGCACAGACTAACCAGCAAGCTCATGGTGACCCAGAACTCATTGGGGTGTGTAAGGGACTACAATGGTCCTAAAAGCCCCCTTACTAAGATGTTAAGAAAAACAAAAGTTTGCTTTCCTAAAACAGAAAGAATTTGCGATAATTCAGGTTAGAGTGAGCTCGAGATGTCTCCCAGGCACCACTGCTGAATATATGCAAATTAACCATTGTACCCTTAGAAGCTAAACACACCTCCAGAACCGCTGGAATGCAATGATGTGTCAGCTTGTTAATGTGTACAGAGCCATAATAATCCAACATGCATACAGGCTGTTTCGGATTGTTTGATCCTCATCAGTGCATGGCATGGATTAATTTGGCTCTATGGAGTAGGGCTTGTAAATCCGAGAGGCACAGACTAACCAGCAAGCTCATGGTGACCCAGAACTCATTGGGGTGTGTAAGGGACTACAATGGTCCTAAAAGCCCAGATAGCCTATTCAAAAGCCTATTCAAAATAGTCAACAGGGTCGCAAGAAGCGTGTGGAAAAACCAAGGCGCAAAATAACTGCCCATGAACTGAGAAAAGTCAAGCGTGCAGCTGCCAAGATGCCACCTGCCACCATATTTCAGAGGTGCAACATCACTGGAGTGTCCAAAAGCACAAGGTGTGCAATACCCAGAGACATGGCCAAGGTAAGAAAGGCTGAAAGACGACCACCACTGAACAAGACACACAAGCTAAAACGTCAAGACTGGGCCAAGAAATATCTCAAGACTGATTTTTCCAAGGTTTTATGGACTGATGAAATGAGAGTGAGTCTTGATGGGCCAGATGGATGGGCCCGTGGCTGGATTGGTAAAGGGCAGAGAGCTCCAGCCCGACTCAGACACCAGCAAGGTGGAGGTGGAGTACTGGTTTGGGCTGGTATCATCAAAGATGAGCTTGTGGGGCCTTTTCTGGTTGAGGATGGATTAAAGCTCAACTCCCAGTCCTACTGCCAGTTTCTGGAAGACACCTTCTTCAAGCAGTGGTACAGGAAGAAGTCTGCATCCTTCAAGAAAAACATGATTTTCATGTAGGACAATGCTCCATCACACGCGTCCAAGTACTCCACAGCGTGGCTGGCAAGAAAGGGTATAAAAGAAGAAAAACTAATGACATGGCCTCCTTGTTCACCTGATCTGAACCCCATTGAGAACCTGTGGTCCATCATAAAATGTGAGATTTACAAGGAGGGAAAACAGTACACCTCTCTGAACAGTGTCTGGGAGGCTGTGGTTGCTGCTGCACGCAATGTTGATGGTGAACAGATCAAAACACTGACAGAATCCATGGATGGCAGGCTTTTGAGTGTCCTTGCAAAGAAAGGTGGCTATATTGGTCACTGATTTGTTTGTGTTTTGTTTTTGAATGTCAGCAATGTATATTTGTGAATGTTGAGATGTTATATTGGTTTCACTGGTAAGAATAAATAATTGAAATGGGTATATTTGTTTTTTGTTAAGTTGCCTAATAATTATGCGCAGTAATAGTCACCTGCACACACAGATATCCCCCTAAAATAGCTAAAACTAAAAACAAACTAAACTACTTTCAAAAATATTCAGCTTTGATATTAATGGGTTTTTTGGGTTCATTGAGAACATGGTTGTTCAATAATAAAATTATTCCTCAAAAATACCACTTGCCTAATAATTCTGCACTCTCTGTAGTAAAATATTGGTAAATAATACTGATTTTACTATTGGAATTCAGTAGTAGAATATCGCTAATCTTGGCAATATTCTACTAGCGGCGAACCCCTGCACCCTTTTTTCCAGGTGTCCTTTTTTACATGCATGCCCTACAATGGCCTATTCACATTGTAGGTGCCATAGTAATAATGCAAGCAGAGCTGTGTACTACTGAACAATGTGCATGTTATGCCTGCATTACAAATGGCTGGCAATGAGATACCAAGCATTACCAATTTTGAAATCTGTTGCAATTTGCATGCATAGCACAAACGGATTCAGTGTAAACAGCCTAAAATGTAACTTGCACTGAAAGGATTAAAGAGACTGCCATGTTCATTCTCTTATAAACAATGCCAGTTTCCTGGCTGTCATGCTGAGCTTTTGACTTTAAGGGCCCGTTTCCACTATCGCGAATCCGCATGCCTTGCCCGCATGCAGATTCGCACAGCCAATACAAGTGAATGGGACTGTTTCCACTTGTCAGTTTTGCTGTGCGTTTTTCTGTGCAGGATTTTTCTTCACGGCAGAGCCCTCAGAATTCGCTTGCGTGTGGAATGCAGGCGAATCGCACGCAATGTATTTAATAGGGAAATCGCATACATTTCCCCATGCGTTTTTTGCCACAAATTCACATGCGATTTCGCATAGGTACCCATATTAATTCACACAGGCAGTGACATGGTTAAAATCGCATTACCCTAACCTATGCGAATTCGCATGCGAAATCACAGCAAAAACGCATGCGGAATCGCACCCGCATGTGATTTCGCCTGCGGTGATTTGCCGGCGAGTCCGCAACGCTATAGTGGAAACGGGCCCTGAATGCTTTGAGTCACACAAATGTAACAAGCAAGCATTCACTGGAGTCGAACCAAAGTCAAAGCATGTGATCTGCAGGCATATTCTGTGACACTGACTTAAGATGGCCACTAATGATCCAACCTTTTTCATCCAATCTTTCAATTTCTATGTAATATAAGTGAACTGCCTGAATGATCCATTTCTCATATTCACTCAATTTACCCTTACACTATATATATTTGGTAAAATTGGATGAAAAAGAATGGATTGGAAACTACTTACGGTTTCAAATGGAGTAGATCTAAATTTAAATACTTGGGAGTGATTCTTACGCCTTGTTATGTATGGATCTGTATGGAGCTAATTTTTCACATACAGTTACTATTATCACTCAACTTCTGAAAACCTGGTCCTCATACAAGGTCTCATGGCTTGGAAGAAGTATAGCATGCAAGATGATCATTCTCCCTAAATTATTATATTTATTCCGCATGCTCCCTATAACTATGACTAAGAAATCTCTGTCTGGTCTGCAATCTCAGATAAATAAATTTGTCTGGGACGGCAAGCCTGCTAGAGTTCGAGCACAGATTCTTTATAGATCTCCTCTACAGGGTGGTATTGGTTTACCGAGTTTGTGGCATTACTATTTGGCTGCTAAACTTGGTCAAATTCTGGATTGGGGTATAGATTCTAACCCCCCTGCTTGGTATCAGTTTGAATCAACCTCAATTTCTCCTTTCTATTTATCATCCTTGGTCTTGGTTGCAGCTAAAAAAGATATAGCAGCTCTTTCTGGCAAGAACAGGATTGTATCATCACTAGTCACATTATGGATTTCCATGGCTACTTCATATAACCTTATGTCCTTTCCCTCCCCCAGGACTTCTATTTTTGGTAATCCTCGATTTGTTCCTGCTTTTAGGAACCCTCAGATGTTTTCCTGGTGGAGAGATAAGGGCCTTTTTACGGCCAACAAGTTCTGGATTAGGGATGTCCCAGTTACATTTAATATGCTTCGATTTGGTCAAGAAGCCCCCTTGGAAGAGGCGTTTAGATTTTGTCAAATTAAACATTATTTTGTATCGTTATTTCCTTCCTTTCCAATGTTTGAACCTACATCTTTTGAAACACTTTACTTCGGGTTTGCCCGTCGTAAAGGTCTCATTTCTTTGTTGTATGCATTGCTGTTGGGACGTGAAAATGCGGACAAAATGCCATATATGAGGGCCTGGGAACAGGAATTGGGAATTCAGCTTACGCAATATGACTGGTCCCTTATTTGGACTGCAGTCTCCAAGGTGGTAAAGTCAAATATGGTGAAAGATACGGCGGTTAAGCTTTTGTTTCGGTGGTATTATACCCCGGTTAAAATTCATAAAATGTATCCCTCAGCCTCTTCATCTTGTTTTCGAGGTTGTGGTATGGAAGGGTCTTTGGTGCATGTTTTTTGGGATTGCCCTCATGCACAACATTTTTGGGACTCATGGAAAAATTTAATACAAGATGTGTTCGGTTTTCCAATCTCTTTGACTGCCCCCCAGGCCCTTTTATATATGGCTAATGATGAAGTTCCTGGAAGTTTCCGGCCCTTATATAGATACATGTTATTGGCTGCCCAATGGTCAATAGCCCTCCAGTGGAAATCCACTGGTTTGGAGTTAGCTTTGGTTACTCAGCGTCTTGACTTGATGATGTTAATTGATCGAGTCTATTATTATAGTGTTGAGAATATAACAAGATTTGATCTTATTTGGGATGCATGGAAAAACGTATAGACAATCTTAGTTCCCCTTGGACAGATGTGTGATGGGTTTCTATTTGTTTGAATGCCTCTGACATTCGGGACTCTTGTGTTTAGACAGGATGTTATTTTTCTTTTCCCTTTTTTGTTTTTTTTATTTTTCTGTTTGTTTTTATTTTGGGGTTGGTTTTAGTTTAGAGGTTTTTCTTTCAGTCAAGAAGAGCAACGTACTATAGAACTTATTAGATTGGACTGATCCCTAGGATCTCAGTAGGAGGCACTCTTGTGCCCCATTTCCTAGGTTGAACGGTATGGACATTGGTATTTCGCTCTTCAATATTATTATTCTTTTTTTGTATTTGTTCTGCTATCTCTAGCTTGTTGTTGTATTTGCCTTATTGTACAATAAAGCTCTTTATAAAAAAAAAAAAAAAAAAGAATGGATTATTAGTGGCCACCTTTAAAGGGCACCTTAACTGACAGTAAATATGGATTTTTTTTTTAAAACAATACCAGCTGCTTGTCAGTCCTGCTGACAAGTAATGGATGAATCACACACCTGAAACAAGCATGCAACTAATCCAGTCTGATTTCAGTCAGAGCACCTGATCTGCATGCTTGTTGAGGGGCAGTGGTTAAATGTATTAAAGACACAGGATCAGCAGCAAAGTCAAGCAACTGGTATTTTAAAAGGAAAAATCCATATCCTTCTCAGTTTAGGTTCCTTTTAATGTTTGTTAGATTTCAATACTACCGTATTTTTACGCCGTATAAGACGCTCCGGAATATAAGACGCACCTAGGTTTAGAGGCCAAAAACCAAGGAAAAAAACAAACAAAACCTTAACCTGGTGCATCCATATTTCAGGAGCATCTTGTACATGACCTCCCCCAAATGTGGTCCTCCTGTCTGCCCATGTGTCTGTCACCAACATGTGACCTCCATGTGTGTCCCACTGTGCCCACCATCTAATTACCACCCCCCCCCCTTCTGCTTGCCTCTACCCCCTTGTCCTGGTGTGGTCGGGTCCCCCGTGTGAGCAGCGGCAGCAGCTTACCTCCATCTTGCCCGCAGCGATTGAAGACATCCGGCTTCTGTGGGCGCGTCATTACAAGCCGGCACTAGAGGAAGCCACCCACAGAAGCCGGATTTCTTCAATCACCGCGGGCAAGATGGATGAGGTAAGCTGCTGCCGCTGCTCACACGTGGGACCCGACCACACCAGGACAAGGGGGTAGAGGAAAGCGTCGGCGGGGGGATTAGATAGCCACAGCAGGACACACAGGTGGGGAACCCCCGATGACGATGGGTCAGAGTTCGTATCAGCGGGCATTCGTAAGTCGGGGATTCCCTGCCTTTGCAGTATAAGACGCAGGGACTTTTTCACCTCATTTTTTGGGGAGAAAATGCGTCTTATACGGTGAAAAATACAGTATGTGTGTTACATTTGGATGGATACATGTGACTGCACTGTGGCCGTTGGGTTGTGCTTCTTGAAACGCAAGGTAAAACCTTTTGTCATGAATAGAAAAACAAAAAAGTGTTTACTTTCTTAAAACAGAAAGAATTTGCAATAAGGCCCAGTGCACACCGAGCAGTTTTTGGAGCAATCCGCCGGCCGCATCCACCTCTAAAAACGCTTGTCTAATGTATTGCAATGGGATGGTGCACACCGGCGGTTTGCGGTTTTTGCCAAGCCGCAAACGCGCCTCCTGCTGCGCGTTTGCAGTTTTCGGAAGCGTTTCATCCTCAATGTAAAGTATAGGAAACCGCAAACCGCTCTGAAAAACGCTAGTTCAGAGCGGTTTGCCAGGCATTTTTGTTACAGTAGCTGTTCAGTAACAGCTTTTACTGTAACGATATGTGTAATCTGCTACACAAAACGCACGCAAAACCGCTAGGTATGTTTAGAAATCCTCTCTAAACATACCTAGAATCGCTCTGAAATCAGCTCCCAAAACCGCTAGCGTATTGCAGATCTGCTAGCTGTTTTGGTGTGCACTGGGCCTAATTCAGGCTGGAGTAAGCTTGAGATGTCTCCCACTGCATCACTGCTGAATATATGTAAATTAACCATTGTTACCCTAAAGGTGGGTACACACGTCAGATAAAAGTCTTTGGAAAATGAAAGATCACAGACCAATTTTACCCCCTTTCGTGTAGTATGAGAGCCATACTCTACACAGTCTATTCTATGGAGCTGAACTCCCCATCAGACAGAAATCTTTGCAAGATGCTGCACACAAAGACCGCTGTACACATGCAACAGATCAGAATCTGCAAAAGATCTGTTCCTGCAAAAGATCCATTCCTGCAAAACGCATTCAGTCTGATATCTGCAGATCTCATACACACCTTGTTTAACGGACAATTATCTGTAGATCAGATCCACCAGGTTGGATCTTCAGATCGGCAGATAATTGTCTGATCTGCAGATGAATGTCCATTAAACAAGGTGTGTGGCCTCTTGCACACTGCACGCGATTCCGATTCAGATTCCGCTTTTTAATCTGTTTTTACATCCGATTCAGATTCCGATTTGCAGTGTGCAGGGAGCAAACTGCAAATCTGAATCTGAAGTAAAAACTGATTAAAAAGCGGAATCTGAATCTGAATCGCTTGCAGTGTGCAAGAGGCCTGTATGAGATCTGCAGATCTCATAGACTATGAATGCAGTTTGCAGGAATGGATCTTTTGCAGGAACAGATCTTTTGCAGATAGTGATCTGTTGCATGTGTACAGCATCTTTGTGTGCAGCATCTTGCAAAGATTTTTATCTGATGGGGAGTTCAGCTCCATAGAATAGACTGTGTAGAGTATGGCTCTCATACTACATGAAAGGGGGTACAATTGGTCTGTAATCTTTCATTTTCCAAAGACTTTTATCTGACGTGTGTACACACCTTTAGAAGCGAAACACCTCTAGAAGCGCGGGAATGCAATGATGTGTCATCTTGTTAATTTGTACAGAGCCATAATAATCCAACATGGATACAGACTGTTTCAGATTGTTTGATCCTCATCAGTGCATGGCATGGATTAATTTGGCTCTATGGAGTGGGGATTGTAACACCGAGGGGTACAGACTAACCAGCAAGCTCATGGTGAACCAGAACTCACTGGAATGTGCGAAGGGCTACAATGGTCCTAAAACTTGAATTATCGCAAATTCTGTTTTAAAAAAGCAAACTTTTGTTTTTCTTAGTATTTTAGCAAGGGGGCTTTTAGGACCATTGTAGCCCCTCACACACTCCAATGAGTTTTGGTTCACCATGAGCTTGCTGGCAAGTCTGTACCCCTCGGTGTTATAAGCACTACTCCATAGAGCCAAATTAATCCATACCATGCACTGATGAGGATCAAACAGTCTGAAACAGTCTGTATACATGTCAGATTATTATGGCCCTGTACAAATTAAACTGACACATCATTACATGCCAGCGGTTCTGGAGGTGTGTTTAGCGTCTAAGTGTAACAATGGTTAATTTGCATATATTCAGCAGTGATGCACTGGGAGACATCTCAAGCTTACTCCAACCTGAATTACTGCAAATTCTTTGTTTTAAGAAAGTAAGTGAGCAAAGTTGTGTTTTTCTTAGTATTTTAGTAAGGGGGCTTTTAGGACCATTGTAACCCCTCACACACTCCAATGAGTTCTGGTTCACCATGAGCTTGCTGGTTAGTCTGTACCTGTCATTAATAGGAAAGTACACTCAGGCAGAGAGTCTATGGGCCAGATTTATCAAAGCATTACCAACAGTTTTTTCTTCTTAAACCGTTCTAACCAGCAGGGGTAACTGCTCTACGTAATAATAAACTTCTTAAAGAGAGATTGCTATTTTTACCTCGTAAAGAAGAAACACCGAGAGCCCAATATAGTGTAGTATGTATTGGAAACCGTGGATAAATGTAAGTGTGAGATTAATATACTCACAAACATGGGTTACCTCTTAGGCAACCACTGTAGAGATTAGGTGAGATTAGACCGGTCCTCACTCAGGATTAAGATGTCACTCTCTGTAGATCAGAAAAGTAGGGGGTAGGTCACCCCTCCAGGGGTGGCCACAGCATCATCGTAAGAAAACAGAGGCACCAGCAGGATCAAAGGTAATAAAAATTTTAAAAATTTGCTGGGAGGCAGTGGTGGACTTACCTCCAGAAAGCAGACTCAAAATACTGTCTGAATTAAAACAAATGTATTATTGGTACCCCAAAAGATGCAACGCGTTTCGCAGGCACAGCCCGCTTCATCAGGCAATAAGATAGGGGACAAACAGTATCTCGTCAGTAGCACGAATAGCGCCTCTTGGCTGTGCCTGCGAAACGCGTTGTATCTTTTGGGGTACCAATAATACATTTGTTTAATTCAGACAGTATTTTGAGTCTGCTTTCTGGAGGTAAGTCCACCACTGCCTCCCAGCAAACTTTAAAATTTTTATTACCTTTTATCCTGCTGGCGCCTCTGTTCTCTTACGATATTTTTACCTCGTAGTTCACTTCAGTAGTCTCAGAGGTAAAGCGCCGCATTCCCGAGCCAAAACGAGGGCTATATACCCCCCAAATCCCAGGGCAAAATCCCACGGCTTTCTTGGTCATGGATTTTGCTGCCCGGGGAGGCAGAGCTTTGAGCTGTAGCTCTGCCCCTACTGACGTCAATCTCCATGTGGATCTCCGCCTCTCCCTGTGAAGGAGGACAGAGGGGTGGGGAGAGGCAGAGATCCGCAGCAATTGACATCAGTAGAGGCAGAGCTACAGCAGAAAGCTCTGCCTCTTTCAGAAAGCGCTGGCCGAATTGTCCCCTGTGGCCCTCGTTTTGGCTCGGGGATGCAGCGGTTTAACCTCTACTGAGCGTACTGAAGCGAACTACGAGGTAAAAATGGCAATTTTTATTCACTTCAGTCTCCCTTTAAATCCTACATAATGGCAACAATTTAGAGTGGATTTCTAAAGGTGTACTACAGTTAGAGATTCTGAAGACCTTTTTTTTTTACCTCGTTATAAAATCCTCTTCAGCATTGACTTCTAAGTAGAATCGCCGCATCCCCGCGGCAGATGAGTGACTTAGAGAAATAGTCCTGCAAGTTCCTGGACTCGCATGACTTTTTACGTGGAAGAGGCAGAGCTTTGCATTGTAGCTTTGCCTCCTCCGCAGTCTCTCTGCCGATGTCCGCCCCTCTCAGTCTTTGACAGAGGGGCGGGGAGATCGATTGTGGAGAGGCAGAGCTGCAGCGCAAAGCTCTGCCTCCCCAGGGCAGCACGATTTGCAGGTCTATTTCTCAGTAATAAATCACTCATCTGCAAATCCATTTCTAAACTGCTGCACTCTAAACTGAGCTTAATAGCACTTTACAGATAGTGCAGGATAGGCAGGATTTGTGAAATGCTCCCACCCCCTGCTGAATCCTGTGAAAAAAAAATCCACTTACCTGGAGCTTCCTCCAGCCCCTGTCAGCCATCCTGTGCCCTCGCCGCAGCTACGGCAGCTCCCGGTCTCCTCCGCTGGCAAAGCCAACCTCGACAGGTCTGGTTCCGGGGTGGCTTCTTCTGCACTCAAAGGTGCAGGCCACATGGTCTCTGACATCAGTAGGATGGTACTGCGCAGGCGCAGTAGTTCTGCTCCTGTACAGTACCGTCCTAATGACACCGGGAAAACCATGACCCTCACTGTGGCATGCAGAAAAATCCAACCCGGAACCCAACCTGGTGAGGTCTGCTTCGCCAGCGGATGAGACCAGGAGCAACCGGAGCTGTGGCGAGGGCAAAGGACGGCTGCCAGAGGCTGGAGGAAGCCCCAGGTAATTGGATTTTGTGTGTTGCTTTGACATATCCTTAAACCCTTCCAGTGCTGGGCATTGATGTAATACAGTAGATGTATTCATTACCTCAGCAACAGAAATTATCTTTACACTCTGCACTGTCTGAGAAACCTTTAACTCCTCCTGAGTGGATCGTTCAGAAACAGCCTTATCAGTCCACGAACAGCGCGTACACACGCGCTACTGTCGGCTGAAAGTCCGCCCAGCAGGAGGGTCTGACGGACCCATCGTTGGCAGCCGTAGTGCGCGTGTACACACCTTTACAGATCAAATAAATCTGTTAAGCTATACTCAAAAACAACAATCTGAATGCATAATTTAAGGAGAACCAGAGACAAAAGCACCCTCATGTATTTTACTACATTTATCAGTGGGAACATGACAGTAAACACCTACCCTGCTTTTAGTTTCATTCTTATCTGCTTAGTCTGTTATCAGCTGTGATAAGAATCCCCGACTGAGCCTCCAGTCTAGGTTTGACCTGGATACATTATAGCTGAGTCACTCTTCTGTGGAGTCTTTTCAAGCCAAAGCCTGCCCCCTCCTGGCTCAGCTTTGCTGCTTTGCATACTGAGAGCTCTGATGACACGGGAGGGGCCGCTTCTGCTGAGAGAGAAGCTCTGAAACAGACAAGTGTGGCTGCAATATGATCTGTGTGCACTCTGCATAGATAATGATGACTGCAGTTTCATCCCTATGAGAGACACTTCCTACAGGCAGCTGCAAGTCATATCAAAATGAAGGCACACAGATGAAAGGTTAAAAGCAGCCTCTCATATAGCCTAGACAGTACATCCAGAACAACTCATAACCCGGAAGCAGAAAGGATATGAGCTGGCGGCCATATTGGATTTTTCCTGGAGCAATAATGGATAAAAAAACCCACTAAAAATGGCACACCAGAGTGGCAAAATTATCAGGTAGAGCCTTTATTCTTTACAAGCCATCGACCGATGTTTATTTTGTGTGAAACGTTCATCTCTGGTTCGCTTTAAACACAAATAGAATTGCTTAACACAAGTGTGAAAAGTAATTTTGACCAAGTCTACTTCATTGTATAGTAAAGTGTTTAAAGCGTCCCTGAGACAGATACAAAAAAAAAAAAAAAAGTATACATACTTGGGGCTTCTTCCAACCTGATCGCTCTCACACTGCGGTCCTCTGCCCACTGGATCTGTGGTAACGGATCCCGCAAGTTCAGCTAGCCGGCGCATACGCTACTACATCTCGCTCCCATGGCTGGGAGTGGTCTGCGCCTGTGCAGTACATTCCCAACCACAGGAGCAAGACAGGGGAGTGCACAGTGCATGCGCCGACTGGACGAATTTACAGGACCTGTTACAGATGATTGAGCAGGAGGACGGCACCATGGGAGCGATCAGGCTGGAGAAATTCCCAGGTATGTATAATTTTTTTTTTTGCATTTCCCCCAGTCTCTGGTACACTTTAATATTGTTTGAAAACAGGCCTGTTTCTAGAAGTGGGCAAGGCAGGGAATGGCCCGGAGGGAAGGGGGGCGGTGGGAGTGTATGGTGGGTTCCCTGGATCCAAAGGCTGCATGCATTTGGTCTCTTGCGGTCCATCTCATAGAAGGAGCAGCCCCTGATGACATAATAGGGGGTACTGTTACTAGGAGATGGAGTGCAAGAGACCAGGAAGTTCAAGATATGTGGCATGTACATACCTGCATGATGCAGTGGCTCCATGGTGGCAGTACATCCCCTGGGCAGGTATCACTCTGCTCCTCCCTACATTTCCCAGCATATTCCCAAAGATGAAACCGCAGATTATGGAAATTAGGTGAGATGCATCTTCCTTTGTCATCATATGTTATTGAAGAACTCTGCAACGTAGTCCTCGGCTCAGGCCTAAATCTTGATTTAGGACCTATTCACACCGGGGGAAATAAGCATCAGTTTACCATCAGTTTTAAAGCACCCGTGCAATGTAATCTATATGGCAGTGATCTCAGTGTCAATCACCAGCGATTTGCTATCAGCACTAAATGAACTACATGGAGAATTTTTTTGCTATTTTAGAGCAATGACAATGTATTTCAAATGCTATCACAAAAAAAAAAAAATGTGATCACAAAAACGCAGCAGCAAATTGCTAGCAATAATCGGTAGCGTTTTGCAAACGCAAGTGTGAACAGGGCCTGACTACAAGCATGGGAAAGTGACAGCAGGCTTGCTGATAAGCCCTCTCTGCTCCCAGTCCGCTCACAGCTGCAAGTGTCCCTGCATCCCATGTCCATGTGCAGTTTTTTTTGTTGTGCGCATGTGCAGGGAGGGACGCAGAGACACTGCCGAGAGCTGGGGGGGGGAATGACACGCAGCAAGGGAGGACAGGGCCGGAAGCGTAGAGAGAGGAAGAGGGAGAAGTGCGGGGGTGGCGGCCAAAGCCTGGCACCTGTTCTTAAACGGGCCATAGGCCTAGTAAACAAATTAGTACGTTAAGGTTTAGGCCCAGTGCACACCAAAACCGCTAGCAGATCTGCAAAGCGCTAGCAGTTTTGGGAGCAGATTTCAGAGCGATTCTAGGCATGTTTAGAGAGGATTTCTAAACATACCTAGCGGTTTTGGCTGCGTTTGTGAAGCAGATTACAAATTGTTACAGTATAAGCTGTACTGAACAGCTTCTGTAACAAAAACGCCTGGCAAACTGCTCTGAAGTAGCGTTTTTCAGAGGGGTTTGCGTTTTTCCTATCCTTTACATTGAGGCAAAAACGCCTCAAATCCCCCCCCCCCTCCCCCCCCCAAAAAAAAAATTTGCTATAGCCCGGGAGTTTGCATTTCTGGGGGAGAAAAAAAAAAAAAAAAAAGCCACGAGCCGCTCTGGTGTGCACCATCCCATTCACTTTCATTAGCCAAGCGGTTTTCCCCCTGCAAGTGTTAAAACCCGCTGCAGAACCGCTTCGGTGTGCACCAGGCCTTAGTGAATGGCAGTTGCTCTGTCCAACTGCCAAAAAACTGTAGCGAGCAGGGAAGCTGTCCAGCATCATTGTTTAAAGAGAACCTGTACTGAGTAAAAATATTTAAAATAAACACGAGGTAACTTCAAATGAACATTGCATAGTTACCTTGCCATCAGTTCCTCTCAGAAGCTCACCATTTTCTTCTGACAATAATCCCTTCCAGTTCTGACAATATTTTGTCAGATCTGAAATATATCAGTTGCTGTCAGTAAAATATCAGTTGCTGTCAGTTACAGCTGAGAGGAAAACTGATGTACCAGGTAATGTCCATGCTTCCCTATGGCTCAAGTGGGCGATGTTACAGTTTAACTGTGTGCTGACCAGAAAGCTGTTATGGGGTAATGGCCATTTTCAAAATGGAGGACGGAAAATTCCCTTGATCACAGTGGCCAAACAGGACGCGGGACAGGAGCAAGACACTGAGGAGTAGACTACATGGAAGGTATGTATGACTTGTGTATGCTTATTTTGACTTTTAATTTTCAGTTCAGGTTTTCTTTAAAGCCTTTTTAGGGAATATCTTTATAAAGAATAAAAGCCTTGCTGAGAATCGCCTATGAATAGATGGACTGGTCCAAAACATGTAGTTCTGTCAGATTTCTACTACCTACTGTGACAGCAACATAGAAGAAAAAGTAATTTATGGCTCATTTTACTCTTAAAGAGACTCTGTAACATGAAAAACATCCCCTGGGGGGTACTCACCTCGGGTGGGGGAAGCCTCGGGATCCTAATGAGGCTTCCCACGCCGTCCTCTGTCCCACGGGGGTCTCGCCGCAGCCCTCCGAACAGCCGGCGACTGTGCCGACTGTCAGTTCAATATTTACCTTTGCTGGCTCCAGCGGGGGCGCTGTGGCGACTTTCGGCACGGAAATAGACGGAAATACCCGATCTCCGTCGGGTCCGCTCTACTGCGCAGGCGCCGGAAACTTGCGCCTGCGCAGTAGAGCAGACCCGACGGCGATCGGGTATTTCCGCCTACTTCGGCGCCGACAGCCATCAGAGCGCCTGCGCAGGAGCCAGGAAGGTAAATATTGCGTCACCGCTGTACGGAGGGCTACAGCAAGACCCCCGAGGGACGCAGGACGGCGTGGGAAGCCTCATTAGGATCCTGAGGCTTCCCCCACCCGAGGTGAGTACCCCCCAGGGGCCGTTTTGTCGTTACAGTTCCTCTTTAAGGGAAAAAAAAAACAAAACAAAAAACACCCCACTTATTTGTCTATGTTTTGCACATCTTTTAAATTTTAAAATTTTTCGCCATAGTGCCCCTTTAATTACATGAGATTGAAGTGCGACTTCAGTCTTTAAGGCACAGGTGTCGAACTCCAGATCCATACTAGTGTTTAGGATGGACTGAGAGAGGAATGTGTTTTACCTGATGGACCACACCTTTCCTGATTCAGACCCATCAATTAATTTGAGCGGTGTCAAAAATGTGTGAGGACCTCAGCCCTCTTAGTACTGGTCTGACATCCCTGCTTTAAAGGGAAGGTTCAGGGAGGGAGGTGCCCTCGCCACCGCTCCGCAGGCTCCCGGTGGCCGACCTGGCCGGCTGCCAGGTCGGGCTCTTCTGCGTTCCACGTGGGCGCGCTGACGTCATCGGGCGTCCTCCAGGCTGTACTGTGCAGGCGCAGAACTACTGCGCCTGCGCAGTACAGCCCGGAGGACGTCCGATGACGTCAGCGCGCCCCCGTGAGGCGCAGATTGGAGCGCAGAAGAGCCTGACCTGGCAGCCGGGCCGGCCACCGGAGACGACCGGGAGCCTCCGGAGCGGCGGCGAGGGCACCTCCTGCCTTCCACGGGCTGGAGGAAGCCCCAAGTAAGTGGATATGGATTTTTATTTTATCCCTCCCTGAACCTTCCCTTTAAGGACAGTGGGCCAGATATATCAAAGCATTACCAACAATTTTTTCTTCTTGAACAGTTCTAACCGGCAGGGGGGGGGGACACAGTTTTGCATGATAAGATTCTTAAATCCTACTTAATAGTGGCAGTTTAGCGAGAATTTCTAGAATGCACTACAGTTAAGAAATTTGAAACCAAAAAGAAAAAATCCTGAGAAAGAGAAGGGGCTGCTCAACAATATAAAAAATGTAACAAATCTTTATTTAACACTCTGTAAATCCACATAAAAACATTTAAAACTGAAAATAACAGCTTATCACAATATTATGTGGGATATTACAATCAAAAATGCCTCACCTCCTATAATAACCAGTAACCCTGCATGCTGCATACATCACTTGGGTTCAGAAACTGAGCCCAATGTGAATAAATACAAGTCCAGGGGTAGCTAATCTAAAGAGCTAATGCTTGAAGTGAAATGTACACAAACTGTGTGCAAAGAAAGTGATTAAAGATATGGAGTATGCTCAAAGACCATACTATGGATAAGATTGATGGGCAGTGCATATAAGGATCAGCAATGCAAAAAAAACCCAAAAAACAACAAAAAAAAAGTGTATACATACATATCCCAGGACAGTGTATACGAGCAGCAATGAAGTAAGGATGGAGGGAGGCACACAGGATGCCCCAGGCTTGGCTCTAGAGACCACTTTCTCAGGAGCCAGAGAGAGAACCTGCCCTGTTTGAAAAAACTTACTCTTTGTATTTTTTTTTTTTTTTTTTTTTAAATCATGAACATATGTATTAGAATTTCAGAAATTCAATTACAATTTTTTCAACTGGATTTACTTTTGTGTAAGATGTCAATTCTTTACATTAACCATTACATAAAACAACAGCCACCACATGTATCATTTGAAACTATTCCTCCAAAAAAAAAAGAAAAAAAAAGGAAAGAAAATTAGTCCTCAAGCACCATGTACTCTGCTGCCTCATCTTCTGAAGGTTGAAAACCTTCATCTTGGCCATGGGGATCAGGGAAAGCCTCCCGTACTATTTTGACAATACATGAGGGTATGGGTCTTCGGTCCCCTCTTCCTAGGTGTCCATGGACCCACCCAGCAAAAGCACAATAAACTGCTTTCCTTAATTGTCTGTAATAGAAAGAAACAAAAAAAAAAATAATTTATTGTGATTTGGAAAAAAAAAAAAAAAAAAAAAAAAAAAAAACAACACACACACATTACTAACCTGTTGTAATCTATTGCAGCAGGATTTACTGCGTTACATCCATTTGCCAAAAATAGAAAAATTCTTGCCCATTCCGGATCAGTGCACAGCTTTGGAATCATCTGATGTTCGATTATGCAGGCCATGTTATCCATTTTTGATCTTACATTTGGAATTTCAACACAACACATGGATTCTATCCCAGTAGGCATGGATGTACAATTGTTGCATGCACACCAATTTGTATTGCCTATCCGTTCCCCGTTGATGTCATCGTAATGCTCATGATTGGTAGTGTCAAAACTAGGGTTTTCAGATAGAATTTCCTCGTCCTGACCACTACGTCCCCTCATCTCTGCAGCAGTTCTATCTGAAATGTAGAACATATAATAAAAATAAAATTAAACAATGACACATAACACATTAGATAATTTATTCATGTAACATTATATGCATTATAACCGTAAGTTAACCAAAGGTTGATGATGCATATGTACAGCTTATGTAGTACTCTTTCCCCCTTAACCTCCCTGGCGGTCTATAAAAAACCGCCAGGGGGCAGCGCAACTGGGTTTTTTTGTTTTTTTTAATCATGTAGCGAGCCTAGAGCTCCTGGCGATGACGCTGTGCAGCGTCATCCCCCTACCCTCTTCGATCCCCTCCGGCGATCAGGAAATCCCGTTTCCTGGAGGGCTTCCCCCGACGCTGATAGGCCAGGCTGCGCAAGGGGTCTAGGGGGGGGGGGGGGGGTGTCTCTGTGGCGCGGGGGTGATCGGTGTGCTCACGCAGCTAGCAAAGTGAGTTACCGCCAGGAAGGTTAAATGCTGGTCAAATTATGGCCCGTGTGCCTTATGTGGCCCACATACTCTAGGAATCCGACCTGCCGCTAGGTGACCCGATTCCTCGCCTCCCTGCAGGATTCCAAGCTGGCTGAACAGAGAAAAATCACCTAATCACTCATTCCACTGTGGGGTTTCCATGACCACAGCAGCAGCATGTCAAATGCATCTCTGGTGTACATAAAGAAAAAAAAAAAAGGCAGAGGCCTTGCTCTGCAAGGTGTCAGGTCAACAGTACAGGTAGTCCCCTGTTAACAAGTGAGATAGGGACTGTAGGTTCGTTCTTAAGACGGAACACTGTGCCATCTGTCCCCTGTACCTCCTGAGCCCCCCTGTGCCTCCAGTGTCACCTCTGCCCTCTGTAACCGATTATACATATTTAAAAGCCATTTTTTTCTTTGAATTTTAAAAAACCAATTAGAATTTTTTGTGTGACTTGTTCCCATGGAAACACGGAATCCATGTCGTTTGTATCGGCGGGTCATTCGTAAGTCGGGCGTTCGTAAGTAGGGGACTACCTGTACTCTGAACAGAGTAATTTCCGATATTTCTTATTCAGAACTGCTGAATTCTGAGCTGGAATGGTGGGCCATAGGACGACTAGGGATCCCTCTGGACTATACAGAGGCTTCTCTCTACTGAAGAGATAAGTATATCATTGTTTTCCCTGCATCAGGCATGCTTTAAAGGGAACCATAACTGGGGAATTAGAGGGGGTGGGGGGGTGGGGGGGGGGGGGGGGAAGAGTAATGCTACATACACACTTGAGATAAAAGTCAAGATCACAGACCAATTTTACCCCATTCCATGTAGTATGATAGCCATACTCTACACAGTATTCTATTGAGCTGAACTCCCCATCAGATAAAATCTTTGCAAGATGCTGCAGTGCACACAAACATGCTGTACACATGCAAAAGATCCGTTCCTGCAAAAAGCATTTATAGTCTATGATATCTGCAGATCCTCATACACACCTTGTTTAACAGACATTCATCTGCATATCTGACAATCATCTGCAGATCTCAAGATCTATCCTGGTGGATCTGATCTGCAGATGAATGTCTGTTAAACAAGGTGTGTATGAGGATCTGCAGATATCAGACTATGAATGCATTTTGCAGGAACAGATCTTTTGCAGATACTGATCTTTTGAATGTGTACAGCATCTTTGTGTGCAGGATCTTGCAAAGACAGAATAGACTGTATTTGCTTGATATGGCTCTCATACTACATGGAAGGGGGTAAAATTGGTCTGATTATCTTTCAAGTGTGTACACACCATTACACTTACCTGGGGCTTCTACCAGCCCACTGCAGACGTCCTGTGCCTACGCTGGAACAAACTGATCCTCTGGTCCCCTGCAGCAGGCCAGTCTATTGAGGCAGCAGGCCAGAGTGCCTACGCGTCCCTGGCCGTGCACGTCCTCATTCACACTATCGACGTCGGTGTACTGTGCACACACAGTACTAGATTTCTTGTACTGTGCATGACAGCAACGGGCACATAAATGAGGCAGGGCCGCACAGGCGCACTGCCCACCGACTGGTCATAAACAAAACTAGGTCGCTGTGGGGGACCGGAGGATTGTTTTGTCCCGACACAGGGTGTCTGCAGGGCACCCTCCCAGTTAAGGTTAACTTAAAAGCTTGATACACATTTTTAGTTGTGATTGGCCAATAACTGATCAATTTTAACTATGTAGTATGAGTTTACCTACACCATCTGTTAATAGTACAGTATTCAAAATCCAAAGACCTTCATACCACATGGAGGCAGTTATACACACATACAATTTTAACTGGCAATTTTGATTGGTTAATTTTACCACTTCCATCCAAGACCTTACCTACACAATTCATAACCAATCCCCAGTATTCAAAATTTGTTGGCCCTCATACTACATAGAAGTGGTAAAAATTGGCCAATATTTGCCCAACCAAAATTGTGTACACACCCTTTAACCTCTTGGCGACCGCATCACACCACTGGGCGTGGACGCGGTGCCATCCCCAGAACCGCCCAACGCCGATCAGTGTTAAGTCTTTGGGGAAGAGTTGGCAGGGGATCACACGCGCCGATGTGCACGCACCCCCGCTTCAATGACAAGAGTACCGCTCCGCCATCAACTTCCCAGCGGCGATTGCAGCTAGGAGACTGTTAGATGGCGAAACTGCCGTCTAATAACAGTGTACAGCCCTGTGATCTACAACAGCGCTGTACTGGGGACAGCCGTGTGACATGGCTGTCCCCCTGGGGGAGATAGAAGTCATCGGCTGTCATAGGCTGAAGCCTATGACAGCCAATCACGCTGATTTGTTGGTGGGGGGAGGGAGGGGAGATTCAAGAAAATGTATAAATAAGCATTTTTATATAAAAATAACAAAAAAAAAATATGTAAAAAAATAAACAAACACTCGGGGAGTGATCAGACCACACCAACAAAAAGCTCTGTTGATGGGGAGAAATAACTGGTGTGCTGAGTTGTGTGGCCCTGCAGCGAGCCCTTAAATATGCAGTGGCCCATTTAGTGAAAAGTGGCCTGGTCTGGGGGGGAGGGGGGGGGGGGGGTTAACACTGCAGTCCTCAAGTGGTTTAAGGACTGCTGACATTCACATCCCTGCACAATCTGGGCCTTGGATACAAGAAGGACCTGCTGAAGCTGCCCCACACCTCTCACAACCTCAGATCAGCAAGTTCTATAAATGTGGTCACTCCCAGAGTGCACCTCAAAAAATCTGGAGATCGAGCCTTCTGGCATGCTGCCCCTACTCTTTGGAACTCCCTGCCACACCCAGTAAAGACAGCACCATCCCTGGAGCTATTCAAATCCAGACTGAAAAGCCACCTGTTTAGCCTGGCATTTCCAGACTTATAAAATTCTTCCTCTGTACCACGATGGTCGGAGCCATGCTTATGCGCTTTGAGTCCCATGGGAGAAAAGCGCTTTACAAATGTTATTTGTTGTTGATACACAATTATGACTGGCCAATCACTGACCAATTTTACCAGCTCCATGTAGTGAAAGGAGATCACATTCTGATTTGTGTCCACACAGGAAGCCTATACTCAGAATCATTGTGCAATCAAAATTGGGTGTGTGTAGCAAGCTTTACCTTTATCAGAACTCAGCAGAAAGTCTCACACGACACATCAGGGTCCCCTGTCACCCGGCTGTACCAAGTGTGGGAGCAGCTTCAGTTGCTCAAAGAAAACAGGCCTTATTATGCTAGGTACACACCATACAATTTTTTCTTTTTAATATAAATTTTCATAGAACTGAACAAAACTATCAAAAAAAAAATAAAAAAATTAGAAAATCGATCAAAATATAGATCGGACATGTTGGAAATCAATCTGGCAGGTAAATCTTCCAGAAAATTGTATGGTGTGTACCTAGCATAAAGGCCCGTACACACGCCGGACTGGAGGCAACGATGGGTCCGTCGTCACCTCCCGCTGGGTGGGCGTTCCAACGACAGTCCGGCATGTGTATGCGCTGTCGGCGGACTGATACGGCTGTTTGAGCGATCCACCCAGCGGATCGCAGAAACAGCCGTATCAGTCTGCCGACAGACTGTACACACGCCGGACTGTCGTTGAAACGCTCACCCAGCGGGCGTGTGCACGGGCCTTCAATCTGTAGACATATGTATATATCAGTGCTTTCTAAGCTTTTTTTTTTTTAAATGCTCCCATTGACGCATTACAATGTTCCCATGAGCACTTTTTTTTTTAAATTATGGCGATTTTACCACAATTTTAATGCAAGTCAATGGGAGCATAAACAAAAACACACGGTCAGAAAGCACCGATTTCCAGAAAAGTGCTTGCAAAGCGCTCAGTGTCTACAGCCTTACGGGAGTTTCCTTATAAACTCAGAATTCTTTGCAACCTTGCTCAACCAATCCTAATTTGACCCAGCTTAGCCTTTAAAGAGACTCTGAAGCGAACAAAAATTGATATATTTACCTGCTAGTTCGCTTCAGTAGTCTCAGATGTAAACCGCCGCAAAACCAGGACTTTAGACCCCCCAAATCCCGGGGCAAACATCCACGACCATCTTGGCCGTGGATTGTGCTGACCTGAGAGGCAAAGCTTTCTGCTGTAGCTCTGCCTCTCCTGAAGTCAATCGCCGTGCGGATCTCCGCCTCTCCCCGCACCTCTCTGTGAAGGAAGAGTAAGAGGGGCGGGGAAAGGCGGCAATTGACATCAGTAGAGGCAGAGCTGCAGCTGAAAGCTCTGCCTCTTTCAGGAAGCGCCGACCGGATTGCCCCCCAGGGATTTGAGGGGTCTTAAGGCCTTGTTTTGCGGTGGGGACGCGGCAGTTTACAGCTGATGAGAGTACTGAAGCGAACTAGAAGGTAAAAATAAGAATTTTTGTTCACTTCAGTCTCTCTAAGGGTTTGTTTCCACTATGCAGTGCAGGATAGGTGCAGCAGCTCGGCTCTGCGTTGCACATGATTTACCCAGGGGTGGCGCTTGCGATCTCATTCATTATTATGAATGGGATCACAGGCACAATTGCCCCAAAATGCATGCAACTATCCTGTAATTCAGTGGTGAATCGCAGCACATGTATGAAAACATCAGAGAGTGCAGGCTATACACTCTCTGATGTCCACACGCTTGCGTTTCCATAACTGCAGCTAAAATCATGTATATGGAAACAAGCCGGCAGGGGGGGGGGGGGGGGGGGGGTCACACTAGTGCAAATCCCTAGCAGTTTGCTGCAGTCAAAACATGCATGCAGATATGATCTATGGTGCCCACTGCATTTTCTGGAGGCATATGCAATTCTACACAGAAAAAAAAATAGGTACTTATCCATTAGCCGGGCGCATCCTCTAGGTGGCGACAAAACTCCACCAGAGTTACAGCTTTCCCTACTATCCATTTCGGCCTGGAGGGGGAATAGTAATTAGCGCCACCTGCCGGATGTGCCCAGCTAACGGATAAGTACCAAAAAATAAATTAAAATTCTCAAATGAAATCAATGCAATGGCTGCTATTAAAAAAAAAAAAAAAGGTAGTTAAATCGCTCTGCAAATCACGGTTATGCAGCAAAACGATTGCAGGGAATTATCTGCAATTCCCGTGGATACAAGTGTGATCCCCCCTAATTCTTTTCCACTGGCAGTTAAATGGTTTACTCAGCAAACCGTTACTAGGCAGCAGTGGGCAGTTGTGAGAGTTATAGAGGTTTTTCACTGCCTATCAACTGCCCGTACAATAGTGGCTTAAAGAAGCCAGATTTCTGGAAAAGCAGCGGTTTGTCATCAGACAACACAACCTAACGAGCGCCTTTCTACGTTGTTTATGCGCCCAATTCACCTTTGGAATTCTCCGCCGAACGTCCTTCTGCTAACAAGACGAGCTCTGCACACCCGCAGTAATAACGGCAAAGCTTACTAATGAAGGCTTTCAAGGCTGTTGCATGAACCACACCCACGTACCTCAGAATCTGTATTACACACCGGAACTTCTGTTCAGCATCACCCACAGGATGAACGTGTATGACACGTGATCCTAGACAACCAATCACGGAGGTTGTTTTATTTGCTTCACAGGGGCATAAAGACTTTGCTATTTGCTAGTTGTGTTCAGGGACGCTATTGACTGTGTGGAGGGAAGCGAGTTCAGTATTCCATCCACGTTATTTTCCTTCCATCAGGAGTTTAGTTATCACAGTCACAGTGTAATACTCTTGATATTCTTGAAAATGAAGTAATGACATGGGAGAGATTTGTTGACTGATCAATTTGGACGTAATGAGGTTTCGCTGCAAGATCGTGGACATCGGCTGTCTGAACAATTTTACCAGTCTGTATCTCCTGCTGTTGTGTTTGGCTTACAGTAGTAGGCTTGTTATTGTTTACAGTTGCATTATTGCTTCACGTAAATGCTAATGCATTGCTTTATTGAGCCTGTGTTGTTAAAGGGGAGAAATGTTAGTTTCAGAACCCTTGTCCGGTGTGTTTAATGCCCTGGAATTTCCCTGCTATATCGTAGCTAATTCCCTCCTAAGCATAATCACTGGTTGACATAAAATACTGTTAACCCCATATCCCTCTACCTCATCCTTAAAGAGAACCTGAACTGAAAATAAAAAGACAAAATAACCATACACAGGTCATACTTACCACCTGTGTAGTCTACTCCTAAGGGCCCGTTTCCACTATCACGAATTTGCATGCGTGTGCCGCATGCGAATTCGCATAGCCAATACAAGTGGATGGGACTGTTTCCACTTGTCAGGATTTCTGAGCGTTTTCGTCCGCGTGAAAAATCCGCATGGCAGAGCCATCAGAATTCGCATACCGCTATGCGGGTGTGTGCGAATTTTCATGCGAATTTGCACGGAATCAATGGAAAAGCACACAGGCACTGCCATGGTTAAATTTGCATACAGCGTCATTCATGCAAATTCACACGAAAATTCGCATACACCCGCATGCAAAATTTGCATCCGCATGCAAATTTTTACCGTGGCGATTCGCACCGCACAAGTGGAAACGGGCCCTTAAAGGGACACTTAAGTCAAACAAAAAAAATGAGTTTTACTCACCTAGGGCTTCCAATAGCCCCCTGCAGCTGTCCGGTGCCCTCACCGTCTCCCTCCGATCCTCCTGGCCCCGCCGGCAGCTACTTCCTGTTTCGGTGACAGGAGCTGACAGGCTGGGGACGCAAGTGATTCTTCGCATTCCCAGACACATTAGCACCCTCTATGCTGCTATGTGGTATATGATATATGCTATAGCAGCATAGATGGCGCTATTGTGGCCAGGAACGCGAAGAATTACTCGCGTCCCCTGCCTGTCAGCTCCTGTCACCGAAACAGGAAGTGGCTGCCGGCGGGGCAAGGAGGATCGGAGGGAGACGGCGAGGGCACCGGACAGCTGCAGGGGGCTATTGGAAGCCCCAGGTGAGTAAAACTCATTTTTTTTTGTTTGACTTAAAGGGATACTGTAGGGGGGTCAGGGGAAAATGAGTTGAATTTACCCGAGGCTTCTAACGGTCCCCCGCAGACATCCTGTGTTGGCGCAGCCACTCACCGATGCTCCGGCCCCGCCTCCGGTTCACTACTGGAATTTCAGACTTTAGAGTCTGAAAACCACTGTGCCTGCGTTGCCGTGTCCTCGATCCCGCTGATGTCATCAAGAGCGCACAGCGCAGGCCCAGTATGGTCTGTGTCTGCGCAGTACACTCCTAGTGACATCAGCGGGAGCGAG
This sequence comes from Hyperolius riggenbachi, assembly GCF_040937935.1. Taxonomy (NCBI): domain Eukaryota; kingdom Metazoa; phylum Chordata; class Amphibia; order Anura; family Hyperoliidae; genus Hyperolius; species Hyperolius riggenbachi. The sequence goes on along the minus strand of NC_090650.1, from coordinate 191,732,003 downwards.
AATACGGGCGTGCAGGCGCAGTGGTTTTCTGACTTTAATGTCAGAAATTCCAGAAGTGAACTGGAGGCGGGGCCGGAGCATCGGTGAGTGGCTGCGCCAACACAGGATGTCTGCGGGGGACCATTAGAAGCCCCGGGTAAGTTCAGCTCATTTTCCCCCGACCCCCTACAGTATCCCTTTAAGTGTCCCTTTAATCTCTTTCTCCTCTCCTGCGTCCCATTTGTTCACTGTGATCAATGGAATTCTCTGTCCTCCATTTTAAAAATGACCATTACCCCCTAACAGCTTCCTGGTCAGCACACTGTTAAACTGTAATATCACCCACTTGAGCCATAGGAAAACATGGACATTACCTTGCACATTCAGTTGTAACTGACAGCTGCTGATATATAACTGTCAGTAACTGGTATATTTCAGTTCTGACAAAATCATAACTGGAAGGGATCACTGCGTAATATGTTGGCACTTTATAAATACAATAAATATTAATAATAGTAATAATCACTATAAGAAGAAAATGGTGAGCTTCTGAGAGGAACAGACGGCGAAATAAGTATGTAATATTCATTTGTAGCTACGTCATGTGTTTATTTTAAATAATTTTACTCGCATCAGGTTCCCTTTAAAGAAAACCTGAACTGAAAATTAAAAGTCAAAATAAGCATACACAAGTCATACTTGCCTCCCATGTAGTCTACTCCTCAATCTGTTTCTCCTGTCCCACATCCTGTTTGTCCACTGTGATCAAGGGAATTCTCCGTCCTCGATTTTGAAAATGGCCATTACCCCATAACAGCTTTCTGGTCAGCACACTGTTAAACTGTAACCCACCTGAGCCATAGGGAAACATGGACATTACCTGACACATCAGTTGTCCTGTGGGCTATAACTGACAGCAACTGATATTTTACTGACAGCAACTGATATATTTCAGATCTGACAAAATATTGTCAGAACTGGAAGGGATCATTGTCAGAAGAAAATGGTGAGCTTCTGAGAGGAACTGATGGCAAGGTAACTATGTAATGTTCATTTGAAGTTACCTCATGTGTTTATTTTAAATACTTTTACTCAGTTCAGGTTCCCTTTAAGGAAAATAAAAAACAGATTAACACATGTATTATTATTATTTAGTATTTATATAGCAACATCATCTTCTGCAGCACTGTACAGAGTATATATTGTCTTGTCACTTAAAGAGAGTCTGAAGCGAGAATAAATCTCGCTTCAGATCTCATAGTTAGCAGGGGCATGTGTGCCCCTGCTAAAACGCCGCTATCCCGCGTCTTAACGGGGGTCCCTTCACCCCCAAATCAACTCCGTACATCGCGGAATCTCTTCCGCATTGGGGCAGGGCTAACCGCCGCAGCCCTGCCTCCCGCGCGTCTATCAGACGCGTATCTCCGCCTCTCCCCCGCCCCTCTCCGTCTACCTTCACTGAGAGGGGCAAGGGAGAGGCGGCGATGCGCGTCTGATAGACGCGCTGAGAGGCAGTGCTGCAGCCGTTAGCCCTGCCTCCAGGAAGAGCAAAATTTACGACCGATTTGGTTGTTGATTTTGCACGGGGAGGTTGGGGGTGAAGGGACCCCCGTTTAGCCGCGGGATAGCGGCGTTTTAGCAGGGGCACACGTGCCCCTGCTAACTATGAGCTTTGAAGCGAGAATTATTCTCGCTTCAGTGTCTCTTTAACTGTCCCTCAGAGGGGATCACAATCTAATCCCTACCATGGTCATATGTCTATATATGCATCATGTAGTGCATGTATCGTAGTCTGGGGCCAATTTGGGGGAAGCCAATTAACTTATCTGTAGGTTTTTGGGACGTGGGAGGACACCAGAGTGCCCAGGGGAAACCCACACTGACGCAGGGAAAACATACACTCTCCAGCGCTGCAAGGCGAGAGCGCTAACCACTACGCCATTATTCTGCCACATTTCGCACCCCAGTGTTCTCCCCAGGCCCTTTTAGCTGGGTGCTCCACCCGGCTAGTTTTGGTGAGCACCCGGCTGTCATCGGCTCACCTCCACCTATGTTGTATGCATAGTTGCTCACAGAAGCACCGACCCTGCATTCTCTCATCTCGCCCCACTCCGCTACTTTTTCATGCCACCCGGCTACTATTTCATGCCACCTGGCTGGATTAAAATTCTGGGGAGAACACTGCACCCTCTTGCACTAACTTGTGAGTATGCCCTATGGCACTGCCCATGGAGTTCCACAAGCAAGAACCAGGGGGAAACAGGCAGAGGCCCCTTGCACAGTAAAAATCATGTTCAGCTTCCCAAATGTGCTGCATTTTGATTGTCAACTTGCAATTGGGTGCATTACAACATACAAAAAAAGCTTAGAAGTGTGTTAAAATGTGGGATGGCAAGAAAATGGCATGGCACTGCATTTTGCCATGCCGTTTTCTTCCGCTCCCATTGATACTATTGACAAGTTCCAAAGATAAACAATTTTTCCTAGTTTGAGTGATACTGTGCAGGTAAATGGAAGAAGCTAATATAAAGACAAGATGTGGATAATCAACCTGTGGCTGAATTGAAAAATGTGCTTAAAGCCAATGGGTACCGTTTAAAAAAAGAAAAAGTCAGATACTCACCTAAGGAGAGGGAAGGCTCGGTCCTAATGAGCTTTCCCTCTCCTCTCCCGGTGCCCTCGGTGCTGCGCTGGCTCCCCCGTTCGTGTCCGCCGCCGCAGGGACTTCGGAGGTCTTCGGGAGCACTCGGGCTTCCGAAGACGGGCCGCTCCATACTACGTACGCGCGAGCGCGTCATAGAGCGCGCTCGCGCATGCGTAGTATGGAGCGGCCGTGTCATTGGGAGCCTGAGTGCTCCCGAAGGCTTCCGAAAGCTCCCTTCGGCATGCAGAAGTGGCAGTATTTGACCGAACTGGTCGAATACTGCCACGGGGGATCCTGCGCGGGACCCGGCATCGGGAGAGGAGAGGGAAGGCTCATTAGGACCGAGCCTTCCCTCTCCTTAGGTGAGTATCTGACTTTTTCTATTTTTAAACGGTAAACATTCACTTTAAAGCGAATCAGAGATGAAAAACTAACTATAGCAAGTAACTTGTCTATATATCTTCTCTAAAGTTTAGATGGTTTACACAGTAAATCTAGCTGCAAACAGCTTCAAAAGTGTATGATTATTTCTTGTGATCAAATGAGAGCAGCCATATTCTGCTTGTCATCATTACACAGCCAAGCTGCTCTGTCCCCACCCCTCAGCCTGTGAAAACTCCACTCCCCTCCTCTCTCCTCCCCTCTCTGCCCCCTTGACTCTGAAATCTCAGCAGCTCCCGGCTGGTAACGCCTCCTCCTCCTCCTCCTTCAGAAAAGCCTCCTCCCCAGACTAAGCTCTCATGAGCACTTGCTACATGGGACTCAGAATGCCTAGGCGCTGGAGGAGCTGTGGGTGCGGCTTGTTTAGTTTTATAAGGAGTTAGGGTATTAAAACAAAAAAAGTATTTGGCTTGAGAAATGCCCTATAAAATATATGTAAGGGGCACAATTATGAAATGTGTAAAAGTTTATCTCTGATCCATATTAAAGGGACACTTAAGCCAAAAAAAAAAAAAATCTGTTTTACTTGCCTGGGGCTTTTACCAGCCCCCTGCAGCCGTTCTGTGCCCTCGCTGTCACTCACGGAGCCTCCGGTCCCCCGGCGCCAGCTAGTTTTGTTTTCGCTGACAGGGAGTTGGCGGCGTCTTTCTGCGTCTGTGCAGGCCTAGCCACGCGTATCCTTCATGTTCCCGTCCTCAATAGCGTCCTGCACAGGCGCAGGACGATATTGCGGACGGGAACTGGAAGTAAAATACGAATGGCCAGGCCTGTTTGGCCTGTCAACCAAAACTAAACTAGCTGGTGGTGGTGGACTGGAGGCTCCGTGAGTGACTGCGAGGGCACGGGACGGCTGGAGGGGGCTGGTAGAACCCCTAGGAAAATAAAACTGATTTTTTATTCCTGGCTTAAAGAACCTCTGAAGTCTCATGAAAATCATGTTTTTATATTAAAAAATCTCTTTAACATGATAGCCCTAACTAAAACGCCGCATCTCTGTGGCTGAACTCAAGCTAACTATCCCCCCAAACTCCCCGAGGCACATTGCGGGGAGCGCTGCTGTGAGAGGCAGAGATTTTGGCTGCAGTTCTACCTCTACACGCGTTTATCAGCGCGGATCAACGCCACTCCCCGCCCGTCTCAGTCTTCTTTCATTGAGAGGTGTGGGGGAGAGGCAGAGATACGCCCATGGAGGCAGAGCTGCAGCTGAAAGCTGCAGCTCTGGGGGGATTTAGTTAGGGGGGATTTAGTTAGAGTTCAGCTACGGAGATGCAACATTTTAGTTAGGGTAATCATGTTAAAGAGATTTTTAATCTAAAAACATGATTTTTATGAGACTTCAGAGTCTCTTCAAGTGTCAATTTAATGCTTAATCAAAATACCATATTATACAGTGTTTTTTTTTATACAGTATGTGCCTGGAGCTCAGTTTTACAAGGGAACATTAAGACTGGTAAAGTGATTTTAATTAGAAACTTCACTAAGAAATGTTAGTTTCCATATAGCGATATCCACTGTGAAAAGAATTGGAGAGATACAGATGTTTTACATTAAAGGATACCTGACCCGAGGAAAAGCTACTGGCACGGTAACGGGACTGGTCACTGTTTTAACAGTTCTTCAATAACCGCACCCTCTAGAAATTTTAGGTTTCAGATAGTTTGTAGTAAAATCTATGGTCACACTATTTGGCCCAAACTCTTCAAGGTTGTAGAGCTTTGCTTGGAGAACAGTTCCCCGTATGGACTTTGCCTCTGGGTCACTTAAACCATACTAACTCCTAAAGTATGCACAAACCATCCCATGTTCCCATAATCACAGGGAGAGGCCATCTTGCTGTGATGCTTCCTCTTATCACCCTGCAGTGTCTTCCTACTCCCCACCCTATTCACTGTCCTTAAAGGATACATGAGGTGAAAATAATAACAGATTAACTTACCTGGGGCTTCCTCCAGCCCCTAGAAGCCTCTGTATCCCTTGCCGTAGTTCCACCTCCAGCCACTCCTCTGGGATCCTCTCCATGGAGGGAGGGGCAGTTATGAGGATCCAGCATGAACATACCTCTATGCTTACCTTGCTTACCTTACGTTGCTTTGCCTCGGGTCAGGTAATACCTACTTTCACTTTGGTAATGAATGATGGCAGGATTGTATTTATATTACCAAGCAATTTTACTCTAAAGTTTAATTCCTCTTTCCATTTAAGACGTACAGTAGATAGATCAAGTTTTATTATATATATATTTTTTCAAATTCTAAGCACCTTAATTTAGTATCTCAGATGTCAGAAGGACTGAATTAGCTCATTTAAAAATGACTAAGCTGTGTAGGAAGGAAAATTATATGAAATACACTAGGGGGTTGATGTAGAAAAGTGGCTTTTAAAGTCTTTTGTGCTTCCTCTTCTAAGGTATGCAGAGCAGTCTCTCTGAGGTTCCTGTTGTGGGGTAATATGCTGAAATCTCATTACCCAGTAAGAGTAATTATGAACTTTTTGTTGCTCTTTTATAGGAGTTGTAAACACGATCACAAAGCTGACAAAGTCATGTACCTTACGGCTTACATCCAGCAACCTGTATTTTATTCTAACCGATAAAGTGGCAAATGGAGGCGTCAGTATGTGGTGTGAGCTTTGCCAGGTAATATTCAACATTGCTTTCTGTTCAGTCTTAAAGAGACTCTGTAAAAAAAATTTCAGCCTTATTTCTTCTATAAGTTCCTATACCTGTTCTAATGTGTTCTGGATTACTGCAGCCTTTTCTAGTTGCACTGTCTATGTAATATATCTAATCTTCTTTTATTTGTCAAGCTTTGTCGACCCAGGGGGGAATGGGCTGCCTCTGTTGTACTGAGTACAAGTAATGCAATCCCTCTGTCGATTCTGTGTGCTTTGTTTACTCCTCACAGACAGCGTCTCTGCAGTGCTCTCAGTTAGGGTTGCAACGGTATGAAACTTCACGGTATGATAACCATCGAAAAAAAAATACCACGGTATTACGGTATGCAGTATTATACTATTGGACCCAGCCCCCCTCCCTTACATTAAAAAATGTGCCCCACCCCAGTAGTAGGTGGCCACAGCATAAGTAAACAGGGATAGGTGTAGCCAGAAGTAGGTGGCCGCAGCAAAGGTAGGCAGGGATAGGTGTAGCCAGTAGTAGGTGGCTGCAGCATAGGTAGGCAGGGATAGATGTAGCCAGAAGTAGGTGGCTGCAGCATAGGTAGACAGGGATAGGGGTAGACAGAATTAGGTGATCGCAGCATTAGGTGATGTATGTAATCCACTATGAAGTGCACTGATCTCTGGAGGAAGCAGCAATCAACTGTGTTTTGTTTTTGTCTGAGTCAGCAGAGCACCACATGCATGACTATACAGGGATCAATGTGCAGACTGAAGAGTCTGGACCTGCCTGACAATCATCTCAAGTTGGCAGGTAGCTTAAAGTGTAATTAAGTCCATTTATTGCAACTCTGGTACCATAGTCCATGTATAAATAGTTAATGGCTGGATGTTCTGCATCAGTGTGATGTATAGTAAAGGAGAAAGCCACAGAATCGATGTGAAAAACAGTTTTCAGGGAAGGATATACAAGCCTGCTTTCCTTATATCTGCAATGTAAAGGCTTTATGTGCTATTTAGGTGCTATTCAAAAAGTTGGGTTGAAGGTTGCTTGAGGATTCTGACCCATAACTGCTCACAATGTAAGTAAAAGCAAAACCGCAGGATGCAAATAACACCCGTCATGACGCTGCATCTTTCAGCCAGCAAATCAAAATCTTCTCATTTCACTAGCAAAACGGAAAAATAAGTATGATTTTTGTCATAGAACAGCTGTAGGATTTCATTAAAATATCAATGTAGTAACTGCTACTAGGACCATAGTCAGTGTGGTGCCTGTAGCTCTGCTTTTAAGACAAAGAGAACTATGCTTCCAAGTAGCATGAATGATTAAAAGCAGCCTTTTACATAGAGAGCCAGTGAGGGAGGGACGCAGGGCGGGGATAAATACTCACTTGCTGGCAGCTTGGTCCTCACGCGTGTACCGGCTTTTACTGTTCAGCCCATGGGACCTACTCTAGCATATTGTACAGTAGATTTCCTCTAAGCACTCTACTTTCCTCTAACAACCCAGAAACCTACAGATGAGTTAAATATTCTTCCCCCCCGAAACAAATGTCCTTAGGTTTACACTTTGGTAGAAATTGGATTGTGAACCACTCATCTTCACATTGAAAATTGTTACTACAACTGACTGCTGCGCAACTCAAGAAACACAAGCCACGCATGCATTGATTCTGTCTTTCCAAATTCCCTTCTGTGGGTGTCACCCTCTTCATTGGTCATACACATGCTCAGCAAATAACTGCATTTGTGATCTTTATACTCAGTTTAAAAGCTTTTTGTTTTCTGCCTGTCAGAGCTTTTGGTAAGTGCTTAAAACAGCGTTTAGAAAGCAACTGGGCAATTCACCCATCAGTTTAGCTATCTAAATATGTTTTACTAGGGACCTTAGCCCGTTTAAAAACAGGCTCTAGTCATCGCCGCCACATGCCTGCACGTGCGCACCCGCCCGGCCCCCTGGACCATCCTGCTCCTGTCCCAGTCTGTCCATGCTGTGCACATGCGCAGTAGAAAAAACACACGGACACTGATGATGCAGGGACACCTGCGGTTTTATTATATAGAATGACTGCACTGTAAACTATTTTCTAACCATGAGAAACCTGTTCATCTATATATTCCCATTCATTCCTATATGCATAGATAGATAGATGCAATGAAATGTGAATATTTTGAAGAGCTCCCTGAAGAGCATGCTGGATCTCAGCAGTTCCAGCAAAGATTCCCACCTGTTTAAATCTGTTTGCAGGTTCGCTTTAAAGGGAACCATAGATGAAAAAAATAAACATTTTATACATACCTGGGGCTTCCTGAAGCCCCATATGCTCTGATCGCTCCCACGCCGCCATCCTCCTCTGCCCGCAGCTACGAGAACCGGGTCCCCGCTGTTCCGTCAGTCGGAGCTAGTATAAGCGTAAGGGAAGTGTGCCGTTTGCGTATCTCTGCAACAGCCGCTGGAGAGATAGGTAGAGGGCGCACTTCTCCTGCGTAGCTGGCTCTGATGACGTCAGTGACGGGACCCGGTTCTCGTAGATGCAGACAGCGGAGGACGGTGGCGTGGGATCGATCAGAGCGTATGGGGCTGGAGGAAGCCCCAGGTATGTATAACATCTTTTTCATTTTCCCGTCTCAGGTTCATCTTTGGTTCCCTTTAAACCTATAAACAATTATTTTCACTTAGAATATCATCAAAACATGACCAGAAATTCAGGCCAAAGTGTAGAGTTTGCCAATGGCTGGCCAAGGTCTTTGGACCACAATTTGAAAATTATAATGTTAACACTTTTCAATATTTTTTTCCAGATCACCCACATCTCCCAGCACTTCTATATCAGCTGTGCAGGGGGGACGTGGGTGATCTCTTCTGCGCCATGCCAATGGAGCCGTGGGGATCACCACCTGAATGAGGAGCAGCGCCATCACTTGTGCTCTACTTCCGCCCGCAAAGTCTGTGTGCCGGTGTAATACATTATTGAGTGGTGTTGGAGGGGATTGCAGTGTTGGACTTCGATCCAAGTACAAATCCAATTCCACAATTGTCTGCTAAACATATTCTGCTTTATTAATTATGCTATACAAATTACCCCAAAACCCATTAAAAACGGGCAGGATTGCGGTGCTAACACTCTGTATCACAGCCGGCTGTGTCAATCACTCCAGTTCACATGTCACACACATACACACGTATGACAGTCCTTGTCACTCCCGGGAGTCTCAATAGGATCAAATGCATGCAACTTTTTGGTTCCTCCACTCTCTAAATAGCGACATAAGTCTCTCTATGTATGGATTGAGCGCTCCTTTTGCACAATGCGTGAGCTCGCTCTTCAAGGCTATCACAGTTCACACAGGGTTAATTGCTAAGCGTTTGTGGTTAGTTGAAGCAGATGCACACTATAAGCCGCTATACAAGCATGATTTGCCGCTGAGGGCTCTCACCACCTCTACGGCGCAGTCTTTTCTTTTCAGCTAGCTGTAGTTACAGCTCCGCTTGTCCCAGCTAATTCTTGTGCTCCGTCCACTCGGCACATCTGTACCCCATGCTGTGTGTTCCAGAGTCAGCTCCCTGTCAAGCTCACGCTATGCACAGCACGTTACAACACCGGAACCGGATGTGACGTCACCGCTCTGCCCGTGCCATCACTAGTATCGGCCGCCCACCGACCTTCGTCAGATGATAGTGGGCCATTGTTTCTACTGCATTTAAAAAGTCCCAGCCATGTGGCTACTTTACATACTCCTCCCCTAATAGGCTTATCTTTTCTTGTTTCATTATTCTGCCATTTAGCATCCAGTTTTTAGATTCAAATCCAAGATTGCAATTTCAGTGTATTGAAAACATATTCCTATATGCATCTCTCATGTTATATGTAGTTTTTTCATTGGCTTCTAACAGTATCAGTTTTCAACTGTCACACACCATTCAGCCTCACTTCACACATACCACTAAAGTTGCACCGATTTTTTTTTTTTTTATCGATTTCATATCTATTTTTTTTTATCTTTTTTTTTTTTAAATAAAAAGAATTGCTTTCGACACATTTGCTTAACCAACATACAGATGTATTACAACAATTTCCTTTGTTGGTTAATTAGCGTGGAAGGAATGGGGCCAAAGGGAGGTCAGAGTTTAAGCCATGAGGAATTACCGTTCCCAACCTAAAGATCCAGCTCGATTCTATTAGGCATAGTCTCCTATCCAGGTATCCTCCTGAGCACCCCCCGGAAGGAATCTGCATTTTAATTATGCCTTTACATTTTAGGCTTTCCGGGTTCTTCCCATGATTGAGTTTAAAATGCAGTCCTAGTGGGCTGGTTTCATCCCCTTCAGTTATGTTACATACATGTTCCTGGATCCTTTTTTTGAGCATACAGGTAGTTTTGCCGATGTAGTTAAGTCTGCAGGGACATGTTATCATGTATACTACATATATGCTCTCACAGTTGATGAACGTCTGTATTTCATATGTTTTCCTTCGTCGTGCATCATGAAATACATTCGTCTGGTCACTCAAATGGCATACACTGCACTTCCCGCATTTATACATTGCCATTGGCCTCATCGATGATCCTAACCACATCCTCGTCGACTGCGGCGTAACTGATCGATATTCCAATTTGACAAGCATATCGTGAAGATTCGGCGCTTGTTTCGCTGCCTACTGCTTCAATGATTCATGGGTCTAGTCGCAGCAAGTGCCAGTGTTTTGCCATTATCTTTCTCAATTAATTCCAGTGTGTGCCATATTGTGTCACCAGTCTGACATGATTGTCTTTCTGTCTATTGTCTTTAGTCTTTCCTGTCAACAGATTTTCTCTAGAGGTCTCATCAACTCTCTGCCTTGCTCTGCTCAGGGTTTCATCATGATGCCCTCTATTTATAAAGCGATCACACATGTCTTTTGCCTCCTGCTCATAGTCCCCCCTCTCTGTGCAGTTTCTGCGGACTCTAGGTAGCTGTCCCACTGGAATTCCCTGCAACAGAGAAGGGGATGAAAACTTGAACAACTAACGCGTAAAATGTATGTGTTAATGTTCCTGCACCAGCGGAAATGCGTAAAAATGTACGCAATGCTGCCCGCCGACCCCACGAACGGCAAAAACTAAACGAGCTGACGGAGGGGGACCAGAGCAGCAGTGGGTGACTATGAGGGCACAAGATGGCTGCATGGGGCTGGTAGAAGCCCCAGGTAAGTGAAACATTTTTTTTTTTTGCCTGATAACTCCTTTAAGATCCAGCAGTGGATCGGAAAGGGTTAATGTGCTAGTACTTGAGCTTTCTAAGGCATTAATTTGTTTGTTTTTTTCAGGCTAATTTCTTTGATGAGTTTCAAATGGAAGGGGTGTCTGCTGACCAGAATGACATTTATTTGGAGATGGTGCCTGAAAACATTGCCCGAGCTTTAAAAACAGCACAGAATGCCAAGACTGTAAAAATTAAGCTGACAAATAAGCACTGTCCTTGCCTTACAGTGGCTGTTGAGTTGGTAAGCACTGTAGCAACTGAATGTGTAATGTGAGACATCAGCTATGCAAGTGGAACTAAAATCATGGAAAGCAACCTACTTTTTTAGCAGGGTTCCTGTAATTACAATACTTTACAAAAGTTTGCCCTCTTAAAACAGGAGGTATGTGCAATTATTCAGATTGGAGTGAGCATATGATGTCTCCCACGATGCATTACTGCTGAATATACAAATTATTCTTTGTGTCCCTGTAAGCTAAACACACCTCCAAGACAGAATTTCAGCAATAGGTGCTACACCTCAGGCGCTACACCTGCTATTGCTGAAATTCTGTCTTGTCCCCATGTTTATTGCCTGATGAAGCGGGCTGGGCCTGCGAAACGCGTTGCACTGTTTTGGGGTACTAGTTAATAAATGTGATTGCTACTATTCAGACAGTCTTTCGTGTCTGCTTTATGGAGGTAAGTCCACCGCTTCCTCCCAGCAAATTTTAAAGTTTTTATCCGCTTTTATCCTGCTGGCGCCTCTGTTCTCCTACTGCTATACCGTGTCCACCCCTGGTGGAGGGGTGATCTACCCCCTTTCGCATCTACAGAGAGCGACTTCTTATCCCTGAGTGAGGACAGGTCTAATCTCCTCACCTGCCTATACAGTGGTTGCCTTTGTGGTACCCCACGTTTGTGAGTATAATTTTCTCACGATAACCTTTACTTCATTTTTGCTTAACATACTACACTATATTGGGCTCTCGGTTTCTCTACACTTTATTCTGTTTTAAAAAGGCAAACTTTTGTTTTGCATGGAATTTTAGTAAGAGGGCTTTTTGGTCATTTGTAGCCCCGTACACATTCCTAGGAGTTCTGGTTCACCATGAGCTTGCTAGGAAATCTGTAACTACAATATTTTATAGTCTTATCTTTTCAAATTACACATAGAGGATAATTTTATAAGTCAAATGATTGCACATTGTAGTCCTTTGGGTTAGCTCAGCAGTGCTGACAAAATAGCATGCAATCACAACCTACCAGCAGTGGTGATGTACAGAACCCTGACTGTTGCAGCATTCTAAATACCAGGAGCATGTGGTTGGCATGCAACTTGCACTCTGTTGAAATGAGTAGGGAAACCTTGCATGGCACATTTTCCTTTCCTGTTGCATGTTATTGCATTATTGTGGGCATTTTACTTGCATTATTGATCAAATACATTTTCAGTGGCCCTGCAGTGCATTATTCAGTATTTTATTTTTTTTCACCCCTTCAGTACCGATCTTCTAAACGCCCTTCTTTACCAAAACAGCTGTAATAATTGGGATACCTTTGCTTGGGTTTAAATATCATTCAGCTTTTAGTCTACTGTATGCAAACCAATTTAGCATAGCTTTTTTCCAGGACAAATAAGGCTTTCTTTTGCTACCATTTAATCAAATCATAGCTGAAGTTTCCCTGTGTTTTAAGAGAAAGTATGCTAAAAAAAAACAAAAATGTGTGTTTTTGAATGTAAAGGTATCGGAAGCCAAGTTTGCACTCGGGCAATATTTGGCAAGAGGGGTGCTATCACCAACAGTGCTCAGTCAGAAGGCATGGGAAGTAAATGCTAACATGTACTTACCTTTTAAGAAGCTAATCTTTTCTCTCTAAAATAAGCCCATGGAATACCACCTGACATGGGACCAACAGTTAAATTGGTTAGACAACTAATATAGGAACCCTGGTCCATGCTTATTCTTTATGCTCCTTAAAAGCCCCGGAGGATGACTCCTAGAACACTTCCAGAGACACTAGCTATTAGACTAAAACACTATTTGTACTCTTAACTTGTAACCTACACTATACTTGAAATTATATGAATATGTACCTTAGATGTGTAAGCACATTTATGGGTGCATATTATTTCGGCGCCGCTCAGTTCGGCGCGGTGAGAGCCGAATGACGGCTCTCACCGCTGCCGCTAAACTCCGAGGCGGCGTTAAATACTATTCGCCCTCCGAGTTGTCGCAACTAGGAGGGAGATGTAATTCGGGGTCTGGCAGCCGCCAGACCCCAAATTACCACTATACGGCCCGCTCAGTATAGCATTGCTGCTATGGGACGCCCAGTTTCGGTGCTCGGCTCTCCCAGCCGCGCCTCGAAATCAGCTGATCCGCACATTTATGACTTATCAAGTTCCAAAACACTGTTTATGGATCTTTTGTAGGCACCTTCCATATTGTACCATTACCTCAATTTCAGTTGCTCTCAATAGCTTATTGCTCTTCATTATTTATATTGCTCTTCCTTATGTACTCTGCAGAGGACACCTTTAGTATGTTGAATTGTCAATGTTACATACCTATTTCTTCATAATATCTCTGGCTTTGTAACATGATGACTTTCTCTAATAAAGCCTTGTTAGGATTAAAAATGAAAGTTTGATGTTGAAAATTTCACAAGAAATTTGTAAATATTTTGAATTGCAGCATAAAATCCTTCAAATTTTTTTTTATGTTTTCTGTGCCGAGATGTCAAAAAGATATAGATTTTTCTGGTACTTCCATATTATACCATCCACAAATTTGGCAGCCTCCTGTTCAAATTTTCATTGCTTTTCAGGTGAACTCTAACCATACATTTAGAAGTCGAAGGTCTTGGCTTTATTTGGACTGATCTCAAATCATTCTTTTGCACCATTCCCAAGTTATGTAGTGTTTAAGGAGGAGTGTCTTCTGCACCTGGCTGCCCTGCCCACTCTTGCACTTGGACGTCTCAGAAGCGTCAGCTGATGACCTATATTTAAGAATCAATGCAGAGGCTGTGAGGGCCTGAACCGAGAAGAGGGAGGTTAGACTGGAGCCTGGGGGGCTTACATGCAGGTGCAATGAAGCAGTGGAGGCAGTATTCACATCTCCAGGTTCCTGAAGCAAAGAAGTCTATTTCCCTCGGGTCCAGTTGGCTACCACAGTGTCCTCTGCAGTCACGGTGCATGGCACCTTGCAGGTCATGTGTGTGGTCTGCTGCTTTGCCTGCATCTAGACATATGGGAACTAGTCCTCGGAACAGTTCGGACTCCTCATTGATAAAGCACTCCTCATTGATAAAGCTGCTGTACCAACTGAGGGCATCAGCTGGGACATCCGGGGGAACAGGAGTAAGCAGAGCAGCTAGGTGCAGTAGACACCCCTCCTTCAACACTGCCCAACTCAAGAACGGTGCATCGGAACAACTTGGAACCAGGGAAATAATAGCTCTAAATTAATTGATCTACTAAGCCAAGGCCTTCAACTTTCAAACAATCGTTAGATCTCCCCAGGAGAGCAATTAGAATTTGAACAGGACACTGCGCAAGTTATGAGTCTTCTAGTATGCAAGTACAAATATTTATTTTTATTTTTTTATTCTTTTTTGGTCTTTGCTTGGCACATAGCTTGGAATCGCTCTAACACATTTTGACTACAACAGATTATTTCTGCTCTAAGAAAATTGGTATTCTCAAGCAGTCAGAATTTGTTAATGTTACAGAACACTCAGATGTAGCTTCACTTTTTTTTCTTTTTGTTTTTATAGCCTACATTATCAAGCACCAGTCGTATTGTTACACATGATATTCCCGTAAGTGTTATTCCCAGAAGGCTGTGGAATGACTTTAAAGAACCTACTGTACCAGACTTTGATGTGAGTACCTCAAGGTTTTGCTCTTAATGCTTTGATAAGGAAAAGCATAACATTTAAACTATCTACTATGAACTAGTTTTTAGCTCCTTCAGTATACATCGATTGACTCAGTACTGTACTCTGCTATAAAACTGAAAAAGGAATTTGTATGTTCTTTCTATGTTTGAATGGGTTCCTGCAGGTTTCACAGTTCTGGAAAACACTGGTAGGTGAACTGGGTTCCCCCAAAAGTGATTAGAAATTGTAGCAGTTCATGTACTTGCATTTTTAATTCACAGGAATAGATTTTAATGGTTCCCTGTTCCATAAAATGATGCCCCAAACATCTGCACTATATAATTACAGGAAACAGCTGTTCTGTAGAATGTGAATAATGACTGTCATCATGTTATAATTTATTTTCATTTTTATAGGTAAGCATATATTTGCCAGCAATTAAAACTATGAAGAGTGTTGTAGAGAGAATGAAGAATTTAAGCAATTTCATTGTAAGTTTTTTTCACCTTGTGAATATAAAATAGTTATCCTTTGGACGGTGCTAGAAATGTTGTAGAAATAGGAAGGATGTATGGCCCTAATGCATATCCAATGACCTTTCAGCACTTTATGTACAGCCTAAACTGTTTGCTGTTTGGAAACATGCTCTACTTTGTAGTCAATCCAGTTTTCACAATGCAATGTTTTGTATCATTCATATTCCTGTCTTGTCTTTTGTAACCTTTAACTACAAATGTTTTCATAATAGCCTTACTGATAAGGCACCATCCATTCATTCACCTTCAGGGCACCTGATCTGTTATGCTGCTCACTGAACAACTGGCTTCACCATTCCTGCAGCGGTTGAGATCAGTAGGTGTAAGAAATGATACAAATAAGGGGTAAAATGAAAACTTAGGAGCTGGAACTAGGTGCAGTTAATGAGAGTCTGAAGCCAATTTAAACACTTGTTTTTACCTGTTATTTAGGTTAAGGAATATGGCTAGTGCTAAAACGCCACATTCACACTGCAGAACAAGGGGTTTTAAACCCCCCAAATCCTGGGGCAAAAAAATCTGTGACTTTCAAAGTCATGGATTTTGCTGGCCAGGGAGGCAGAGCTTAGCGCTATAGTTCTGCCTCCATTAGCGCCAATCCTCCACTGATCGCCGCCTCTCCCCGCCCCTCTCAGTGAAAGAAGACTCAGAGGAGCGGGGAGAGGTGGGGATTGACGTGAGTAGAGGCAGAGCTACAGTAGAAAGCTCTGCCTCTACCAGGAAGCACTCCCCGGTTTTTACCTTGGGGAATTGGGGGGGTATAAAACCCTTGTTCTGCCGCAGGAACGCAGCGTTTTAGCACTGGCCATATTCCATAACCTATATAACAGGTAAAAACAAGTTTTTAAATTGGCTTCAGACTATCTTTAAACAATATTCCTAAATGAGTTAATGAAAAGGTCCTACTCATGCTATGCTCTGGAAACTGCTGAAAGCTTGAGGGTAGGGTAGGTGGTCCACTCTAAAGATATAAAAAAAGTAGATGGTAAAACCACTATAATTCTGTGATTCTTTTTCAAGTGAGCCAGTTCTCCATAACATGTATACAGCTGATGTTTTCTCCTTCTTTCCGAAGGGAAAAAAAATCAGAAATGAAAAACTATAGACCTGGAAGCTTAAAGAGTAACTGCCGAGCATAAAATCAAGAATCAATTCTTTATTTGTATCTGGTAAACCAGTAATGAGGATGCGAATCCGGCAATCCAAAAGTTAAAGATCACCCTTATCTATCTTCTCCATAAAACATCATTGCCCAGTTTCCCTGGGTCTTATTTGGTACATCTACCGCACAAAGGAATTTTCAGGGCATGCTGGATTTTCTTTTATTCTTCTTTACTTTCCCCTCAGACTTAACTAATGCACCCTGATTGGCTGAAGCCTCTTTCCCTCCTGCTTTCCCCTCCCACGCCTTTGTTCCTCTCTAATTGGCCAATATTTCTCAATGCACTTTCTACTGCAGAACTGGGTCGGAGTGCCTAATGACTGGAAGGGGGGCAGGCAAAGATACACAGACAGCGTAAGAGAGGAAATGATGTCAGGATTGGCTTCAAGATAGACACAATCAAAATGTGGACAGTGCAATACACATGTTATATACGTAGATAAAGACTTGCTCTACTTACATATGTGGGTTTTTTCTGAGATAGTATGGCTGACAGCTCCACTTTAAAATCCATTGTGTGTCTACTGTTTGAAGATGTCCTAAGGAATGTTATGCACAATTTTATTGTTCAGACTAATTTTATTTCATTAGCATGGGTTTTCTAATTACAGGTCTTGTCTCACCAACATTTTCAGCTTTTATTTAGTAGTAAATGCAATTTCTATGTTGGGAAAGCAACAGGCATAGTATACTTGAATTTTCCAAAGACTTTTGACACTGGTCCCCATAACAGCCGGATGCAGAAGTTGAGGATGCAGGGAGGATACAGGGACTAAAGGATAATCTTTTAACATGGATAGAGAACGGGTTAGGAACAAAAGTCAAAGAGTGGCGTTAAACGTATCATACCCAAAATGAGACACCATTATCAGTTTGATACTGTAAGGGTCAGTACTAGGTCCAATCCTTTTTAATTTGTTGAAATGACCTAGTGGTTAGAATGCAATCTTACCATCTTCGCAAATGAGAGAAAATTATGCAGAATTATTAACACGAAGCAAGATAGAGACATATTACAGCAGAATCTTGATAGCATGGCTAGGAATATGTTCAAATGTGATATTGATAAATATTAGGTCCAGCACCTTTGATGTGCCCATGGCAGACATCAAAATAAGGACTTGGGCATATTGGTTGATACCCACTACTAGGTTACTTTCTGGTGGTTGTGAAGGCTGAGGCCTGCCCTTCTACTCCTTACACCATCAGCCTTCTATTACATATTTTGGATTGTGGCGCTGGTTTTTTTTTCAGTGTCTCTAACTTGTCATTGTTCTCATAGAATTACATTAATTGGCTTACCATGTTGGATTTTTTCATATATTTCCAATACTCTTAAAGTATACACATTATTTACTTTTGTTGGTACAGGGAGGGCCGTAGTCGGATCACTAGGACTACAATTGCCATATGGGGCCCAGAGAGAGTCTGGGGCCTGGCAAGGTCAGGCTGTTCTTTTATAACTGAGTTGTAAAAGTCTCACTGCTCTAGCACTATGGGGGTTTGTGTGGCACACAAAACAGCAGTGATTTCATGCATCGCTCTGTCCCTCCCTTCCTCGGCAGGTTTTGAATGTGTGTGTTTCTGACACACAACCACTTTTGCCTGCTGACGTCATGTTACTTCTGGTGGGCTGCTATCAATTACCCAGCTGATAACATAAACATCATCAAGAGTGGAATGGTGTGAGGCTCTATGGCAGAACATAACTGTGAGGAATGGGTTGTGTACCAGAAGAGCTGTTCTGGCAAAGAGTACATTCATACAGAGACTCTGTTTAACTCTCTCTCTTTCTCTCTCTCTCTCTCTCTCTCTCTTAGTTATGACTGGTATCTACTGACTGCTGCAAATATCTTGCCCAGCACTACTGTTCAATCATGGTTCCGAAATCTTCCACACATTAGGGCAGATCAAATCACAACTTCACTCCCCAATTCTTCAGTAAAAGTCTCTGATCCTAAAATATTGTGAGTGGGCACACCAGACCAACCACACGCCTTGATTAAGAGGGACCCTGCAAGGCCCCCAAAACAATTGTGGGCTATCTTTGTGGATATAATGGCTCAATAAAGAGTGTGAATACTTGAACTGGATTGTTGTGCTGATATACTAGATTGTTTTCTGTATGATTCTAGACCAGCATACAGGAAATTAACATTTTGCGGGTTGGAGAGAGCCACCACACCCATAGTGTGACCCTCACCGTCCACTAGGACCCTTTGTTGGGTTAATAGGCATGTGAAACCATTATCAGGTCGTCCCTCACCTCCCTGGCAGATGTTGCTCTTCTGAAATTGAAGTCCTTCCTTTCAATATTCTTATTCACAGACCAGAATCATCCACACATAGTTATTACATGCATAGTTATTTAGGTTGAAAAAAGACATACGTCCATCGAGTTCAACCAGATAATAAGGTACAACACTGGACTACACCCTCACATATTCCTCTTGATCCAGAGGAAGGCATAAAACTCTTAGAAGACATGGTTCAGTTATCCCCAAAGGGGAAAAAATTCCTTACCGACTCCAGATGGCAATCAGATAAAATCCCTGGATCGACAACACCGGGAATTACCTAGTAATTATAGCCATGGATGTCTTTCAACGCAAGGAAAGCATCTAAGCCCCCTTAAATTCAGTTATAAAATTGCCATAACTACTTCCTGTGGTAGTACATTCCACATTTGAATCACCCTTACTGTAAAGAACCCTTTCCTAAATAAATAGCTAAAACTTTTTTTCTCCATGCGCAGATCATGTCCCCTGGTCCTTTGCACAAGCCTAGGGAAAAAGCTTATCTGCCAAGGTTTTATGTTGCCCTCTGATGTATTTATGCAGGTTAATTAGATCTCCTCTAAGGCATCTTTCCTCCAGACTAAATTAGCCCAGTTTATCTGACCTTTCAGATCCTGTGTAGACTCTTGTTCCATAAGGAGTGAGTAGAAGCAGGCTGCACATACTAGGGTTGCAACGATATGAAATATTCACGTTATGATATCCATCTCATCAGGGCTGATCAGATATAATGGGAAACCTCTATAGGGAAGGGGGGGGGGGGGCATGACAGGAACTGTGGGAGATTGAGGGCCCACTGCTTTTCCCTGCATCCAGCAGAACAGCGGTTGCAGTTTGATTGAAGCTTGATAGGTATCCGCTGAAACCTTTCAAAATTGAAGTGGACCTTATTTCAGAACGTCCTCTCTGCTCTGAAAGATATGCAACAGCATAATAACCTTTAAACAGAAAACATTTCTTTGTAACAGCAAAGCAACAGATTGTAACAGATACAAACCTAAACTAAATCTGCACTGTTTCTATTCCCTGATTCATGGAAGCGGACATATTGTTAACCTCCTGTGCTTTCAAATGGCCTTATCTGCCATAGGCAGTCATGTGACAAGGGGAGAGATCAGATTACAACTTGTGATTAGACTCAAATGAGGGGGAATTAAACAGGCTAAACTCATACAGGGTGCATTCCTCTATGTATTTATTCAGTCTTGTGCAAGAGTTCAGGTCCACTTTAAGCTTGCTGTGATAGGCGTCTATCACTGTCCAGTTGAATCCTAATGGAATAGTGATCAATTGTCTAGGCATATTGAGCATTAATTGACCTGTGCATGGCTAATAGGGAGGAGCAAGCAAAACTGGGGGGGCTGCATGATAGTGATTAAGTCTGGGAATAGGGGAAAGTGTTTCTGCCTAATTATGTTTGGGAGGGTGGGGACACTGCCTAATTATGTACTGGAGTGTTTTCATCTAATAAAAATAGTGCACATTTCATTTTTTCTTTCTATCAACAAATTTCTTCTATCTGCCTCACCCAGGCACTGTTTCAAGTCACCTCACTAAAATCAAAATTCTGGGGAGAACACTGCTTTTAATAACCTTTTATGTTTCCCTAATGTAATTCTTTTAACATTTTTTTTTCTTTTTGAGGAGATGACTGTGGTGCTAATCCAGAATACATACTGCTCCACACACCTTCCTGGTTATACTCTTGATCTAGTTTGCTTTAAACATTGTACCCTTACACTCTTTAACAACGGTGTATTTCCTGACCCTGACCACAACCTTCTTACTTTACCCTCTCAAACAGAATTATATGCCTATCTTTAGTTTGCTTCTGTGACATGTTGTTCCTTAGATATTTGCCCACGGCAGTGGACTAATGAAGTGTGCAGTAGTGTACCTAACAAGGATAACATATTGCTTCAGACATGAATGATAAATAATGGGTCCATCTTGAACAGAATTTCACTTCAGTATTGTTAGCAGGCGGACCTTATACTGAGCAAAAATGTATTAAAAAGTTAATCAAACAGTGTTGTATGTGCAGTGCAAAAAAATGTGTAATATGTAAAATATTGTATTTCTGTTTTTTCTAAGGTCATTGAAGCAAACCGAACTGGAGAAATGAACTTAAAAATTGAGACCGACTTGGTATCTGTTTCCACTCATTTCAAAGATCTAGGAAATCCTCCATGGGGTAAGAGATTTGGTTGTTATTATTCTATCCACACACTGTCAAATTATCTTTTTCTGTGGATACAAGAATATATAGGCTTTAATTCACATGTGGTAAAGCAAAAAACACTTGATTTTACCAAAAATTTTGTGAAATGTCAATTCACTAAGGCTTTGTAACAAGCAGTAAGTACAGGTGATATAGTCACATAGATACAGTGGTTTGCAAAAGTATTCGGCCCCCTTGAAGTTTTCCACATTTTGTCACATTCCTGCCACAAACATGAATCAATCTATTGGAATTTCCACGTGAAAGACCAATACAAAGTGGTGTACACGTGAAAAGTGGAACGAAAATCATACATTATTCCAAACATTTTTTACAAATCAATAACTGCAAAGTGGGGTGTGCGTAATTATTCAGCCCCCTTTTGTCTGAGTACATGCCCATAGACATTGCCTGATGAGTGCTAATGACTAAATAGAGTGCATCCGTGTGTAATCTAATGTCAGTACAAATACAGCTGCTCTGTGACAGCCTCAGAGGTTGTCTAAGAGAATCTTGAGAGCAACAACACCATAAAGTCCGAAGAACACACCAGACAGGTCAGGGATAAAGTTATTGAGAAATTTAAAAGGTGAGGATGGAGGAGCACCCATGTAGAGGAAAAAAAAGTTGTGTGCCCAAGGCTTAGGTCCCAGTACCATAGGGACCTTTAATCCAATCCACGACAAGAGGCTGGCACCACAAAAGTCAAAGTTCAGCTCTTTTATTGATTAGTCATTAAAATGACATAAAGGTCAAAGGATGATAAAAATGGCAATATTGCCATTTTTATCATCCTTTGACCTTTATGTCATTTTAATGACTAATTAATAAAAGAGCTGAACTTTGACTTTTGTGGTGCCAGCCTCTTGTCGTGGATTGAGAAATTTAAAACAGGCTTAGGCTACAAAAAGATTTCCAAAGCCTTTGAACATCCCACGGAGCACTGTTCAAGCGATCATTCAGAAATGGAAGGAGTATGGCACAACTGTAAACCTACCAAGACAAGGCCGTCCACTTAAACTCACAGGCCGAACAAGGAGAGCGCTGATCAGAAATGCAGTCAAGAGGCCCATGGTGACTCTGGACGCGCTGCAGAGATCTACAGCTCAGGTGGGGGAATCTGTCCATAGGACAACTATTAGTCGTGCACTGCACAAAGTTGGCTCTTATGGAAGAGTGACAAGAAGAAAGCCATTGTGTAACGATTGTGGAATTCTCTCCGTGATCAGCGCACAGGGCGTGCGCTGACACTGCGGAAATCCTCCACAAGCGTATAATTTGAGGGAATCCAGCAAAAGGTGCAATGCACCTGTAGAGAAAATTCCTGTCGACAGGTGGAGCTGTGGAGTGCAGAGGAACAGCTCCTCTGCCCTGCCACAGACGCCAGACAGGAATTGTACGAAGGGAAGAAACACAGGGCAAGATAGTCCTGAAAGAGAGAGATCAAAGCGACAGAGGGTATGTGTGTCCACCAATCTAGTCTCCACCCTGCGACAATGAACACACAACCATGAAGATAAAGTGAGAAGGCAATCGCCATAGATGGCGATTGCTAACAGCGACACAAGACCTAATAAGCACAGATGAGGAATGTATGTATGTCCACCAATCTAGCCGCCAACCTGCGACGGTGGACACACAACAGAGGAAACCAAGTGAGAACGCAATCGCAAGAGAAGCGACTGCGGAAGAGAATGAGCACAGGTCCAGAATGTACAGGATCTTCTCAAAAAATTAGCATATTGTGATAAAGTTCATTATTTTCTGTAATGTACTGATAAACATTAGACTTTCATATATTTTAGATTCAAATACACACAACTGAAGTAGTTCAAGCCTTTTATTGTTTTAATATTGATGATTTTGGCATACAGCTCATGAAAACTATAATTTCCTATCTCAAAAAATTAGCATATTTCATCTGACCAATAAAAGAAAAGTGTTTTTAAAACAAAAAAAGTCAACCTTCAAATAATTATGTTCAGTTATGCACTCAATACTTGGTTGGGAATCCTTTTGCAGAAATGACTGCTTCAATGCGACGTGGCATGGAGGCAATCAGCCTGTGGCACTGCTCAGGTGTTATGGAGGCCCAGGATGCTTCGATAGCGGCCTTAAGCTCATCCAGAGTGTTGGATCTTGCGTCTCTCAACTTCCTCTTCACAATATGCCACAGATTCTCTATGGGGTTCAGGTCAGGAGAGTTGGCAGGCCAATTGAGCACAGTAATACCATGGTTAGTAAACCATTTACCAGTGGTTTTGGCACTGTGAGCAGGTGCCAGGCCGTGCTGAAAAATGAAATCTTCA
This sequence comes from Hyperolius riggenbachi, assembly GCF_040937935.1. NCBI lineage: Eukaryota > Metazoa > Chordata > Amphibia > Anura > Hyperoliidae > Hyperolius > Hyperolius riggenbachi. The sequence continues at coordinate 191,708,683 of NC_090650.1, read as the reverse complement.
TGTCCATAAAGTTTTTCAGCAGATGGAAGCATGAAGTGCTCCAAAATCTCCTGATAGCTAGCTGCATTGACCCTGCCCTTGATAAAACACAGTGGACCAACACCAGCAGCTGACATGGCACCCCAGACCATCACTAACTGTGGGTACTTGACACTGGACTTCATGCATTTTGGCATTTCCCTCTCCCCAGTCTTCCTCCAGACTCTGGCACCTTGATTTCCGAATGACATGTAAAAGTTGCTTTCATCCGAAAAAAGTACTTTGGACCACTGAGCAACAGTCCAGTGCTGCTTCTCTGTAGCCCAGGTCAGGCGCTTCTGCCGCTGTTTCTGGTTTAAAAGTGGGTTCATGCTTCCATCTGTTGAAAAGCTTTATGGAGATGAAGATTTCATTTTTCAGCACGACCTGGCACCTGCTCACAGTGCCAAAACCACTGGTAAATGGTTTACTGACCATGGTATTACTGTGCTCAATTGGCCTGCAAACTCTCCTGACATGAACCCCATAGAGAATCTGGGGGATATTGTGAAGAGGAAGTTGAGAGACGCAAGATCCAACACTCTGGATGAGCTTAAGGCTGCTATCGAAGCATCCTGGGCCTCCATAACACCTGAGCAGTGCCACAGGCTGATTGCCTCCATGACACGCCGCATTGAAGCAGTCATTTCTGCAAAAGGATTCCCGACCAAGTATTGAGTGAATAACTGAACATAATTATTTGAAGGTTGACTTTTTTTGTTTTAAAAACACTTTTCTTTTATTGGTCGGATGAAATATGCTAATTTTTTGAGATAGGAAATTTGGGTTTTCATGAGCTGTATGCCAAAATCATCAATATTAAAACAATAAAAGGCTTGAACTACTTCAGTTGTGTGTATTTGAATCTAAAATAAATGAAAGTGTAATGTTTATCAGTACATTACAGAAAATAATGAACTTTATCACAATATGCTAATTTTTTGAGAAGATCCTGTATGTATGTGCCCCAATCTAGTCGCCAACCCGCAACGGTGCACATACAACAGCAGATATGAAGTAGGAACTCAATCGCGAGAGAGGCGATTGCCAGAGGTGACACAAGGCTACAGCAAGGCAGAGCACGAGAGTAGCAAAGGCACAGCAAATAATACAATGAGAAGATAAGGAAAATAACAAACGCTAACTAAACGCGAACACTGCACTCATTCGCAACAGTGCACGCGTTTATGCGCGGTCTCCGTGTGTTAAGCACAACAGAGACAAGCACGCCTAACTAACCACCGACAGACAAACATAAAACAGAGGACGCGAGCGCTTGCTTAACGGTTACCTCACCGAGCCTCCAGCAAGCGTTCGTAGCAGACTAGACAGATACACGAAAACAGGAATAAGTGAGAGATACGATCCACTGCTCTTTCCGCCAGAGCGAGTGCGATCCAGGCAAGACAGATTAGAAGGAGCCACCAGTAACAACCGCTGTTCCGGTTAGCACCCAGACACACAGAACGATCTCCTGTCGACCACCGCTGGGACAGGACAATCGTAACAGACAAATAAACAGATATGCAATCCTAACTGCACTAGGGAACCTGCCTAGTGCAGTCCCGAGAATTACTCTAAGCTAATCTTTAAACAATGAGCAAGGCTGACACTCCAGGAGTGTTTCACAGGATTAACCCCTATGACCAGCCCAGGTCTGTGATATCACATGGTATTTATAGAGCAAGCCTACAAAGGAGGTGGCTAGGCAATCTGCATGACAAACGCATGCAAATTCCTCAGCAGCAAGCTGCAAAACTGACAAAAGGTCTCTCTTCCAGAGACCTGCAGAATGCAGACCTGAACAGTGGTCAAAAAGCTGCCTGCCTGCGCAGGCAGCCGAGCTTATGCTCACACATTGTTAACAGAAAACATAAGAAGTCCCGTTTGCAGTTTGCCACAAGCCATGTTTGGGACACAGCAAACATGTGGAAGAAGGTGCTCTGGTCGGATGAGACCAAAATGGAACTTTTAGGCCAAAATGCAAAACGCTATGTGTGGCAGAAAACTAACGCTGCACATCACTCAGAACACACCATCCCCACTTTCAAATATCGTGGTGGCAGCATCATGCTCTGGGGTTGCTTCTCTTCAGCAGGGACAGGGGAGCTGGTCAAAGTTGATGGGAAGATGAATGGAGCCAAATACAGGGCAATCTTGGAAGAAAACCTCTTGGAGTCTGCAAAAGACTTGAGACTGGGGCGGAGGTTCACCTTTCAGCAGGACAACAACCCTAAACATAAAGCCAGGGCAACAATGGAATGGTTTAAAACAAAACATATCCATGTGTTAGAATGGCCCAGTCAAAGTCCAGATCTAAATCCAATCGAGAATCTGTGGCAAGATCTGAAAACTTAAATAATATATAATAATCAGTGCGCTCCTCAATTTGGACGTCTCATAAATAATACAGATGTATATACAGTCGGATCGCTATTACTCCAAAATGTGTGTGTCACACTACATAAACTTAATAAAATATTTAGCAAAAGTGCTCAACGACCCATACTAAATACAAAACAAGGGATTCCACATTAAAAGTCCATCGCAAAAACTTGATAGGCGTAACTGATAGGCTTCCAGCAGGCCGTCCACCTTATAACATCTTCATATACAGTTCATAACAGTAATAATATGCTCTCACCGGAACAATTGGCCAACCATCAAGGATTAGCATTCACACTTTTGGACCAAGCCAGTACTCCGCAGCTCAAATGTACTTCTCTGCTGGTTCAAGGCTCCTCAAACGTGCATATACATGTCACAAGAAGAGAGACATAGCAATAGTGTGATACCCAGTAGCGTTCCTACCTAAGGGCGCAGGGGGGCGTGGCGCACCGGGTGCCAGACAGCCAGGGGGGTGTCGCCACGACCCCCCTACACCTGACTAAGGAGGGGAAGAGCAGCGCTAGGAGGAGGGGTGACAGCAGGGATAGCGGCGGGGAGGGGGGAAATATCCCCCCCTCCCTCACCTGGGTCCCCCTCCTTCTGCCTCTCTTCTCCCCCCAAAAATGCGGGCAGCATTGGAGGCGCAGTAGAGGCACGTGACGGCGACGCAGCGTTCCAGGCTGATACGCGGAAGTAACGTGGGTATTCTCCGCGCCAGCCTGCCCGCTGCCCCCGGCCCGCTGCCCGCATTTTTGGGGGGAGAAGAGAGGCAGAAGGAGGGGACCCAGGTGAGGGAGGGGGGGATATTTCCCCCCTCCCTGCCGCTATCCCTGCTGTCACCCCTCCTTCTAGCTACACGGGGGGGAGCACTATACTACCTAAACTGGGGGCCACTATACTACCTAAACTGGGGGCCACTATTCTACCTAAACTGGGGGCCACTATACTAGCTATACTGGGGGCAGCTAAACGGGGGGGCACTATACTAGCTACACTGGGGGCATCTATGGGGGCCACTATATTACCTATACTGGGGGGGGGGCACCATACCAGCTACAATGGAGGCAACTATACTATCTAAACTGTGGACCACTATACTAGCTATACTGGAGCAACTATGGGGGCCACTATACTAGCTATACTGGAGGGCAGCTGTACGGGGGCCACTATACTAGCTACACTGGGGGCAGCAACACTACCTACATTGGGGACAGCAGCTATGCTGCCTATCCTGGGGGCAACTATACTAGCTATATTGGGGCAACTATACTACCTTCACTGGGGGCAACTAGCTACCTATACTGGGGGCAACTGCTAGCTACCTATACTGGGGGCAGTGGCGGCACCGGGGGGGGGGGGGGTGCTTTGGGCGCTGAAGCACCCCTTAAAATTCTCCAAGCACCCCCCAGCGTGAACTGACTTTCGGCATCTAATAGATGCCGTATCAGATCACCGCAGCGGCAGAGCAGGGCTATAGTAAAATGTCCGAAGCCCTGCTCTGGAGACTTTGGGAGTTGCTGGCTGCAGAGGATCGTGGGAGCTGCGCACTGGATGGAGGCCGGAACAGGAGCTCTGCTGCAGGTGAGTAAATGTTTTTTTTTTTTTTTTAATTTATATTAGCAGCCAGGGGTAGCGTTTATGTTCTGGCCAGGTCTGCTACATGATTGAAGTGTTTTCTGGACAGGTCTGCTACACGATTGCATGTATTTTCTGGTCAAATCTGCTACATGATTGCATGTAATTTCTGGGCAAATCTGCCGACATGATTGCATGTATTTTCTGGGCAAATCTGCCGACATGATTGCATGTATTTTCTGGGCAAATCTGCCGACATGATTGAACGTATTCTCTGGGCAAATCTGCAGACATGATTGAACGTATTCTCTGGGCAAATCTGCCGACATGATTGAACGTATTCTCTGGGCAAATCTGCACACATTACGTGTATTTTCTTGAGAAAACCTGCACAATTATGTGAATTTTCTGGGAAAAGGGTCGCCAAAACTTGGGTCCACTGTCTTTGCGTTGCACTTTTAAAGGGAACCCGAGGTGAGAATAATATTGAGGCTGCCATATTTATCTCCTTTTAAGCAATACCAGTTGCCTGGCTGCCGTGCTGGTCCTCTGCCTCTAATTCTTTCAACCACAGACCCTGAACAAGCATGCTTGTTTCTGGTGTGATTTAGTTCACTACTGCAGCCAAATAGATCAGCAGGGCAACTAGTATTGTTTAAAAGGAAATAAATATGGCAGCCTCCATATCACTCTCACCCGGGTTCACGTCAAATTACAGTTAGCTCCGCCCTCATCCGGTCATGGCCACGACCATTTTTTTGCCACGCCGCGCTTCGCGTGCCGCATGTTATAGCGCCACCCATTTTTTGCCCCTTTACTTTTTTTTTGGGGGGGGGGGGGGGGGGGTGTCTTATAATACCCAGCACCGGGTGTCAAATGCCCTAGGTACGCCGCTGGTGATACCGTTTCAGTGAACACTACATCCAGCATCACCAGTGCTCACAATCCACTCGCAGATCACCCTAAGTGCCTCCACCAGCTAAGCACTCAAGCCTCTCACCGGATAACTTGGCTGACGCCTCACAGACCAGCAACTTTCGCTTGTTATATGAATGTTTCTTTATCCGCAAAGTAATCCTAGGACTCAAGCAGGTGTAACATAGCGTCATTCCATTTATTAAAAATAATGTAAAAAAGCAAGTGCACTTACAAACATCCAATTTAAAATGCGCATATAGGAAAGAATCCTCGAGGTAATTCAGCGTCTGACCGGCTCCTACCGCACCGCCCGACTAGTTTCGTCACTTGGACTCATCAGGAGCTTAGCCAATAGGAGCCCACAGACGCCTTTTAACTCATTTCCGCATCACATAACAGTATGTATCAGTGAGCGCCATTCGCCGAGCTCATTATGCTCGTTTGTAGCCGCAATTCCCATTGGCTATAGTCACCGCTCCTCTAAAGGGACTACATTACCCATCTCTCCCCGGGGCAATTGTAAATCGCGATCTGAGCTGACTCAATAGAGTCATCACTGCTCCGTGCAACTACACCTCCCATACTCCCCTGAGCGAGCGGACTACAGTAATAATAAAGCCCGCAGGATTAATTACACTAGAGTCGGCAACCTCCGCACGACTACATCTCCCATAATCCCTCGGGCGGCCTAACTCAATCCCTCATTACCAAATGCAGTTAAAAAAAACAGTTAAAAACCATACATCATATTCAAAGGGGCCAGAAAAAAAGAGAGGCCATAAAAAAGGGGGGAATGTATATAAATATCAGAAAAAGGTATCCATACTCAAAAAAACAGATAGAAATTCATACATCCCAACCCAAAGCTGTCACCATCCAAAATGGATGCAAAACATCCCCAAAGGACAGTTGAGCAGGATACGTAGGAACTGTAGTTCTGATGTTGACTATCTTATGCAGGCTGAAGTATTTATAGACAGATATAGTGAGAAAGGGTATAATCGACAGCAACTTGAGAGATTGTCTAGTCACATAATGGATCAACAGAGAGAAGCTTTTTTTGCAGAATGATGTGGGGAAGGTGAACAGATCCAGTGCCTTTGAATATGCTGTAATGATAGAGTATAACTCACAATATAGAGAAGTAGAGAAAATATATAGAAAGCACTGGGGATTGCTACAGATTGAACCAGTGTTGGGGAGGGTGGTCCCAGAAAAACCTAAGTTTATTTACAGGCGGGCAAGGAACCTACAGCAACAATTGGTTAAGACTTATGTGGATGCGCCCTTGGTTAGGCATAGGACTGATATGTGGGATTCTATCCTTGTCACCAGTGTCATGCGTGTGAAAAAGCACAGGGAATCAGAATGAAAGAAGTTGGATCTTTCCGAACGGGTAGGATACACAAAATTAGGGAGTTTATCCACTGCTGCAGCACGCACGTGGTATACCTGTTATGGTGCCCGTGCGGGCTGCAGTATGTGGGACGTACTAAAAGAGCCTTACATAAACGTATTGGGGAACACATTGGGAATATTAGTAGAGGATACATGGGACACAGTGTTTCAAAACATTTTAATGAGCAACATGGTAATAATCCACAATTATTGAAATTTTGCGGGGTACAAAAATTAACTACGAGGTGGAGGGTATGCCATGAAATTAGGGAAATATCCAAGATGGAAACCAGATGGATTTATGATCTTAAGACACTGCAACCCAATAGATTGAACGTTGAACTCGATTTAAATTGTTATATAGCTGATGACTAAAGTATACAATTTATTGTAGTCGGGCATTTGAGTTAGGTGGAATATAAGGGTGCATATGGATTATTGGGGATGTGGTACTGTTTAAAATTTACGGGGTAATATGGGATATATTATGAATCTTATTTGGCACTGGTTAAAAGTTATGGGGTAATAGGGTACATATCATCAAATGTATATGTATATATGTGGAAGTGAGCGCCAGGTGGTTGGATAGTGTACTGGAGTATGGATACAAGTGGCCCCTTTTTCTGATATTTATATACATTCCCCCCTTTTTCTGCCCCCCCCCCCTTTTTTCTGGCCCCTTTGAATATGATGTATGGTTTTTAACTGTTTTTTTAACTGCATTTGGTAATGAGGGATTGAGTTAGGCCGCCCGAGGGATTATGGGAGATGTAGTCGTGCGGAGGTTGCCGACTCTAGTGTAATTAATCCTGCGGGCTTTATTATTACTGTAGTCCGCTCGCTCAGGGGAGTATGGGAGGTGTAGTTGCGCGGAGCAGTGATGACTCTATTGAGTCAGCTCAGATCGCGATTTACAATTGCCCCGGGGAGAGATGGGTAATGTAGTCCCTTTAGAGGAGCGGTGACTATAGCCAATGGGAATTGCGGCTACAAACGAGCATAATGAGCTCGGCGAATGGCGCTCACTGATGCATACTGTTATGTGATGCGGAAATGAGTTAAAAGGCGTCTGTGGGCTCCTATTGGCTAAGCTCCTGATGAGTCCAAGTGACGAAGCTAGTCGGGCGGTGCGGTAGGAGCCGGTCAGACGCTGAATTACCTCGAGGATTCTTTCTTATATGTGCATTTTAAATTGGATGTTTGTAAGTGCCCTTGCTTTTTTACATTATTTTTAATAAATGGAATTACGCTATGTTACACCTGCTTGAGTCCTAGGATTACTTTGCGGATAAAGAAACATTCATATAACAAGCGAAAGTTGCTGGTCTGTGAGGGGTCGGCCAAGTTATCCGGTGAGAGGCTTGAGTGCTTAGCTGGTGGAGGCACTTAGGGTGATCTGCGAGTGGATTGTGAGCACTGGTGATGCTGGATGTAGTGTTCACTGAAACGGTATCACACTATTGCTATGTCTCTCTTTTTGTGACATGTATATGCACGTTTGAGGAGCCTTGAACCGGCAGAGAAGTACATTTGAGCTGCGGAGTACTGGCTTGGTCCAAAAGTGTGAATGCTAATCCTTGATGGTTGGCCAATTGTTCCGGTGAGAGCATATTATTACTGTTATGAACTGTATATGAAGATGTTATAAGGTGGACGGCCTGCTGGAAGCCTATCAGTTACGCCTATCAAGTTTTTGCGATGGACTTTTAATGTGGAATCCCTTGTTTTGTATTTAGTGTGGGTCGTTGAGCGCTTTTGCTAAATATTTTATTAAGATCTGAAAACTGCTGTTCACAAACGCTTTCCATCTAATCTGACTGAGCTGGAGCTGTTTTGCAAAGAAGAATGGGCAAGGATTTCAATCTCTAGATATGCAAAGCTGGTAGAGACATACCCTAAAAGACTGGCAGCTGTAATTGCAGCAAAAGGTGGTTCTACAAAGTATTGACTCAGGGGGCTGAATAATTACGCACACCCCACTTTGCAGTTATTGATTTGTAAAAAATGTTTGGAATAATGTACACCATTTTGTATTAGTCTTTCACGTGGAATTCCAATAAGATTGATTCATGTTTGTGGCAGTAATGTGACAAAATGTGGAAACCGTCAAGGGGGCCGAATACTTTTGCAAGCCACTGTAAATGCATAAACCGATGAGCTGCTGGAGGTAGCCAGTCCACAATGGTCAAACTGTAAAAGCAATCAAATCCTCAGTGCTGCATCAAATGCAAGATTTCACACATTCTGACCACGTGTGAGCCACTAGTGCTCACACAACACATACTTAGTGGTCGTCACCACAAAGATGGTGACTAGTGGCTCCAAGTAAAAAACTATTACATTTCCATTGATAAAACATTGACAAAAAGCAACTTGCAACACAGGTTTTTGCACACAGGACCCTATTGCATATTTTCACATTTTAACCCCTGACACCAGCAGAAAGCCAAAACCTGGTCGGGTGTGGAGATCGGGCAATTATAGTTAAACTGCACTGAGTATTTTTGTGTATTGATATGCCAAAATATGCAGTAGGGTCCTGTGTGCAAGGACTCACGATGTAAGTTGTTTTATACAATGTTTTATCAAGGTAAATTACAAACTTTATTTACTTGGAAACACTAGCTGATCCCAATTTACATCTCTGTGGTGGCGGCCACTGTGAGGCTAGGAACACACTTAGCAGAAATGATAGTGTTGCGAAAAACGCAGCTTTTTTGCCTGCAATGGTAGTCAACGGGCTGCATCAAAAAACGCATATAAAAAATGCATATCTGTTTTGTATGCGTTTTTTAACATGCGGTTTTAAAAGCTGGTTTTGTTGCATAATTTTCAAAAACGCACATAATGAAAGTCAATGGTAACGCAATGTAAGGCGTTTTGAATGCATTTTTATATGCTTTTTTTTTTTTTAATTGTTTTTTGATGCATTTCTGCTTCCTGTTGTCTACCTAGTGATTTGCATAAAACACAATAGAAAAACGCATGGAAAACGCATACCAAATGCGTATGTGTTTTGTATATGCGAACCGCAAACCCATTAAAAGGCACGCAAAGAGCTAGAAAAACGCTTATGTGGAACAAATGCTTAAAAAAAACGCACTAAAGATGCACATGACATAAAACACACAGCCATTTGTGCACCCAACCTGAATGTGTTGTGTGAATCTGAAACTTTTATTTCGCCAAGCATGACTGGGTCGTGCCCGGAATTGGGTTTGGTAAGTACAGGGATAGTGTGAAACAGGACAAACAATACAATCCATACAATACAAAATAAAGATATAGATCCAGCAATTTGAACATCTCATTAAAACAGTTGACCATAACATTTTGTACAGTGTGCTGCAGCGCAGTCAGGTGCTACCGGTATTTGCTTGTCAGAGGAGGATGAAGAGAGTTCATAGAGTTCAGAGAATTTACAGCTGAGGGGAAGAAGCTGTTCCTGTGTCTTGTGGTCCTGGTGTAGATGAACCGGAATTTCCGGCCCAAGAGAAGCCGACTGAAGAAGTGGAAGCCCGGGTGAGATGGATCATTTGCAATCCTCAGAGCTCTGGAGAGCAGTCTTGAGTTGAAGATTTGATCTAGCGAGGGGAGTGATTTCCCGATGATTCTTTCCGCTGATCTGATGACCCTCTGCAGTTTGTGTGTGTCACTGGCGGAGGAGCCAGCATATTAGACAAGGATGGAGGAGCAGAGGACAGATTCAATTGTGGCTGTGTAGAAGCTCGTCAGAAGCTCCCAGGCCATACTGAACGTCTTCAGTTGGCGTAGGAAAAATAGCCTCTGCTGAGCTTTTCTCTGGGTGGAGGTCGTGTTGACTTTCCAAGTCAGGTCATTGGAGATTGTCATGCCTAGAAGGCGTGCACAGAGAGCGCTTTTAACAACCATCTCAACTGTTTTTGCGGTGTGTAGGACTAGACCGTTCTCCTTACACTAGTGGCAGATTCTGTCAACCTGGTAGCGGTACTCCTGCTCATCATTCCTGGAGATGAGGCCAACTATGGTGGTGTCATCATGAACTTGATAACTTTGACAGAGTTTGCAGTGGACCTGCAGTTGTTTATGTATAGGGAGAATAGGAATGGCGACAATACACATGCTTGAGGGGCCCCCGTGTTGGTGGTCCTTGGTTGCGAGGTGATAGTGTCCAGCTTGACGGTCAGTGATCTTTTACTTAGGAAGTCCGTGAGCCACAGGCGAAGGGTAGGATGGACCTTGAGGGCGGCAAGATTCTCTTGAAGTATTTGGGGGCTGATGGTGTTAAACGCCGAGCTAAAGTCAAGTAGGAGGATCCTGGCGTGTGAGTCTAGTCTATCCAGGTGTTCATTTAAGAGCTCCAGGCAGATGTTTATGGTGTTGTCAATGGACCTGTTTGCTCTATACGCAAACTGGAACGGATCCAGCAGGGCCTCAGTAGATAGTTTGAGGAGGGGAAAAACCATGCTTTTAAAAGCTTTCATGATAACAGATGTGAGAGCCACCGGCCGGAAGCTGTTGAGGTTGGAGACACCCTGTTTTTTGGGGACAGGGATGATGGTGGACCTCTTGAAGCAAGCAGAGACCTTGCCTTCCTGAATGGATTTGGTGAAGATGGAGGAGACTATAGAAACAAGCTGCTGTGCGCAAGTTCTCAGAAAGGCTAGTGACACTCCGTCTGGGCCTGAGGCTTTTCTCGCGTTTATCCTTCACAGGTGCTGCCGGACACCGCCCTCGTTCACAGAGGGGGTAAGCTTGGATGTGGGACAACTAAGTCAGAGGAGGGAGCAGAAGGCTCTGGGGACTTTGCTGGTACCGCCTGGTTCTCAAATCTGCAATAGAACTCACTGAGGATCTCGGTGAGGTCGGTGCTGGGTGTTGCATGCTGGGGGAGGCTTCTAGTTTGAGGCAGCCTTAAGCCCCTTTCAGACAGCCTGTCTTTTTCCACAGTTCTTTTTGGCGTCCCTCGGTTCCCTGTTAAGTGTTTTTGCCCTCCTATAGTCCTCCTGGTTGCCAGACTTGTACGCCAATTCCTTGGATCCTGCGCAGTTGCCGTAGTTTATTGGAGAACCATGGTCTGTCATTTGGGTAGTGTTTGCGGGATTTTGTTGGTACATACTGGTCCTCACAGAAGCTGATGTATGAAGATACAATCTTTGCCCACTCGTTCGATGCTTCCAGAGCCTTCCAGTCCGTACAGTCGTAGCAGGCCTGAAGTTGTAATTTGGCATCATTCGACCGTACTTTGCTGAATTTTAGGACCGGTTTCGCAGTTTCCAGGCGTCTCCTGTAGGTGGGTATCAGGTGAAAGACGCAGTGGTCTGATGAGCCTAGTGCTGCCTAGTATGCATCTTTCAGGACTGTATAGCAGTGGTCCAGAGTGTTACCGTTCCTTGTGGGGCAGGTGACATGCTGGTGGCAATGCGGCAGCTCTTGGCGAAGGTTGGCCCTATTGAAGTCCCCCAAGATAATGAACAGCAAGTTCGGCAGGGACATCTCCCACTGTGTGACGGTATCGCTGAGCCCGTGCAGGGCCGGTTTGGTGTCAGTGTCAGGAGGAATGTACACACCAAGGACATAGGAGGAAAATTCCCTGGATGAGTGTATAGGTCTGCAGTTTACAAGAAGGAGTTCAAGATCCGGGGGAACATTTCTGGGTAAGAATAGAAATGTTGGGGGACCAGGCGGAACTGATGTAGAAGCAGATGCCGCCTCTTTCCTTTTTCCGGAGAGTATGCTGTCCCGATCTGCCTGGATGATACTGAAACCTGGGAGATGAAGGGCTCTGTCAGGGATGCTGTCCTACAGCCACATTTCTGTGAAGCAGGACACTGGGGGGGGGTGTTGCCAAGTTCTCTCTTGTTGCTGAGGAGCCGCAGTTCGACCAACTTGTTTGGGAGGGAGCATACATTTGCCAGGAGGACTGCGGGGATGGCTGATCGCAGCCCTTTCTTTCTTAGCCTTACAGGGGCGCCAGCTGGACAGCCCCTCCATTACTGGCCACCGTGGGGCCCTGACACAGGGGCAGTGATTTTTTTGGACATGGCTTCAGACGGAATCAAACAGGAGCCTCCCCTTTGTGTGCGGGGCTGCGCTTGGTTCCCATTTTAGGAGCTGTGACCTGGTGTAGGTGATACACGGGGGGTGGGGTGGTGTGAGAGGCATGAGTGAGGAGCACATTGCGACCCCCTGCAGTAGTAGTCAATTTGTGACAATCACAGTCCATCATATGACCCCGCTACAGTAACAGTGCAACACAGTCCATTTTGACCCCCCCCCCGTCAGTACTAATGCAACACAGTCCATATTGTGACCCAGCCACAGTAGCAGTGCCACGTAGTTCAAATTATATGACCCCTGCAGTAGCAAACAGTAGCAGCGGGAAAGACAAGGAGCATGTGGCATAGGCCTAGAAGCCATTGAGTTCAAGTTGCCCTCAGTGGTGCAGATGGTGGGAGGCAGGGAAGCATGCAGACAGTTCCCCAGTAGCAGACATCAGCAGGTACAGCCTTCACAGCACCTGAAATCCTAAAATAAGTACCCTCTGTGTGAAGGGACTGTTAATAAAACGTAACTTTTAATAATGATTTATAAAATCCACAATCTAACTGCTTTCATAACAAGTACATACTCTGTAAACATAACTGAGCTAGGGGTACATTATAAGTACACAATGTGATCAAAATCACACCCCTTCAGCTCAGTGATCTAATAAAGTATATTACACAATACCCTCCACCAGAACTAAACCCATGGGTTTAGTTCTGGTGGGGGGTATTGTGTAATATACTTTATATATACATACATATCTATCTATATCTATCTATAACTATATCTATCTATCTATCTATCTATCTATCTATCTATCTATCTATCTATCTATCTATATATATATATATATATATATATATATATATATATATACATATACACACACACACACACACACACACACGTGCTAACTCAGTTAGCACGCCCAAAGCTTTTATTGATCGAGCGCAAAGTTTAACGGTGCGCGGTGTGTGCGTAACATTGCATCGGCTGCGACCAAAACGTCGCGCCGGATGCGGCGGAGGTGGCGCCATATGCGCCGTTTCGGGTCCAGCGTTTTAGGCGCACCTGGTTTTGGTCGCAGCCGGTGCGACGTGTCGCGCGCAGCGCTAAACTTTAGAAACTTTGCGCGTCCTAAAGGACTTTAGGCGTGGTAAGGGGCCTTTAGACATGCTAACTAAGTTAGCACCCTTTTGTGAATCAAGCCTTTTGTGTATGTTAATGTTTATAGAACCATGATGGTACGTGGTTGTAATACAGACCTCTGGTGGATAAAAGAGGGTGTTGCTCATGTAGTCCTATTGTAATGTTGTATGTATTTGAGTAGACATAGACTAAGGAGACTATGTCGGTACCCTGACCACATTATAGTTTTAATAAGGATAATAACAATACCCATACTAACAATAATAAGATTATTAATAGTGATAATAATAATAACAGCCATGGTAGTAAACCATGAAACTATATAGATCTCTTCTGTGTAAAATATATGTAAACAGTCCGAAATGTATTGTTAATTAATGGTTCATGAGCACTATTTTATGTAATAATAAATAAATATACACACAATATATACAACTATGCACACATAAATAATAATAGGTGTATGACAAGGAATACATAATAAAATCATAAGATAAATGTTAAAAATACATTGTTGTGTGGAAATAATACCAATTATGAATAAAAGTTAATACTAATTACAAATAAAACTACAAACATTAACCACTTCGGGACCAGCACCCTCTGCCCCCTTAAGGACCAGAGGGTGCTGGCCCCGTAAACCGCTTCCCGACGAATCGCCGCTAAAATCCGCCGCTCCCGACGAACACGCCGCTCTGTCCCCGCCGCAAGCTGCTCTCTCTGCCATCGGTATGACGGCAGAGCGCTGTGCGCCGGTCAGGAGCCGCTTTCATTGGTTCCTGACCCTGTCACTCCATGTAAGCCAATGGGAACGGCTTACATGAATGACAGGGCCAGGAGCCAATGAAAACGGCTCCTGCCCAGCGCACAGTGCTCTGCCGTCATAAAGGCGGCAGGGCAGCAGCTTTCCGCGCAGACCGAGCGGGGACAGCGGAGGAGACGGGCGGGGGCGCGCGGTCAATGGGACGTAGGGTTTCGTCCGGTCAGAACCACAGCGCCCCATGCCCGCCGTAGATTTATACTGCGGCGGTCCGCAGTAGGTTAATAAGGAAGAAGATATGATAAAAGAGGTAGTAAAAGAGGTGATCGTCTCTTTTATCATATCTTCTTCCTTATTAATGTTTGTAGTTTTATTTGTAATTGGTATTAACTTTTATTCATAATTGGTATTAATTTCCACATGACAATGTATTTTTAACATTTATCTTTATTTATTTATATTTTATTATTGTATATTCCTTGTCATACACCTGTTATTATTTATATGTGCATAGTTATATATATTGTTTGTACAGTGTATATTTATCTATTTATTACACAAAATAGTGCTCATGAACCGTTCATTAATAATACATTTCGGACTGTTTACATATAAACAGAAGAGATCTATATAGTTTCATCGTTTACTACCATGGCTGTTATTATTGTTATTATGGATATTACTAGTAAAAAGGCCCGCCCCTTAAACAGGCACTAGGTGACAGCCGCTCAACCACCCCCCATCTCCCCCCCCCCCCCGCAATTTGCGCACATACGCGTCCTGCTTGCTCGTTCCCCACCACTGTCTGAAGTATATGCAAACAGGGAGCTGCTTGCTTGGCAGTTGAAAAAATCTGTTGTTTCCCACAATGCAAAGAAAACCTCTGTGAACTACAGACCGCAAACTGTCTGGTCCGGCCTTGTGTCCTAACTGCCTTGGCTGCGCACACGCTCAGTACAAAAAAGCCAGGGACACACAACCCAACCATTCAGTTGATGACGCAGGGACACTTGCATTTTATAGTATAGGATTAATATCCTTATTATAACAATAGGACTACGTGAGCAATACCCTCTTTTGTCCACCAGAGGCCTGTATTACAACCACGTACCATCATGGTTCTATATATATTTATATATATTACAGACCAAAGGTTTGGACACACCTTCTCATTCAAAGAGTTTTCTTTAGTAGCCACCTTTTGCTTTGATTACTGCTTTGCACACTCTTGGCATTCTCTTGATGAGCTTCAAGAGGTAGTCACCTGACATGGTCTTCCAACAGTCTTGAAGGAGTTCCCAGAGATGCTTAGCACTTGTTGGCCCTTTTGCCTTCACTCTGCGGTCCAGCTCACCCCAAACCATCTCGATTGGGTTCAGGTCTGGTGACTGTGGAGGCCAGGTCATCTGGCTGCAGCACCCCATCACTCTCCTTCCTGGTCAAATAGCCCTTACACAGCCTGGAGGTGTGTTTGGGGTCATTGTCCTGTTGAAAAATAAATGATGATCCAACAAACGCAAACCGGATGGAATAGCATGCCGCTGCAAGATGCTGTGGTAGCCATGCTGGTTCAGTATGCCTTCAATTTTGAATAAATTCCCAACAGTGTCATCAACAGTGTCACCAGCAAAGCAGCCCCACACCATCACACCTCCTCCTCCATGCTTCACGGTGGGAACCAGGCACGTAGAGACCATTAATTGCACAGCACCACTTTATAATATTGACATAATAAACCGATACCATGTAGTATTTGGTCCTGTTGTATACGGATTTCTGCCTTTGTCCACAGTTGTATGTTCCAATGTTTTATTGCCTGAGGAAGCAGGTTTACGCTTGTGAAACGCGTTGCAGCCATCTTTGGAGTATGTGAATAAAATCTATTTCTATTTTAATAGACAGTTTCAGCGTCTGCTTGTGGAAGGTAAGTCCACCACTGCCTCCTATGCCTTTTTATCATTTGGTTTTATCCTTTTGGCGCCTCTGTTTTTCTACATGGATGGAGCAGAGTTTCGTTGCCCTTCTCTGTCGGGGGGCAGGTGGGCTTGTTCCTGAAGTCCTGGCAGCGGGAGTGTGGCTGGTGCAGAGATGGCACGTTGGGAGTGGAGGAGCAGCTCAGCCCGGCTGGCAGCAGAGGTGATGTTTGCACAGGCTGAGAGATGACACCTGAGGAGTGCAGAAGTGAGGGCCACTGCTGGCAGTGAGGGAGCAGGTCCGGGTGAGCAGCGCTGTGCATGATCGTGGTGGCCTGTTGGATCTTATGTGGTCTGTTTTGCTGCCGGCTAGCCTGCTTCTCTTGAGCACATGCAAGGCGGAGTTCCGTGGGGCAGGCCAAATCTTCCGTGCTCGCTCGTGCCGTGCTGGCTGGGGCAGGGGCTGCAGGCCAGAAGGATCAGCGCTGTTGTGCTGGCTGTGGCAGGGCAGTGCGTGAGATTGCTGATGGAGGTGAGCACAGCGTGGGTGGTCAAGGGAGGCCGCATGTAGCTCTAGCCAGGATCCTCTGGAGGCGGCTGTTAGCTGGAGACTGGGAGTCCTACGATAGTAGCCAGGGAGGCACACTAACAAAAACTAGCATAAAAGGCAAAAGAAAACTAAAGCTAAAAATTACTGAAAGGAGGAAAAATCACTGGAGCCCTGTGAGCCGAGACAGCCTCATGGCGCCATCTTGAAAGGAGAAAAGTCTGAAAGTGAGGAAGTCTGATCAGAGTGTGGGAAATCTTGCATTTGATGCAGGGCTGAGGAATTGGTAGTTAATCACTAATGGTACCCATACAGGATACAATAAAAACGTTCGATTTTCCCATTTTTTTGGGACCAAACGATCAAATCGAATGAAAGTTGAAAAGAATCTTTTTTTTTTTTTCGATCAAGAAAAATAAACAATTATCCCGTTTTTCTTCTATGAAAATACGATCAGTCATGTTGTAAAAATCTTTATATTCGATCTAATGCAATAGTCGAACTAACTTATCTAATTGAACATAAATGAAAAATTGTACCATGTATGGGCACCTTAAAGAGACTCTGTAGCAAGTCTAAATTCACTTTTTAAACTTGTAGCCATGTTAAGAACTATAAGCCCTGCTAAACCGCCGCCATCCCGCGGCAAAACAAGAGGTTTATACCCCCAAATCCCCTCTGCTGTGTCTGGGGAGCGCTTCCTCATATAGGCAGAGCTTATGGCTGTAGCTCTGCCTCTTGGCGCGTCAATCCCCGCTGGTCGCCGCCTCTCCCCGCCCCTCTCAATCTTCCTTCACAGTGGAGGGGGGGGGGGGAGAGGCGGAGATCCGCGCGGCGTTTGACGTGCATGGAGGCAGAGCTGCCACTGAAAGCTCTTCCTCCATGAGCAGCAAAATCCACGACCAAGAAAGTTGTGGATTTTGCAGGGGGGATTTGGGGGGTATAGACCCCTCATTTTGCCGCAGGATAGCGGCGGTTTAGCAGGACTTATAGTTCTTAACATGGCTACAAGTTAAAAAAGAGAATTTAGACTCGCTAGTCGAGTCTCTTTAAGGCTGTCTGTTACCTCAAAGAAAACTAAAATAACCGACTAGTGAGGTAAATTACTCACTTGTGGGGTCATTACTTCAGAAATGGCAATTCACAAACCATTTTACATGTGGTAAAGCAAGTGAGATGTTTGGTATTTTACCTCATTTTAAAGCTTAGCCATTTGGAAAGTTATGGAAGGGAGGAAACTGTGCAGAGAAAAAGGTGAAAACTAATTAAAGACAACTGAGGTGAGAGGTTTGTGGAGGATGCCACATTTTATTTCCCAATGAAAGCGGCTCCTGACCGGCTCACAGGAACTCTGCCGTCATAGAGACGACAGAGTGGGTGGCTCGGTATTTGTTGGCGTTTTTTGTACCAGCTGTCTCTGGTCCTTAAGGGGGCAGAGACCGCTGGTACTTAAAGGAACACTTAAGCCAGGAATAAAAAATCTGTTTTACTTGCCTGGGGCTTCTACCAGCCCCCTCCAGCTGTTCCGTGCCCTCACAGTCACTCACGGTGACTCTGGTCTCCCACCGCCAGCTAGTTTAGTTTTTGCTGACAGGCCCGACAGGCCTGGCCAAGGGTATTTTTCTTAGTGTTCCCGTCCGCAATTGCAGGACGCTATTGAGGACAGGAACATGACGAAGGATACGCGTGGCGAGGCCTGCGTAGGCGAAGAAAGCCCACCGACTCCCTGTCAGAGCCTGTCAGCAAAAATGAAACTAGCTGGCGGTGGGAGGATCCGTGAGTGACTGTGAGGGCATGGGATGGCTGCAGGGGGCTCGTAAAAGCCCCAGGCAAGTAAAACTGATTTTTTTATTCCTGGCTTAAGTGTCCCTTTAAGTGGTTAAGCTTTAAAAAACAGGAAAAAACAAAAAAAATCTGAGAGATTGCTACAATATTATGAGCTGTAAAATCTACAGTTTGGTACATCTGAGGAAGAAAGCAAGCACTGGTGAACTCGGCAACACAAACAGTCCTGGACATCCACAGAAGACAGCAGTGGTGGATGATCGCAGAATCATTTCCGCGGTTAATAGAAATCCCTTCACAACACTCTCCAGGTGGTAGGCTAAGTTTACCATAAAGAAAAGACTGCATGAAAGTAAATACAGAAGGTGCACTGCAAGGTGCGAACCACTTATAAAACTCAAGAATAGAAAGGCTAGATTGGACTTTGCTAAAGAACATCTATAAAAGCCAGCATAGTTCTGGAAAAACATTTTTTTGTACAGATGAAAACAAGAAAAAAGTATGAAGAAGTCGCGGTATGCTTTGAATAATGAGCTATTCCACATCACCTGTAAAACACCATGTAGGAAGTGTAATGGCTTGGGCGTGCATGGCTGCCAGTGGCACTGGCACACTAGTGTTTAATAATGATGATGTGACATTGGACAGAAGCAGCCAAATGAATTCTGAGGTGTTTAACCACCCTGGCGTTCTGATTAAATCGCCAGGGTGGCTGCGGGAGGTTTTTTTTTAAATAAAAAAAAAACTATTTCATGCAGCCAACTAAAAGTTGGCTGCATGAAAGCCCACTAGAGGGCGCTCCGGTGGCGTTCTTCCGATCGCCTCCGGCGGCCAGAAGTAACACGGAAGGCCGCAATAAGCGGCCTTCCATGTTTCGCTTACCTCGTCGCCATGGCGACGAGCGGAGTGACGTCATGGACGTCAGCCGACGTCCTGACGTCAGCCGCCTCCAATCCAGCCCTTAGCGCTGGCCGGAACTGTTTGTTCCAGCTACGCTGGGCTCGGGCGGCTGGGGGGACCCTCTTTCGCCGCTGCATGCGGCGGATCGCCGCGCTGCAGCGGCGATCAGGCAGCACACGCGGCTGGCAAAGTGCCGGCTGCGTGTGCTGCTTTTTATTTGGTGAAAATCGGCCCAGCAGGGCCTGAGCGGCAGCCTCTGGCGGTGTTGGACGAGCTGAGCTCGTCCAGACCGCTCAGCTGGTTAAATACAGTCTGCTCAAATCCAGCTAAATGCAGTCAAATTGATTTCATGACACAGGTGGACAATGATCCAAAACATGCTGCCAATTCAACCCAGGAATGTATTAAGGCCTCTTTTCCACGGACTGTTGATAGACAGTGAAATGCCTCTCAAACGCTCAAAACTGCTTGCTGCTGCCTGATAACTGCTCACTGCAACCTGGCAACTGCTTGCTGAGCACACAGTTCAACAGTCCATGGAAAAGAGGCCTAAAGCAAATAAGAATGGTTAAGTTGAATGTGCCAACTCAGTCACCTGATCATAATCCAATTGAGCATGCATTTCACTTGTTGAAGACTAAACTTTAGACAGAAAGGCCCACAAGCAAACCGCATTTGAAAGCCGCTGCTGAGGTCTAGCAGAGCATTAAAAAGGAGGAAACCCAGCATCTGGCCATGTCCATGAGTTCAAGACTTCTGTCTTTGCCAGCAAATGGTTTTCAATCAAGTATTAGAAATTTTATTTACAGTTATTAAATTTGTCCAATTACTTTTGATCCCTAAAATGAAGGGCTTGTGCTCTGCTTGCTTCATATTTTTATGCAATTGTTTTGTTCACCCCACTGAATTAAAGCTGCAATTCTGCACTTCAACTGCATCTGAGTTGTTTCATTAAAAATTCATTGTGGTAATGTATAGAACCAAAATTAGAAAAAAAAGTTCTCTCTGTCCAAATATTTATGGACTGCACTGTATCTTCATATACCGTATATACTCGGCTATGACTGAAATTTAGGACTGACTCACAGTGTAAAAGTGGAGGGGTCGCCTTATCTTCGAATCAGTCCGAAATCTCTCCACTTATAGCTAGGAAGGGAAGGGGGGCCTTCCCTTTCCCTCCCCCTCCCTGCAGTGCTGAAGCTGTGATGTATGGTGCCCATACATGGTACAATTATTTTCATCCAATCTTACCACTTCTATATAATATAAGGGAACTGCCTAACATCCTTTCAGTATATTCACGTCATTTACCCTTATAATACATAGAAATGGTAAGATTGGATGAAAAAAATTGTACCATGTATGGACACCACTACTCTGATCCCTTCCCATCTATCTCAATCTAAATTGTGGCCGCTTCTCACTGTCTCACCCCTCCCTGTGATACAATGCCCTTTGTCACAGGAGCCCTAGTGGTCTGACCGTACTTAGCCTTCTAAACGGTGCCAGCGCACAGATCGTGCGAACTCTGGTCGCAGTCAATGCGCAGGAACCGTTAAGAATTAGCCGCAGACAACCCAGAAGGGGGCCTGTGAGACACGGGTAATTACAACGTACACACGATTCCACGGTATCTGCCACCACCACTGGTATGGGCCAGTGGACCCAATTTACTGACTGACTAGTCCTGCGAATAAAACGGTTAAACACACGGTATTCTGTCTAGCCAACAACAAACAAACAGTAGCGTATCTTCAGAGACCCGGGATCAGTTCTGTGTGTGCTGATAAGCAGGGTAGCGGACAGTGAATGACTTGGAGAAAGTCGTTTATTCACGCAATATAAATAATTAATATATACAGACAATTATTAAAATCAACAATTATTAAAACAGTAATAGCCAGTATAAAAAATAAAAGAAGGGAGAAAATTACTTAGTTCCTGGAAAGATGTCCTTTTTTGTGGGAAAAATCAGAGTTCTGGGTTTCAATCAAAGTTCAGAGTTCAGACCAGGTGGATGCCAGCATATCCTCAAGCTGGCACAGATGAGTTCACGATGTTTTCAGGGTGGAGGACCATGAGTTTGGCTCCTCTGCCATTCTTATGCCCCTGATTCAGTAGGAGGGAGTGAGGGTGGGCCCACACACCCCCTTAGAACATGAGATGAGTCCTCCCCTTGTCCTGGGGGACCAGAAATCATGCCTTAACCATATATGGGCTCTATCTCACAGAACCGTACAGGTCAGGGCAGATTTACTAATATTTTCAGGTCTGCCTCGATGTACCCAGCAGCCTGATACCAAACATGAGGGGTGGGACCCCTGTGGTATCATTAGGGCACTGTTGAACTTCCTAACGGGCAGTCTTTACCTCAGAAGGTTCTGAAATGTTCTCAGAACCAACGCCAGACCGGGCCCTACATGCTCTGTTAGTTTGGAGGGTCTGCCAGCCTGGCAACACAGAAAATATGATACATATAGCCGTTTATGGAATATGATCTACATTTGGGATTGATAGCAGGTCATTCCCAGGCAAAGGCTCTCTGCTGGGAAAAAGACTTCAGCTGCCCCTACACACTCAACCCAGATTGTATCGATTTGAAGCGCAATCGATGCAGAGAATCGAGTGCGATCGCTTTTCTTCACGGCGGTTACAGGACGCGCCTGCGGCCCCGCAACCGTCCGTGACAGCCCCCCCTGGGGAGAAGGCAGATAGACATGCATCAGCAAGATGTGTGTCGTTGCCGCTAACCTGCGAGATCTGATCTAGTTCCCCGTTGGCGTTCTGGGGTCGGCTGCCCGCTGCGTGTCGGCCAACCTGGCTGACGGGTCTCGGGTTGCCGGTGCGGCGGGAAAACCAATTGGAGCCTGTGGCACGGTTCCCCTGGACCGGTCGCGGTCTGCTACCCTCAGGGTTGACCCGACGTGGACCGTTCTGGACAGGGCGTTTGCGCCACTGCAGTCGGACGTGGTGTCTGCCGGGACTGCTGACAACGGGCAGTGGGTTGGTTAGGTCAACAGCCAGCCCACGCAGGGTTCCCCTGCTAAGTGGCTGTGGACCTAAGGGAACCCCGCGGGAATCCCTGGACCTTCCCAGCTCCTGACAGACGGCACATGCTCTGCAGTAGTTTGCTACATCCCTGTTCATCCGGGGCCAATAAAACTGGTTCCGAATACCGGCAAGTGTCTTGCGGACCCCTGAGTGCCCTGTCAGAGGATTACCATGTGCGGATTTCAGCACATGTCCCCTGAATGCACTCGGGACCACAAGCCATCTGGTATTCGCATGGGATCTACTTGTAGGGGGCTGTACAGACTCACTGTACAGTCTCCCACCTTCCCAGTACACCTTGAAAGCGGCCCCGTCTGCGAGGGGCTCAGCGGCTTGCTGCCTGAGCACCTCCAGGCTTGGGTGACTTTGTAGTGCGGCTGAGAATACGGCGCTGTCAGTTTCAGCCAACTGGCTCATGTCACACGAGGCCAGCGGCTGAAAGGTCTCATCCCTGCGGTCAGAGGAGGGGGAGGAGGCCGGAACCCCCTCCACCTGTTCTGAGCTCGGGTTCTGAGCAGTGCAGCTGCGCGGTACTGCTAGCACAGGTACACTGTCAGAATGGCACAGACGGACATTACTCAAATCATCATTGCATGCAGTAATGACATTGACAGGTATAGACATTTTTTCATTACAGACAGGTTGTACAGTAAACTCAGGTACAGTTACAGCATCATCACAACAGACAGTCTGTACATCAAACTCAGGTGCCTTTGAAGCAGGCACTATTGAACCTGGTACCCTTGAACTGGGCACATTCAACCCACCTCCCCCTGGTGCTCCCCCAAGTGTATAAAGTACCTGGTGGTGGGTGGAGAGTCCGTCTCCTTCCGTGAGCGACAAGGCGGTCGTGGCAGGTTCATAGTAGGACACAAGCTTGCCCAAATCAGTCCCCAGCAACACAGGGACTGGGAGATCCTTCATAACCCCAACAACCCTTTCGTGGACCCCTCCTCCCCATTCCAGCTTCACTCTCGCGTGGGCTATGTGAAAAAGGGTGCCCTCTACTCCAGTAAGGGCAAGGGATCGGCTGGGGCTGATGCTCTCCTTTGGCACAAGGTGTGAGTGAACTAACGTAATGTCAGCTCCGGTGTCTCGGAATCCGGTGACAACTTTGCCGTTCACTCTAACAAGTTGCTGCTGGTCGGTTCGGTCGCGGATTTCCTTTCCGCGGGCAAACGGGACAAAATCTGATGATCCAGGCTGTGGTTCGCTGGCGGGTTGCCTCTGCTGTGGGTGAGGTACAGGTGATGCAGATGATCCAGGTGCTGGTGGTGTCTGTCTCCGCTCCGGACAGTCGAATTTCATGTGTCCGGGCTGGCGGCAGTAGTGACAGGTGACCTCTCCAGGCGCTGCAGCCCTGGGTGCAGAAGCTGTGCTGGGTGGCCTCTGTGGCTGACGGCTCACAGGGGCAGGAGAGTCTGCCGAGGTATTGGGCTGACCTCCTCTCCAGCTGGATGGGACAGTTCTGCGGGTATCAGCCACCCGGGTAGTTGCAAAAGTCTCAGCAAGGTCTGCAGCGACAGTGGCTGAAGCCGGCCTGCGTTCTAGCACAAACTGGCGTACATCAGCAGGGCAAATGTTCAGAAATTGTTCCAGGACTATCAAGTCCTCCAGGACATCATAAGACCCTTTGGTGAGGCCTAGAGTCCACTGGCGGAGTGTGGTGAGCAAGCTGCTGACCACATCTCGGTACGAATCAGAAGACTTTTTCTGCCAGGCCCTGAACTTTTTCCGATAGGCTTCTGGCGTCAGCTGGTACTTAGTAATGATAGCGTCTTTTATAGCAGCATAATCATTATCCTTCTCCGCAGGCAATTCTGCGAAGGCATCAAGCGCTTTGTAGCGCAGCAAAGGTGTCAGATGTCTGGCCCACTGGTCTTGGGACAGACGATACTGACGGCTTGCTTTTTCAAAAGACCGCAAAAACAAGTCAATGTCTGTGTCTTTCTCAATATTAGCAAATTTAAATTTTGCACTTACGGGTGCTGCAGCTCCTTCAGCAGGGAGGCTGGGCGGTGAACTCCGGCTGGCCTGTTGAACCTTTGCCATGTTGAGCTCATGCTGTCGTCTCTCCCGCGCCTCTGCGGCATCCCTCTCCGCGTGGCGTTCTGCAGCAGCAGCCTTGCGTTCTGCGGATTGGCGCTCCCGTTCCTCTCGTGCTTCCATGTACTGCATGTACTTTTCCAGGTCAGTCTCCATCAGCTTTTGTAATGCCTGCTGCATTACCGGGTCAGCACCCATGGACAGTCCAGTACTGGCCAGTTCCGGGCGAGTACTGTCAGAAACTCTGGGATTGGGGACCACACTGACATTCTCTGGCGTAACTGTTGCAACAGGGCCCGCAGGATGCTCAACCTCTGTACGCCTAGGATCTTCAGCCTCTGGTTCCCCTCGATTGTCAGATGGGCTCGTATCCACCTCAGCGGACACTCCCGGCTCCCGCAGTTGCTGGGTATCCCATCTGGACAAGTCTGCTATCAGGTCCTGTTGTTTCCTGCGGCCGACGTCAATGCCTCTCGCTTGGCAAAGATTTTGCAGGTCCGACAGGCACATGTTCTGGTAGTTCCCGGACATTTCCATGCCAAATAAAATAAAACTTTTGGGGAGGGGTACTGGCTACACAGTCTCTCTGTATATATAAAAAATATATTGCCTTCCAGCTACACCAACGAATTAGTTCGTTTCTTGATAGCGCTAGCGCTATCTTAGATACTTTCAGCACAACACAGGTCCCAACCGCTGCCTAACACTGTCACAGGAGCCCTAGTGGTCTGACCGCACTTAGCCTTCTAAACGGTGCCAGCGCACAGATCGTGCGAACTCTGGTCGCAGTCAATGCGCAGGAACCGTTAAGAATTAGCCGCAGACAACCCAGAAGGGGGCCTGTGAGACACGGGTAATTAAAACGTACACACGATTCCACGGTATCTGCCACCACCACTGGTAAAATCAGAGTTCTGGGTTTCAAAGTTCAGAGTTCAGACCAGGTGGATGCCAGCATATCCTCAAGCTGGCACCGATGAGTTCAAGATGTTTTCAGGGTGGAGGACCCTGAGTTTGGCTCCTCTGCCATTCTTATGCCCCTGATTCAGTAGGGGGGAGTGAGGGCGGGCCCACACACCCCCTTAGAACATGCCCTTAGTACACACGATTCCACGGTATCTGCCACCACCACTGGTAAAATCAGAGTTCTGGGTTTCAAAGTTCAGAGTTCAGACCAGGTGGATGCCAGCATATCCTCAAGCTGGCACCGATGAGTTCAAGATGTTTTCAGGGTGGAGGACCCTGAGTTTGGCTCCTCTGCCATTCTTATGCCCCTGATTCAGTAGGGGGGAGTGAGGGCGGGCCCACACACCCCCTTAGAACATGAGATGAGTCCTCCCCTTGTCCTGGGGGACCAGAAATCATGCCTTAACCATATGTGGGCTCTATCTCACAGAACCGTACAGGTCAGGGCAGATTTACTAATATTTTCAGGTCTGCCTCGATGTACCCAGCAGCCTGATACCAAACATGAGGGGTGGGACCCCTGTGGTATCATTAGGGCACTGTTGAACTGCCTAACGGGCAGTCTTTACCTCAGAAGGTTCTGAAATGTTCTCAGAACCAACGCCAGACCGGGCCCTACATGCTCTGTTAGTTTGGAGGGTCTGCCAGCCTGGCAACACAGAAAATATGATACATATAGCCATTTATGGAATATGATCTACATTTGGGATTGATAGCAGGTCATTCCCAGGCAAAGGCTCTCTGCTGGGAAAAAGACTTCAGCTGCCCCTACACACTCAACCCAGATTGTATCGATTTGAAGCGCAATCGATGCAGAGAATCGAGTGCGATCGCTTTTCTTCACGGGCGGTTACAGGACGCGCCTGCGGCCCCGCAACCGTCCGTGACACCCTTCATCTCCTCTACTTCAGGCACGTTGGTCTGCATAATGTAACTATGGTGATGTTGGGACACTAATGTAGGCAGACCAGAGAGGATACAGCACACGTGGCAGCAATGGTGAGTGATGAAGCTTTCGCTGCGGGTTCTGCAATGTATCACAGTAAGGGGAGAGACAGTGTGACGCGCCCCCGCCCCTTTACAATGTGATGGATGGGAAGTGTGTCAGAGTAGGTCACGGCTTGGGCTTGCAAGGAGAGGGTGAGATTGTACATTTTTGTCCCAGGTTACAGCACAGCATTGGTGTTTTGCAGCCAGCCCCATTTCATTGTAATTATAAATGAACAATGCTGGGTAGTGGATGAAGAAGTCTGGCTGCTTTGGACAACATATGCTTTGTCAGTTTTATTTGTTCCACTTTTCACAACTTGTCTCTTCAGCCTGGTGAGAGAATATCTCGGGAGGGTTAATTAGGCTGCATAATCAGGTGCAGAGTTTGCTTGATAGACTTATATTTGGGTAATTAAAAAATTCCAGCTTAAAGTGTACAAGAGCTCCCTCCCCCCAAAAATGTATACATACCTGGGGCTTCCTCCAGCCCCATCAGCTTGGATCGCTCCCACGCCGCCGTCCTCCGATGTCTGCAGCACAGCGTCAAACTGATTCACTTACCTGGGGCTTTCCCAAGCCCCCAGCAACCGTCCTGCCCCGTGCCAGTCCTGCACGATCTTCCATTCTTCCGCCGCAGAGCAGCTTCGTTACTGTCGACGGCAACTGCACCTGCGTGGCCGGGCTATGCGGAGCTTTCTTCGCGTTCCAGCCCACAATAGCGCAGGTCGCTATAGCAGGCAGGAACGTGAACAAAGCTACACGTAGCCCAGGCCGCGCAGGCGTAGTTGCCGTAAGTCAACGGTAAGGAAGCTGCACGGCGGCAGGAGAACGGAAGATCGTGCAGGACCGGCACGGGACAGGACGGCTGCTGGGGGCTTGGGGAAGCTCCAGGTAAGTGAAACAGTTTGTTTTTATGGAATTTACAGTTCCGCTTTAAGGTGTCCACTGATCATGCAATCTTGATTGTGCAAACTTACCACTTCTGTGTAACATGAGACTGCCCAAAGCATGGCTGAGCAAACTAGGTCCCACAGGCCATATCAAGCCTGTTAGTGTTTTGAAACCAGCCTGCTGATGGAGGCCTCTCCTCCCTCCCTCCCTGCAGAGTTGCGAGGGGTGCATAATGATAAGTTTACCTCACCCAACTGCAGCTTCCAACGCTGATGCCAGCGTGTCACATGAGGCCGCTGTGGCCATGAAGAATGGAACTGGAAGCTGCGATTGGGTGAGTTAAACATATCATTGCACACAGCTCATAACTCTGCAGGAAAGGAAGTTAAAACATGAGGAATACGGCCTTCAGCAAAAAACAGTTTGCATATCCCTGACCTAAAGTATCCAAGCTAAGTACAGTTATTCAGTTTACCCTCTACTACATTGATTTGGTAAGATTGGCATTGAATACATGAAGAAGGAAGGCTGGTAATTCCCAAATTATACATGTTTGTTGATGCAGACACAAATCTGTTTCAGGATGCGCAGGTCCCTTCCTCAGAGTAAAACAGGTCTGTCAGTTACATCAATGGAACATCAGTCCTGGCAAGCCTATACAATCGCCAGCAAGTGATGTATCCAGTCTGGCAGCTGCTGCATGTTGTGCAATAGCACACAGTGCAGACATTATCTAATAAGTCTGAAGAGGAGATTAAGGCCGGAATCGCACTGCATGTATTATAACCCACACATTCTAACTTTTTTTTTTAATCTGCAGATTTGCTTTAATTATCATTTGTTTATTACAGTTTCAGATGATGCTTCACAAAACAGCACTCAGGAGAGAGATCCAGAACAAATGTCAGAAGCTAGAGTGGACATAAGAAAACTATTGCCATTTCTCTCAGGGCAGCAAGTTAATCCTAACAAAGCCATATGTAGTAAGTAATGTTTTCACAGTTTTATGTAATCTTTGCCAGACCTACTGTATAACATACTTTTGTTTCTGCATGTTTGAACATGCTGGAGACTTACAGTAAAATTATAGCCAGAAACAAAAAGTTTATCTTCGCTGGCTTCAGCAGACTTGGAGTAGCACCAACAGTAATACAAGTTTGTATACATATTCTACCCTTTGTCAGATAAACAGTTGCACCATTAACCTCTGGCACAGAAAATGGAAAATGTGATCCTTTTTTTTTCCCCCTTTTATAAAATATAGAGAATACAACTGTATGACATTGTGGGCATGGTTTAGTTGCAACTATCACTATTGTAAAGGGTTAGGGAAACTGTAACATGTGAATATGTAGTTGTATTTTTCACACAACATTCAGGAAATGTCGGCACTAGAGGGAGAGTTGAGGACAGAGAATGGACACACAGCATCAGACTCTAGCGGGGAGGTGAGACATGCATAGCTTCCGGCTGTGCCTATACTCTGCACTATACAGGGTGGGCCATTTATATGGACACACGTTAATAAAATGGGAATAGTTGGTGATATTAACTTCCTGTTTGTGGCACATTAGTATATGTGAGGGGGGAAACTTTTCAAGCCATTTTGAAGTTGGCCATTTTGAATCCAACTTTTGTTTTTTCAATAGGAAAAGGGTCATGTGACACATTAAACTTATTGGGAATTTCACAAGAAAAACAATGGTGTGCTTGGTTTTAACGTAACTTTATTCTTTCATGAGTTATTTACAAGTATCTGACCACTTATAAAATGTGTTCAATGTGCTGCCTATTGTGTTGGATTGTCAATGCAACCCTCTTCTCCCTCTCTTCACACACTGATAGCAACACCATTTTATTAAGATGTATCCATATAAATGGTCCACCCTGTAGATAGAGCTTTGGGGGACAGAGAAAGGGGGGGCTAGACCACCAGGGAAGGAGGCACAGGGGGACAGAGGTGGCACAGGGGGACATTTGAGGCATAGGCAGGGTTACTGAAGGCACAGGGGGACAGAGGGACACAGGAGAGCAGAGGTGGCACAGACAGAGATACTGGAGGCACGGGGCCCAGAGGAGGCACAGACAGACACAGGAAAGCAGAGATGGCACAGACAGGGGTACTGAAGGCACAGGGGAACAGAGGTTGCACAGAGGGGGATACTGGAAGCACAGGAACAGAGGTGGCACAAAGAGACCCAGTTGAGGCAGAGGTGGCACAGACTGAGGCACATGGGGACACAGAAGCGGCACAGGGAACAGATGCGGCACAGAGGGGGGCATTGAAGGCAAATAGGAGTACAAAGGAGGGACAGAGGCGGAACAATTTTCCAATAGATTCAGGTTAAGAACAAACCTACAGTCTCCTATCTCATTTGTTAATCGGGAAAACCCTGTACAAGGTTATAGATAAAACAAAACAAAAAACAGACTGGTTTAGTTAAGCCTAAAATATAATCGAAATCTAAAACATAACTTTTAATTGCCAAATGTCACAAAAAGACAATACATTACAGTAAAACTGAGTTCATCATGGTTGAGTGTGAACATGTACAAAAACCACACGTTTCATGGCCTAGAAAGGGCTGCTTCCTCAGAGGCAGAAGACTGCAGTAAACTGACTGTGATGACAAGAATAAAAATACATAAGTATAACATAGCGACACCTTGAGTATGTCAAAGGTATCTCCATAGTGGTTTATACCCTACTGTGTCTTAATTGATGGGAGTTAAGCTGTCCAAATGAGTTCTAGGGTATAGTAAGCCCTGAAGTGTCCCAACTGTGCATGTCCATGCTGTTAAAGGGAACCTAAACTGAGAAGGATATGTTTGTAAGAACCTATACGTTGGTTGCTATTGGCAACAGCACAACACACCTTTTAATCCGGCACCAGCAACTCATTAGAGCTGCAACTCACAGTGACAGCATACAGGAGATAGAGCGGAGACAGCCACCTTCACCTTTAAAGGATACCCGAACTGAAATGTGACATAATGAGATAGACATGTTTATGTACAGTAACTAGCACACAAATAACTATGCTGTGTTCGTTTTTTCCTTTCTGTGCCTGAAAGAGTTAAATATAAGGTATGCAAGTGGCTGACTCAGTCCTGACTCAGACAGGAAGTGACTACAGTGTGACCCTCACTGATAAGAAATTCCAACTATAAAACACTTTCCTAGCAGAAAATGGCTTTTGAGAGCAAGAAAGAGGTAAAAAAGGGGAATTTCATATCAGTGAGGGTCACACTGTAGTCACTTCCTGTCTGAGTCAGAACTGAGTCAGCCACTTGCATACCTTATATTTAACTCTTTCAGGCACAGAAAGGAACATCGGGACATTTAGACCGGATAACCCATTAGGTGTCCTTCTAGAGGAACATGTTTCTTGTAAATGACTTCATAATTTCTCTCCGAGAAACTATGCTTAAAGAGACCCTGCATCTCAATTATTTACTAGACTTCAGTACCTGAGGCCTAGAATTCAAGTATGCTTACATTCTAACAATGTTTTTTTTTCCTTTTAAAATAATACCAGTTGCCTGACTCTCATGCTGATCCTGTGTATCTAATACTTTTAGCCACAGCCCCTGAACAAGCATGCAGATCAGGTGCTCTGACTGAAGTCAGACTGGATTAGCTGCATGCTTGTTTCAGGTCTGTGATTCAGCCTCTACTGCAGCTAAAGAGCTCAGGCAACTAGTATTGTTTAAAAGGAAACATCCATATCCCTCTCGGTTTAGGTTCCCTTTAAGCCAGATATGGGCTGAATTACAGCAAGAAATCTACATATACATGCTTGCTAGCATGGTTAAAGATAGTAATATCCCCCTAGACTCTTTCCCTCTGGGGGGTAAGTATGCGGGAGTCGCCTTGTAGAAGGTAGGTGAATGTAAAGATAAAAAAAATGAGTTTATTAACCTAACTGTAACTAATTTAGAAACATTAGGCCATAAATGATTGTATGCAAGTGGTACATTTTCAGTTGAATCTGCTTGTAAGTGCATGCATGCTGATCATTTTACTTGCATCGGTAGTATTTGAAACTGGCCATTGAATTTATTAAATCTGATTTTTTTTTTTCCTCCCTTTCTGACAGATATTGTTCATAAAAGGATGATCCACTTTATTCTACTACAGGATGATGTCTCCTTGCAGTATTTCATCCCAGCTGTTGCCTAAATAACCAAGCTGTTAAATGAACATGTGCAATCCTCAAAAAGGGCATCCAATGTGCTACTAAGATTTAACTAAAAGTGTGTACCAGAACTGAAAAGAAATTTCTTTTTTCATCTGCTTAGGCTTTATTTGGTTTATATCTGTCAGCGTGTCTTCATAAAAAATGATAAAGGAAGCAGTGATTCTAATTTACCAACCTACACCAAGGGCAGATGTAATCTCCACTGTGCTTCACTAAGTAAATACAACCAGCAATATCCAACACTGGCACACTGCATAGTACACCAACCACAGCAATGTGCAGAGTAGTGTTAGTTTCAGGCCCCTTTTACACTTGCAATGTAAGTGTGTGTCACCCCGTTTTACTGCAGTGCATTCCAGCATGCCTGTGTGGACCAACGGGAGCCACGGTGACAAACTTCCTGCCCAGCGTGATCCTCCAGAGGCTTCCCATGTCCTCCTGGAGAAACTGTTGCTGCCCATGGAACATATCCGTCAAGAGCTTGTCAGATACGTTATTGTGGCTGCGCTTCCCACCATCTATGAGCGCGACCCTACTGTGCGCAAGTATGGCCGCACCTGTGCAGTAAGCCAAGGCCACTTGGGCACGAGCATCTGCATGCTACTGCGCGGGCATACTTGTACAGGTGCAGCACAGCCACGCTTGTCCACAGCAGGGAGTGCAGATGCGAACCTCAAGAGGGTCCCAGGCAGCAGCGGTGGTCTTGAGGAGGACACAGGAAGCTTCTGGAGGATCAAGAGGCTTCCCTCTTCATAGGTAAGTATCTCATTTATTTTCCCATTAGGTTAGCCTCAGGTTTGCTTTAACCTCCTGAGCGGTCTGGACGAGCTCAGCTCGTCCATCACCGCCGGAGGCTGCCGCTCAGGCCCTGCTGGGCCGATTTTTATCAAATAAAGTGCAGCACACGCAGCCGGCACTTTGCCAGCCGCGTGTGCTGCCTGATCGCCGCCGCTCTGCGGCGATTCGCCGCGAGCAGCGGCGATTCGCCGCGAGCAGCGGCGAAAGAGGGCCCCCCTAGCCGCCTGAGCCCTGCGCAGCCGGAACAAAAAGTTCCGGCCAGCGCTAAAGGCTGGATCGAAGGCGGCTGACGTCAGGACGTCGGCTGACGTCGATGACGTCACTCCGCTCGTCGCTATGGCGACGATATAAGCAAAACAAGGAAGGCCGCTCATTGCGGCCTTCCTTGTTTATTCTGGGCGCCGGAGGCGATCGGAAGATCGCCTCCGGAGCGCCCTCTAGTGGGCTTTCATGCAGCCAACTTTCAGTTGGCTGCATGAAATAGTTTTTTTTTTATTTAAAAAAAACCCTCCCGCAGCCACCCTGGCGATTTAATCAGAACGCCAGGGTGGTTAAAGGGACTCTGAGCAGTGCAAAAACTATGGAAAGATGCATATCATTTTAAAGCTCTCTTTCTCCTCTTTCCAATGATATATAAACCTCCGCCCTACGCCTTTTAGTTTTCGCTATTTTCGCGATTGAAATTGCCGCGGCTGCAATTTTGAGCGTGAAAATAGAGAAAACTAAAAGGCGTAGGGTGACGATTTAGGGGTCGTCAGAAAGAGGAGAAAGAGACCTTTAAAATGATATCCAACTTTCCATAGTTACATTGTATTACACAAGGCGACTTTTTCTCAAAGTCAGCAGCTCCATTCAGCAGAATGAAGTTGCTGACTTTAGGAAAAAGTCACCCTGTGTAATACAATGTAACTATGGAAAGATGGATATCATTTTAAAGCTCTCTTTCTGACGACCCCTAAATTGTCGCCCTACGCCTTTTCGTTTTCTCTATTTTCGCGATCTAAATCGTGGCCACGGCAATTTCAATCGCGAAAATAGCGAAAACTAAAAGGCGTAGGGCGGAGGTTTATATATCATTGGAAAGAGGAAAAAGAGAGCTTTAAAATGATATGCATCTTTCCATAGTTTCTGCACTGCTCGGAGTCCCTTTAAGTTGATTTGCATCCAAATAACAGAGTTTCCTGTATAGACATTCTGAACTGCTGAATCTGAATCTCTTTACTTTTAAATATGGACATACAAAGTACGTGAACACATAATTAATAACATCTACACCGGAATCTGTGTTAATCGGATGCAAATTCATGCAAACACCAACGCTAGAATAAAGCTCTTTATCTTCTAGCTTCCACCCCAATAATGTATTTATTTTCATTTGTGCTTTAAATATAAGTAAGATATAACTTTTGTATGATTTTACATGAATATTGAGAAGTCTCCCTAATAAAGCATAGCCATGGACACCATTCGAAGCAGTGTAATGCCAAGGACCATCGGCCATTTCTCTTTTCTATTCAATTAACAGTTTCAATCAATTTTATATTAAAACAGATTGAAATTCCATGTTGTGACGCCGGGCGACGCCCAGTCGTCCGAGGATTCGCGGCCGATTGTCCGATCGCAACCGTGATCGGAAAACTGACATTCTTTATTTTTACAATAGAAGTTTTTCCTTCCTGCCTTCCCCCCCCTTTTGCCATGAGGGCTGAATGGGCCTGCGTTAGCATATGGCTAAAGCAACCTGGTTCAGCAAGAAATCCTGTTAAGGCTCCCGGAAAAGCTCTGGTGACACTAATGTGCTAATTGGGCAGAGCTGAAATACCAACAGAGTCTATTCAACAGGGGAAGCTAGCACAGCATGAGGTCTATTGACACCTACATTCCTCCCAGTCTTGACGGCACCGACTAAACTGAGTATGGAATGCATGGTGTTGATAACTTTGTCACATTTTGCAAATACCATCCATGGGAGGAATATGAAAATTACATAATTTTGTTTCCCTAATTCTGTAGAATATGGTGATACTAGACATAGCCAGGTAACCCGAGCAGGGGCTGAGATATGAATAATGGGGTCCCCGTGCGCCCCAAATATTGCAAGTTTGATGTCCTATGAACGTGTATTCTCAGCCCAATCTGAATATGAAATCGGTTTGCATGTGCGACAAAACCCCGGCGGGGTATGAAATTGGACATATTTTGTGGATGGCTGGAAGTTCCTCCCCTGAGAACTCACTGCCTGACACGCCCCTGGGCTGAGCTTGAGACTCCGCCCAGAAATGTCAGTGCTCAAAACTGATTGCATGAGGACCCCCAGCCAATTCCCCCACTTTCCATCATACCGAAAAGACTGCCACTGCTTGGGGAAATAGCAGTGGCCATCTTGCAGGCGGAGCAACGGCCATGTGGTTCGGCCATATTGCGAACTAACTGCAACAAAGGAACTTTGTCTTTTCCCGAACGGACTTTCCACAGAATCATAAGTATTCGTTCTTTTTATCCCTTTTTCTTTTATGTGCTGTGTTATCACTGTCTCTCATCGTTTAATTGTTCACGATTGTCTGTATATATTAATTATTTATATTGTAACAAATAAAGGCTTTTTTAAAAGGTCTTTACCTCTCAGTAAAACCTTCTATTCAGTATACACAGACGAGACCTAAACTTCCGAAGGGACGCTACTGTTTTGATAGATAGATAGGAATTGCACAGTTTTAACCGGTTGTTTGTTTCACAGGTCTATAGCCAGTTAGCAGTTTTCTCTGGGCTGATAGAAAACAGAGATGGTGGCAAATCTACCCCTGGGTTGGAGTAAAAGTGTATTTTCGTAACCTCACAGGCTCCCTACTGCGTCGTGACGCTCAAACTCCGCCAATTCTACGCAGATTGCGTCCATAGCTCTCAATCTGTGTGCTAGAATCGGATCGGACGGTGTTGCGTGTTCACGGCCAGTGGGGCTCTTGTGTGACAGTGGTCGGCAGCGTTTGGGATCTGTGTGTGCTGATAGTATCTCAGGTAGGGCTATCGAATTAGCCCTATCGAGAAACGAACTAATTCGTTGGTAGTGACTGAGTGCAATATATTTTTCATATATACAGAGAGACTGTGTAACCAGTACCCCTCCCCTAAGTTTTCTTTTATTTGGCATGGAAATGTCCGGGAATTACAAGGTCATGGTCCTATCCGACCTGCAGAGTCTGTGCGAGGCGAGAGGCATGGACATCCGCGGCAAGAAACAGCAGGACCTGATAACGGACTTGTACCGATGGGATAGCCAGAATCTGCGGACGCTGGAGGTGTCCACTGTGGAGGACACCGGCTCATCTAACGCAAGTCGAGGGGAACCAGAGACTGAAGATCCTGTGCGTACCGAGGTTGAGCAACCCGCGGGCAATGCGGCAACAGATACGCAGGAGGCTGTCAGTGTGATCCCCGACCCCAGAACCCCTGAAAGTACTCGCCTGGAACCGGCCAGTACTGGACTGTCCAGTTATGTTGATCCAGTAATGCAGCAGGCATTGCAAAAGCTGATGGAAACTGATGTGGACAAGTACCTGCAGTACATGGCGGAGCAAAAGCGAGAGGAACGCCAATCTGCAGAGGCGCGGGAGAGACGACAGCATGAGCTGAACATGGCGAAAGTGCAGCAAGCCAGCCGGAGTTCAACGCCCAGCCTCCCTGCTGAAGGGACTGCCGCTCCAGTAAGTGCAAAATTTAAATTTGCTATTATCGAAAAAGACACTGACATTGACTTGTTTTTGAGGTCTTTCGAAAAGGCCTGCCGTCAGTATCGTCTGTCCCAAGACCAGTGGGCCAGACATCTGACACCCTTGCTGCGCTACAAAGCGCTTGATGCTTTCTCAGAGCTGCCTGTGGAAAAGGACAATGATTATACCGCTATAAAGGAGGCTATAATCACTAAGTACCAGCTGACGCCAGAAGCCTACCGGAAAAGGTTCAGGTCCTGGCAGAAAAAATCTACTGATTCTTATCAAGATGTGGTCAGCAGTCTGCTCACCACACTCCGCCAGTGGACGCTAGGCCTCACTAAAGGGTCTTACGGTGTCCTGGAGGACTTAATCGTCCTGGAGCAGTTTCTGAACATTTGCCCGGCTGATGTACGCCAGTTTGTGCTGGAGCGCCGACCGGCGTCAGCGACGGTCGCTGCAGACCTCGCTGAGACCTTTGCAACGACCAGGGTGCCGGAGACCCGCAGGACTGCCCCATCTAGCTGGAGAGGAGGTCAGTCCCACAATTTTGCAGACTCTCCTACCTCTGTGAGCCGTGCGCCCCAGAGGCCCTCCAGCGCAGCTGCTGCGTCCAGGCCTGCAGTAACAGAGGGCATCACCTGTCACTTTTGCCGCAAGCCCGGACACATGAAGTTTAACTGCCCGGAGCGGAGGCAGACCGCGCCAGCTCCTGCACCACCTACACCTCGCCTCACGGGAACTGCCGCCAGCCAGCGCACCCCATCTGGGAGCACCCAACAACGTCATGTTCGCAGGTGGGAGAGGGATCCACTCCGCTACGAGCAACCACCAGCTGGTTACAGTGAACGACCAGCTTGTTACCGGTTTCCGCGACACTGGAGCGGATGTCACCCTGGTGCGTGCGCACCTGGTCCCGACGGAAAATATCCTCCCTGACAAATACCTTACCCTCACTGGAGTGGGGGGCACTCTTTCTCGCATTCCCCAGGCTCGGGTGTCCATCGATTGGGGGGTGGGGGTTCAAGAGAAGGTTGTTGGGGTCCTGGACCAACTGCCGGTCCCAGTTTTGTTGGGGACCGACCTGGGCAAGCTTGTGTCCTATTATGAACCTGCCCCAAGCCCCTCAGACTGCCAGGAGGGAGACGGACTCTCCGCCCACACTAAGGTACTTTGCACCAAGGGGCAAGAACAGGGGGGAGGTGGGTTGAATGTGCCCAGTCCAGGGGTACCGAGTCCAATAGTACCTGTGTCACAGGTACCTGTGTTTGATATACCGATTGTTTGTGATGAAAATGTTGTTGTACCTGTCACTGTAATTCATGCATGCAGCCAGGATGTGAGTAATGCCAGTATGTGCCAGTCTGAAGGTGTACCTGTACTGGCAGTAACACGCAGCCGCGCTGCTCAGAACCTGGGCTCAGAGCAGGTGGAAGAGGTTCCGGCCTCCTCCCCCTCCTCTGACCACAGGGATGGTAGCCTTCAGCCACTAACTGCATATGCCACGGGCCAGCTGGCTGAGAGCGAGAGTGCTGCATTTGTGCAAGCACTCCAGACTGACCCTAGCCTCGAGGCACTCAGAAGACAGGCTTCGGAGCCCCTCACGAATGAAGATACCTTCAAGGTATATTGGGAAGGTGGTAAGCTGTACAGCGAGCCTGTACAGCCCACCGAAGGTGAAACAAGTGTGGGTACCAAGTTGCTTGTGGTACCCAGTGCCTTCCGGGGGCATGTGCTGAAGTCCGCACATGACATTCCCCTGGCAGGGCACTTGGGAATCCACAAGACACTTGACCGTATCCAGGGTCATTTCTACTGGCCCAGGATGCGGATCGATGTGACCAACTATTGCCGCTCATGTACTGTTTGCCAAAAGGTAAAACGGGCTGGGAACCCCCGCAAGGCTCCCTTGTGTCCACTGCCAATCATAGGTGAGCCCTTTCACAGAGTGGCAGTCGACATAATTGGACCATTGCCCACTCCCAGCAGCAGTGGCAAAAGGTACATCCTGACGGTGGTGGATTACGCCACCCGCTATCCTGAGGCCATGGCGCTTTCCTCCCTGAGGGCGGACAAGGTAGCAGACGCGCTACTTAACATTTTCTCCCGAGTCGGGTTCCCTGCGGAGATGCTCTCCGATCAGGGATCCCAGTTTATGTCCGAACTCATGGAGGCCCTGTGCAAAAAGATACACATGACGCACATTGTCTCCAGTCCCTACCACCCGCAGACCAATGGACTGTGTGAACGGTTCAACGGGACGCTGAAGCAAATGCTGACCACGTTTGTTGAGTCGCAAGGTGGGGACTGGGAACGATACCTGCCTCATCTGTTGTTTGCGTACAGGGAGGTGCCGCAGGAGTCACCCGGGTTTTCCCCGTTTGAACTCCTGTATGGGAGGAATGTCCGAGGACCCTTACAATTGATGCGGGAGACATGGGAGGGCAAGGGCGACCCCACTGATGTCTCCGTGGTCGATTACGTCCTCAAGTTCAGGGACAAAATGGAGTCCCTGTCCGCAGTAGTGACCAACAACCTGGCCCAGGCTCAGGCCAAACAAAAAGCATGGTACGACCGCACTGCTGGAGAGCGGTCATTTGATGTGGGTGACAAGGTATATGCCCTTCTTCCCGTGAGGCAGAACAAGCTGCAAGCAGCCTGGGAGGGGCCTTTTACTGTAGTGCAGCGGTTAAACCCTCTGACGTATCTAGTGAACATGGGGGGCAGGAAGCAGAAGAGCTTTCATGTAAACATGCTGAAGGCCCACCATGACAGGACCCAGTATGCGCTGCCAGTGTGCAGCCGGTTAGAGCAGGGAGAGGCAGACCCCCTGTTAGACCTGCTGGCTGACGTACGAGATGTGGACGGCGACCTAAACGTCAATCCACAGCTCGCCTCAGCCCAGCAAGAGCAGTTACAGAAGGTGCTGGGCCAGTACCAGCACACCTTCTCCGGTATCCCGGGGCGGACCAGTATGGCGGTGCATGGGGTAGATACAGGTACCCATCCCCCCATCAGGCAATCCGCTTACCGTGTCTCTCCCGAGGTACAGGCGGACATGCAGAAGGAGGTGAGGGAGATGCTGGAGTTAGGGGTGGTTCAAAAGTCCAGTAGTGCCTGGGCAGCCCCTGTTGTCCTGGTCCCCAAGAAGGACCAGACAACTCGGTTCTGCGTAGACTACAGGAAACTGAACGCCATCACCACTACAGACGCCTACCCCATGCCTCGCATTGATGAGCTGCTAGATACACTGGCATCAGCCAGGTACCTATCAATCATGGATCTGAGCCGGGGGTATTGGCAGATACCACTTGCACCTGACGCGAGGCAAAAGTCGGCCTTCATCACCCCTTTCGGCCTCTTCGAGTTCACGATGATGCCCTTTGGGATGAAGAACGCCCCCGCCACGTTTCAGCGGGCCGTGAACGACCTGCTAGAGGGAATGCAAGGGTTCGCTGTAGCGTATCTGGATGACATTGCGGTGTTCAGCCCCACCTGGGAAGAACACCTCAAACACCTGTCCCAGGTACTAGAGAGGCTGGCCATGGCCAATCTGACGGTTAAACCGAGTAAGTGTCAGATTGGCATGACCGAGGTGCAGTACTTAGGTCACCGGGTGGGGGGTAACACCCTGAAACCTGACACGGGAAAGGTGGACGCCATCCTGGCATGGCCTCGACCTATCACGAAAAAGCAGGTCCAGGCGTTCCTGGGGACCGCCGGCTACTATAGGAAATTTGTTCCCGCCTATAGTACACTGGCGAAGCCCCTGACCGATGCCACTAGCAAGAAGCACCCCAAGGTTGTTAGCTGGACCCCCGCTTGCGAGAATGCCTTCCAGGCCTTGAAGCAGGCCCTCGCAAGCGCCCCTGTGCTTCAGGCCCCAGACTTCAGTCGTCGGTTTGTGGTGCAAACCGATGCCTCTGACTACGGTCTCGGCGCAGTCCTCAGCCAGGTGGATGGAAAGGGGGATGAACACCCTATCCTCTACCTGAGCCGGAAGCTCCTGCCCCGAGAGGTAGCCTACTCCACAACTGAAAAGGAGTGCCTGGCGATCGTGTGGGCCCTACAGAAACTGCAGTCGTATCTGTACGGCCGCTCCTTCACGATCGTCACTGATCACAATCCCCTGAGTTGGCTAAACCGTACTGCTGGAACCAACGGCAAGCTCCTACGGTGGAGCCTGTCATTGCAGCAGTACGACTTTACGATCCAACACAAAGCAGGCAGCCGACACCAAAACGCTGATGGGCTGTCGCGGTGTCAGGGGGAACCCGACCCAACAGCGCCAATAGCTGCTACGGAAGGCGTCCTGTTGACACCTCCCTGAGCAGAGCTCGGGAAGGGGGAGGTGTGACGCCGGGCGACGCCCAGTCGTCCGAGGATTCGCGGCCGATTGTCCGATCGCAACCGTGATCGGAAAACTGACATTCTTTATTTTTACAATAGAAGTTTTTCCTTCCTGCCTTCCCCCCCCTTTTGCCATGAGGGCTGAATGGGCCTGCGTTAGCATATGGCTAAAGCAACCTGGTTCAGCAAGAAATCCTGTTAAGGCTCCCGGAAAAGCTCTGGTGACACTAATGTGCTAATTGGGCAGAGCTGAAATACCAACAGAGTCTATTCAACAGGGGAAGCTAGCACAGCATGAGGTCTATTGACACCTACATTCCTCCCAGTCTTGACGGCACCGACTAAACTGAGTATGGAATGCATGGTGTTGATAACTTTGTCACATTTTGCAAATACCATCCATGGGAGGAATATGAAAATTACATAATTTTGTTTCCCTAATTCTGTAGAATATGGTGATACTAGACATAGCCAGGTAACCCGAGCAGGGGCTGAGATATGAATAATGGGGTCCCCGTGCGCCCCAAATATTGCAAGTTTGATGTCCTATGAACGTGTATTCTCAGCCCAATCTGAATATGAAATCGGTTTGCATGTGCGACAAAACCCCGGCGGGGTATGAAATTGGACATATTTTGTGGATGGCTGGAAGTTCCTCCCCTGAGAACTCACTGCCTGACACGCCCCTGGGCTGAGCTTGAGACTCCGCCCAGAAATGTCAGTGCTCAAAACTGATTGCATGAGGACCCCCAGCCAATTCCCCCACTTTCCATCATACCGAAAAGACTGCCACTGCTTGGGGAAATAGCAGTGGCCATCTTGCAGGCGGAGCAACGGCCATGTGGTTCGGCCATATTGCGAACTAACTGCAACAAAGGAACTTTGTCTTTTCCCGAACGGACTTTCCACAGAATCATAAGTATTCGTTCTTTTTATCCCTTTTTCTTTTATGTGCTGTGTTATCACTGTCTCTCATCGTTTAATTGTTCACGATTGTCTGTATATATTAATTATTTATATTGTAACAAATAAAGGCTTTTTAAAAGGTCTTTACCTCTCAGTAAAACCTTCTATTCAGTATACACAGACGAGACCTAAACTTCCGAAGGGACGCTACTGTTTTGATAGATAGATAGGAATTGCACAGTTTTAACCGGTTGTTTGTTTCACAGGTCTATAGCCAGTTAGCAGTTTTCTCTGGGCTGATAGAAAACAGAGATGGTGGCAAATCTACCCCTGGGTTGGAGTAAAAGTGTATTTTCGTAACCTCACAGGCTCCCTACTGCGTCGTGACGCTCAAACTCCGCCAATTCTACGCAGATTGCGTCCATAGCTCTCAATCTGTGTGCTAGAATCGGATCGGACGGTGTTGCGTGTTCACGGCCAGTGGGGCTCTTGTGTGACACATGTATCAGACGTTACGGCAACAGATTTGATCTATCAGAGTGATTGTATCTGTGG
This sequence comes from Hyperolius riggenbachi, assembly GCF_040937935.1. Classification (NCBI taxonomy): domain Eukaryota; kingdom Metazoa; phylum Chordata; class Amphibia; order Anura; family Hyperoliidae; genus Hyperolius; species Hyperolius riggenbachi. The sequence goes on along the minus strand of NC_090650.1, from coordinate 191,666,843 downwards.
GGATAATAGATTCGTGTATGGCCACTAAAATTATTCTTTACATTTTCCTACTGAAAATGATAAGAGCGTGTGCACAGTTCCACAGAATTACCTAGGCTTCACCAGTGACCACATTTCACTTTGCATGCTATTGGCCTACTTATTGAATAAATGGACTGTAGTGATCCTGCATGATGCCTGGCAAGCACATTTCTTTAGTATATGTACATGCACATTAGCCTAAAAGTGGGACTTTAACCACTTTACCCCCGGCGGTACGAATTTCTCCGCCCCTTTTTTCCCTCCTAAAAAACCTCCTAAAAAACCAGGGACGGAGAAATCCGTACCTTCCGCGCTCCCGCCGCTGTCCGCGCTACCGCCGCTCGTGCACGCCGCCGCCCGCTTGCCCGGAGATCAATGAACGGGAAAATCCATTCCCGTTCGTTGTTCTAAGCCCCCGCAATGATCTGCTGCTTCTTTCAGAAACAGCGCGATCATTGTGAGTCTCCCAGCCTCCTACTGCTTCCTGTAAGTGTCCTTCCGGTCGCTTACAGGTCGCATGTAAACATACTCACTGTGGCCATCTTGTGTCCAAATAGTAAACTACACCCTAATGCATTTTACACATACAAATAAATTGTTTTACATAATAAATTAACTCATTACCTCCCACACTCCCCAATTTTTTTCTTTTTGTAATTTAAAAAAAAAAAAATATATATACAATAAAAAAAAAAACATAAATAGTTACCTTAGGGACTGAACTTTTTAAATATTTATGTCAAGAGGGTATAACACTGTTACTTTATAAACTACGGGCTTGTAATTAGGGATGGACGCAAAACTGAAAAAAATGCACCTTTATTTCCAAATAAAATATTGGGGCCAAACATTGTGATAGGGACATAATTTAAACGGTTTTATAATCGGGAATAATGGGCAAATAAATTTCATGGGTTTTAATTACAGTAGCATGCATTATTTAAAAACTATAATGGCCAAAAACTGAAAATAATAATTTTTTCCCACATTTTTTCCTATTTTCCCCATTAAAACACATTTAGAATAAAATAATTCTTGGCATAATGTCCCACCTAAAGAAAGCCTAATTGGTGGCGGAAAAAATTTCATTGCGATAAGTAATAATAAAGTTATAGACGAATGAATGGACGGAGCGCTGAAAGGTGAAAATTGCTCTGGTGGTCAGGGGGTAAAACCCCTCAGTGGTGAAGTGGTTAAAATGTCTTAATATGACTGCAGTGATACATGAGTGGAAGACATTTTATTGTTTGATTTAGCCTGTTCTCTGTAGTCTTCAAATTCACACCGCATCACCTGGTATTGGCTGGCAAGCACTGCAACCGTCGCCTGGGTCAAATGAGGACAATAGTTAATAAATGTGTAACCCAACAAAATGGTAGCAGCCACATATGTGGAAAAAAAGTGGTGGATCTGCAAGAATAGCTGCTCATCGTGCTTTCCAAATCAGTCATCTCTTGTGTGTAAGATAAAGGTGAGGATTTGGTATACTGTATATCAGATCCAGTGTTAGTCACTGTAAAGCTGGTCATACACTATTCAGTTATCACTCATTTTTGTTTGTTTTTATTTAATATTACAAACATTGTTCTGATCAATTCTCTAACCACTAACATTGTGGATCTATCTTTCAATTGGTTTTAGTTATTATGGTCATTTAAAAATAAATTTGAGTGTGTGGCCAGCTTAAAGGGACCCTGAGCAGGACCCAAAAATGCCATAATGAACTTACCTGGGGCTTCCTCCAGTCCCTCGTATTCCGTGAGGTCTCTTAGCGTCCTCTGGGCTCCCTCCGTTCTTCCATTCTTCCCTTTAAGCTAGGCTGACACCATCTGCATATTCATTCCACCAATTTGCATTACCATAGAGTTGCACTGGAACACTTGAACTCTTCCAGCCCCGTATCAGCTGAGTAGCTCCTGCTTCATAAATGTACACATTTGTAATTATACATTACTTTTGTTTTCAACCAGCTTTTTTCAGAGCAAAATATTGCATTACACACTGTAAAAAAATGCACAAATAGCTGAAGGATGTTCTACCATAATTAATGTTAACTTTGCTAATAAGGAATGTTATTTTTGTCAATTTTTTTTTTACTTCTTTCTGTATTTTCCTAATGCAATATGAAGAAAGACATCTATTTTACAATAAAATACTTTTAGTAAAAAAGTGTGAAGATGATTACTGTTGTTGTGCTGTTATATTACAGTCCATGTCATTTTAAAGATATTTTCCCTGAACGCTCTGCTAATGTAAATGGATGGGACAGATTCCACTAGAGCGATTGTGATTAGGCAAATCACATTTTCAGGACATGCAGCATTTTGGGAGCGTTTCCATTCTAATGTATGGTAGTGGAGCAGGGAAATCGCTCCCATAATTGCTTGCAGAGCGCTACCACAAATCATTAGGGATTGCGATAGCACTTTGTAGTGGGTCCCAGGCCTTAGATCTTGTTTGTAGTGGAGATCCAACAGTAAATTTTAATTCATATTCAGATAATATACATTGGTTGATAGACACCTTTATTTACCTATATTAACATACAGTGGGATGCAAAAGTTTGGGCAACCTTTGATAATCGTCATAATTTTCCTGTATAAATCGTTGGTTGTTAAGATAAAAAATGTCAGTTAAATATATCATATAGTAGACACACACAGTGATATTTGAGAAGTGAACTGAAGTTTATTGGATTTACAGAAAGTGCATAATAATTGTTTAAATAAAATTAGGCAGGTGCATATATTTGTGCACCACAAAAAAATAAATGAAATCAATATTTAGTAGATCCTCCTTTTGCAGAAATTACAGCCTCTAAACACTTCCTGTAGGTTCTAATAAGAGTCTGGATTCTGGTTGAAGGTATTTTGGTCCATTCCTCTTTACACAACATCTCTAGTTCATTCAGGTTTGATGGCTTCTGAGCATGGACAGCTCTCTTTAACTCACATCACAGATTTTCAATTATATTCAGGTCTGGGGAATGAGATGGCCATTCCAGAATGTTATACTTGTTCCTCTGCGTGAATGGCTTAGTGGATTTTGAGCAGTGTTTAGGGTCGTTGTCTTGTTGAAAGATCCAGCTCCAGTGCAGCTTCAGCTTTGTCACCGATTCCTGGACATTGGTCTCCATAATCTGCTGATACTGAGTGATATCCATGTGTCTTCAACTTTGACAAGATTCCCAGTCCATGCACTGGCCACACAGCCCCACAGCATGATGGAACCACCACCATATTTTACTTGTAGATAGCAGGTGTTTTTCTTGGAATGCTGTGTTCTTTTTCCTCCATGCATAACACCGCTTGTTATGCCCAAATAATTTTAGTTTCATCAGTCCACAGCACCTTATTCCAAAATGAAGCTGGCTTGTCTAAATGTGCTTTAGCATACCTCAAGCGGCTCTGTTTGTGCTGTGGGTGGAGAAAAAGCTTCCTCTGCATCACTCTCGCATACAGCATCTACTTGTGTAAAGTGTGCCAAATGGTTGAACGATGCACAGTGACTCCATCTGTAGCAAGATGATGTAGGTCTATGGTGCTGGTCTGTGGGTTGGCTCTGACTGTTCTCACCGTTCGTTGCATCTGTATATCCGAGATTTTTCTTGGTCTGCCACTTTGAGCCTTAAAGAGAACCCGAGGTGGGTTCTAAGAATCTTATTAGCACACAGAGGCAGAGTCTGCATATAATGCCCAGCCTCTGTTGCTGTACTGCTGCCCCCAGGCCCCCCCCCTGTGCTCTATGCCCCCATAAATCCTACGCCGTGCCGGCAACACGCAGCGTGTCGCAGCCGGCTGTTTACATCTGTACTTGTCAGTCTCGCCGATCCCCCGTCGCCGCTCCCTCCTCGCTGATTGGAGGGAAGGAACGTGGGCGGGGAGCGGCGACTTAGAGGAGGCGGGAAAGCAGCGAGACTGACAAGTACAGAGGTAAACAGCCGGCTGGTGACACACTGCGTGTCGCCAGCACAGCGTATGATTTATGGGGGCATAGCAGAGCACAGAGGGGGGCTGGGGGGGGGGAGCAGTATAGCAACAGAGGCTGGATATTATATGCAGACCCAGCCTCTGTGTGCTAATAAGATTCTTAGAACCCACCTCGGGTTCTCTTTAATTTGAACTTAGCCTGTGGTCTTCCATTTCCTCAATATGTTCCTCACTGTGGAAACAGACAGCTGACATTTCTGAGACAGCTTTCTGTATCCTTCCCCTAAACCATGATGGTGAACAATCTTTGTCTTCAGGTCATTTGAGAGTTGCTTTGAGACCCCTATGTTGCTATTCTTCAAAAAAAAATTAAAAGAGGGGGAAACTTACAATTGACCCCCTTAAATTCCCTTTCTCATAATTGGATTCACATGTGTATGTAGTGTATGTAGGTCAGGGGTCACTGAGCTTACCAAGCCAATTTGAGTTCCAATAATTAGTTCTAAAGGTTTTGGAATCAATAAAATGACAACAGTGCCCACATTCATGCACCTGCCTAATTTTATTTAAACAATTATTGCACACTTTCTGTAAATCCAATAAACTTAATTTCATTTCTCAAATATCAGTGTGTGTGTCTCCTATATGATATATTTAACTGGCATTTTTTTATCGTAACAACCAATGATTTATACAGAAAAAGCATAAGATTAACAAGGTTGCCCAAACTTTCACATCCCACTGTAGCTTTATATCATGCACATACAGTGGTGTGAAACACTATTTGCCCCCTTCCTTATTTCTAATTCTTTTGCATGTTTGTCACACTTAAATGTTTCTGCTCATCAAAAACCGTTAACTATTAGTCAAAGATAACATAATTGAACACAAAATGCAGTTTTAAATGATGGTTTTTATTATTTAGTGAGAAAAAAAACTCCAAATCTACATGGCCCTGTGTGAAAAAGTGATTGCCCCCCTTGTTAAAAAATAACTTAACTGTGGTTTATCACACCTGAGTTCAATTTCTGTAGTCACCCCCAGGCCTGATTACTGCCACACCTGTTTCAATCAAGAAATCATTTAAATAGGAGCTATCTGGCACAGAGAAGTAGACCAAAGGCACCTCAAAAGCTAGACATCATGCCAAGATCCAAAGAAATTCAGGAACAAATGAGAACAAAGTACTGTAATTGAGATCTATCAGTCTGGTAAAGGTTATAAAGCCATTTCTAAAGCTTTGGGACTCCAGTGAACCACAGTGAGAGCCATTATCCACACATGGCAAAAACATGGAACAGTGATGAACCTTCCCAGGAGTGGCTGGCCGACCAAAATTACCCCAAGAGCACAGAGAAAACTCATCCGAGAGGCCACAAAAGACCCCAGCACAACATCTAAAGAACTGCAGGCCTCACTTGCCTCAATTAAGGTCATTGTTCATGACTCCACCATATAAAAGAGACTGGGCAAAAACGGTCTGCATGGCAGATATCCAAGGCGCAAACCACTTTTAAGCAAAAAGAACATTAAGGCTCGTCTCAATTTTGCTAAAAAAAACATCTCAATGATTGGCAAGACTTTTGGGAAATAACCTTGTGGACCGACGAGACAAAAGTTGAACTTTTTGGAAGGTGCGTATCCCGTTACATCTGACGTAGAAGTAACACAGCATTTCAGCAAAAGAACATCATACCAACAGTAAAATATGGTGGTGGTAGTGTGATGGTCTGGGGTTGTTTTGCTGCTTCAGGACCTGGAAGGCTTGCTGTGATAGATGGAACCATGAATTCTACTGTCTACCAAAAAATCCTGAAGGAGAATGTCCGGCCATCTGTTTGTCAACTCAAGCTGAAGCGATCTTGGGTGCTGCAGCAGGACAATGACCCAAAACACACCAGCAAATCCACCTCTGAATGGCTGAAGAAAAACAAAATGAAGACTTTGGAGTGGCCCAGTCAAAGTCCTGACCTGAATCCTATTGAGATGTTGTGGCATGACCTTAAAAAGGCGGTTCATGCTAGAAAACCCTCAAATAAAGCTGAATTACAACAATTCTGCAAAGATAAGTGGGCCAAAATTCCTCCAGAGCGCTGTAAAAGACTCGTTGCAAGTTTGATTGCAGTTATTGCTGCTAAGGGTGGCCCAACCAGTTATTAGGTTCAGGGGGCAATTTCTTTTTCACACAGGGCCATGTAGGTTTTGAGTTATTTTTCTCAGTAAATAATAAAAACCATCATTTAAAACTGCATTTTGTGTTCAATTATGTTATCTTTGACTAATAGTTAACGGTTTTTGAGTGTGACAAACATGCAAAAGAATAAGAAATCAGGAAGGGGGCAAATAGTTTTTCACACCACTGTATCAGATCTTTAGGTTGATTTTGTGACAACTCTGTCCATACTGCATATTGTTAGCTAATCCGTTGCTAGAGCCCTACAACTATCAGCCTTATTCACATAATTTGACCATAATCTTTTGTGATGGTGGTTTGGAGCAAGGGAAGTGCAAGATCATGCATTTGTATTTAGGCACACTAGTAATGTCAAGTGTGAGTATAGCTGCTGTATGACTAACCTGCCTAAAAATAACATTCTGATCCTGGGTGTGAAGTGACTGCTGTACAAACCTTGCTTTTCTCTGTTCCGTGCATAACTCATATCTGACCTAACTGGTTTAAAGCTAGTAGCAAGTTTATGAAGCAGGAATGCTAGCAGTAATGTTAATGATCAATGTACATGATACTTTGAAGTGCTAATACAGCTGGTTAACTGTAGCTACATGACCAAAAAACACAAACTACATACGTATTTAAATATATCACAAGTACATAGTGCAAGAATTACCATGAAAGGAAAATGTCTCCTGGGCAGTGAATGTGGGGAGTAATTTTCACAGCTGGTTACCTTATAGAAATCACTTGCAATGAGACAAATATAGTGCTTATGCTACATACCAATGCACTCAGGTATTCCCAGTTTTTCAAATGCAGCAAGTGCATTTCATTTTTTTTCTTACTCTGTAAGAAACCACATTTTCTGTCTCACTGTGCAATACCAGAGAACAGACAATGTTTACATAGATTTGTATTATACACACAGTAAGGCTCTGATTACAGTGATCAGTTGCATTGCAGTACAAGGCCTCTTTCACAGTAGGACGTTGCGTTGTGATGCGATTTTAAAGTCGCAACGCAAATTACAAGGCTATGCCCCAAAAAAGTCACAATGCAACTTAACGACCCGTTATGGTCACATACAGTAGAGCATACAGACAATGAAAAGTATGTTTCCAAGTCATTACTGAGCATGTGCAAACAGTCTAACGCAGCTAATAACGTGTGTAACGCACTGCATGCCGTACTTTCACTTAACGGAGCATTAATGTTTCATTGCAGTGAGTTATTCTGCGTTAAATGTTGTTTTAACGTGCGACTTTAACGTCGCACTGCGAAAGAGACCTAATTCTGCATGTTAACTCACTGCCCACACAAATCAGTGGGCTTGCTCACAATAACGGGTTGCGCTACTCTAGATCGCTGTATGCATGCTTTGCATTAAAGTCTGTGTCCAGTCTTCATTGCAGTTCACACTCAACACGTTGCATTATGCAACTGACCACTGTGAACCTAACCTACTGATTTTTGCAAATGGCATGGTAAAAATAACATGATATTGGTCAGTTTCACACTTGTCATAGAAATTAGACATACTGCAGCCATTTCAATTTACAGTAAGGCTGCATTTCCACTTGTGCGGTGCGAAACGCCGCGGTAAAAATTCGTATGCGGATGCGAACTTTGCATGTGGGTCTATGCGAATTTTCATGCGAATTCGCATGGATGACGATGTATGCGAATTTAATCATGGCAGTGCTGGTGTGCTTTTCCATTGTTTCCATGCGAATTCGCATGAAAATTCGCATACCCAAACCTAATGCGAATTTCCTATTTAATACATTGTATGCGATTCGCATAGCGGTATGCGAATTCTGATGGCTCTGCCATGCGAATTTTTTCTGCACAGAAAAACGCAAAGGAATCCTGACAAGTGGAAACAGTCCCATTCACTTGTATTGCTATGCGAATTTGCATGCGGAAAAACGCATGCGAATTCGCGATAGTAGAAATGGGCCCTAAAGCTAAATTTTGGTGACATGCATAGAGTGATGCTAAATTAAAGGTAAGTTTATTAAGAGTACACTAAAAATTAACTTTTGTTTTACTGGGATTCCATTTTCAACCGGAAGTTCCCTGCATGCTCTTCAGGAAGTAATCCAAACTTCTGTTTAAGGTGAACTACAAAGTTTCACAAGGCTCTAGGACTTAAAGAAATGGTCAATAAAATGCTAATAATTTTGAGTTAATGCAAATTTTAAATTCATGTTATGCAAATGTTTGTAGCTCAGAATGTACCCAATCAAATGCAATATGTAGCTAACATATTTTATTGGTCCAATTACAAGCTGCACACATTTTCACATACAAACTGCATGTACTGTACTTGAAATTGTTAGCATCTTATTAACCATCACTAAAGTGGTGTTGATCCAGGGATTTTATCTGATTGCCATCTGGAGTCGGGAAGGATTTTTTTCGCTTTTGGGGCTATGCCTTGTAAGGATTTTTTACCTTCCTTTGGAGCAACAGGGATATGTGAGGGAGAAGGCTAGTGTTGTACTTTGTTTTCTGTTTGAACTCCATGGCCGTATGTCTTTTTTCAACTCAAATAACTATGTAAAGCCAGAAGGAGGAAGCACAGTAGTGATCGTGAAACATGGCCAACACTTCGTGTGTGAGGCGAATGGAAAGCATATGATCCCAAGGACTTATGGGTAAGTTAACACCAAGAAACCCAAAACGATGCTGTGATCCTCCAACCCTTAATCTCCAATATCTGTTCGGAACACCCACAGTCACCTTAACCCAGTCGCGTTCCGTCGTTTTCACTTGAGAAATGTTCACCTCCCATTCATTAGCCTATAACTTTATCACTACTTATCACAATGAACTGATCTATATCTTGTTTTTTCCGCCACCAATTAGGCTTTCTTTGGGGGGTACAGTTTGCTAAGAGCCACTTTACTGTAAATGCATTTTAACAGGAAGAATAAGAAAAAACGGAAAAAAATCATTATTTCTCAGTTTTCAGCCATTATAGTTTTAAAATAATACATGCCTCCATAATTAAAACTCACGTATTGTATTTGCCCATATGTCCCGGTTATTACACCGTTAAAATTATAGCCCTATCACAATGTATGGCGACAATATTTTATTTGGAAATAAAGGTGCATTTTTTCCGTTTCGCATCTATCACTATTTACAAGTTTAAAATAAAAAAATATAGAAATATTTCATCTTTATATTGATATTTAAAAAGTTTAGACCCTCAGGTAAATATTTACATGTTTTTTTATTGTAATGTTTTTTTTTTTTTTATACTAAACATTTTATTTGGGTAGTTTTGGGAGGGTGAGATGTAAACAATAGGTTTATAATGTAAATGTGTGTTGATTTTTATTTTTTTTTACTTTTAGTTGTAGTATTACTTTTTGGCCACAAGATGGCGGCCATGAGTTTGTTTACATGACGTCACTCTAAGCGTAACATACGCTTAGAGAGACGCATGGGGGAGGGAACAGCCAGAAAAGGCGCAGCTTCCGAGAGAAGCTGTAGCTTTTTCAGCGGGGGAGAGGAATCAGTGATCGGGCACCATAGCCCGATTCAGTGATTGCCTGGCTAACGAACCGCGAGCCGGGAGCGTGCGTGCACGCGCACGATCGGCCGCGGGAGCGGGCGGTAGCGCGCATGGTTCCTGGACGTAGTTTCTACGTCCAGGAACTAAGATAGGTTAAGCCTCTTTTCCACGGACTGTTGATAGGCAGTGAAATGCCTCTCAAACTCTCACAACTGCTTGCTGCTGCCTTGTAACTGCTTGCTGAGCACACAGTTCAACTGCCTGTAGAAAAGAGGCCTTTTTAGGCTGCTTTCACAGTAAGACGTTACAGGCGCACGTTAGTGCAGCCTGTAATGCAGCCCATCGCACAGCAATGTAAAATGAATGGGCTGTTCACAGTGCCCACGTTGCGTTACCGTGTAACGCTACACGTTTACATGAAGTGCAGCATGTGCGTTCTAGCGGCTTTAGCCGCGTAAGGCTGTTTGCACATGCTCAGTGATGTGTTTTGTTTTTTTTTGTTTTTTTTTTGGGGGGGGGGGGGGCGGAGACGAGTCAGCTGCTCATGGAAAAGAGGCCTTACAGATTTTAACAAAAGCAAATACAGTGAAGTTTGAAAATCGCCTCAGAATCTTTCAGAGGTGAAGAAAATCTCTTCTTTTTGTGGAACAGTAGAAGTAACCGTTAGTTAAAACTTTTCAAAGCTGGAGTTTTCCTTTGAATAAAAAAATAAAGACAAAATGGACAATTTTTGCAAAATGTATTTTCCTTTAATACAGTGCATCCAAAACAGGAAATCTGTTCCAGACTATTGGCAATTTATTTATGTGCACATTATTATTTATATAATATTACTATACAGTATTTTGTTGCAATCACACCATTTGTAATTGCAAAACATGTTTAATACAGTACTAAATAATTCTTTGGTTAAGTAATAAATAAAATATAAATAAATGCCCTCTGTTTTCTGCTAAAGATGCAGTGTTATTTCTATTGTGTTACAATATATGTCATACACACTTCAGTTAAGTGAAGGCAAAAAACAACAAAACAACATATTTGGGATGGATACTCAACATAGCATAAGTTCCAGGCTGAGCATGTACTATACCTGATTGAATAATTGAAGAATAATTGGTTATCATTATATATAAATGGGAATTGATTACCTTAAATGTTTGATCGATCTTTTTGACCAAAAATTATTCACAAGTATCTATTGGACAGGATGGAAAATCGATTGGGGCCAGGGCATGAGTGGCTCTAGGTTGCAAGCATATAGAGTTGCACTGTATCGAACAGTGCAACCCTGTGGTTCAATCGATTTTCTATAGATTCCCTGCTGGAATCTGTTAATCCATGTGCTGTATGTTGTAGAAATAGATTCCTTCTGAATCGATTCCTTTCAGAAAGGAATCCATTGTTTTGGATCATTGGATGGAAATCTATATGTGTATGGCCACAGCTGGCCATACACATATAGATTTCCATCCAATGATCCAAAAACAATAGGTGTTAGTAGAATATAGGTAACATTATTAATATTCTACTGCATTAGGTGCACTAATCTAAATTTTGGCTTTACTGTGCGGCAAAATTTCCAAGTGCTGTTATTACATATATACGCATGTACTATGTTTCCTAAGTTCTAATTACATGTTGAAAACTAGAGATGGGTAAAACCCCAAATTTCCTTGAATCCAAATCCAAAAAGATTCTCAAATCTGTACATAAGAATTGTGTGATCCATGGAAGAATACAGTAGCAATTAGACTTAAAATAGTATATTTTAAGTATAACTAGTATTCTTACTGGCATCACACAATTCTTATGTACAGGAGTTGTTAGATTTGAAGGAATCGAGAATCTTTTTGTATTCAGATTTGAGGAAATTTGGGATTTGTTCCATGTCTATTAAAAACCTAATCCTATCTCAACTAAAACAATTAATGTTTACCTTTTCATATCTGCACCTAAATACTTTATTTGTTGACAACCCAACCTTTTTTTTGTAGAGAAAATTTTCATTCAGAAAACATGTCATTTTTAAAATGACTGTCTTTTTAGCAGACAGCATTTATGAAAGCAAGAGTTGCATATTCTAAAGAGAATTATTCAAATTACAGCGACTATCAAATGATCATGTGAAATGTACTATCTGTACACAATGCCAAATATATTCTAGAACAATGCATGTGCAGTATTTTGTGAAATACTGTATATCTTAAACAGCATGGAAAAGACCTACTTCTTCATTAAACTTTTTTTTATAAAGTATCCAACTAATTTTTGAGGTCTCTGTTGATATTCCACCAAAACATCATGAGTACTAGAGATTTGATCTCCTTCCAGACGATTTAAAAGTGTGACACAAACCACCGCAGCTAAAAAAAACAAAAATAAATCATTAACACAAAGCCGCACCCCAGGATCAGTAAAGCATATCAAGATACAAGTATAATTTTTAACATACTATATAAAATAAATGTGTGAAATCACTTTGTTCAAGATATTTTAAGAAATGGTATTATACTAAAACTGCAGTGTCAAAATTGGTGTGACATTCTTGCCTGCAGATGTCATTGTTGGAAGACTGCTTGTTGCCAGGATTTCCCTCCATCCCTGCTTTGTCTAACATCAACTGGCTTTATCAGGTGTGCAATGCATCTTCTGGCTGCATGTCAATTTGGTTTTATATTGCCCTTAGTCATAAGCTAAAATGTCTAACCATTTATTAATGGCAGGACATAAATGCCAACCATTTGTGTAAGCAGCTGATTAGGCTTTCATTTTCAGGCACACCTTATTTACAAGGAAACAGAAGTGAGGTAGGATGGAGTAGAACAGATTTTTAGAACATTAATCAACTGTCTCAACTGCCTTTTCGAGCATGTTGAGATGTTGCTTTCCTGGGTCTGTTAGTAAAAGCCTGGTCACATGTATCTGCACTTTCAGCCATCGAAGAGCGCTTGTAGGCGGTAGCGTGATGTCAATACCTTATTCTCCTATACCTGCCTCCTCCACCTGGACAAATACCTATTGAACACTGTCCAACAAATACGGACCCCTGCTCAGGCATGGCAAATAGTCCATTCTTCTCCCCATGAAGTGAGTGCGCTGAGTGGGGAACAGAATTCCCTTCTTAAGGGATCTAGGGTGTGTGGTTTGCTCTGTTGACGTGGGAATGCGCACACCCTAGATCCCTTAAGAAGGGCATTCCAGTGAGCCAGTTCCTCTGGGCTTGGAGGAATTGCTCTAATGACACAATGTTTGAGAAGGAGAGTACATTCCACATTTCAGCTCTGACTTGAGCTTTTCTTATGCTGAGGGACACTCTGTTTGTTGTATAGCTGGTGTGTGTGTATGTGTGTGTGTGTGTGTGTGGGGGGGGGGGGGGGGGATTGTATATATTGTAATATAGCACTGCACTGTGTTACTGCACCACCTGAGGAAGCCCTTCAGGGTTAAACTGTTTGAGGGACATGTATGTGTGAGCACTGTAAATACTATATGAGCACCCCATAAGTTTGTTTAACCGAGTGATCCCATCACCTGTCTGTTATAAGACGGAGGACGTATATTTAGGTGACGCTTGCTCTAGTATACCTACCTAGCAGCATATAGCTTTTGATCTCCATATATTTATTTTATTTATTTATTCAAGTATTTATATAGTGCTGACATATTATGCAGCGCTGTACAGAGTATATATTGTCTTGTCACTAACTGTCCCTCAGAGGGGCTCACAATCTAGTCTCTACCATAGTCATATGTCTATGTATGTATTGTGTAGTGTATGTACCATAGTCTAGGGCCAAATTAGGGGGAAGCCATTTAACTTACCTGTATGTTTTTGGGATGTGGGAGGAAACAGGAGTGTCTGGAGGAAACCCACACAGACGTGGGGAGAACATACAAACTCCATGCAGATAGCGCCCTGGCTGGGATTTCAACCGGGGACCTGTAAGAATCTATACGTTGGTTGCTATGGGCAACAAAACTACACCTTCGTTCAGCACCATATCACAGGAAGTTTGATAACTTGACTCAGCATAGGAGATAGAACTTCTTAGGCATCATCACAGTTTCAAGGAGTTTATTCAGTAAACAAATATACAGATGCTCATCCCTACACAGCGAAGCAATTGTTCTGTAGTAAGTCCTCTTTGCGTTACAGCTCTTGGTTCCATTGCATGGCAACCAGGTTTTATCTTATGTTCTATCTATACTATGTAGCCCGTAGGCCTATATACAGCATACAGTTAGATAATAGGACGATACATTACAAATAAAAGTAAAGGGTGGGAGTCATCAGCCAGACTGAGAAGAAGTAGCAGTATTTTAGAAGTGCTCTCTGGTCTGCTGCTTTAGTACCAACCACTAAAGAGTTAAATGTGACATCATCTGAGCAGAAACTCATAGCCTGCTATTGGCTGATACAACCTTGTGATATAATGACAGGCACGGTCTTTACTGTGCTTGCCCAAACTATCACCTAGTTCTAAGAACTGTCATCTTGTTCTAAAGAGGCCATTTGTTAAATGCTCTTCTGAGAATATTTTCATAACAATGGCTCATATTTATGTTGTTCGCCGCCAGCTAGTCTGGCCTCTGCACTGGATAAACTCTTTAACCTTGGCTGGTTTTGTGTAAGACACAAAACCATGTTCCAGTGTTTCTAGAAATGCTGCTTAAAGGGAGACTCTGCAAATCAAGTAGTTTAACTAAACTCAGTTAAAGTAACTGAGGCCTATGAATTCAATCATATAATACCTAAATTCTTACAGGACCCAGCACTGCAAGGCGAAAGCGCTAACCACTACGCCACTGTGCTGCCCTATACTAGTTATCCTGTGCAGACTGAACTGGGTAACTGCGGGATAGCTACACCCCACTCCAGATCATTTGTGGGAGTGGTGGGGAATAAGCAAAGTCCCACCAGTATTCCTCAGTCATTCTTGTTGTGGATATAACAGACATAAGTTTATAGAGGTGTCCACACATAGGCATTCTCTTTTTACGAGTATCTTTTAATAAATAAAAGTTATCAGTCTTTAATGTATGTGTACCCTTAGGACCTGTCCACTTGGACAAATAGTGCAAGTATTTGATTCCCCTGGTACTCCGTTCGGAGAGTTTGCAACTGATTGGATTTTACCAACTGTATCAATGTGCAATGAACAAGGACATCAGAGTGCACTGACAGCATTTGTGTGCACACAGTCATCACCTCACCACAAAGTAATTTTGTAAAACATATGACACACCTGCCTTACAGAGCAATGCAATATTCTTCACATCTTCCAATTAAACCTTTCAAGAAGCTTACCTCGCAATCCACTTATATTGCACATTGCTGCAAACACGGATGACTCCATCTCAATGTTTCTAATTCCAGCATCATATGCTGCTTTCAGATACTGCATCTTCTCCTCCTCTGTATATGAGCAGATTGCACCATCAAGACGTGCTTGGCCTTCGTTGGAAAATAACATTGGATTAAAACATGAATGCATCCAGTATATATATTTCATAGGTATTTATAGGCATAAAGGTTTCATAGAGATTCTGGTGAGTTCAATCACATACTGACTTCAAATATCTTCAGCTTTTTCTTAGGACAGGTACTTTACATACTCTACATTAAACCTAACCTAAAGTATAAGAAAATCTTCTGATTCTTTAAATTTGGAAAATTGATACTCTGAAGTACAAGTTAACATAAAACTATTGGTATGTCCTCGACAAAATCATTACCTTATCTCTATAGGTACTATTCCCAGTATTACTTCCAGTACAGCCCTAAGTAGTGTCATGTTCCTCCACAAGCATTGCCCCCAGCCTGGTCATTTCCCCCTACAAACACTGTCCATATCCTTAGGCATCATCACAGTTTCACTTTCCATATCCTGTCTATGTTCCTCCCAGAAGTATAGCCCCCATCCTGACATACACCCTTCCACAAGTGCTATGCCCAGTCTTACATGTCCCCTTCCAGAAGCTTTCCCCCATCTTGCCAATTCCCCCACAAGTTTTGCCGCAGCCTATCATGCGACTCATATATGTATCTCCCCTCCTCGACACTGCTCCACTGTAAAAAGTTGTCACAAAATATTGTAACTAAGGAGATGTTAAACAAACCTTCATAAAAGTCCAAAGTGCACATGGTTTTTCCAATAACAGTGTTGAATTCATTGATTTCGTGACTGCACTGAATCAGCTCTTGGGCCAGTTCAGCATCCAGTTTTGTACTACGGATTACTGTTTTCCCGAGTACTATCTGCTCAAACTGAGGTTCAAAGGTAGGATTCACAGACTGACTCGTAATCACCACAGAGCCTGGCTCAATACCTAAAAATATAACATATCCATAATTAGCAATGCAAAAGTGAATTCCCTGCCTAAGGATTCAATATAAACAGTTATCTTTTATAAATATGCAGGCAATGAAGAATGTTCTTTCAAATTAAATCTTAGTTGAGACGTGTTGAGTCTTCCAATATCATTCTGAAAAAGTAAGGTGTAAAGATGAGCTTGTGAGGAAATCAGTTTGCTGTGAAAATTAGCAAGTGTGTTTCATAACCTGGAAGTGGGAATTTGTACTCTCTTGGAATGATTCATTTACTTTTCAGTGTAAGAACCTATCTGTCACTTTTAATAAAGCAACAGGCAAAACAGGACATTTGTCAATCTAGGCCTCATCGCTACAATGGGCTCTATTCACAAAACTTCTCATACATGACTTATTTATCACCTAATTAATAAAAATAACCTTTCAGCAAATTTACAAGAAAAATAATTACCCAAAGTTAGTTGTTCCTGATTAACTTAATTTCAATATTACTTTTCTTACCTTAATTATATTATATTTTTGCTCTGTGGGAGATTACAAATGTAACATAGATAAGGTGAAAACAGATGAAAACAGGTGAAAAAGCTTTGTGAATCATGCCCAGTGTCTCAGAACAGAGGAAGACATACCCACACTAAGGTGGTTACTCTACAAACAATAAAAGTGGGTGCAGGATTTGGACACTGGGGCTCGGCTACTATATAGCCCAACTATAAATATCTGCACTAGGGCTCTGCTGTTATATAGCTTAGCTCCGGCTCTCTGGATATCAGTGGCAGAGAGAGACAGATAGAGCAATAGGTAATGCTAGATTGGTTAGTGTTAGGGGACTGGGTAGGGGAAGTATATAGGGAGAGAAGGTTAGGGTTACTCATTTAAGAAGGAGTTTGCTTTGGGAGGCGGGTTATGGTTATGCATATAGATAGGGGTATGCTGTGGGAGGCAATAGCTGATTGTTTGCTTTGGGAGGAGGGTTAGGTCTCAGGCAAACCAATAGTAGAATATTGGTTATACGATATTGACCATAATTCATTAAGCGTATCTCCTGTCTTTAATAACATTTTATAGGATCCTCCTGCAGTCTGGCTGTAATTTTGCTGGCAGAGGAGGCAGCAGGAGGGTTAAAGCTACATTCTGCCTGGGTATGCTTCTACCATCCCTATCTACTGCATCTAAGGATAACTACAGAGGTGATAACTTGAAAGCTGGAGTGATAAGATAACAATCTCACTTTAAAAACGTATTACTACATGTTAATAAGGCAAGCTTCTTTAATGAATTAACACTTAAAATACCAATCAATGTTTGGTGATAAGTTTTCACTTTCACTAATTGTGGCCATTATCGATATGCTAGCTATCAGCAACAACCAAAATAACTGCTAAACATACTTACTGTACTGATGGACATACGTCCATCGAGTTCTGGTTGAACTCGATGGACGTATGTCTTTTTTCAACCCAAGTAACTATGTAACCATGTAACTCTCTATTGTTAGTGACACTTCAGACACCCTTGCTTTCTTCACTTAGTACCTAGTGAAGGTGCTAAACTGATAGTAACAGGACCACAATTAGGAAAAATTCTGAAATTCAATAAACGTGTATGCATTCATTTGAGATGTACAATTGTCCCATGGTAAAATGCATTTTTGTTTTACATTTTTTATATTTTACCTATGCCGCCAGAAGTACCAATGCGCACAACAGTGACATCACAACACTTGGAGTGGTACAGGAGTTTGATCAGTTCGTGGAGCATTATGGAGATTGATGGAATTCCCATACCATGCTGAAAAAGATAAAGCCAATCATAATATAAAAAATTGTCAAAAAGTGACTCCATCATCTCTATACTCAGACCATAAAGAGTGCAACTATCCCTTCTGATGTTAAAAGGACCCTGCGCAGTGCCAAAAAAAGGAAATCTGGACTTACCTGGGGTTTCCTCCAGCCTTCCCCCCCCCCCCTTCCCCGGTAGCCCACATGGTCCCCAGGCATCCTCTTGTTCCCTTCTGTGGTCCCGCTGGTGTCTCTGGTAATCCAGCGACTTCTGCTGAAGTCGCACCCCAGCGCATCTTCATGCCGGTTGCTGTAGGCATCCTGCACATTCACGGTTCTCTAAAGACTGAACCGCACATGCGCAGGATGCTTACAACGACCGGGGTGATGGCGCCGCAGGGGCACAAATGCGAGACCAGAGCCCCCAGTGGGACCATAGAAGGGACCAAGAGTATGCTGGGGGACCTTGTGTACTACTGCAGGCTGGGGGAAGCCCCAAATAAGTCCAGATTTCCTTTGAATGGCACTGCTCAGGCTTCCATTAAACTAGTACACGGACATTCTTGTCTTTCAGTTTTCTGTGCACATTTTTCTACATGTGTTTTATGCACACCATGCGTGTTTGTATGCAGGAAAACATGCATTTTTTTATAGCAGCTAATATAATTGCTAGAGAAAAACGACAAAATGTGCAGAATTAGCCTGCAGGATGTCAGGTTTTTTTTTCTGTGCGCAAAAAACACATTGAGGCCTCTTGCACACTACATGCGATTCTGATTTGCGATTTTTAATCGATTTTCACATGCGATTCCGATTTTTAATCGGCACTGCACGCTGCGTTATTTCTGCGTTTTTCTTTCGATAGCATCCAGGGAAAATCGGAATCGCAAATTGGATTTGCAGTGCGCAGGGAGCCTAAGTGTGAACAAGCCCATTGACTAACATGAGTTCTCAGTCTTTCTGTGCAGAAAACGCACATGAAAACAGTCAAGGATGTCGCCTGCCTAACTGAATCCATAGAATGCAATTTATTTTAACAAAGGCTCCAAATCTGCACACATTCTAACACTAAATAAACGCACTTGACAAATAGCATTTAACCCTCCGGATAGATATTTGACAGGAGACCAGGCTTTGCATCTCAACTCCTCCTGTTTAGTAAGCTTGACGGCCCATTTACACTAAGGCGGAAACCGCCGCGATTCCGCAGAGTTTCCCTGCACATGAATCGCACGGGGAAACTCTGACATAGGGGAGAATGGCGCCGCCGGCGGAATCGCTTGCTGTAGCGATTCGGCCGGAACCCCCCGCAGAATTCGCAGCTGAGGCTGCAAATCCCATAGCCGTGCATGGCACGGCTGATGGGATTCGCCTGCGATCCCACCCACCCGCTCAGTGCCGCACTAGTGGAAACGAGCCCTGAAGCTATTTAGTGAGGAGAACTTGGGCAAGACTCCACAACACTGCTACTGCCTATAGAGCGTGCCCTAGTGGATGCAACTCTGGCACTTTGAGCCCACCAGGAGAAACACGCGATATAAATGTTCTGTGTCTTGTTTTGACTTGGCTTTTAAAGCTTTTTTGAGTATAAGAATGCTATATTGTAATGCCAATATTTTATATATGTTTATATGTCTATTTTATTTGGTGCTTGAGCACTGAGCTTCTTACCTTATATTTAATTTTTATAGGCACTACAAATTGGCCTGAGGAAGTGACCTCAGACCCACGAAACACTTTGCCAGTGCATAATGAATTTCACTTTTGTATGAAGTTGTCATTTTTGAGGTAAGCCAACTCCTTCTCGCTCCATTTTAGCTATGTTTACATCTTACCCTATTGGGTACCTTAAAATGAAACATCGAGCCCCTAAAATATGTTGGTGCAAGGATATCTTGGGAAATCCTTGTAGATTTTAAATGAAATGTACACATATGAATTTTTACATAAAATTGAAAAAAGATGTACAGAAATAGAATGTACAGAAATGGAAATGGCTGGCAATGAACTGGTTTGGATGATCTAAATTAAGGTCCTGCCCAGACATGTTTCATTACCAACTGAGATTCACAATGACTATTTTAGAAATATACTGTATAGTTGATAATTAGGAGATTTCTATGGAAGTGGGGAGACTGCAAGAATTAAGATATAAATGTTAGCAATACAAAACAGTGTCCAGTTGAAATACAAAACAATGTCCAGTTGAAATACAAAACAATGTCCAGTTGAAGTACAAAACAATGTCCAATTGAAACTACCTTATATTTAGTGGATTTACTATGACAAGTGTAAATGACAACATTCACAGATATGAAGATATTATGATTAACTTACACTGATTGACAGCACTGGTCCAACTTTATACATGGCATAACGGTCTGTTCCTGCACAAATGTTAGGGATATCTTCTTTTGGGTCTCCCAGATTCAATTCCCCAGTAATGTACTGAGCAAAAGCTTTCATCCTTGATGGGCTGCCTCCAACACATACAAACTGCATAAAAAAGTACACATGTATTTATTATTGACAGGTATAACATTTCAACCACATTCATAATATTGTAGCATACGTTTATTGAAAAAAGCAAATGGCTATTGTCCTTAAACAGAATCTGTATTGTTAAAATCGCACAAAAGTAAACATACCAGTGCGTTAGGGGACATCTCCTATTCCCCTCTGTTACAATTTCGCCGCTCCTCGCCGCATTAAAAGTAGTCAAAAACAGTTTTAAAAAGTTTGTTTATAAACAAACAAAATGGCCACCGAAACAGGAAGTAGGTTGATGTACAGTATGTCCACACATAGAAAATACATCCATACACAAGCAGGCTGTATACAGCCTTCCTTTTGAATCTCAAGAGAGCATTTGTGTGTTTCTTTCCCCCTGCAGCTCTCACCCACTGAAGAGTTACAAGCTGATTGTTTCTTCCTGCAGACAGCTCTGCCCGTGTCTGTAATTCCTCAGCATGTGACTCCTTTCACAACAGAGGATTTATCCAGCTTGTAAAAGATAAGAGAGCAGAGAAAAGCTGGCTAATGTAAATAACACACACACACACACACGGGAGTGTGCATAGAGGGGCCTGGAGGGGGGCGTGCATAGCAGATCAACACTGAAGAGTTGGCAGCCTTCCAGACACAGGGCGACAAGTCCGACAGGGGAAAGATAAGCAGATTTATTACAGAGACGGTGATAGTAGAAAGTGCTGCAGTCAGCCAGAGCACATTAGAATAGGTTTAGGAACTTGTAGGATGGTATAAAACATGATGTAATTTTTGTTACAGACTCTCTTTAAAGAAGGGGGACAAATCTCTTCAACAGGGATAGAAGCAGCAGTAAATGAAACTGTTTGGCAGCATGGAGAGTAGACAGAGCCTTGTGTGTCTTTTCTCTTCTTTTCTGTTCCTGGCACCACCAAGGTACACATCAAAGCCAAGTGATCCTGAAGGCATGAAGCGAAGAAAACTCTCTCCAAGGTTTTCTAATTGGCCATCCAAAACTAAAATAGGATACATGACGTTATGCATCTGCCTTAGTGTGAACCTAGCCTCAGGGAAGTTATTTTCCTACACACCATGGGCACTTGTCTTCATTACAAAGCATGCAGACAAAATATTTAATGATTGTGAAGGAGATAATGTGCATGGTGTGTAGAAAAATGCAGCACTGCTGTAAGATTTTTCCCTCATGCAAAAATTTGCATTAAATCTGAACAACCTCATTTATTAACGTGGGCTGTCACATCTAATGGGAATTCACATGTGGGGAAATCACATGTAATTCCCATAGGTGATTCTCCACAGAAATATATATGTTTTTAATTGGTTTTCTAAATGGCCAGTGATAGGGCACGATAGGGCTGATCTATTCCCCTGATTGTTTTTAGAATAGATCTAAGCTGTGATGAGATACTTTACATTTCAAAAAAGAGGAAGACCATAACACGGTGTCAGATTGCTGTATACCCTAGAAAATCATATATAACTATAATTATAAATATTTATATATAATCAAATATATATAAAATCATATATATATACAGTATATCATATATATAGTACTTTGTATGAGTCTGAACCAGTTCTGAAGCCTGCAAAGAAATCTTGTACAGTAAGGCCTTGTTCACATTATAAATTGCCAGGGCTATCGCAACGCTGAGCGATTTAATGAAAGTTTTGTCAACGTCACCCAGAAATTATTTAATACAATGTATTTATTCATAGAAGTGCTGGGGAAATCGCTATACAAAGCACTTTTTCAAACCCTTTGCGATTTCCCTATACCTTCCATTGAGCCAAAGCACTCAGAAAACACTCTCATAGGAAATCATTGCACAGGTGCTATTAGGGCGATTTCAAAAATCGCCAGGGCTTAAAAAAATCTGCAAACACTCATAGTGTGAACGAGCTCTGAGGGCTCATTCACACTAGAGGCATTTTTTCAAGCGCTGGCAATTTTTCCAAATCGCCCTGAAAGCGCTTACAATATACTTTCCTATGCGCTAGTTCAGATTGGGGCATTCCGTTCGCTTTCCGATCTGAAAAATGCCGCATGGACTTTTTTCAGGGCAATTCTGCCTCAATGGAAGGGATAGTAAAAACGCAAAATGCTCACAAAATCGCATTGTGCAGTGATTGCGTTTGCGTTTTTAAGAATAAATACATTGTATTTATTCTTTTCCGGGTCAAAGAGTTCAACTCCTGACTTGCGTCAGGGAGTGAATTAAAAAAACGCTCTGGAAAAGTGCTTAGAAAAGCGCTTTTAACAAAAACGCACTCCCCACCCAAGCGCCAGGAATCACACAAAAAAAAATCACCCTAACGCGATTGGAACGCAATGTGAACAAGGCCTCAGTCATTAAAGGTATCACCTAAACAACTTTTGTTGTTCTGTCTTCGGATTCTCTCCATGACTATTACAGGACCAAACGCAACTGTAAAACGTTTAGCTTGTTAGAAGCAGATGTTGTTAAAACTGGTAGCTCTCCAAACCTTCTCACCTTAACATCTCCAAAAAGAGCTGGGAAATCATGAGAATTTGTTCCAAGATCAAAATGATACAAAATATCTTCCTTCATTTTCTCCAGATGAGGATTGGGGACTTCAATGGACTTTTTTTCTCTATAAGAAAGAATACATTAATGGCCCTTGCTGTGTATAATACGGTAAGTCATTATTCACTCACTCTGTATGCAATGCCCAACACACTGAACATAGTGTGCAAACCCCAGGGACATCAGCCACTGCATAGTAAGCAATATCTGGCATTCACATAATTATTTCAGCAGTGTCACTCAGGAAAAACTTTTTAGCCTCAAGGACCTATCAACTAATGTCTATTTTGCATTTTATCTTCTCTTCTGAGCCTATAAGGAGACACTTTTCTTCCTTTCTTGCACATCTTTTTCTCATTCGGGGAATGGTATTGGTATTCACATGGAAAGTTGGTGCTAGTGTGTGTTACACCGGTTATTATCTCCATGTAATACCTTTAGCTTAAAATACAAGCTTATAGCATTGTTAGGGCCTGAGCCCACTGCTGCATTTTTAAAACGCATAAAAACGCAATGCTTTTTTCAGGCATTTTTGAAATTCATTTTCAAGCGGTTTGATGTGTTTTTAAGGCCCGTTTGCACTGTACGTGGTGCGATGCATTTACATTGTGTGCTGGTTGTGCAGAGCAGTGCGGAGCGTTCTGAGAATCTGCAGCATGCTGCAGATTCTAGCACGGCCTCATCCACACGCCATCTCCTCCAATACACTTCCACATCTCCTGATGCGGAAGTGATGCAAATGTGAGCGGAAGTAGCCGCATGCATTTTTATGTTTATTTGTTTTTAAATGCAGCAGTGGGCTCAGGCCCGTAATCTTTATGGTAAGGGAAGTCTGCTAGTCAATATTGTATTAATGTCCTTAGCGGTAATCACGAGTTCAGCTTGGGGTGGAAAAAACAAGCCAGGAGCAGTAAACCCCGAGCTGAACTCGTGGTAGCTGCCAGGAGGTCTATGCAGAGCAATGTGCACAGCGGTCATTTTAACTCACCTCCCGGGGGATCCCGACATCGGCTGATGTTTTTCTTCCTCTCCTCCGAGGCTCTGCTTCCCCTGGTGAGATCACTGTCTGTCTTCATGACGACAGCTGGCAATCTTACTATAGGGTTACAACGCCAACTGGAGGAGGGAGGAAAACTGCACCACTGGATCCCAGGTAGTGTTGGGCGAACAGTGTTCGCCACTGTTCGGGTTCTGCAGAACATCACCCTGTTCAGGTGATGTTCGAGTTCGGCCGAACACCATCAGGTGTTCGGCCAAACCGTTCGGCCACATGGCCGAACTAAGAGCGCATGGCCGAACGTTCCACGAACGTTCGGCTAGCGCTGTGATTGGCCGAACGGGTCACGTGGTTCGGACCCGAACGCGCTCTGATTGGCCGAACGGTCACGTGGTTCGGGTAAATAAATACCCGAACCACGTCATATCTCCGCCATTTGTCTGTGGGTTTAGCTTTGGGTAGGCAGGCAGGGTAGTTCGCTCTCCAGCCACGCTAGCCAGGGTCCCCCCAGTCATTGTGTGTCGCTGCTGGGAACAGTAGTACACCGCTCGCTCAGCCACACTATATATAGCATTGGTTACTGCCACTGTGTACCTCGCTCAGCCACACTATATATAGCATTGTGTTTACTGCCACTCTGTGTACACGGCTCAGCCAGACTATATAGCATTGTGTGTACTGCCACTGTGTACCTCGCTCAGCCACGCTATATATAGCATTGTGTTTACTGCCACTCTGTGTACACCGCTCAGCCAGACTATATAGCATTGTGTGTACTGCCACTGTGTACCTCGCTCAGCCACGCTATATATAGCATTGTGTTTACTGTCACTCTGTGTACACCGCTCAGCCAGACTATATAGCATTGTGTGTACTGCCACTGTGTACCTCGCTCAGCCACGCTATATATAGCATTGTGTTTACTGCCACTCTGTGTACACCGCTCAGCCAGACTATATAGCATTGTGTGTACTGCCACTCTGTGTACACCGCTCAGCCAGACTATATAGCATTGTTTACTGCCACTCTGTGTACACCGCTCAGCCAGACTATATAGCATTGTTTACTGCCACTCTGTGTACACCGCTCAGCCAGACTATATAACATTGTGTGTACTGCCACTCTGTGTACACCGCTCAGCCAGACTATATAGCATTGTTTACTGCCACTCTGTGTACAACGCTCAGCCACACTATATAGCATTGTTTACTGCCACTCTATGTACACCGCTCAGCCAGACTATATAGCATTGTGTCTACTGCCACTCTGTGTACACCGCTCAGCCAGACTATATAGCATTGTTTACTGCCACTCTGTGTACAACGCTCAGCCACACTATATAGCATTGTTTACTGCCACTCTGTGTACACGGCTCAGCCAGACTATATAGCATTGTTTACTGCCACTCTGTGTACACCGCTCAGCCAGACTATATAGCATTGTGTGTATTGCCACTCTGTGTACACCGCTCAGCCAGACTATATAGCATTGCGTACTCTGCCAGTCAGTGTGTATATTGCTGGGATCAGTAATACTCCACTCACCGCCAACCACTATATGAGCTCACCATGAGTTCCTCAGAGACCTCTGCTGTGAGCAGCACTCCCAACAACAGCAACAGCCAACGCCCCACGCAAGCTATAACATCCACCCCAGCAGCCAGTGGTCAGCAGCAGCCCTCCCCGGAGGAGAACGTTGTGTCCATCGGTCCGTCGCCAGAGCGATTAATGAGGGCTGCCATTGAGGAGATGATGGGGCCTGATGTGGAGGAGGAGGTCTGGCTCAGGCCAGCATCCCAAGTTAATGTTGAGGACGATGAGGGGTCTGTGTCTGGGGATGTTGGGGTGGCAGAGGTGGTGGGTGTATCAGACTCAGGAGAAGAGTTGTATGATGAGGATGATGATCGGGACCATCTGTATGTGCCTCAGAGTCCGACCCCGGAAAACATGTTGTATCGTGTGTTTAGGTACTAAAATCTGCGTTCCCACTTCCCAGTACTGCCCGCAGTGCCCGGGTCCACGGATCCATATAATTTTTTGGGCAGCACTATCAAACTGTGGTACTATGAGTGAGTTGCCATGGTCCTTCTGTGCTGCCTGTCACACTCACCGTCTGTCTGCAGATGGATTGTTCAACACAGCTACGCCATCTGACATGTAGTCCTGGACCTTGACCATCTTCTCCAGGCGATTGGTGTTGGAGGACGTGGAACTGCCCGATTGTTGTTCTGTGGGCTGCTGCATGGGTGTCAGAAAATGTTCCCACTCCAAGGACACTGCCAATACCATTCCCTTTTCGGCACTAGCAGCAGCTTGTGTTCTTTGCTGCCCTCCTGGTCCTCCTGGGTTTGCTGAAGTCAATCTGTCGGCGTACAACTGGCTAGAGAAGGAGGAGGATGTCAATCTCCTCTCTAAAGTCTCCATCCTCAAGGGCCTGCTGGAATTGTTCCATTTTTGACCTGTCTGACACTTTCTTCAATCAGTTTTTTAACATTGTGTTTGTATAAACTGGGTATAAACCCAGTAATTGGTGTTGTCCAGATTCCAGAATAATGAATAATAATGAATAGTGAATAATGCGCGGGCCGCATTCAATGCAGTCTAGCATGAATTGAGCCATGTGTGCCAGAGAGTCCTGCCAGACTCCTCTGTCTTCATGTTCTTGTGAGCGTTGTGATTGTTGTGATGCACCATATTCGTCACCAGCATCACTTTCTTCCTCTTCTGCTGTCCATTCCCGCTAAATTGTGGAAGTCCAACGTGCACCGCTCTGTCCCTCGGCAGTGGGGGCATCCAATTCCTGCTCCAACTCCAGCTGTTCCTCGTCCTATTCTTTGTCATAGCTGGGACCAGCGTTTCCTGAGGCAGGTTGCCTGATGTTGGTATCATCACGCTGATCGTTTTCATCTTCAGAATCCCCCACTTGCATCATGCCAGCGGTTTTCCATCTTCAACATTGATTTCTTCAGTAAACACAGCAGTGGTATTGTAATGCTGACTGTAGAGTTGTCACTGCTCAGTCACGCAGCGTGGATTGCTAAAAATTTTGGAGGACTTGGCAGAGATCCAACATGGTGGCCCAATCAGATCCACAGAAGCTTGGTAGCTAGCTGCTGGAATGCGCCTCGGCACTGCGCAAAAGCGTGCTAGCATGTGCAGCGTAGAATTCCAGCACGTAGGGAGGGACATCACCCAGCGAGCGATGGTGCGCTAGATTGAAGCGCTCCTGCATCTCTTGGTGAGTCCTTCAGAAGCGGTACTGGACTTTTAACAATGTTTTTTTTTTTTCCTTCAACAGAAGATCTGCCACGTTGGAGTGAGGAGGACGCCGCCGACCCCGACACCAAGCTGAACCCCGGCGAACTCCAAGCAGAGGATCTTTAGGAACCCTCAAGGCTTTGAGCAAGCTGAGGAGGATCAGCAGTCCCGACGAGACCTCTCCTCATATGCGACTGAGTGCAGTGGAGCTCCCCAGAACAACCTCTCAGTTGTCACTTTGTCACTGGTCACTTTGTCATTTTGTCACTTGTCACTTTGTCACTTGTCACTTTGTCATTTTGTCACTTTGTCACTTTGTCACTGGTCACTTTGTCACTTTTCACTTTGTCACTTGTCACTTGTCCAGATGATCTCGGTACACCTCCTGCGATTCAAATTCCTGCACACATTGCTCTGGGATTTGGGTGTGATGAATGATGCATCTAACTGGCCACCGGAGGCAATTAAGGCCTTCAAAACATTGAAAGCAGCTTTCTGTTCCGCCCCCATTTTGCGTCATGTTGAGTTGTTGACGTCATGTTCATCCTCGGCCTCGCCTTGCATTTCAGTGCGAGGTGCATTTTCCACAGAAAAAGGTTGTGAATCCGGGCACAACATTTGTGGCTGTTCCATTGACCTTTCACAGGTAGAAGATTGTGGGGGTGGGAATAGCTCCTCCAAATAGCCCATTGTGTCCTGAAAACTACTCATTGCATTGCTTTGCGCACACATTTTTTTGTCCTCATGCAAGGCCTGAGTTGCACCTGAAAGCGTGGCCTTCTCCTCCTGCGCCTCCTCCTGTTCCATCACGTCTGCTGCTGCTGGGTTAGCGTTGACGCCCGGTCCCTGTTTATTGAACCTCTTATCTTTATTACATTTATGACTGCATGGCGGTAAAAAGCATGCTATCCGCACGCTTCTTGTCCTCATGCAAGGCCTGGGTTGTTGTGTCTCAAAAAGCATGGCCTTCTCCTCCTGCGCCTGCTCCTGTTCTATCACGTGTGCTGCTGCTGCTGGGTTAGCGTTACCGGTACCTTTTCCTGGAACCTCTTCTCTGTATTACATTTATGACTGCATGGCGGTAAAAAGCATGCTATCCGCACGCTTCTTGTCCTCATGCAAGGCCTGGGTTGTTGTGTCTCAAAAAGCATGGCCTTCTCCTCCTGCGCCTGCTCCTGTTCCATCACGTGTGCTGCTGCTGCTGGGTTAGCGTTACCGGTACCTTTTCCTGGAACCTCTTCTCTGTATTACATTTATGACTGCATGGCGACAAAAAGCATGTTACCTGTGCAAAGAAACATGACATTTTCCACATTTAAAAGACAGTTTTTCCTTTGAAACTTTACAATCAATTTTCTCAAAAACTATAAGCTCTTTTTCAAATATTTTTTTTCCTCTTGTACCCACTCCCAAGGTGAACATACCCTGCTAATTTGGGGTATGTAGCATGTAAGGAAGCTTTACAAAGCACGAAAGTTCGGGTCCCCATTGACTTCCATTATGTTCGGAGTTCGGCGCGAACACCCGAACATCGCGGCTATGTTCGGCGAACGTTCGCGAACCCGAACATCTAGGTGTTCGCCCAACACTAATCCCAGGGAGGTGAGTGAGTGCTGGGCTGCTGCAGAACTCCCTAGCAGCATTTTTTTTTGAGTTATTCTTTGATGCATGGGTCAATTTCAAATCGTCCATCTGGATATTGGCAATAGTCAACTATGATTTTGGGTGGCCATATTTTCTTCCAGAGTACATTTATCAAACTTCTACCTGCATTTAGAATTCAATTCAATTCAATTCACTTTATTGTCATTGTGTAACACAACGAAATTACTTTTCATGACAACCCCACGGTGCATATAGGGAACATAGTGATAGTAACAAGGAAGAGAAGAAATTATACAAGTATGCCAGGTATTACAGATGTTTAACCACTTTACCCCCGCGCGTACGTATTTCTCCGCCCCTTTTTCCATCCTTTAAAAACCAGGGACGGAGAAACACGTACTTTCCGCGTTCCCGACGCTGCCCGCGCTCCCGCTCGTAAACACGCCGCCCGCCGCTAGTAAACACGCCGCCGCCCGCTCGCCCAGAGATCAATGAACGGGAAAATCCATTCCCGTTCGTTGATCTAAGCCCCGCAATGATCAGCTGCTCTCCTATGGGCAGCGCGATCATTGTGAGAAAAAACTCACGTGTCCAGCCTCCTTATTCTTCCTCCAAGCTTCCGGAAGGAAGCTTGGAGGTCGCATTAAAACAAAAAGTTACTGTGGCCATCTTGTGGCCAAATAGTAAACTACACCCTACACATTTTTCACATACAAATAAATGACTTTTACACATAAAATTAACTCATTACCTCCCACACTCCCCATTTTTTTTTTTTTTTGTAATTAAAAAAAATTAAAAAATTTACAATTAAAAAAAATACATAAATAGTTACCTTAGGGACTGAACTTTTTAAATATTTATGTCAAGAGGGTATAACACTGTTACTTTATAAACTATGGGCTTGTAATTAGGGATGGACGCAAAACTGAAAAAAATGCACCTTTATTTCCAAATAAAATATTGGCGCCAAACATTGTGATAGGGACATAATTTAAATGGTTTTATAACCGGGACAAAAGGGCAAATACGTTTCATGGGTTTTAATTACAGTAGCATGCATTATTTAAAAACTATAATGGCCGAAAACTGAAAAATAATTATTTTTTTCCCCACATTTTTCCTATTTTCCCATTAAAACACATTTAGAAAAAAATAATTCTTGGCATAATGTCCCACCTAAAGAAAGCCTAATTGGTGGCGAAAAAAACAAGATATAGTTCATTTCATTGCGATAAGTAATAATAAAGTTATAGACGAATGAATGGAAGGAGCGCTGAAAGGTGAAAATTGCTCTGGTGCTCAGGGGGTAAAACCCCTCAGTGGTGAAGTGGTTAAACAATTTGTACACAGTGTTAATTATTTCAGAGAGGATTCAGAGTTTATCAAGTTTATGGCGGATGGGAAAAGGCTGTCTTTCAGTCTGTTTGTGTGTGTGCGGATTGATCTAAAACGTTTACCTCATGGAAGGAGCTCAAACAGGGCATTTCCAGGGTGAGTGTTGTCCTTGATAATGTTTTTGGCCCTTCTCAAGCTGCGAGTATTATACAAAAGTTCCAGTGATGGTAGTTCAGTGCCAATAATGGCTTCTGCTGTTTTAAAAAC
The DNA here is from genome assembly GCF_040937935.1 of Hyperolius riggenbachi. Classification (NCBI taxonomy): domain Eukaryota; kingdom Metazoa; phylum Chordata; class Amphibia; order Anura; family Hyperoliidae; genus Hyperolius; species Hyperolius riggenbachi. The sequence goes on along the minus strand of NC_090650.1, from coordinate 191,636,558 downwards.
TCGCTGCAGAGCTTCTCTAGTAGCCTTCGTGCAGCTGTTGTACCAGGCCGTCATGCAATTGGTCAGAACGCTTTCTATAGTGCATCTGTAGAAATTAACCAGCAGCTTCTGTGGGAGGTTAGCGCTCCTTAGTTTTCTCAGAAAGTAGAGGCATTGTTGTGCTTTGCCAGTTAGAGCTAAAGCATTGTCAGCCCAGGACAGGTTCTCTGCGATGGTGACTCCCAAAAATTTTAAGCTGGAAACTCTCTCCACAGCCTCTGCATTGATCATTAGCGGTAGGCGAGTAGTCTTTTTGGTGGTCCTAAAGTCCAGAATAATTTCTTTGGTCTTCTTTGTATTTAATAACAGGTTGTTAATGTCGCACCATGCAGTCAGGTTCCTAACTTCTTCTCTGTATGCAGCTTCCTCATTGTCTGATATAAGCCCAATGACAGTCGTATCATCTGCAAACTTAACAATTACGTTTGAGGTATGGATAGGCTGGCAGTCATGGGTGAAAAGTGCATAGAGGAGAGGGCTTAATACACAGCCCTGTGGCACGCCAGTGCTCAGGGTAAGGGTGGAGGATGTCTGTTTTCCTAGTCTGACAGTTTGAGGGCTAGAAGAAGTGAGAATAGATCCTTTATTATTTTTTACTTTAGCATATTTTGGTAGGATTTGCCATGGGTTGGCGGCTACACATACAGAAGTTATTATGGTATTTATAGTACTTTTTGGTAAAGTAATCATGCATATAGAAAACAGTCATACTCAGAATAGTATTGTAAACCTACATGGACGATGGCTGTTCATTTTCTGTTTTCTTCACTCTGCCTGGTGCCATGTTTGCTCCCTAAAAGTGAAAACAAAAATCAAGCACAAGCTTTGAAGCAAACAAAAAATATGCTGGTGTATTTCACATATATAAGATTTAGTGTATAGTTCATCCACATGAGGTCATCCCCTGTATAGTATACTAAAAACTTACTGGTCATGTGCACTGCACTACCTCTTCTCCCGCCCACATATGCTCATGCAGGAGTAGTGCTGGAGGTTTTATAATTGTGTACTTTATTTTTCTTGCTATGTGACCACTATTGACCATGACTAGACACACAGGATTAGCAAACATTAAGGTGAATACACTGGTAGGTAAACAGAGGCGCCAGTAGAATAAAAGTACATACAATTTTTAAAAATTGCTGGGAGGAAGTGGTGGACCACTTCCTCCCAGCAATTTTTTAAAATGTTATGTACTTTTATTCTACTGGCGCCTCTGTTCACCTACTAGTATATTCGAGTCAACCCCAGGTGGAGGGGTGATCTACCCTTTTTTCTCCTATCTACAGAGAGCGACTTCTTAATCCTGAGTGTGGACAGGTCTAATCTCCTCACCTGCCTATTGAGTGGTAACCTAGGCATCTATTTTGACGTACTACACCATATTGGGCTCTCGATTTCTCTTCAACTGTATTAAGGTGAATACACAAGTCCAACTTTATGCCTGATTGTCATTTGGATCGGTCGTTTGAACGACTTGGCAGGCAAACAACATGTTGTTTAAACGTCACATACACACATCCAACAAAGCGGCCAATTAACTAATTTACATGTCGGCTGACAGACTGGACATTCAGTGATAAAAGACGTGCGTCATCATGTTGATAGAAATCCTGGTATCCTGCACCTCTACATGCATGTGCCGACATATTAGTTGATCAAACGACCGCTGGTCGTTTGTACACGCGTACGGACCTGACAGTCGTTTGGACGACAAGTTGGTCCAACTGATCCACCCAGCAGATTGGGCAAAACAGCTGTTATTAGTCGAGTGACTACGCGTGCACATGTCCAGCTTGAAGTTCAAACGACAAGTTGGAAAAAAAAGTTGTCTTAAAAGTTAGAAGTGTGTATGCGCCTTTAGACACAAAGGGCCATATCCTGCTCCAGGTGATAAGTAGCTCACTGCATGTGAGTTTCTTATCACCTGGCTAGCGCCAGAGAGTTACTGGCAAATCCAATTGCTGGTTTCACCTGTGCCATGGCTATGTGAAAAGACCCTCACTCTGAGTGTTGCTCTCACCTGCCCGGCCATGCTGGAGTGGGATTGTTGTGGAGCTATCCTTCAGCACCACAGTACTGCTACCTCGTTTCAGTGTAATTCGCTGTACTTGCTGCTACATTGCCGGGCACCTGGACACACTCCTGACATCCTCTGCACCTTATCCAGACCCATTGCTTCTTATTAAAGAAATCTCCTATATGGCAGACAAGCTATAGGGACTTTTCACATGCTCCAAGTACGATGAAAAGCAATTGGATAGAGGGAAAAGAACTCGCTTGGCAATACATTCACAGTTGTGGTACAACCCAAAGGACACAGGCGTGCCAGGACAGCGCGTGGAGCATGAGACACCACAGACATATTGGCTATTAGAAACTTCACCGACCAACGCATTTCACAAACCAATGCTTGGATGCTTCATCGGGACATAAAATGCGTTAGTGGATGGAGTTTCTGATAGCAGCACTATCTGTGATGTCTCATGCTCCATATGCTGACCTGTCATGCTTGTATGTACTGAGGTCGGTCCACACGTTCAACTTGGGAGACAATTCCATTGGATGAGATCTACCCTAATTTATTCTGAATTTACCAGGCATATGGTTTGCACAACCTATTGGAGGACTGCTTCATTATGGAAAATGCACTTAGTGAATGGCAGTTGTTCTGTCCAACTGCCAAAAAAAGTGGACAACGAGCAGGGAGGCTGGCCAGCATCTTTTTATAAATCATTTTCAGGGAGTGTCTTTATAAAGAATAAAGGTCATGCTGAGAATCCCCTATGGAGAAATGGATTAGTCCAAAATCTGTCGGTAATGTCATATTTCTACTACTTACTGTAAATGCCAGCAACATAGGAGAGAAGTAATTTGTGGCTCATTTTACTCTGGAAGAAACGTACTTCTTATTTCTATGTGTTTTAAATTTTAAGATTTTTGTGACAGTTCCTTTTTCATGTTTGTAATGGCTGTAAGGATATGCACATTACCCTCATTTTTGGGGCATGTTGTATCTGCATGGTTGCACGCTAACTTATGAGAATAAAATGATAATGCCGTAGCGGTACGCTATACAGATTTCTACTTCTTTCTTGTATTGCTAAGAATTTTTAATGTTTGAAAAACATATTAAGTAATAACATATTTCACATTAAAATATATTATTAACCAAATGGCGTGAGGTGATCCCAGAACTCTCCGAGGAAGATTGGGAGGAGATATGGGAACTGCCCTCTCAGATCTCTGTTGCAGCTTATGATAGACTTATACAAACTTTTTTGATCCATCAAGTCTACTTAACTCCTAAACGTATGATAAAAATGGGTCACAACGCATCTACTCATTGCCCCAGATGTAAATTATATGCGGCTGACTATTTCCATATGATATGGAAATGTCCACGTTTAAATAAATTTTGGGCAGATGTATTTACCCTTCTTACACAAATTGTTGAGATTCAGATCACTCCTTCTCCACAAATCGCTCTTCTCGGCCTATTAGAAATTGAATTATGGTCCAAACAGCATAGATCCCTCATCCGGAAAGCGTGCTACTTCGCCAACAAAACTATTGTTCTACACTGGATGAGCCCTACACCTCCCTCAATTGAAAGATGGAAAAGCCTCATTAACGCCAATTTGTCACTGGAACAAATAACATTCAAAAACAGAGGATGCATAGGTAAATTCCTGCTGACTTGGACCTCATGGCTGGATAGCCCCCTTACCATCAGTGCATGAACTGTACTCGCTTGACCCTTCTCCGCTGTTTATTTATGGCCCAGCCCCAAGACTCATCAATATATATTCCATCAAGGTATAAGGAGCATATGTACTAACACTTCTCTCTGTATGGTTTTATGCCCTGCCAAACTAAACCAAACCAACCCAGTTGAATTTAATTTAACTGGTTGCCTACTGGTTAGGCTAGCATGATGCCCAAGGTGCGGGCTGTTCTAGTTATTGTTAATGTTATAACATTATCCTGTTTATGTGTAGAAGATGTCTTCCCTTCTGAATTTATCCTTACTTCAGTGCTTACTGCCAAATTCCTGGACATTCTTCTCAAGTCCTCAAGTCCATGGACTATATTCTGGACTCTAATCTTATGGACAACTCCTTCAGACCAATTTACTGCAGAACAGTAGTGTCTATCCTATTGACGAACTCTAAATGATTCTATACTCTGGTATTATGTTTTTTCATGACCCTGTGATTATTGCACTGTATGTACGTATTACTCTGTGGTTGCATTCTTCAATAAAAAGAGTTTAAAAAAAAAATATATATTATTAACTACTTTGGCCTCCTGGACGTAGTAGCTACGCCCAGGAGGCCATGTGCGCGTCCGCGCGCTCCCGCGGCCGATCCCGCGCGTGCACGCGCGCTCCCGGCCGCGGTTCGTTAGCCTGGCAATCAGTGAATCGGGCTATGGTGCCCGATCACTGATTGCTCTCCCCCGCTGAAAAAGCGACAGCTTCTCTCGGAAGCTGTTCTTTCTCTGGCTGTAACGTCCCCCATACGTCGCTCTAAGCGTATGTTACGCTTAGAGTGACGTCATGTAAACAAACTCATGGCCGCCATCTTGTGGCCAAAAAGTAAAACTACAACTACAAGTGAAAAAAATAAAACTCAAGACACATTTACATTATAAAACTATGGCTTACATCCCACCCTCCCAAAAATACCCAAATAAAATGTTTAATACAAAAAAAAACATTACAATAAAAAAAAAAACATGTAAATATTTACCTAAGGGTCTAAACTTTTTAAATATCAATGTAAAGATGAAATATTTCAAAAAAAAATTTTTTATTTTAAACTTGTAAATAGTAATAGATGCAAAACGGAAAAAATGCACCTTTATTTCCAAATAAAATATTGTCGCCATACATTGTGATAGGGACATAATTTTAACGGTGCAATAACCGGGACATATGGGCAAATACAATACATGAGTTTTAATTATGGAGGCATGTATTATTTTAAAGCTATAATGGCTGAAAACTAAGAAATAATGAATTTTTTCCGTTTTTTTCTTATTCTTCCTGTTAAAATGCATTTACAGTAAAGTGGCTCTTAGCAAAATGTACCCCCCAAAGAAAGCCTAATTGGTGGCGGAAAAAACAAGATATAGATCAGTTCATTGTGATAAGTAGTGATAAAGTTATAGGCTAATGAATGGGAGGTGAAAATTGCTCGGATGCATAAAGTGAAAACGACTGAAGGCTGAAGTGGTTAATCAATGCACATAGTTTATCAAAGCATAGTTACAATAATGTACACATATCAGGGATGCTTGGTAAACATCTGACTTCATAATCTGATGTGTTTAAAGGGTACATCCTCCTCCTGGACTTCAGTTCCGCCTTCAACACCATCTGCCCGAGCATGCTGCATGACAACCTAGCACAACTCGGAATTGACCTCACTCTTTGCGCTTGGATCAAGGACTTCCCCACCTACAGAATGCAGCTAGTCAGAATTGGCAGCTTCTCTTTCAGTGCAAGAATCCAAAACACAGGCGCCCCACAAGGGTGTGTACTGTCCCCGATTATTTTTTCCCTGTACACAAACAGCTGTACCTCAGGTGCCAACACTGTCAAGATCATCAAGTTTGTGGATGACACTACCATCCTTGGCCTCATTGGGGAATACCACAGTGCGATTGAGCGGATTTGCAGATGGTGCTATGGTGCTAGGTTAACTAACTTGTACTTAATACAGCCAAAACTGTGAAACTGGCCATGGACTTTAGGAGAAATCCACCAGCACTTAGCCCGGTCTCCATTATTGGCACAGAGATCTCCAGAATACACAGTGCTTGGTTCCTAGGTACTACCATCCCCGATGATTTGAGATGGGGTGTGAACACCACCATAACCCAAAAGAAGGCCCAGCAGAGGCTGTTTTTCCTGAGGCAATTGAGGACGTTTGGAATGCTGTGGGAACTACTGACCAGTTTCTACACTGCCACTACTGAATATGTCCTTTGCTCTTCCATCATCGTCTGGTACACAGGGGCAAATGCAATGGACAGGCACAAACTCCAGAGACAAATCAGTGCTGCTGAGAAGATCATCGGGTCACCACTGCCCCCCTTGGACCTTCTTCACAAATCTAAATTGAGGTACAGGGCCAACAGAATTACACATGACCCTTTCCACCCTGGCAGTCACTTCTTCAACCTCCTTCCTTCAGGCTGCCACTACAGGAAAATCCCCACCAAAACCTCCAGGCACAGCCTTCTTCCCCAAGCAGTCCTTCTCCTTAACTCAAGTCCCCTCCCCAATGTTACCCCTTGTGCCCTAGCGTACTCATGCATGTCCGTATGTTTGACTCTCAGCTGCCACATTATATCATGTTGTTATGTCATGTTGTTTTGAACTGTATGGTTGTATATCTGGCGAATAAAGTTACCGTAATTCTGATGAGTTGAGCTAAAAAAGAAACATTTATTCACCTGCAGCTTCTTCTATCCCAAGTCTATTGGGTCCCATGCCAAAGTTCCGCTCTTCTCCAGGCCATCGCTCTCCTCTCCATAAGATTGCGACCCACAGCCAGGTCATGATCTTGTTCACATCTGCTGACGTGCTTCTCGTGATCATGCTCTCATTGCCGGGAGCACTCTGACTCTGCGCTTGCTCAGTTCAAGTTTACGTGAACTGTGCAAGCGCATAGCGCTCCTGGCCATGGAAGCGCAACCACGAGCAGGGTGCCTGCGCATGCACAGAGGATCACAACCCAGTTTTATGGGGGGGGGGGGGGGAGAGCAGTGGCCTGGAGCAGAGTGGAACTTCAGTGTGGGACCGAATAGACTTCTAGAGGCTGGAAAAAAATCCAGGTGAGTAAAGCTTTTCTTTTTTATCTCACCTTGTGTATCCTTTAAAAATATTGGTCTGGGTGACTATGTTTACTTTTTTTTCTATCTACGACCTTGCACTTATTCCAGCAAGCAAATCAAAGTTGGGACTATTATCTTCCTACCAAAAAGGTGAACCAAAGACTTGGGCTCTTCAGCTCAGGGAACAATGACATCCAAACCATAACATAGTAATTGCATTCTTTGAGTGCTTACCTGATTTGTATAAAGACATAGCCAGGGCAGAATCTACCTAAGAATTCTTAGTTAAAGCTCTTAAGAGTTGAAGAGGATTCTGCCACTGGAGCAATGATGCACAGTGCAATGCTGCCACCCTACAATACCAATTTCTGACTAGGCTTGTCTAAGTCAGACAGGTTGGCATGCCCACATTACTGAAATACCTCATCCAACTGCCCATTCAAATTGAAAAACATATTAAGGCAGCCGTACACAGTTATTATATATATTTTTTTTTTTTCGGGGGGGGGGGGGGGGGGGTTAGACTAAACCATCAAATGGTTGCCCATAAGGGCAGGGCCGGCCCTAGACTTTTTGCCGCCTGAGGCAAATTTTTTAAAAAAAATTGCCACCGCTGCCCCCCCCCCCCCTCGGGGGGGGGGCCGCCGAGCTGGAGGGGTAGCTGGCAGGATGGGGGTATTGGGCCAGCTGCGGGGAGGGGGGTCGGACCCCCCCCTCCCTCGCCTGGGTCCCCCGTCCTCCGCTCCCCTCCAGCCTAAATAGACGCAGCCGTATATGTAAGAGGCACGGGCGGGGAGGACACTCACCTCTTCCCAGCATGCGCTCCACTGACATCACTTCCTGCAGCGTTGCAGGAAGTGATGTCAGTGGAGCGCACGCTGGAGCGAGGAGGTGAGTGTCTCCCCGCCCGTGCCTCTTACATATACGGCTGCGTCTATTTAGGCTGGAGGGGAGCGGAGGACGGGGGACCCAGGCGAGGGAGGGGGGGGTCCGACCCCCCTCCCCGCCGCTGGCCCAATACCCCCGTCCTGCCAGCTACCCCTCCAGCTCGGCGGGCCGGCTCCCCGCACCCACGGACGGGCGGGTGCCGCCCCTGGAAATTTGCCGCCTGAGGCAAAAGTTTCACCCCGCCTCATGAGCGGGCCGGCCCTGCATAAGGGCTCTTTCACATTAGACAACGCGTGCAGGAGCCATTTCCTGCACGCACTGAATAGGCTGTGGCATATCGTCGGGATGTTGCAGTACAACGCTGAGTAGTGGCGGTAGTAATTAATTAACCCGATTCCCGACGATAAAAAAGCTCACGGGTGCGTCGTACCGCAACACATCGAAACGCAGCGTCGGATGTGAAAGGTAAAATTAAATTAAAGTCTATGGATTTTCATTTTACCTTGGATGACGCAAAGTTTCGACTTGGCGTTAAAACGCCGAAAAAGGGCTCTAGTGTGAAAGAGCCCTAAAAGATTTCATCACTCAGCACATTGTGACAAGATGTTTTGTCAAATAACACAGACAAATAGATTGTGATTTCAAATGCCATTCTAGCCTTTCTGACAATTCTCCTCCTCATGTTTTATTTTTTTCCCTGTAAGAATACCCTGTGCTTCATAAAATATGTTCTCGTCGATAAACAGAATTTTTTTGGGGAGCAGTTTTCATATTGGCAGTCATTCCTTATAATCAGGGAGCAAATTTCCAACTTTGCCTAAATAGGTTCTAAAATACATACATTGATCTTTTCGAAACAAACAAGACATTTAGTAATGTAGTACTTTATCTATCCTTAAAAACCTTTGAAAAGTCTACAGAAAGCCTAGATTTCATACTTTTTAAAAACTATGGACACCGGTATGTAGAATTTACAAAAAGCAGCAATTTACTTTATTCATTCTCAAGATAGCACGCCATCCATTTCACAAGAATTAGGTTGAAAGAACTCCTCTTCACAGGATAGCAGTATAGCATCACCAGAGGCAGCACAATGGATGGCATAAGATCATAATAAATGGCATAACGACACACTGGTGTGGTGGATAAACTGAAGGAGCTTCTTATGTATACAATTAGGATCTCCTAGTTATTTTAGATTGGATTTCGTACTTTGTCTGCAGCACATACATCTGGATTAGAGAGACATATTGACACATCAAGTGAATTTATGTTGGTAGTATGTCTCAATAATTGTTGATTTTAATGATTGTCTGTATATATTAATTATTTATATTGCATTTTTAATAAACCGACGCTATCGTCATTTTATTGATTCAGCTACCCTGTTATTCATCTGCACAAACTGAACCTGGTCTCTGGAGAGACGCTACTATTGTCGCTAGCTAGACAGAATAGAGTGTGTTTAACCGTTTTTATTTGCAGGTCTAGACTTAGCCAGTCAGTGAGTTCCTCTGCCTCATGGTAACAGAGGTGGTGGCAGTTATACCCTGAAATAGTGTGTAATTTGTAATTACCGTAACTCACAGGCTCCCTTCTAGTCGGTCTGCTAACCCAAATTCCAGCGGTTTCTGCGCACCGCCTGCGACCACAGCTTGCATGGCCTGTGTGCTGAAACTGACTGGAAGGCAATTTGCATTCGGGCCACCAGGGGTCCTGTGACAGTGGTATTTTTAAGATCTGCCTGCTGACATTCAAGGCTCTACACCACATGGGACCCAAATACATAGCGGATCTATTGGAACTTTATGCCCCTCCACCCACCCTCCGCTCTGCCAACAAGATGAAGCTGGTTATTCCCAGGATACACTTAACATTTGGTGCTCGGGCCTTTTCCTATGCAGCCCCTACTCTATGGAACTCCCTTCCACAATCAGTACGAGAGGCTCCTTCTCTGGACAGCTTTAAAAAAGGCTAAAAACGTACCTCTTTTCCCTAGCTTTTGAGACTGCATAATGCAGAGTCACAGCGCTTTGAGTCCCCAGGGAGAAAAGCGCTATATAAATATTATTGTTATTGTTGTTATTGTTAGTATGCCACTTTGACATTATGATGGATCAATTAGGATCTATTGAGTGACTCCAATGGATGATTACAGTTGAATATGTGTACATAAAGAATTATGCAAACTGTGGCACAATTAGGCCCGGTTCACAGTAGAAAATATGAGCCAAACGGATCCGGTGAGCGGATACGATCTCCGCTTCACCGAATCCGGATGGCTCTGTACACATTGGCAAATGGATTGTGAAAACTAATCTGATCACTGATGGATCGGATCGGTTTTCACTCCATTTGCCAGCAAAAACATACCTAATGGCAGTGGCAGAGCCTTCCTCTTCTTGCGCTGTGATTACACAGCACGGCATGTAACTCGTCACATTAAACGGAAGAAGACCGAAGCCTCTACTGCGGGCCTTTAGGTATGTATTTAAGGCCCGGTTACCCTCACTCACCCACCCGCCCGGCTGCTGCACCCTCCCACCGCTCAGGTTCGCGTCCCCACATCCCCCATCCCCCATGGAAGGGTGGTTTCTTCACTAGTGTAAAGAAAAGTTCCGTTCTCCATTGCCCCAATGCAAAAACATTTTTCGACTGGTTCCGTTCAGCTGGGCAGAACGGTCCGGAAAATTAGGGCCCGCTGCATTTTTTGGTCCGGGGAATGGAACATGTCCGTACCAACGGACACATGTGAACGGTCCAATACCTTCACATTGGATCCTTTCACATCCCTTACAGTATACGTTCCGGTTATGTTACGTAAAAAACGCAGATGGGAACCGGACCTTAGTGATGCAAGTGGACTAAATGCATATGTTGTGGTCGACTGGCCAGCTCTGCAAGATAATGTGACATTGGCCTTTATGATTTTCATCAATGTTTATGTTAAACCAAATAGAGGGTTATGTAAATAACAATTATTTCTATCAATTTGTATGTTCTTGACTTCAGGTTACTTTCACACTGAAATATTGCGTTGCATCAGGCAATATAATTACATAACAAACGTGATGTGATGTATTATTTATTTACAGTATATTGCACATCTTCCATAGCGCTGTGCATAGTACATACACAAAAAGTAGGGAGTATAGATACATGAGAAGTTCAAAACTCTGTACAATCAGGACATCCAGCAATACAACATAGTTGATGTGGGTTTGAAATATCACCAATATTGGTACATATTCATATGATAAATGAATATGAGACACTAGGAGGAGGTCCCTGCCCTTGCAAGCTTACAATCTAGAGGGTATTGGGTGGAGACACAGGGGTTAGCTGATGAGGCAGTGAGCCACCAATGTTACCTATAGCAAATTATAGGCTTTTACATTTATTATTATTTAGTATTTATATAGTACTGACATCTTCCGCAGCGCTGTACAGAGTATATATAGTCTTGTCATTAACTGTCCCTTGAAGGAGCTCAACTCTAGTCCCTAGTCTTATGTACAGTATATATTGTGTAGTGTATGTATTGTAGTCTTGGGCCAATTTCAGGGGGAAGCTAATTAACTTATCTGTATGTTTTTGGGGTGTATGAGGAAACCAGAGTGCCCAGAGGAAACCCACGCAGACACGGGGAGAACATACAAACTTTTCACAATGAAAATATTAATAATTGGCTAAAACTTAATGCTGACAAAACTGAGGTTCTTGTTATCGAGGGTCAGGGCCCAAGCGCAAAGCAGCCCCAGTCTCAAACAACACCGCTAAGGACAAGGAGCTCAAACCTGAACAACTCAGACTGTGTGCACAGCCTGGTAGTACTGATCGATGGGAAATTAAGCTTCAGGAATCAAATCTCAGCTGTTGTGAAACATTCCTTCTTTCACCTAAGGAATATTGCAAGGATGAAACACCTCATTCCTTCAGAAGATCTTCCAACCCTAGTTCATGCCTTCATCACATCAAGGTTGGACTACTGCAATGTCCTCTACACAGGCCTGCATAAGAAAGACATATGCCGCCTGCAATTAGTACAGAATGCCGCCGCAAGGCTGTTAACGAGCCAACCCCGCCATTGCCACATAACACCAACCCTGTGCTCATTCCACTGGCTACCGATAAAATGGAGAATTTTGTTTAAGATTGGCTTACTGACATTCAAATCCTTGCACATTCTGGGCTCTGGATACCTGAAGGACTTGTTGCAACTGCATCACACCCCCCACAATCTTAGATCAAAAGGATGTAACACCTTGGTCACCCCCAGAGTCCACCTCAAAACCTTTGGAGACAGAGCCTTTTGTCATGCCGCCCCTACACTTTGGAACTCCCTGCCACACCCAATCAGGACAGCTCCATCCCTGGAAGCATTTAAGTCTAAACTGAAAACCCACCTCTTCAGTCTGGCATTCATGAACATCTGACTATCTCCTCTGTAACACAACCCAGCCTGCAACCCTGTATTGATTTGAGATACAACTATGCGCTTTGAGTCCTATGGGAGAAAAGCGTTTTACGCATGTTATTGTATTGTATTATTGTATTGTATAAACTTGCAGATGTTGATCTGGCTAGGATTCAAACCGGGAACCTAGCGATCCAAGGCAAGAGCACTAACCACTATGCCACCGTGCTGCCTCAGTAAACCATATACTTTATGCACTGTTTCCTTCACTGTATTTGTCGTATTGCACGCTTACCACACAGTGCAACTTTTCTCCTCCCTTGCGAGCCTGTTTTTACAGGGAACGCAATGCTCCAGTGTGGACCAGAATTAGCCTTAGGCCTGAAACCCACTAGAGCTATTTTTTTTTGAGCGTTTATGGAGCACTTTAATCGCTAGCGTTTTACCTAAATGCTCTGCCAATGTAAATGGATGGGACTGATTCCACTAGAGCAACTGGAGCCCACTAGAGTGTTCTTTTAAAAGAGTTTAGGGAGCACTTTAATCGCTAGCGATTTCCCTAAATGCTCTGCCAATGTAAATGGATGGGACAGATTCCACTAGAGCGATTGTGATTAAGAAAATCGCAATTGCAGAACATGCAGCAGTTTGGGAAAGGTTCTATTCTAATGAATTGTATAGAAGCAGGGAAATTGCTCCCAAAATCGCCTGCAAAACGCTATCACAAATCTATAGAGATTGCGATAGCGTTTTGTGCTTTCAAGTGAGTTCCAGGCCTTACAGTTACTAATGCTAGCCATATTCATTTTCTTGCAGTCACATGTAAAGGAAATTATCAAATATTAAAAACCCACAAATTTAAACTGCTGTCATTCAAAACAATAATTTTTATTGAATAATTGCTGCAGTTATAGTTACAGTTATTTGCAATTATTTTCAAACTGATCACATAAAGCAATGACATTAAAGAGGAGCTTTAACCAAGGATTGAACTTCATTCCTATCAGTAGCTGATACCCCTTGTCACATGAGAAATCTTTACCTTTTCTCAAATAGATCATCAGGGGAGTCTGTACGGCTGATATTGTGGCGAAACCCCTCCCACAGTGTGATGTCATGACCATGGTCCAGACATTTTGCTGTCTGTGAACCAGATTGCATTGTGGGAAATAACAGCTTTTTCCATCTGCCAAGCAAGCAATAGTTCTATCTGTGCACAGAACTCTCAGTAAACTAACATTCCATATAAATACCAGTGATACGTTTCAGAGTGTAAATTAGGAAGCAAAAGATTTTACAGTGGGCACACACTGACTAGATGCTCTATAAATTAATATTGCAAGTAATAAGCAATTTTAGTGGTATTTTAACAACAGTTCCTCTTTAAATGCTACTTTACAATTACAATAAACTGGAGCAGTTAATTTTGCACATTTTCCAAATAGGGAAAAAAGAAGAAAACATTGTACATTGGATGCTGCTTACAAAGAAATAAGGTAAAACATAACACCAGCTCATGTCTGTAGCACCTTCTGTGTACTAATCTTGAAACTACACTGGTTTATAAATCATACTTACTATATTTACGAGCGGATTAAAAGACAAAACACACATTTACTTACATTAGATGTTTGCCATTAAAGACATTAAGAAAAAAATGATCTTACCCTTCTGCGAGTAGATTTATTCCTTTCTCTGAACAAATAGTTGAATGCTAGATTAAACAGCAAACACTGCCTACAGTGGCCTTGCGATAACCTTTCCAACCGGACTGTCACCTAGTAGAGATGAGGTACGATACAGACTGCAGTACAGTATATTGCATTATTGCATATGCAGATTCACCACTCATTTGACGTCACTCTACGCGTGTGTTGGTAATCCACACGCCCACAGAGCTGCCACACCATTGATGGGAAACCGTTCCTGTCACAGACACTGGGAAACGCTGCTTTCACCCTGGGTCACGTGACTTGTTAAATACTAGAAATTATAGGGCGTCCTCGTCTGGCTACTCCCGGAGCGAAAACAGTAGATATAAAAATGCGGATAGTAAGCTGACTTTATTATCTATCATAAGATAGACTCACCTGTATACCATTATGATCCTCTGATGCTGTTGCGGAGTATCCACGCCCCCCTTGTCATAGCAACCGGGGTTTCCTTGCCACTTATGTGAGCAAAGGCAGCTCTCCTTGAACTGCGGATGGGTGTTGGTGTCTGACTCAGATCCTGCTGGTCTACTAAGGATGTAGAAAACCTAGGGGTGTGAGACCTTGGCATTGAATAGTGCTGTATTATTTAGAATGTGTATATATATATGTATATATATATATATATATATATATATATATATATATATATATATATATATATATATATATATATATATATATATATATAATATATGTATGATGTTGCGCAGTACTGGATAATTTACAAAATGAAAGCCTGTTGAAGAATTTGTTCTTGTCCTGTAATGTGAGCAGCACACTTGTTCCCTATTCCAGTACGCTTTCACAGCCCTTCTTTTCCTGTTGTTATATTCTGGGTCATCTTTGAATTATACAGTGTCCTGGGCTGAAAATGTCATCCGTGCCATCCCCAATACAAGCTTACCTGACATCAAGGAAATTGCTGCTAAGAATATGGCACCTGACAGAACCATTTACCAGATCATCTAGATTCTAGAACTAGTAAAATCCTGTGTCATTCCGATAGTCCAGAGACAATCCATATGTGTTACTGCTTCTCTTCCAAGGGAGTGTGTTCACTCATAATTTTGAACACTTCCATGAACAAAGAATGGTAGCAAAACGCCCTCTATGAGCAAATTCTCCCAACAATCCAGGCTCACGTCAGGGCGCTGTTTATCCTGGCACCAGTGCTTGCTGTTGACATTCCCAGGGCATAGAGTGTAAATGACTATGAGTCTTCCCCAGAGCACCCCTGCAATGGATGAAGGCCTTTAACTACTAGATGGTGGCTGACTACTTTGCTTCCGGGTAGCCACCAAGTTACAACTCAAGGCACATTCCCATCCGTGCTTCAAAGAATAGAAAGAATAACTCAACAGTGTAGGAAGGGAAGGTCTGACTGAACAAGAAGGACTGGTTAAAGGGGTTGGATGGGAGGGACTAGCAGGTTGGACTGGACAGGAGAAACTGGCAAAGCTATTGAAAAAAAAAACTTAACATATGCGGACAAGCCTTGAGAAAGCCTGGAGACAGCCAGGCGAAACATGTAGTTGTAGCTATATGTGTGTCTGATCACACTGTGCATGAGAAGGGGGCTATGAGTGCTCCAACTTTGAAACCAGCCACAGAGCTTTAAGCTACTGTTGTCCCAGGACACTTGCGTTCCTTTGCATGCTCCAGGAGGAGAATTGGCATGAACACGAGTACCTGAAGACGTCACACAGCTGCTGGGCAGATAGTATATTGCAGGAGTAATGAGATCCATCATATTGGAGGGTTTTGCTTTGAACTACAGTTCAGTATTCAGAAGCTTGCACAGTTGAGGCTGTTTGTATCAATTGCTACAAACCCTGGTCATTGTTTTACTGCATCATCTGTTTGCAGACCACTTCAGGCTATAGTGTGTGTGACTGATGTTGTGTAGTATGTGGAGTGAATGCGGTTAAGGTCCTGGGATTCAACTTTTGCATTTTCATAGCTGCCAGCTCCTGCTCTGTGCATCATCATGACATTACACTGTGGGATTTGTTTCACCACAATATCAGCTATACAGACCCTGATGATCTGTTTGAGAAAAGGTAAAGATTTCTCATGGGAAAGGGGGTATCAGCTACTGATTGGAATAAAGCTCAATCCTTGGTTAAAGCTCCTCTTTAAACACTTACCGTATATACTCGAGTATAAGCGGACCCGGGTATAAGCCGACCCCCCCAACTTTTACCTAAAGAACTGGAAAACGTTATTGACTCAAGTATAAGCCGAGGATTGGAAATGGCGCAGTGCAGGTGGAATGTGAGGGGGAATGTAACGAAAAATCCGCAACGCCGGATGGATTGCGGAAATATGGTCGCATCCAATCCGGCAAGCGGACTTTCCAATGCGGGATGCGGAAATTCGTCCGCATCCGCTGCGCAAACCCGTCCGAGCACTCTGCTCCAAACTCACCAGCATGCTGCTCACCAGGACTCTGCCATCTTGCCTCTAGGGGGCGGGCGCGCCCGACAGACACGCCTTTATACTCTTAGGAAGCGTGTCAGCTGACCTGGAGATCAGCTGACATTTTAGCCTGCTCTAATTGGCTGCTGCCTGGGGTGGAGACTTCTCTCCCAGGCAGTATATAAGGAAGTGCTTTTCAGTCACACTTCGTCTGTGTTTGCGATACCCTGTGTCAGCACTCAGACCTAGTCAGCCTTGTCTCTGATATTGTGTTATATATTGGTTTATCGCCAATATATACACATATTATTACTGTTTGATTTATCATGTATGATTCTGTGCCTGTCTTGACTACTCCTCTGCTTCCTGATTTTGTACTTCGCCAGCCCGTGCCGTTATCGACTATTGGCTTGGTTTCTGACTATTCTCTTGTCTCACGTTTCTGTACTGCTGCCGCCTGATCTGTTGCCGAACCTCATTTTGTCTGACCTTTCTCCCTTCAGTGGAACGTCTCCCACTGTAGGGTTCTATCAGAGGCTTGCCTCTTTGAGACGACCGCCACTAGCAATCCCTTGCTACTAGAGGCCGAGACTCCTCCACTCCGTCCTTTGTAGGATCTCACACACAGGGTTACCATTCAGAGGTAACCACACCTCTGAGGAATTACGGTGTGGTGGATATTTCCACAGACTTGAATTTACACTGTATATTATTATTGTTGTCTGCTGTTCCAGCTTGCTGGAGGTTGTATCTCTGTGCCCTATAGAGATACTCTATTGCACCCTCTTGCGTACGATTGTATCGTGTCACGCTATACTTGCATTATTGGTGATTCTGCAGATCACCATATAATCAGGTATAGCATCTGTATTATTGGTGATACTGCAGATCACCAATAATCAGAATAGCGGTGCTTGCTGACACCAATCGTTACAGGGAATTTTAGTGAAGGACGTGTGTTTCTTTTAAGCATTTCAGCCCATGGGTTGTTTTCACCTTATGGACAAGAGGAATTTTCACATATCAGCACTTCTCCCCAATAACTTTATCGCTACTTATCACACCTAAATGAATTAGATCCTGTTTGTTTCAGGACAAATTAGGCTTTTGGGGGGTAATCATTTTATTCTCTATGTATTTTAAAGGGAAAAAAAGAGAAAAAAATGGAAAAAATACACAATTTATCCATTTCCATCCACTTTAGTTTTAAAATAAACAATGTTACCGTACATAAAACCCACATATTTTATTTGCCCATTTATCCTGGTTATCCAAACATTTAAAGAGGAGCTGTTAGGTACAGGGTCTCAGAGAAAAAAAAAACACATATATCAGCAGCTAAATATTGGCTGTACTTACATCACATATGCATTTCACTGTCCATGTTTCAGATAATTTTTGTCTAGTATTTGCAAAGATGTATGCTCCTGACAGTTCCTGGCAGGTTCCATCTTTGAGTGTCTTGTCTGAAGCCAATCGTGATGTAATATCCTCCCTTACCCTGCTTCCTGATTTAGTATTCATTATCCCTCCCAACTCCCAGCCCTCAGACCCAAACATTATAGTGCCCATTGGGACATCACGACTCTGACAGCGGGCAGGGGGGCTGGCGGGTCTGGGGGTGCTTGCGGACATCACTGGTGTCAGGAAGGGGGGGGCGGGCGGACATCATGGGTGTCAG
This sequence comes from Hyperolius riggenbachi, assembly GCF_040937935.1. Lineage (NCBI taxonomy): Eukaryota > Metazoa > Chordata > Amphibia > Anura > Hyperoliidae > Hyperolius > Hyperolius riggenbachi. The sequence continues at coordinate 191,618,554 of NC_090650.1, read as the reverse complement.
CGGGGGGGGGGGGGCTGACAGGGGTAGCAGGGGGCGCTGCGGGCTGACATCACGGGTGTTTGGCGGGGTCTGCAGGCGCACGCACATGTATGCTCCTGACAGTTGTAAGCTCCTGACAGATGTATGCTCTTGACAGTTCCTGGCAGGTTCCATCTTTGAGTGTCTTGTCTGAAGCCAATCGTGATGTAATATCCTCCCTTACCCTGCTTCCTGATTTAGTATTCATTATCCCTCCCAACTCCCAGCCCTCAGACCCAAACATTATAGTGCCCATTGGGACATCATGACTCTGACAGCGGGCAGGGGGGCTGGCGGGTCTGGGGGTGCTTGCGGACATCACTGGTGTCAAGAAGGGGGGGGAGCGGGCGGACATCATGGGTGTCAGCGGGGGGGGGGGGCTGACAGGGGTAGCAGGGGGCGCTGCGGGCTGACATCACGGGTGTTTGGCGGGGTCTGCAGGCGCACGCACATCAAGGGTGTCATGGGGGGGTGCGGGTGGACATCACGGGTGTCAGCGGGGGGGGGGGGGGGTGCGGGCGGACATCTCGGGTTTCAGCGGGGGGGGGGGGGGGGAGAGTGGTGCGGGCGCACATCACGGGTGTCAGCGGGGGGGGGGGGGGGGCTGGGATTGGTTGCTGGTGGACATCACGGGTGTCAGCAGGGGGTGCGGGCGCACATCATGGGTGTCATCGGGGGGAGGGGATGTGCGGGCGGGCATCATGGGTGTCAGGGGGGGTGCGGGCGCACATCACGGGTGTCTGCGGGGAGGTGGTGGTGTGCGGGCGGACGTCACGGATGTCAGGGGGGTGCGGGCGGACGTCACGGCAGTCAGCGGGGGGGGGGGGGGGGTCCGGCGCACAACACGCACGTCAGCGGGGGGGTGTGTGCGGACGCACATCATGGGTGTCAGCGGGGGAGGATGGGGGTGCACATCACGGGTGTCAGCGGGGGAGGCGGTGCGGACGCACATCACGGGTGTCAGTGGGGGGAGGAGGGGGTGTGCGGGCGATTAAGCCCGGAAATTCCATTCTGAACGGGATTCCCCGTCGGCGACGGACGGGATGACGTCACCGACGTCATCGATGTCGTGGCGTCAAAGGGAGTCCCAATCCACCCCTCAGCGCTGCCTGGCACTGATTAGCCAGGCAGCGCATGGGGTCTGGGGGGGTGTGGCGCGGCACTGCGGGTAGTGGCGAATCGGCAGGTAGCAGCGGCGATCGGTGTGCACACGCAGCTAGCAAAGTGCTAGCTGCGTGTAGAAAAAAGAAAAATTATGCAAATCGGCCCAGCAGGGCCTGAGAAATCATCCTGCGCGGCTTACCCCAAACTACATTCGGGGTTACCGTCATGAAGGTTAAACTATGCCCGTAGTACAATGTATGGGAGATATGGCAGCACGGTGGCGTAGTGGTTAGCTCTCTCGCCTTGCAGCGCTGGGTCCCCGGTTCGAATCTCAGCCAGGGCACTATCTGCAAAGAGTTTGTATGTTCTCTCCGTGTCTGCGTGGGTTTCCTCCGGGCACTCCGATTTCCTCCCACATTCCAAAAACATACAGATAAGTTAATTGGCTCCCTCTAAAAATTGGCCCTAGACTACAGTACTTACACTACATAATATAGACATATGGCAATGGTAGGGATTAGATTGTGAGCTCCTTTGAGGGACAGTTAGTGACAAGATATATATATATACACTGTACAGCGCTGCGTAATATGTCAGCGCTATATAAATACTAAATAATAATAATAATAATAAATATATTATTTGGAAGTAAAGGTGTATTTTTTCTGTGTTGTTTTTCTTGTTTTCACATTGTACCCTTGAAATAATTACAAGCCCTCGTTGCAAAAATAACAGTAATATACCCTCATGACATACATATTAAAAAAGCTCAATACCTAAGGTAACAATTTATGTAGTCTGTTCTAAATTCTGTCACTTTGTTTTATTTTTACAAGCTTTTTATTTTGGTACTGAATATATGGAAAAAAAATAAAAAATATTGCTTTTGATTCAGTTTGGCACTAAAAGTAATTCACAAGACATAGGCCTTAACCCAAAAAAACCCTAAAATCTATTCTGCAACTTGTAACGGTTAAAAGGATACCCCATTATGTCATCTGATAACTATCTAGGCGTCTAGCATGCCATTAACAACAAAGTGTCCATGTGACTTTGGACAGACCATTTTTTTCCACTTAGTATTTTAGCACCATAGTTTGTTTGCATAGCCTCAGAAGAGTCTGGACAGCAAAAAAAAATGCCAGAAATGTCACCGCTATCGAAATCTAACAGCCAGGCCTATTCAAAAGTGGGTGTTTTGTAAGCTACCGACTCTGAAACTTTCCCAAGTTTGATCATAACTTTGACATTTTTTTAATGGATTGAGTTTTTAACTATCTATTTTTTATGTGAGAGGGGTTCAAGCCATAAGGCACATCAAAATGTATTCTACAACTCATTATGATTAAAATGAGGTCACATATATAGGTAATTTGATAACAAATTGGATGCACAGCAATCCATTATTCTCAAGGTGTGCCGTTGGCTTTTTTGCCAGCCATATTTTGGCACTAATTGTTACAGCACCATTCTTTGTTTGCATAGCCCCAGAAGAGTCAGGACATCAGAAAAAGGCCACAAATGTCACCATTGTGGAAAGCTAACAACCAGAGCTACTGGATTCAAAAGTGGGTATTTTGTAAGCTACTGACTCGTAGTTTTGATGAAACTCACAAGTTTGATCATAATTTTGAAAATTACCGTACATTTGTTGAATGCTGGATTGAGTTTGTCCCTACCTATTTTTTATTTAACAGGGGTCGAAGCTACAAGACACATCAAAATGTATTCTACAACTCATTATGATGAAAATGAGGTCATATACATGTCATATGATAACAAACTGAATGCACAGCAATCCATTATTCTCGAGGTTCGCCTATGGCTTTTTTGTAGGCCATTCTTTTTACACTTAGGCTAATTTCACACCAGGACGTTGCGTTAGAGGGGGCGTTAAGGTCGCATAACGTCCCCCTCACTCAACGCCTGGTGGTGCTGGATCTGGACGTCAGAGTGAGCCGCGTTGTGCAGCTCACTCTGGCGTCAGTGATGCCGTGATGCGCACTCGTGTGCGCATGCGGCATCACGTGGTCCCGCCGGCCAATCGCCGCACAGAGCGGCTGCTCCAGGAAGTAAACACTGCATGTCATAACGTGCAGTGCATATTAATTAGCCATGTGCCTGGCCGCTCTCCGCTCCTCCCCAACATTACTGAGCATGTGCAAGCAGTCTAACGTCCAAAGTACTGCATGCAGTACGTTGTCTTGTGACGCAGCGTTACAATGTAACGCAACGTCCACACTGTGAACAGCCCCATTGATTTTTCATTACTGTGCGGTGGGCTGCGTTACAGGCTGCTTTAACGTGCGCCTGTAACGTCCCACTGTGAAACCAGCCTAAATGTTACAGCGCCATTCTCTATTTGCATAGCCCCAGAAGAGTCAGCGCATCAGTAAATAGCCAGAAATGTCACCATTTTAGAAACTAACAACCAGGGCTATTCAACAGTAAGTATTTTGTAAGCTAGTGTAGTTTTGCTGAAACTTTCCCAAGTTTGATCATCATTTTGAAAAATGTTTTCATGATGGATTGAGTTTGTCACTACCTATTACCTATGTGACAGTGGCCCAAGCTATAAAACACATCAAAATGTATTGGCATTAACTATAAAGCAGTGAAACACATGAATTCTGCCTTAATTTCATTCATTTGGTCAGGCTCCATACCCCATATTGCCTTTTCAACATTGCAGTTAGTATGTAGCCCTTCAGTGGCCTGGCAGTCCCCAATTTTTTAAAATATTATTTAGTTGCTCAACTGGTCCCTTGTGAGAATCTGCTCAGCTGCCTGTGCAGACAGGCAGCTTTTTGACCACTGTTCAGGTCTGCATTCTGCAGGTCTCTTTAAGAGAGACTTTTTGTCAGTATTGCAGCTTGCTGCTGAGGAATTTGCATACATTCGTTATGCAAATCCCCTACCTGCCTCCTGTGATGACTGGCAGTATAAAGGTTGGGATTACCCACAGTCCTTTGCTGGTCATTCCTTCAGGGTTTGTAGTAAACACTCCTAGAGAGTGTCAGCCATGCTACTTCTTGTTGAAGTTATCTTGGAGTATTTCTGGGGACTGCACTAGGCAGTTTCTTTAGTGCCGTTGGGATTGCTTATCTGTTTGTTCGTCTGTTGCGACTGTCTTGTCCCAGTGGTGGTCTATAGGAAGTCGTTCTGTGTGTCTGGGTGCTAACCGGAACAGCGGTTGTTGCTGGTAGCCCCTTCTGATCTGTTTCCCGGGATCGTGCAAGCCTCTTTTCGCTAGTACTGTGGATCCTTCTGTTCTGTTTCCCTGGATCGTGCTAGCCTCTTTTCGCTAGTACTGTGGATCCTTCTGTCCTGCTACTCTGTACCTGGATCGCACTCGCCTTGCGCTAGTGCTGTGGATCCTTCTGTTCTGTCTTCCTGGATCGCGCTAGTCACTATCGCTAGTGCTGTAGATCCTTCTGTTCTGTCTGTCTGAATCGCACTTGCCCTAGCGTTAGTAGCAGTGGATTCCTCTGGTCTGGATCTTGGAGCTAACCTCGGCTGCGGTCGCTGCTGGTTACTCCTTCTGTTTGTCGTGTGCTTGGATCACACTGCTCTGACAGCAAGAGCAGTGGATCTTTCTGATACCTGGTTCGCACTGGCTCTGACGGTAAGAGCAGTGGTTCCTGTTTGATCGATTCTCGTTGTCTGTCTGTTTGCGTGTGCTTGCTGGTGCCTGCGGTAAGGCAACCGTGTAGTAAGCGCGTTTGTGTGGTGTCTGTCTTGTCTTGGTTAGTTAGGCGTGCTTGTCTCTATTGTGCTTATCACGTGGAGACCGCGCACGAACGCGTGCACTGTTGCGAATGAATGCGGTGTTCTCGTTCAGCTAGCGTTTGTTATTTTCCTTATCTTTCTCTTTGTATGATTTACTGTGCCTTTGCTACCCTGGTGCTCTGTCCTGCTCAGTCTTGTGTCGCTATTGGCAATCGCCATTCTTGCGATTGCGTTTCCTACTTCGTTTCCGCCGTTGTGTGTTCGCCGTTGCTGGGTGGCGACTAGTTTGGTGGGCACACATTGGTTCTGTCCCTTTGCTCTGTTCCCTGTGGGCTATCCAGCCCTGCCTGATTGTACCTTGTCCTGGATCTGTACAATTCCCATTTGGCATCTGTGGCTGTGCAGCGGCTGTGTTCGCCTGCACTCCACAGCGCCATCTGCCGGTGGGAATTGTCCTCTGCGGGTGCATAGCACCTAGCCTGGGTGTCCTCAATTATACGCTTGTGGAGGAAATCCGCCGCGTCAACGCACGTCTGGTGCGCTGACCACGGAGACGATTCCACAATCGTTACAGAATGACCAGCCAAACCAAAATTCCCAGGGCAGAGGGAACCTTTGATTTGCTTCAGATCTCATTGCCTGAGACAAAAGCGTATGTGGATCCTATTATAGGTAGGATTGCACGCTATATTAAAGCAGTTAAAAAATCTGTACTCGTTCCTGATCCCCACCCATATGGAGATTATTTAGATACCGGGTTGTTTGAACCACCATTCGCCTCATGGGAAATCGGGGCCTTGGTGGAAGAATTTGATTTTGATTGGAAAACCTTTTGCGATTTTTACATCGCAAAAAGCGAAGATGTCTTGAATGATTGTCTTGACTCTATGTACCTTTTGATTGATTCTGATGAATGTGACGAGTGTGTTGTGGATCTGGTGATGTTTGTATGGCAGACGATTTTGGATGAATTACACACACACCAATCAATTGATCCCAATAAAGAGGTAAAAGTTTCCCGTTCTGTTCCTGCTCCAGTTCCATCTGTAGACTGTGCGCACTATGATTGTTCATCCTTTGTTAAGTGTGCATGGGAGCCCCCGTTTGAGAAATGGGAGATTGAGCTCCTGGTCTATGAATTGGAAGGTGATTGGAGATCGTTTCGCAATCATTACCTTTCTAAAAATGAAGCAGTTTTGTATGCGTGCATTAAGTCTGCGTGCACTTTAATCAAGACTGGTGAATGTATCTCTGACTTTGTGACTCCGCTGTTTGACGTGTGGAGAATGATTTTGGATGAACTACATGCGCTTCAATCTGCTAATTCTTGTAAAAACACATTGTCAACGGACGATTGTTCCAATCCTCTGGATTTAAAGAAAGTGAGTTTTGAATGCATTTCCTTTCCCAAAGCTACTGAGTGTTTGAAGCCTGAGTGCAAGTCGTTCAGAGCAGTTGCTTGTATGGAAGCATCAGTTTCACAACCTAAAGCGATCTTGGATCCGCAAATTTTGCGTTCTGTCTCCTCGGATTCGACATCGTTAGCCGAGTCTAAGAGTGAGACAGCACTTTGGTTTTACGAATCTGACTCTGAAGCATCTTTGCTGGGTCCAGAGAAGGTTTCGCTGAGCCTGCCCTGTACCATGAATAACAATATGATGTCCAATCACACTGACATTTAGGAACACCTTTCTTGCTTTGAGGAAAGTTCTGACTCTCCACCCTGTACTCTGGATGAGTCAATATTGTCTTGTAGAATATCTCCTGCAGTGTCCCTAGAGGCTCGTCTAGGTATTGCTGCTATTTTCACCTGTTTTTCTGCACTTTTGGAATTGCAAGCTAGTTTGACTGCTACGCAGAATTCTGGGTACAGTGAGAATGAAATTAGGGAGTCAGTGTGTGTTCCAGTAAATATTCCTGTACATCCCGCTAGTTATGATGAAGTTCAGTCTCAGTTTGTGGTGGAGCCTTCCCTGGGACATCTGCCCTGTCCACAAGATAAAGTTCCGGTTTTGCCCTGTAACTTGGATAGCTCAGAATCCTTCTTAGAAAACCTGGAAAATGATGTTCCTGAGGTCTTGTTTGATGTTCTGGAGGTCTCCGAGTTCCTCCCAAAGGGAGCAGAACTTGTAGGAGATGTCTCCTGCCCCCCAAGTCCTTCTGAGGTGTTGCCCACTTCAGTGGGCATTGCTGTTGTGCTGACTACCTTTGCAGCTCTGGTGGAGCTTCACTCATATGTAGTCAATGATGATATTACAGTCACAGAAAATTCTGAATTTGTGTCCGAGTCTTCTTTTGAAAGACCAGTACCTGTGACCTCCACTCATGATGATTCTCTGCCCGGTACTGGTTTTGGTCTTGTCATGCCGGACTCTGAAGTTGGCAGTTCCCCGACATGTCCTGAGGTTTCTCCTGTGCTGGTGTACCCCAGTGTGCTCTGTGACCCAGAAAGCCCAAGTGTGCCTCGGTTACCAGCGTACTCAGATGCTTCGTCGGTGGAGAGATGTTCTGATTTAGCCTGCCTGCTTGCATGCCCAGAAGTGGTCCCTGAAAGTCCTGATCTTGATGGGTGTCCTGCTAATTCTGAATCTGGAACTGTCATAGGTTCCATGGGGGTGCTTGGTAGCTCTCCATGTGAGCCTGGTGAGCGTTCTGGCTTCTTGGAATCTCTGCGGAGCTTCAAGGCGTTCTGGGAGATTCCGAGAGAAGTTTTGCTTGGTACCCTGAATACGATCAACAGCGGCTTTTGTTTTGAAAGAGACACTTCGAACAGGTTTTGTGGCAGATTTGGTATTTTCGGACGCTCCTTGGAAGGTGGTGGGTATTGTCTGGAGGGTGTCGATGGCTTCTTCTCTGGTATCCACAGTCCTGATGGGTGTTACGCTGAGACTTGTAGTGCTGATGGGCATGTTTCGGTGGCTTCTGTTTCCGATGAGGTCGGTTTCGAGTGGACTGACTCTGGAATTGTACCTTGTCGGGCTGTCCCGACCTTCATGAGTCTTCTGTTAGAGTTGTTTGAAGATATCAGTTTTGAGGGTCGTCTGGAATTTGACCCTAGAAGGGGGGGTACTGTGAGAATCTGCTCAGCTGCCTGTGCAGACAGGCAGCTTTTTGACCACTGTTCAGGTCTGCATTCTGCAGGTCTCTTTAAGAGAGACTTTTTGTCAGTATTGCAGCTTGCTGCTGAGGAATTTGCATACATTCGTTATGCAAATCCCCTACCTGCCTCCTGTGATGACTGGCAGTATAAAGGTTGGGATTACCCACAGTCCTTTGCTGGTCATTCCTTCAGGGTTTGTAGTAAACACTCCTAGACAGTGTCAGCCATGCTACTTCTTGTTGAAGTTATCTTGGAGTAATTCTGGGGACTGCACTAGGCAGTTTCTTTAGTGCCGTCGGGATTGCTTATCTGTTTGTTCGCCTGTTGCGACTGTCCTGTCCCAGCGGTGGTCTATAGGAAGTCGTTCTGTGTGTCCGGGTGCTAACCGGAACAGCGGTTGTTGCTGGTAGCCCCTTCTGATCTGTTTCCCTGGATCGTGCTAGCCTCTTTTCGCTAGTACTGTGGATCCTTCTGTTCTGTTTCCCTGGATCGTGCTAGCCTCTTTTCGCTAGTACTGTGGATCCTTCTGTCCTGCTACTCTGTACCTGGATCACACTCGCCTTGCGCTAGTGCTGTGGATCCTTCTGTTCTGTCTTCCTGGATCGCGCTAGTCACTTTCGCTAGTGCTGTGAATCCTTCTGTTCTGTCTGAATCGCACTTGCCCTAGCGTTAGTGGCAGTGGATTCCTCTGGTCTGGATCTTGGAGCTAACCTCGGCTGCAGTCGCTGCTGGTTACTCCTTCTGTTTGTCGTGTGCTTGGATCACACTGCTCTGACAGCAAGAGCAGTGGATCTTTCTGATACCTGGTTCGCACTGGCTCTGACGGTAAAAGCAGTGGTTCCTGTTTGATCAATTCTCGTTGTCTGTCTGTTTGCGTGCGCTTGCTGGTGCCTGCGGTAAGGCAACCGTGTAGTAAGCGCGTTTGTGTGGTGTCTGTCTTGTCTTGGTTACTTAGGCGTGCTTGTCTCTATTGTGCTTATCACGTGGAGACCGCGCACGAATGCGTGCACTGTTGCGAATGAGTGCGGTGTTCGCGTTCAGCTAGCGTTTGTTATTTTCCTTATCTTTCTCTTTGTATGATTTACTGTGCCTTTGCTACCCTGGTGCTCTGTCCTGCTCAGTCTTGTGTCGCTATTGGCAATCGCCATTCTTGCGATTGCGTTTCCTACTTCGTTTCCGCCGTTGTGTGTTCGCCGTTGCTGGGTGGCGACTAGTTTGGTGGGCACACATTGGTTCTGTCCCTTTGCTCTGTTCCCTGTGGGCTATCCAGCCCTGCCTGATTGTACCTTGTCCTGGATCTGTACAATTCCCATTTGGCATCTGTGGCTGTGCAGCAGCTGTGTTCGCCTGCACTCCACAGCGCCATCTGCCGGTGGGAATTGTCCTCTGCGGGTGCATAGCACCTAGCCTGGGTGTCCTCAATTATCCGCTTGTGGAGGAAATCCGCCGCGTCAGCGCATGTCTGGTGCACTGACCACGGAGACAATTCCACAATCGTTACATCCCTATTCAAAGCTGGTTGAGTGGCGACAGATTGGATTCCAGTTTGGCGACTGAAGCAGACATTGCAGGTTCCTATGAATCTTAATGTGGGGCAATTTACAGATATAAGGTCTCTAGTGGATCTGATGGCATAGGCCTTATCCAGAATACTATAAAAGTATATAACAAATCTTGTAAAATACTAGGAGAACCTATTAATTATGTTTCCCAAAGCTCTCCATTATGGAGTAATCTTAATCTCCTGAAGCTCCATTCCATCCCAGATTTAGCTTTTTGGTACAGCCGATGGCCCGAACAGCTCGCCGGCGAGCGGTTCCCGGCGAACTTCCGGGGTTCGGAATCGCGAAGAACCGCAAACTTTTCCGGAAGTTCGGTTCGCCCCCATAGTGCACCATTAGGGTCAACTTTGACCCTCTACATCACAGTCAGCAGGCACATTGTAGCCAATCAGGCTACACTCCCTCCTGGAGCCACTCCCCCCTTATAAAAGGCAGGCACCGCCGGCCATTTAACTCACTCGTGTGCCTGCAGTAAATAGAGAAGGGACAGCTGCTGCTGCAGACTCTCATAGGGAAAGATTAGTTAGGCTCTTGTAGGCTTGTTAGCTTGCTCCTTGCTGATTCTTGTTGATAAAATAGCACCCCACAACAGCTCTTTTGAGAGCTAATCTTGTTCTTGTGATTTTTTTTTTTCTGTGTGTCCCACTGACACCTACCTGTTATTCACAGTGCACCCACCTACCTACGTGAGCGCATGCAGTGTCACTGTGCCTGTCCGCTACTTGTCTGTGTGTGACAGGTGCACTTTGTAATACCCATTACTGCATATACCTATCCTCTTGGGATAAGTGAGACCTAACACGCTAGGGTGAGGAAAGGCACGTGTGGTATCTCAGCGGTCTCTGTGCGCGCGGCGGAGCAAAAGCGGGACACATCCAGAGGAGCCTGGCCACCTAACGGGGGAGAGCCCGTGTATATAAATTACTCTATGCGCTCATTTTACTACAACAAGTGTGAGTGCAATTGCTTTTTATAAATAATTAGATTTTAGCAGTATTACGCTATGTGGGTTTTTTTCTCACTGAGGTCATGATTAAGAAGGCAGCTATTGTATGAAGAAATGCCTGGCTGGTGCTTGTGACGAAATACACTGCTGGAGAGGTGGGGAACAACCCGAGAGCGATCCCAAGGCGCATATAGATATTGATATATCCCTGGAAAAAACGTTCCTTTATATGTGTGAAAACGGTATCAATCATCATTTTCACACACCGTGAGCGCCACCTCTTGATATATACTGCATATACCTACCTACCTGTTGTTCACAGTGCACCCACCTACCTACGTGAGCGCACGCAGTGTCACTGTGCCTGTCCGCTACCTGTCTGTTTGTGACAGGTGCACATTGTAATATCCATTACTGCATATACGTACCTACCTGTTGTTTACAGTGCACCCACGTGAGCGCACGCAGTGTCACTGTGCCTGTCCGCTACCTGTCTGTGTGTGACAGGTGCACATTGTAATACCCATCACTGCATATACCTAACTATCTGTTGTTCACAGTGCACCCACCTACCTACGTGAGTTGAGCGCATGCAGTGTCACTGTGGCTGTCCGCTACCTGTCTGTGTGTGACAGGTGCACTTTGTAATACCCATTACTGCATATACCTATCCTCTTGGGATAAGCGGGACCTAACACGCTAGGGTGAGGAAATACCCATCACTGCATATGCCTACCTGTTGTGTTCAGTGCACCCACCTCATCACTGCAAATTCCTACATGTTGTGCTCAGTGCACCCACTTACCTACGAGAGTGCACACACTGTGATATACCACCAGTGCCACTGCCAGGCCCAGCACATTCAGTGACTACCTGTGTGTGTGCCAGGTGCACATTGTAATACCCACTGCATATACCTACCTGTTCACAGTGCACCCACCTACCTACGTGAGCTGAGCGCACGCAGTGTCACTGTGCCTGTCCGCCACCTGTCTGTGTGTGACAGGTGCACATTGTAATACCCAGTACTGCATATACCTACCTACCTGTTGTTCACAGTGCACCCACCTACCCACGTGAGCCCACGCAGTGTCACTGTGCCTGTCTACTACCTCTCTGTGTGTGACAGGTGCACATTGTTATACCCGTTACTGCATATACCTACCTACCTGTTGTTCACAGTGCACCCACCTACCTACGTGAGTTGAGCGCACGCAGTGTCACTGTGCCTGTCCGCAACCTGTCTGTGTGTGACAGGTGCACATTGTAATACCCAGTACTGCATATACCTACCTACCTGTTGTTCACAGTGCACCCACCTACCTACGTGAGCGCATGCAGTATCACTGTGCCTGTCCGCTACCTGTCTGTGTGTGACAGGTGCACATTGTAATACCCATTACTGCATATACATACCTACCTACCTGTTGTTCACAGTGCACCCACCTACCTACCTGAGCGCACGCAGTGTCACTGTGCCTGTCCGCTACCTGTCTGTTTGTGACAGGTGCACATTGTAATATCCATTACTGCATATACGTACCTACCTGTTGTTAACAGTGCACCCACCTACCCACGTGAGCGCACGCAGTGTCACTGTGCCTGTCCACTACCTGTCTGTGTATGACAGGTGCACATTGTAATACCCATCACTGCATATACCTAAATATCTGTTGTTCACAGTGCACCCACCTACCTACGTGAGTTGAGCGCACGCATTGTGTCACTGTGCCTGTCCGCTACCTGTCTGTGTGTGACAGGTGCACATTGTAATACCCATCACTGCATATGCCTACCTGTTGTGTTCAGTGCACCCACCTCATCACTGCATATTCCTACATGTTGTGTTCAGTGCACCCACCTACCTATGTGAGTGCACACACTGTGATATACCACCAGTGCCACTGCCAGGCCCAGCACATTCAGTGACTACCTGTGTGTGTGCCAGGTGCACATTGTAATACTCACTGCATATACCTACCTGTTCACAGTGCACCCACCTACCTACGTGAGCTGAGCGCATGCAGTGTCACTGTGCCTGTCCGCCACCTGTCTGTGTGTGACAGGTGCATATTGTAATACCCAGTACTGCATATACCTACCTACCTGTTGTTCACAGTGCACCCACCTTCCTACGTGAGCCCACGCAGTGTCACTGTGCCTGTCTGCTACCTCTCTGTGTGTGACAGGTGCACATTGTTATACCCATTACTGCATATACCTACCTACCTGTTGTTCACAGTGCACCCACCTACCTACGTGAGTTGAGCGCACGCAGTGTCACTGTGCCTGTCCGCTACCTGTCTGTGTGTCACAGGTGCACATTGTAATACCCAGTACTGCATATACCTACCTACCTGTTGTTCACAGTGCACCCACCTACCTACGTGAGCGCATGCAGTATCACTGTGCCTGTCCGCTACCTGTCTGTGTGTGACAGGTGCACATTGTAATACCCATTACTGCATATACCTACCTACCTGTTGTTCACAGTGCACACTCCTACCCATGTATATAAATTACTCAATGCGCTGATTTTACTACAACAAGTGTGAGTGCAATTGCTTTTTAAAAAATAATTAGATTTTAGCAGTATTGCGCTATGTGGGTTTTTTTCTCACTGAGGTCATGATTAAGAAGGCAGCTATTGTATGAAGAAATGCCTGGCTGGTGCTTGTGACGAAATACACTGCTGGAGAGGTGGGGAACGACCTGAGAGCGGGCTAGCGAGCTTGTCGGGGGCTAAGTCTCCTGGCCCCCTCAATATATTCTAAATTCTTGTGTTCAGTATAGACCGTAATCGTATGTTCTGCCCCTTCGAGCCAATGGCACCATTGCTCAAACGCGAGTTTGATGGCCAACAACTCTCAGTTTCCAATATCATAATTTCTCTCGGCGGGAGAAAACTTCCGAGAGAAAAATGCACACGGATGCAATCTGCCCTGAAGTGTTGAGACAGTACAGCCCCAACCCCAACCTCTGATGCATCCACCTCCACAATAAAGGGAAAAGTGACATCAACATGCCGCAAAATGGGGGCGGAACAAAACAACTTTTTCAATGATGAAAAGGCAGAATGCGCTTCAGCTGACCAATTATAAGTGTCTGCCCCCTTCTTGGTAAGTTCCGTGAGAGGTGACACTACAGAAGAAAATCCCTTGATGAATTTTCTATAATAATTGGCAAAGCCAAGGAACCTCTGGAGTGCCTTCAGGCCTAAAGGCTGTGGCCACTCCAGCACAGCAGATACTTTTTTGGGGTCCATGGAGAGTCCGGCGGTAGAAATGATATATCCCAAAAAGGGAACCTCAGACACTTCAAAGAGGCATTTCTCTAGTTTTGCATATAAAGAATTCTGCCTCAGTTTCCTTAAAACAAACTTTACATGCTCCCTGTGTTCAGCCAAATTGGGAGAGAAAATTGTTGTCCAGGTAAACAAGGACGAACCGCCCTAGGACTTCTCTGAAGACCTCATTGATCAACTCCTAGAAGACGGCGGGAGCGTTACACAACCCGAAGGGCATGACTAGATACTCGTAGTGCCCGTCGGGTGTGTTGAACGCCGTCTTCCATTCGTCACCCTCCCTTATGCATACCAGGTTGTATGCTCCTCTTAGGTCGAGATTAGAGAAGATACATGCATCAGTAACCTGGAAAAACAAGTCATCGATTAAAGGGAGTGTATAACGATTTTTTATAGTGATCTTGTTTAACCCTCTGTAATTAATACATGGCCGGAGCCCACCGTCCTTCTTTTGTACAAAAAAGAATCCTGCTCCGGCCGGAAACTTTGAAGGATGGATGAACCCCTTGGCCAAGTTTTCTTTAATGTAATCCTGCATAGCAAGTTTTTCAGGACCAGAAAGGTTATATAAATGGCCTCTAGGGGGCATACAACCTGGTCTTAACTCAATGGGACAGTCAAAACTTCTATGCGGAGGAAGTTTGTCTGCCGCTTTGGGACAAAAGACATCAGTGAATTCAGTATATGGTGCGGGCAATCCTTCCATTTGAACCTTGGTAATGCAAACAGCAACTTTCTCCAAGCAATGATGATGACAGAAGGAGGACCAGCTTAATAGCTGCCCGGAACTCCAGTCAATCTGAGGGGAGTGCTTTTGCAACCATGGCATACCAAGGATCACTGTGGAAGTGGCCATCTTGAGCACAAAAAATTGTATTTGCTCCTTATGAAGTACCCCCACTTGACATAACAATACAGGAGTCTGGGACAGAGGTTGTTTCCCCTGAAGTGGAGAGTCATCCACTGCAGTAACAAAAATCTGTCTGTTCAAAGAAACAATGGGAATTCCCAACCTCATAGCGAAATCATAATCTATAAAATTGGCTGCTGAGCCCGAGTCTATGAATGCCTGGGTAGACAAAACTCGATCTTCCCAGGTAATAGAACATGGGAGAAGTAAACGATTCTCATTTAGAGGTAACACAGGCTTGCCTAGGGTAGTACCTCTAGCTACACCTAGGCGGCAGAGTTTTCCGCCTTCTTGGGGCAATTCTGTAACACATGGCCCTTCTCCGCACAGTATAAGCAGAGCCTCTCTGTTCGTCTCCGATTTTTCTCTACCTCAGACAATCTGGAATGTCCGATCTGCATCGGCTCAACCTGAGGAAGAGAAGGAGATGGAGAAGGAGAGGTGATAAAGACGGATCTCCCCGAGAATCTACCTCGAGTTTGTCTTTGATAACGAACCCGGCGATCTATTTTGAACTGCTAATGAGATCGCATCGTCAATAGTCTTAGGTTCTGGATGACTTAACATAAGATCAGCAACCGCATCAGATAATCCCGTTAAAAAACAATCCAATAGGGCAAACTGTCCCCATCTAGCCGACACAGCCCACCTTCTAAATTCTGCAGCGTACATCTCAACGGTGTTATGCCCCTGCCTGAGGGTTTTGAGTTTCCTCTCAGCCGTAACTGCTATATCGGGATTGTCATATATAATCGCCATGGTTTTAAAAAATTCCTGAACAGATGCCAACGCCTCATGACCACTAGGGAGACTGTAAGCCCATGTCTGTGAATCCCCAGATAATAAAGTTTTAATAAAAGTCACTCTCTGACTCTCAGTTCCTGAAAACGTAGGTCGTAACTCAAAATACGAAAGGCAGCGATTTCTAAAATTCTGAAAATCAGACCTGTGCCCTGAAAACTTTTCAGGGAGAGGTATTCTGGGCTCTATAACAACAGGGGATGGCACTGGTGCATTAGTTGCCTGAAGGATGCGCACCACCTCAGACAACTGGTTGATCTGTGTCTGTTGAGCGTTAACCGTGTTGGTTAGGCCGTTAACGGCCGTGGTCAAAAGTTCAACCTGACTGCACAGTGCCTCCATAGACATTTTTTGGTCTGCTGTTTTGTAACGATTGGTGTCAGCAAATACAGAGTTCTGATTATTTGGTGATCTGCAGTATCACCAAATAATGCAGATACTATATCTGATTATATGGTGATCTGCAGAATCACCAATAATACAAATATAGCAACACTAAGGAAGTAACGTGACCTTAGTCACACTTTATTGCACTGAGTGTAGTGATTGGTGCAAACAGTTAGTACTATCAACACCTCACCAGAGGAACTGGTGGGTACTAACAGTACGGAGCCCCTCACCAGAGACAAGGGCTCCCTGGGGAGAGTAGAGAGGTCAGACTAATCGATTCAGCAACAGACAGGCAGATCAGGTACAAATACAGAAGGCAGAGGCAGAACGATATTCAGGCAGGGTTGGCAACAAGATCAGATGGGCAAAGGTACAGAATCAGAAGACAGAGGCAGAACGGTATTCAGGCAGGGTTGGCAACAAGATCAGATGGGCAAAAGTACAGAATCAGAGAGCAGAGATTGGTCAGAGCAAGCCAGAGTCATACACAGAAAATAACACAATAATAAGGTCACGAAATAGCTATAGAATTATTCCTATCTTGTGTGAAATCCCGTTTCCTCCCGGATCAAAGCACACCGGAACTATCTAAGGTCTGAGCGCTAACATGAGGTATTCGCAACAGCAGACAAGTTGCGACTGACTCCTCCGGGCTTAAGAGCCCGAGGAGACCCTGAGGCACGCCCCCCCCCTACGCCCAGCCAATCAGCAGCGGCGGACGCCTGGCGTGACGTCAGCCGACCCGCAGGTCAGCTGATACGCCTCCTTGCCGCATAAAGGTCGCAACGGTGAGCGCGCGCACGCGCCAATGCGATCCTATGTGCAGATGATAGAACTGTCCTCAGCGTGCTAGACGCCCAAGGCACGGGAGTACCGTTCGTTAGGGAGGTAGAGGCAGCTGCGGTGGCAGCGTGGTTCGCCGCAGCTGCCTCCTTACTATTTATTACAGTAAGCATACGGGATCAAGTTGCTGATGGTGCCTTCACTGCGACTCACCAGGTTGGTCACCTCCTCAAACGGCCGCATGAGCTTGCATGCATTTCGCATCAGTGTCCAGTTGTTGGGCCAGAACATCCCCATCTCCCCAGATTGTGTCCTTTTACTGTAATTGTACATGTACTGGGTGACGGCTTTCTCCTGTTCTAGCAGGCGAGAGAACATGACCAGGGTCGAATTCCAGCGAGTCGGGCTATCACATATCAAGCGTCTCACCGGCAAGTTGTTACTCCGCTGAATGTCCGCAAAGCGTACCATGGCCGTTTAAGACTGCCTGAAATACCCACACAACTTCCTGGCCTGCTTCAGGATGTCCTCTAAGCCTGGGTACTTTGACACAAATCTTTGAATGACTAGATTCAGCACATGTGCCATGCAGGGTACATGTGTCAGCTTTCCCAAATTCAAAGCAGAAAGGAGATTGCTGCCGTTGTCACACACCACGTTGCCGATCTCCAGCTGGTGCGGGGTCAGCCACTGATCCACCTGTTTGTTAAGAGTAGCCAGGAGAGCTGCTCCAGTGTGACTCTCCGCTTTGAGGCAAGACATTTATATTATGGTGTGACACTGTCGTACCTGGCATGCAGCATAGGCCCTGTGGAGATGGGGCTGTGTAGCTGGAGAGGAGATCGCAGCACCAGTAGAGTTGAACTGCCACTCAGCCAATGAGGAGGACGACAGCGAAGAGGATGTAGCAGGAGGAGAGGAGGTGGCAGGAGGCCTGCCTGCAAGCCATGGAGGTGTCACAAGTGGGTCCGCTGCACAGCCACGTACTCCCTGCTTGCCATCGGTCACCATGTTGACCCAATGGGCTGTGTAAGTTATGTACCTGCCCTGACCGTGCTTGGCAGACCAGGCATCCATGGTCAGGTGGACCCTTCACCCAACACTGTGTGCCAGAGATGACACCACTTGCCTCTCAACTTCACGGTACAGTTTGGATATCGTCTTTTTAGAAAAATAATTGTGACCTGGTATCTTCCACTGCTGTGTCCCAATGGCCACAAATTTACAGAAGGCCTCAGAGTCCACCAGCTTGTATGGTAACAGCTGGCGAGCTAACAGATCCGCCACGCCAGCTGTCAGATGCCGGGCAAGGGGGTGACTGGCGGAATTGGCTTCTTCCGCTCAAAGATTTCCTTCATGGACACCTGACTGCTGCTGTGGGCAGAGGAGCAGGAACTGCTCAAGGTCAGAGGCGGAGTGGAGGAGGGTGGCTGTGAAGGTGCAAGGGAGAAAGCGGCTGAAGATGCTGCACCTGAAGGAGGAAGAGGAGAAGGAGGGTGGCTTTTCTTTTGTGTGCTGCTTTTGCTGAGGTGCTCTTCCCATTGCAATTTGTGCCTTTTCTCCATGTGCCTTCGTAAGGCACTTGTCCTTACGCGAGTGTTGGCCTTTCCACGGCTCAATTTTTGGAGGCAGAGAGAACAGATGGCATTGCTCTGATCTGAGGCAGACACATTAAAACATTTCCAAACCGCTGAGCCACCCTGGGGTGATGGCACTATGGTGGCATCAGCAGCTGACGTCTCCTCCTACTCCTCTCTGACTCCCCCTCTGAACTGTCCCCTTGGTCATCTTGTCTATTAGGAACCCATGTGGGATCCGTATCATCATAATCATCATAATCATCCTGCCCAGCTTCGCTTGCCTCAGACACCTCCAAAACTGCACCAACAGCAGGTACTTCATCATCCTCCTCCTCACACATTACGTCCATAGTGCCGCCACCTAACTCAGACATATGAGGTGGTGTAACTTGCTTAGCGCCTTCATCTTGTTGTAACAATAATGGCTGTGAATCAGTTAATTCCCCACCATTTAACTCCTGTGAAGTGTCAAATGCAATGGATGTGGTGCTTGTAGTAGCGCTGGTGGCTGCAGAAGATGAGGTGTTCTGTGTTAAATAGTCAACCACGTCCTGACAATCTTGGGAGTTGATGGGACTTGCCTTCTTCTGAGCACTGTACTTTGGGCCAGGGCCGCACAAAATCACATCAACACGACCTCGCACAGACCTGCCGGGTGGCCTTCTTCTGGGTCTGCCTCTACCTCTGCCTGTTTTGTCCGTTGTGTCCATATCGGAGGGTGATGAAGTGAAAGGTATGCACTGACTTGACTAATACAATGTGCAGCCACACAGGTGCAGTTAATATTTATGCACGGAGTGATAAATCACACTGCGTGCACTCACGTAGGTAGATGTGTGCACTAAACACAACAGGTAGGTATATGCATTGATGAGGTGGGTGCACTGAACACAACAGTGATGGGTATTACAATGTGCACCTGTCACACACAGACAGGTAGCGGACAGGCACAGTGACACTCAACTCACGTAGGTAGGTGGGTGCACTGTGAACAACAGGTAGGTAGGTATATGCAGTGATGGGTATTACAATGTGCGGTAAAAGGATTATGAAGTCGGCACTGCTGAAAGCTACATATTTATTCCACAGGTAGAAATTTTTTTTACATCACGTGCAGATAATAGAAGGTACACATACCATGTATTGAAGGCTGTGAGCTGGTGGTGGGTGCTGGGTGCAGGTTTAGCCTTACGGCCGTTTCGCGCTTTCTATGCGCTTCTATGCGCAGCCTCCGTAGAAGCGCATAGAAAGCGTGAAACGGCCGTAAGGCTAAACCTGCACCCAGCACCCACCACCAGCTCACAGCCTTCAATACATGGTATGTGTACCTTCTATTATCTGCACGTGATGTAAAAAAAATTTCTACCTATGGAATAAATATGTAGCTTTCAGCAGTGCCGACTTCATAATCCTTTTACCTCACATCCAGTAACTGACTAAGCCTGTCTGAGCACGCTGATCAAGACCACAGACCAGTCCTGCCAAGACCCTGCTGGTACATTCTATGTAGATATAGCTGCAGTGCCGACCTCTCCTCATATCCTCTGTGCCTCGTATTACAATGTGCACCTGTCACACACAGACAGGTAGCGGACAGGCACAGTGACACTGCGTACGCTCAATTCACGTAGGTAGGTGGGTGCACTGTGAACAACAGGTAGGTAGGTACATGCAGTATTGGGTATTACAATTTGCACCTGTCACACACACAGGTAGTCCCTGAATGTGCTGGGCCTGGCAGTGGCACACACACAGTATGAATTATCAAGGCTGTCTATGCAACACAAGTGTCAGTGGGACACACAGAAAAAAAAGATTATCTCTCAAAAGAGCTGTTAAGGGGTGCTGTTTTAGCAATAAGAATCAGCAAGGAGCAAGCTAACCAGCCTACAAGAGCCTAACTAATTTCTCCCTATGAGAGTTTGCAGCAGCAGCAGCAGGTGTCCCTTCTCTATTTACTGCAGGCACACAAGTAAAATGGCAGGCGATGCCTGCCTTTTATAAGGGGGGAGTGGCTCCAGGGGGGAGTGTAGCCTGATTGGCTACAATGTGCCTGCTGACTGTGATGTAGATGGTCAAAGTTGACCCTAATGGTGCATTATGGGGGCGAACCGAACTTCCGGAAAAGTTCGCGGTTCTCTGCCGGCGAACTGTTCGGGCCATCTCTAGTCTTATTATCTTTTGGGAGACAGCTTATGTCATTTCCCATCAAAAAATACTTGCTGGTTGAATAAGAGTAACTTTAAGTCAAAATTTGCCGGGGGTATGAATAAATATTGATAGCACTGTATATGGGCAAAGGCATGGACACCCCCTGGGAAAAATGCAATAAGCAATGTGGACAACATGTTGATATTCCAGCAGACCAACAAATGGAGGAAGAAACAGGAAAAACAAGGGGGGGGGGGGATAACTAGAGTCAGGTAAAGGTGGCCACACACCATACAATTTTTTAACTATCTGTTCAATTTAAGAATTGCAATCAATTTTTCTATATGTATCATTTCAAAAATATGACCAATGTACCACACACCTACGTTCAATTTTTTCCTCAATTATGATAAAAAATGATTGGAAACTCAGAGGAAATTGCTAGGGTGTGTATATTAATAAATTAACAATCCAACACACACCATACAATCTGTAGTAGAAATTGAAGAGAAATATCTGGCATTCCAGATCGATTTGAATCGAAAAAAACGGGAAATCCGATCGGATTTTTCAGTCGAATGAAAAAACAGCTTTCGATTTTTTCGAGAGATACAATCGTTTTTATTGAATTACTGTAAAATCGGATCATTTTATTGTATCGTATATGGCCACCTTAATGGTGGCCATACACGGTACAATAAAAATGTTAGATTTTCCCGTTTATTCGATCTAAATTATCGAATTGAATGAAAGTTCAAAATTATTTTTTTTTCGATCAAGAAATTCGAATGATTATCCCGTTTTTTCGGGAAAAATGATCGGACATGCTGGAAAAATCTTTATATTCGATCTAACTGAATAATCGAACTAAATTATCGAATTGAAAAATTGTACCATGTATGGCCACCTTTAGACAGATCTCTCGGAGACAGAGAGGAAGAAGGGGAGTGAGAGAAGTGAAGGTGGAGATTAAGGAAACAAGGCTTAACAAAGAAATTCTTGCAATAACTGTTCAAGAACTGCTTTACTGGAAAAAGGAAGATGAAGCAGGAAAAAAAAGTTATTGCAAGAAAAAGGAAATTCCAACCAAGGTACAGTATTGTGTAAAACCAAAAAGCTGATACCATGTTGCAACTCAAATGAAACAATGTCCAGAGGAAGAACAGTATATTTGCAGACATGCAAGGAAGAAAAGATCGCCCTCCATTTGACACCTTCCTGCATTTTTATTAGATCTGCCTTCAATTAATTCAATTTTTCAAACTTCAATTAAAGATGATTCAGACTAAAATAAAATCTGGCATGAAATTATTTTTGCACCTCATTGCCCAAAGATTGGAGCCAGATTATTTAACTTATTAATGTGTATGTGTAACAGAAACAATTCTAGCAAGAACACAATTAGTTGTTTTGATATGTGTCAGTTTAACTTTTTAACCACTTTTGAATATCAAAACTGTTTTGTACTGTTTTATTTAGCATGCATAGGTTGTTTTAGTAAGTGCCATGCATACAATTATTGGAATAAATTGACACTAGTATTTTACTAATATTATAAATGCGAACATTTGGATGTTTGTTACTCAATCAGGCAACAATGGCTGAATGGATTAGAATGACATTTGGCACACACATAGTACATAACCTGGAACAACATATAGGATAATTTTTATCCCCATAATTAAAAAGTGGGCAGAGACAAATACAAATTTCACTGGGAAAATGTAAACTACAGCCATTCTTACACTGTTAATGGCAGAGTTCTCAAACTTTCGGTCACTGGGTGACTGGGATTAATATTCAGAAAAGAAAGTGGGTGGAGCCTACAAAAGCCTATCAGAATTCACCTATTGATTTGCAAGGGGAACATTTAATTGCTGACATTTTTGCACTGTTAATGGCACAAACCTCAAACCTGGTACAGTTGGTCATTGGGTGACTGGGGTTCAAATTCAGAAAAGGGGGTGGAGCCACAAACAGCCAATCAGATTTGTTTCATTTCAATGCAAATTATTGATGCCAAAGACTGCAAAGCTCACAAACTTGGTCATTGAGTAACTGAGTAATTGTTTGTTAGGGTTAGAAAGTGGGTGCAGCCAACACCAGCCAAATACATACCCAGGCAACGCTGGGTCATCAGTGGGCAGAAATAAGCCATTCTTACACTGATAATGGTAGGGTTCTCAAACTTTGCACAGTTGGTCACTGGGTGGCTGGGATTAATATTCATAAAAGTGGATTGAGCCTACAAAAGCCTATCAAAATTCACCTATTGATTTTCAAGGGGAATATTTAATTGCTGCCATTCTTGCACTGTTAATGGCACGAGCCTCAAACCTGGAACAGTTGGTCATTAAATGACTGGGGTTCAAGTTCAGAAAAGGGGATGGAGCCTCGGCCAATCAGATTTGTTTCATTTCAATGCAAATTATTGATGCCAAAGACCACAAAGCTCACAAACAAGGTCATTGAGTAATTGTGTGTTAAGGTTAGAAAAAGTGGGTGGAGCCAACACCAGACAAATGGATAAATGGGCAATGCCAGGCCATCAGCTAGTATAAAATATGAGGAACAAATAGAATATTACCTGTAAACTGTGGTGAACATAGCTTAATTAATATTTTTGTTTGTTTTTTTTACAATATTTATTTATAAATCATTTAGTAACTGTTTACCCATTGTAAAATCTTTCCTTACTCTGATTAATCACAGGTAGGGGCATCTTCCGTGCTGGCAAGGTGCATTGCTGAGGAATAGTAAAACGTAGGTGAAGAAGTATTGTCAAAATTATTCAGAGTATTTCCTTGCTTGCTGGTGGCTTAGGCCTCAGTCACACTTCGAAGCACAGATGGCCATGCGATGGGAATGCAACTCCCGCGATCGGACGCAAGTAAATGGGTCAGTACTGCGCTTTGCTGAAAAATGCATGCAACGGTGCGATAGCGCAATGCACTGCTGTGCAGCACATGTCGTCTGAACATCAGACAGTGCACCCTATGCACTTGCGGGTTACACACTATATACGTTTTTGAAATGCGCACCGCAATCCATATAATGTGAATGAGGCCTTAAAATGCATTTTATTGATAAGATGTGAAAATATCACCTATAACAAAAAGTTAAATGCATAAGGACCCTGGTCTTCTAGAATGCTCTGGGACAAATCTATTCTTGACATTACTGGGAGGGAACAGTTACATACTAATAAATAGCAATATATACACTCACCTAAAGGATTATTAGGATAGCATCTTGCAGCTGATGGAGATTTGTGGGATGCACATCCAGGGCACGAAGCTCCCGTTCCATCACATCCCAAAGATGCTCTATTGGGTTGAGATCTGGTGACTGTGGGGCCATTTTAGTACAGTGAACTCATTGTCATATTCAACAAACCAATTTGAAATGATTGGAGCTTTGTGACATGGTGCATTATCCTGCTGGAAGTAGCCATCAGAGGATGAGTACATGGTGGTCATGAAGGGATGGACATGGTCAGAAACAATGCTCAGGTAGCCCGTGGCATTTAAACAATGCTCAGTTGCCACTAAGGGGCCTAAAGTGTGCCAAGAAAACATTCCTCACACCATTACACCACCACTACCAGCCTGCACAGTGGTAACAAGGCACGATGGATCCATGTTCTCATTCTGTTTACACCAAATTCTGACTCTATCAAGACTCATCAGACCAGGCAACATTTTTCCGGTCTTCAACTGTCCAATTTTGGTGAGCTTGTGCAAATTGAAGCCTCTTTTTCCTATTTGTAGTTGAGATGAGTGGTACCCGGTGGGGTCTTCTGCTGTTGTAGACCATCCGCCTCAAGGTTGTGTGTGTTGTGGCTTCACAAACGCTTTGCTGCATACCTCGGTTTTAATGAGTGGTTATTTCAGCCAACGTTGCTCTTCTATCAGCTTGAATTAGTCGGCCCATTCACCTCTGACCTCTAGCATCAACAAGGCATTTTCGCCCACAGGACTGCCGCATGCTGGATATTTTTCCCTTTTCACACCATTCTTTGTAAACCCTAGAAATTGTTGTGCATGAAATTCCCAGTAACTGAGCAGATTGTGAAATACTCAGACCGGCCCGTCTGGCACCAACAACCATGCCACGCTCAAAATTGCTTAAATCACCTTTCTTTCCCATTCTGACATTCAGTTTGGAGTTCAGGGGATTGTCTTGACCAGGACCACACCTCTAAATGCATTGAAGCAACTGCCATGTGATCCGTTGATTCGATAACTGCATTAATGAGAAATTGAACAGGTGTTTCTAATAATCCTTAAAGAGAACCTGTACTGAGTAAAAATATTTAAAATAAACACATGAGGTAACTTCAAATGAACATTGCATAGTTACCTTGCCATCAGTTCCTCTCAGAAGCTCACCATCTTCTTCTGACAATAATCCCTTCCAGTTCTGACAATATTTTGTCAGATCTGAAATATATCAGTTTTTGTCAGTAAAATAGCAGTTGCTGTCAGTTATAGCTGAGAGGAAAACTGATGTACTAGATAATGTCCATGTTTCCCTATGGCTCAAGTGGGCGATGTTACAGTTTAACTGTGTGCTGACCAGAAAGCTGTTATGGGTAATGGCCATTTTCAAAATGGAGGACGGAAAATTCCCTTGATCACAGTGAACAAATAGGACGCAGGACAGGAGAAAGACACTGAGGAGTAAACTACATGGAAGGCAAGTATGACTTGTGTATGCTTATTTTCACTTTTAATTTTCAGTACAGGTTTTCTTTAAGGTGAGTGTAGATATGGCAAATGTTAGGTTTCTGATACTGAAACCAGGATAATTAACATAAAAGTGGGTGTCCTTAACAATTGACTGCATTCTACTATGGTGTAATGGTTAAGGGCTCTGCCTCTGACACAGGAGATTAGGGTTCAAATCTCGGCTCTGCCTGTTCAGTAAGCCAGCACCTGTTCAGTAGAAGACCTTAGGCAAGTCTCCCTAACACTGCTACTGCCTATAAAGCGCGTCCTAGTGGCTGCAGTTCTGGCGCTTTGAGTCCGCCAGGAGAAAAGCACGATATAGATGCTATTTGTCTTGTCTTGTCTACTATATGTCACTACAGGGCCTCTTTAACCACTTAAGCCTATCTGGATGAATATGTTTGTCCAGATAGACTGTGCTTCTGCAGCGGAATGAGGCACGTGCTCCCGCCACCTGCCGTTAGCCCCCCGATCAATGAATGGGAATATAGTTCCCATTCATCGATCTAAGTCCTCCCGAGAAAAACCGCCAGCCTCTTATCAGAGGTCTTTCTGCGTAAAAAAAGTTCCCTGTCCTCATTCTAGGACTTCCCTGTTCTCGCTTCCAGGACTTTTTGACTGTGGCCATCTTGTGGCCAAATAGTAAAACTACATCCACATACATTTTTTAATAAATAAATACATTATTTTACATTTAAAATTAGCTGTTTACCTCCCACACCAAAAATTACCGAAATAAAAATGTTTATTAAAAAAAAAATTAAAAAATTACAATTTAAAAAATAAAAAAAAACATAAATAGTTACCCAAGGGTATGAACTTTTTAATTATGCATGTCAAGAGAGTATGTTAATATAATTTTTTAAATTATAGGCTTGTAAATAGTGATGGACGCAAATTAAAAAAAATGCACCTTTATTTCCAAATAAAATATCGGTGCCATAAATTGTGATAGGGACATAATTTAAATGGTGTAATAAACGGGACAAATGGGCAAATAAAATACATGGGTTTTAATTACAGTAACATGTATTAATTTCAAACTATGATGGCCAAAAACTGAGAAATAATGAATATTTTCCATTTCTTTCTTAATCTTCCTGTTAAAATGGATTTAGAATAAAATAATTCTTAGCAAAAAGTACCAACCAAAGAAAACCTAAATAGTGGCGGAAAAAACAAGATATAGATAATTTCAGTGTGATAAGTAGTTATAAAGTTATTGAGGAATGAATGGGAGGTGAAAGTTGCTCGGATGCATAAAGTGAACAACCCTGTGGGCTGAAGCGGTTAATATGGAAAATGTTTTACATAATTAAAATTAATCCTAATATTTCTTCTTAAATATTTTCTACCATGTGTTATGATTAGAAGGATACAAAACATATATTAGTATATATATATATATATATATATATATATATATATATATATATATACAGTATGTATGTCTCTCTGACCATAACCTACTTAGCTTCTCTCTCTCCTCCTCTTTTCCTACCACCCTGGCAAAAGCACGCCCACATACTCGAAGAAACTATCGTAATCTAGACATTCAAACTGTCTCTGATGCCCTGGCACCTCTCCTCACACAATCCTTCACTGACCCAGACTCGGCTGCTATACACTACAACAGCTCCATTACAAAAGTCATGGATGACTTCACCCCCCTCGTCAATGCCCGCCCTCACCGTGTCTGTCGTCAACCCTGGATGACCAAGACCACTAAACAGTTAAAAAGATGCTCTAGAGCAGCTGAACGGCGCTGGAGGAAAAGTAACATAAGTGAGGACTTCATCTTATATAAGATTGCCTTGAACAACTTCAGAAACGCACTCTCTGTGGCAAAAAAGTCCTATTTTTCTTCCCTAATATCCGCCCATTTACACAATCCAAAACGCTTGTTCAGCACCTTCAACTCCGTTCTTCATCCCCCTCCTCCTCCTTCTTCATCTTGCTTATCAGCTGAAGAATTTGCAACATACTTCACTGATAAAATTGACAAAATCAGAAGTGAATTCTCCATGCAGCCCTCAAATCCCACCTCCACACCTCTCATTGACTGTTCTCTAACTGCCTTCTCTCCACTCTCTGAACACTATCCTCATCTCTCTTGCCTGCAATAACAATGCTATTTAACCTGTTCCTCTCTACTGGCATCTTTCCGTCCCCACTCAAAAAAGCTGTTGTGACACCACTACTTAAAAAACCTTCTCTAGATCCTAACACACTTGCCAACTACCGCCCAGTGTCACTTCTCCCATTTGCATCCAAACTACTTGAACGCCATATACATGCAGAATTAAGCCATTATTTATCTGCTAACTCCCTACTTGATCAGTTCCAGCCTGGCTTTCGCTCTAACCACTCCACAGAAACAGCCCTTACCAAAGTGGCCAATGACCTTCTTACAGCCAAATCCAAAGGTACATTTTCCATACTCATCCTTCTTGACCTGTCATCAGCATTTGATACTGTCGACTAGTGTTGGGCGAACATCTAGATGTTCGGGTTCGGGCCGAACAGGCCGAACATGTCCGCGATGTTCGGGTGTTCGACCCGAACTCCGAACATAATGGAAGTCAATGGGGACCCGAACTTTTGTGCTTTGTAAAGCCTCCTTACATGCTACATACCCCAAATTTACAGGGTATGTGCACCTTGGGAGTGGGTACAAGAGGAAAAAAAAATTTAGCAAAAAGAGCTTATAGTTTTTGAGAAAATCGATTTTAAAGTTTCAAAGGGAAAACTGTCTTTTAAATGCGGGAAATGTCTGTTTTCTTTGCACAGGTAACATGCTTTTTGTCGGCATGCAGTCATAAATGTAATACATATAAGAGGTTCCAGGAAAAGGGACCGGTAATGCTAACCCAGCAGCAGCACACGTGATGGAACAGGAGGAGGGTGGCGCAGGAGGAGAAGGCCACGCTTTGAGACACAACAACCCAGGCCTTGCATGAGGACAAGAAGCGTGCGGATAGCATGCTTTGTACCACCATGCAGTCATAAATGTAATAAAGATAAGTGGTTCAATAAACAGGGACCACGCGGCAACGCTAACCCAGCAGCAGCACACGTGATGGAACAGGAGGAGGCGCAGGAGGAGAAGGCCACGCTTTGTGAGACACAACAACCCAGGCCTTGCATGAGGACAAAAAGCGTGCGGAGAGCATGCTTTGTACCGCCATGTAGTCATAAATGTAATAAAGATAAGAGGTTCAATAAACAGGGACCACGCGGCAACGCTAACCCAGCAGCAGCAGCAGCACACGTGATGGAACAGGAGGAGGCGCAGGAGGAGAAGGCCACGCTTTGTGAGACACAACAACCCAGGCCTTGCATGAGGACAAAAAGCGTGCGGATAGCATGCTTTGTACCGCCATGTAGTCATAAATGTAATAAAGATAAGAGGTTCCATAAACAGGGACCGGCAACGGTAACCCAGCAGCAGCAGCAGCAGCAGCAGCACACGTGATGGAACAGGAGGAGGCGCAGGAAGAGAAGGCCACGCTTTGTGAGACACAACAACCCAGGCCTTGCATGAGGACAAAAAGCGTGCGGATAGCATGCTTTGTACCGCCATGTAGTCATAAATGTAATAAAGATAAGAGGTTCAATAAACAGGGACCACGCGGCAACGCTAACCCAGCAGCAGCAGCAGCAGCAGCACACGTGATGGAACAGGAGGAGGCGCAGGAGGAGAAGGCCACGCTTTGTGAGACACAACAACCCAGGCCTTGCATGAGGACAAAAAGCGTGCGGATAGCATGCTTTGTACCGCCATGTAGTCATAAATGTAATAAAGATAAGAGGTTCCATAAACAGGGACCACGCGGCAACGGTAACCCAGCAGCAGCAGCAGCAGCAGCAGCACACGTGATGGAACAGGAGGAGGCGCAGGAGGAGAAGGCCACGCTTTGTGAGACACAACAACCCAGGCCTTGCATGAGGACAAAAAGCGTGCGGATATAGCAGCAATGCTTTTTGCCGCCATGCAGTCATAAATGTAATACAGATGAGAGGTTCAATAAACAGGGACCGGAAACGCTAAACCATCCCAGATGTTCATCGGTCATGTTACTTGGTTGGGGTCCAGGAGTGTTGCGTAGTCGTTTCCAATCCAGGATTGATTCATTTTAATTTGAGTCAGACGGTCTGCATTTTCTGTGGAGAGGCGGATACGCCGATCTGTGATGATGCCTCCGGCAGCACTGAAACAGCGTTCCGACATAACGCTGGCTGCCGGGCAAGCCAGCACCTCTATTGCGTACATTGCCAGTTCGTGCCAGGTGTCTAGCTTCATGCCCGGTTTCAGGTCCAGCGGTGCCAGCCACAAATCCGTCTGTTCCTTTATTCCCCTCCAAATTTCCTCCCCTGTGTGCTGCTTATCCCCAAGGCAGATCAGCTTCAGCAACGCTTGCTGACGCATGCCAACAGCTGTGCTGCACTGCTTCCACGATCCTACTGCTGCTGGTGCTGGGTTAGCATTTCCGGATGAGGTACAGCTTTGAGATGCGTTGGAGGAGAAGGAGTCAGAGAGGTAGGTGCTGCTGTTGTTATCCAGCTGTTTGCGGCGTGGGCAACACCCGCGCCGTAGCAGGTGAGGAATCGCTGCCAGGCTCCACAAGGTTCACCCAGTGCGCGGTAAGGGAGATGTATCGACCCTGGCCGAACGCACTCGTCCAGGTGTCAGTGGTGAGGTGAACCTTGCAGGCAACGGCATTCTTCAAGCTTCGGGTTATTTAGCTGACCACGTGCTCATGCAACTCAGGCACTGCAGAGCGCGCAAAGTGGTAGCGGCTGGGAACAACGTAACGTGGGATGGCCACTGACATCATGCCCTTGAAGCTGTTTGTCTCCACCACTCGATATGGCAGCATTTCGCAGGCCAGAAGCTTGGCTATGCTGGCTGGCTGTTACTGCCACGGCCCGGGGGTCATTTGCTGGCAATTTCCTCTTGTGCTCAAACATCTCAGAGACAGACAACTCAACCGTAGCGCTGCACACCGAAGGGCTGTTGGTTGTTGTGTTTGATGAACACTGGGAGACCTCAAGAGCACTAGTCCGGAAAGTGACAGTGTCAGCATCGTCTGATGTTTGTGAATGTTGTGAACCACGCAATGGCTGGGCTACTGCTGCTGCTGAGGCGGGTCTGGTGGTGAGTCTGGTGAACCCAAGGGAGGCAGTGTTGCTGGTGGTACCCTGTCCTGCCGCGTTTGCCCACAGAGTGGGATGTTTGGATAGAATGTGGCGGCTCATGCTGGTGGTGGAGAGGTTGTTAATACTTTTCCCCCTGCTCAGGCGGGTCTTGCACACCTTGCAAATCGCCATGGTAACATCCTCAGTGCAGTCTTCAAAGAAAGCCCAGACTTTAACTGGCTGAGGACTCGGACCTCGTGCGTGATGTGCTGGTGCTGCTTAACCCACTGCTGGACGCTTGAGAGGTCATCCAAGTAATTATCTGGTCCTGTTCTTTTGGATCTGTGAGGGTTGTTGTCCTGGACAACATGGGCAGTATTGAGTGGGTTTTCTTGGGTGCTCCCCTGTGGCCTGTACGTGAACCGTCAGGGGAAACACCTCTTCCCTTGCCCCTCCCTCTTTCACCGGATTTCTTCCTCATTTCACTTATCCTTAAAGTACACGCTGACTGGCAGCAGTACAGTGGCAGTACAGAAATGCTATACAGTGGTGGGTGAGCGGTGTACCACTATTGTCAGCAGTGACACAGAGCACAATGCTATACAGTGGCGGGTGAGCGGTGTACTACTGTTCCCAGCAGACACAGAGTGGAAGTAAACACAATGCTATATAGTGTGGCTGAGCCGTGTACACAGAGTGGCATTAAACACAATGCTATATAGTCTGCTATATAGTCACCCCGAACAGGGTGATGTTCTGCAGAACCCGAACAGTGGCAAACACTGTTCGCCCAACACTACTGGGAGGGAACGCAGATTTTAGTACCTAAACACACGATACAACATGTTTTCCGGGGTCGGACTCTGAGGCACATACAGATGGTCCCGATCATCATCCTCATCATACAACTCTTCTCCTGAGTCTGACCCACCCACCACCTCTGCCACCCCAACATCCCCAGACACAGACCCCTCATCGTCCTCAACATTAACTTGGGATGCTGGCCTGAGCCAGACCTCCTCCTCCACATCAGGCCCCATCATCTCCTCAATGGCAGCCCTCATTAATCGCTCTGGCGACGGACTGATGGACACAACGTTCTCCTCCGGGGAGGGCTGCTGCTGACCACTGGCTGCTGGGGTGGATGTTATAGCTTGCGTGGGGCGTTGGCTGTTGCTGTTGTTGGGAGTGCTGCTCACAGCGGAGGTCTCTGGGGAACTCATGTTGAGCTCATATAGTGGTTGACGGTGAGTGGAGTATTACTGATCCCAGCAATATACACACTGACTGGCAGAGTACGCAATGCTATATAGTGTGGCTGAGCGGTGTACACAGAGTGGCAGTAAACACAATGCTATATAGTCTGGCTGAGCGAGCGGTGTACTACTGTTCCCAGCAGAATCAGAGTGGCAGTAAACAATGGTATATAGTCTGGCTGAGCGGTGTACACAGAGTGTCAGTAAACAATGGTATATAGTCTGGCTGAGCGAGCGGTGTACTACTGTTCCCAGCAGAATCAGAGTGGCAGTAAACAATGGTATATAGTCTGGCTGAGCGGTGTACACAGAGTTTCAGTAAACAATGGTATATAGTCTGGCTGAGCGGTGTACACAGAGTGTCAGTAAACAATGGTATATAGTCTGGCTGAGCGGTGTACACAGAGTGGCAGTAAACACAATGCTATATAGTCTGGCTGAGCGAGCGGTGTACTACTGTTCCCAGCAGAATCAGAGTGGCAGTAAACAATGGTATATAGTCTGGCTGAGCGGTGTACACAGAGTGTCAGTAAACAATGGTATATAGTCTGGCTGAGCGGTGTACACAGAGTGTCAGTAAACAATGGTATATAGTCTGGCTGAGCGGTGTACACAGAGTGGCAGTAAACACAATGCTATATACTCTGGCTGAGCGAGCGGTGTACTACTGTTCCCAGCAGACACAGAACAGTGAACAGAATGCTATATAGTGTGGCTGAGCGAGCGGTGTACCACTATTCCCAGCAGACACAGAACAGTGAACAGAATGCTATATAGTGTGGCTGAGCGGGCGGTGTACCACTATTCCCAGCAGACACAGAACAGTGAACAGAATGCTATATAGTGTGGATGAGCGAGCGGTGTACCACTATTCCCAGCAGACACAGAACAGTAAACAGAATGCTATATAGTGTGGCTGAGCGAGCGGTGTACCACTATTCCCAGCAGACACAGAACAGTGAACAGAATGCTATATAGTGTGGCTGAGCGGGCGGTGTACCACTATTCCCAGCAGACACAGAACAGTGAACAGAATGCTATATAGTGTGGATGAGCGAGCGGTGTACCACTATTCCCAGCAGACACAGAACAGTAAACAGAATGCTATATAGTGTGGCTGAGCGAGCGGTGTACCACTATTCCAAGCAGACACAGAACAGTGAACAGAATGCTATATAGTGTGGCTGAGCGAGCGGTGTACCACTATTCCCAGCAGACACAGAGTGGCAGTAAACAGAATGCTATATAGTGTGGCTGAGCGAGGTACACAGAGTGGCAGTAAACAGAATGCTATATAGTGTGGCTGAGCAAGCGGTGTACTACTATTCCCAGCAGACACAGAGTGGCAGTAAACAGAATGCTATATAGTGTGGCTGAGCGAGGTACACAGAGTGGCAGTAAACAGAATGCTATATAGTGTGGCTGAGCAAGCGGTGTACTACTGTTCCCAGCAGTGACACAATGACAGGGGGGACCCTGGCTAGCGTGGCTGGAGCGCGAACTACCCTGCCTGCCTACCCAAAGCTAAACCCACAGACAAATGGCGGAGATATGACGTGGTTCGGGTATTTATTTACCCGAACCACGTGACCGTTCGGCCAATCAGAGCGCGTTCGGGTCCGAACCACGTGACCCGTTCGGCCAATCACAGCGCTAGCCGAACGTTCGGGGAACGTTCGGCCATGCGCTCTTAGTTCGGCCATATGGCCGAACGGTTTGGCCGAGCACCGTCAGGTGTTCGGCCGAACTCGAACATCACCCGAACAGGGTGATGTTCTGCAGAACCCGAACAGTGGCGAACACTGTTCGCCCAACACTACTGTCGACCACACCTTACTCCTACAAATACTTTCAAATGTCGGAATAAAGGGCCTTGCTCTCACATGGTTATCTTCCTACCTCTCTGGAAGGTCCTTCACAGTCTCCTACTCAGATCAGATCTCTTCTCCTCATGCTTTGTCTGTCGGGGTTTCCCAAGGCTCTGTCCTTGGTCCCCTCCTCTTTTCCATCTACATGCATGGTCTTGGTGATTTAATCAACTCATTCGGATTTCAATACCACCTCTATGCAGACGATACACAACTGTACCTCTCTGCCCCAGACCTTAACTCCCTGCTTAAACGTGTTCCTGACTGCTTGTCTGCTATATCTTCCTTCATGTCCTCTCGCTTTCTAAAACGTAATATGAGTAAAACAGAACTAATAATTTTTCCACCGTCTCTGTCCACCTCCCTGCCTGAAGTAACAATAAATGTTAATAACACTCCCATAACTTCAGTTCCCAAAGCTCGGTGCTTGGGGGTGATATTCGACTCATCTCTCTCTTTTATTCCTCATGTTCACTAACCAGCTCCTGCCATCTCCAACTCAAAAACATATCTCGCACCCATCCCTTTCTCACTCAAGACACAACTAAAATGTTAATACATGCTCTCATAATTTCTCGTCTGGACTACTGCAACGTTCTACTTTGTGGACTACCTGGCCCCGCTCCAGTCGGTACTGAACTCAGCTGCTGGTCTCATTCATCTTTCTTCTCGATCTTCCTCTGCTGACCCTCTTTGTCAAGCTCTTCACTGGCTGCAAATTAACCAGAGGATTCAGTTCAAACTTCTAACCCTAACCTACAAAGCTCTCCACAATCTCTCTCCCCGGTACATATCCTCACTAATCTCCAGATACAAACCCAATCGCAGTCTCAGATAGGCACATGATCTTCTGTTGTCCTCCTCTAGAATCAACTCCTCACATTCACGTTTACAAGACTTCGCACGCGCTTCACCCCTCCTCTGGAATGCCCTCCCACAACACATCCGTCACTCGCCAACCTTTGTTACCTTTAAACGCTCTCTAAAAACACACTTGTTCCGACAAGCATATGCGCTACCTTAGGCCACTTCCCTTTGTCCTAAGACCAAACTGCACTCCTACTAGGTATCCTAAAACACAAAGCCTCTATATATTTGCTGCATACTACCCCTCCTCCTGCCCCCCCCCCCCCCCATTCCTTTTAGATTGTAAGCTCGCAAGGGCAGGGCTCTCTCCCCTTTTGTGTCTTGGTAATCATTATACATTTTATTCATCATGTTAATTTTATCACTGTCATTACCAATTCTATAATTTGTATTTTGTATCATTCTTTGTATTTTGTCACTGATTATGTATCTTGTATATTGGTTTACACCATTGTCTGTATTATTATGTACCCCATGTTTGTTTCTTACTTTGTACAGCGCCACGGAATATGCTGGCGCTTTATAAATCAATAATAATAATATGTATGTGACACGTGGTCAGCAATTACGTGTGTACATGTTAGGGACACTCTGGCTAGGATGTAAAGTCACCCCACAGTAAATGCAATATTAACTTTTTACCTCCTATGTAGTTATCACTTACAGTAGGCATTATAATCAGCCAATTCTATACCTCTTACTGACAGGTTTTGGATTAGTCCATCTCCATTTGGGGGATTCTCAGGATTTCTTTTATTTTCAAAAGCACTCCTTGAATGACAAGGGTACAAGTTAACTGCCAGAATAGTGTGCATGTAAGTAGGCCCGCCTAACATATTAGTATAGATCCTTTCCAGGTAGTGCTTTTGAAACAAAATAAACTTTGAGAACCCCCCATGAGGAGATGTCCTAGTCCAAAGCCTGTCAATAAGAGGCTCAGAATTGGTTGATCATAATGTCTACTGAAAGTGACAGCTACATAGGAAGGACACAATTAATATTACATTTATTCTGGGATGAATGTACATCTTATATGAAGGTGTAAATATGAATTTTAAATTTTCAGTTTTTGCCATAGTGCTCCTTTAACCTGCTATGCATTCTCCAATACTGTGTCCTGTTTTCAACGAATCTTGCTTATTGAAGATTAAGACATCTTAATAAAAACATCCAAATATAAAAGTACACAACCCAAGTTTTTTAATTAGGGGTTGTAATGATCGCTGCTGCAGCAGCTATTACTGGAAGTAGTAGTGCTGCAGCTCAGGCAGTTCTGATCTATTTCCATGCAAGCTGCATAGCCTTGTCTGTCTTTCCCTGCTGTCAGCTTGTGACTGATTATCATTCACCTGTGTGGGAATCTGCATGTCTGCTCCCATTGGATGACCTCAGTATAAAGATCTGCTTCCTGCAGGGTTTCCTTGGGTTTTCATAGCTTCAGCTTAAGCCTGCCTTGCTGTCGCTTTAGCCCCCGATCGTGTTTCTTGTTATAAAGATACTTTGCTGGTCTTTGCATCATATATTGGTTCATTGCCAATATATATGCATACCAGCACGTTTATTATTTTCCTTGTATTTGTGTTACGTGATACATCAGTGTCGCTGATGTATACGTACACGAACTGTTTATATCCTGTGTGCAGTTAGTCAGCTTTCCAGCACGTTTTGGTAGGTTGCGCGTACCGTGACCACCCGTGCTGAGGTAGTTACCCTGCTCCTGGTTCTGTTTGTGGATTGCGTTCATCTCTGCGAAGAGATAACGAATCCTTCTGAATCCTGTCCTGTTACCGTTTGTGGATTGCGTTCATCTCTGCGAAGAGATAACGAATCCTTCTGAATCCTGTTCTGTTACTGTTTGTGGATTGCGTTCATCTCTGCGAAGAGATAGCGAATCCTTCTGAGTCCTGTTCCCTGTGTTACTCCATTCCTAGTCAGCGTTCCTGCTTATGTCATATATCGGTTCATTGCCGATATATACATATGTTAGTCAGACGTTACAAATAGTTTCATTGATAGCTGTAATTGTAATGCGCTAGGAAAACATACTTATTGTATATTTATCTGTGTTACGTTCATCTATCTTAATCCTGCTATTTTCTGACTATCCTGTCCTGTCTTTGTGAGGCACGCCATCGCCGCATCGCATTGGCTGCCTCATTCCAGTCTGTCTGGTTTTGGACGCTTGCTGTCGCTAAGTAGCCGCCAGCTAGCAAGCGTTCATTCTGTCTACCTGTCCTGATCTCCTCAGTTCTGGTTTATGCGCTCAGCGCTACTTTGCGCTGAGACGTTATCACGAAAGCATTGTTTGTGGCTGTCAGATCTGCACCGGCTCTGTGCGCCACAATCTCCTATTGGAGTCAGTCCTCCCCTCCACTATACTAGGGATAGCCTGTTTCGTTGTGCTAGTGTGTGTACCTCCTCCACGTCAGCTCATGCGTTGCATGCTGACTGTGGAGAATACACCACCAAGCCTTACATTATGAAAACCCCATTACCAATCCCCATTGTGGGGGGGATTCCCAGAAAGTATGACACTGTTAATTATGGTTCCTGTTCCTTTAAGAAATTTGAAGAACTTAGCTCTGAAACAGAAAATGAGTTTTTCTCTGAATGTGCCAGGTTCCTGACCAATCCTGATCTCCAAGCGACTCCTGTTTCAACCTGGGCACTCCAACTAAGTTATATTTTGTTTAAAGGGGAATTATTCCAGTGGGCATTTGATGTTCTCAATCATTCCGATTTGAAAGATAGACCGCTGGAATTTCTAGCGTTTGTGATCCATAACTGGTTGCGCATAGATCCATTGCCTTTTCCTCTTAATGAACTCCTGGCAGCAGGCCAATCAGCTGCTCCTTCAATTGCTTGCAAGAATGAGCAGCAAGCAGAAAGTGTTACTGATAATTTTCCTGCAGCTTTGAATAAATCACCAAAAACCGCAAGGTCAAAGGCAAAACGCAAACGTTCTAAGAAACGTGTCCAATCTGCAGAATCGTTATCCTTAGCGACTGAGACCTATAATGAGATTCTGCCATTAACAGATAATGAAATGCAATTGTCTTTCAGGGGAGTTAAATGGACTTATGAAACTACTAATGAACTTTCCTCCCTGGCTAGGGAAAATAAAGATTTTTGTTTAAAAGAATTATCTGAGTATGATTATGATGAGATATTACAGAGTATTGAACAAATCAACTTATTTGTGAACCAAGGGAAGTTTGCATACACTACAGTTCAACACTTGCTACAGGTATTGGAGATTCTTAAGAATCAGGAATCTGCCAATCACCTGCTAATTAACCCTATACATGTGCCTGCCACAATCATATCTGCAGACTGTGATCAGCCTAAATGTTTCGCTGTTAAGTATGCATGGGATCCTCCATTCGAGAGGGGAGAGATGGAAGCCCTGGTCTGTGAATGGAAGAATGATTCAAGTTCATTTTGTCAATTTTACAGTGCAAAAAGTGAAATGGTATTGAACGCATGCATTAAGTCAGCCTATAACCTAATAGAGGCTGGTGTGTGTAGGTATGACTGTGTGGCTCCCTTGATTGATGTGTGGGAACTGATTTTGGATGATTTTTATGTGACTCCGAATTCGCAAATTTGGCGTTCTGACCCGCCTGCTTCAGCACCTTTGGCTGATTCAGCAGGTGATTCGGAGCTCTTTTTGTGTGAAATTGAAGTTCCTGCAATTCCACCCTGTACCATGGATAACTCAGTGTTACTTCCCAGTAAAACAGAAGCCACTGATACATTCTTAACCTTGCCCTGCGCAAATTTCTCAGCAGAGAATCCAGAGGTCCTGCTGACTTCCGAGTCCAGCCTAGCCAGTACTCATGACTCTTTGTTCAGTGAAACAGACACCAGAAAAATCTTGCCTGTCTCTGCAAACACTTCTGCAGAAATTACCTGTGTTAATAAAGTTCAACTCCTGTCTGATCCAGCAGATGCCAATAGATGCACTACATCAGTTTCCGAGTCCCAGCAATCCTGTCTAGAATCCTCAGAACCCCAGCATCTGAATATTCCAATTTTACAAATGAATGGTGATTCAGATGCGCAAACATTGTGTCTTGATCTTCCTGTTTCTACACCTCGCTCTAGTTTCGTGAATAGCTCAGAGCATCTGCTATGTGAACCTGAAATCGCAGAATTATTACCTTGTTCAGAAAATTTTCCAATAAATTTGCCCTGTACCATGAATTGTGCAGTAGATCTCTCCAATGAAACTCAGGTCACAGAATCATTATGCTGTCCAGCAGGTGCTTCCATGGTTTTGCCCTGCAATATGGACTGTTCAGTGATCCTGTCCAGTGAAGCTGTGGTCGCAGAGTCTTATGCTTCACCCAGTATTTTGGATATTTTAAACCCTCTAGCAGAGGAGGCTGAAGCACTGCTTACCTCAGTTGGTGTTGCAGTAATATTCACTTGTCTAGCAGCTGTTTTGGAATTACAGTCTGCTCTAATAAAACTTGATGAATTTCTGCCCAGCAAAGCAGAAGCCATTGAAATATTGTCCTCGTCAGCAAGTGTGTCAGATACCTTGCCCTGTACACAGTCTGATTTAACCAATGTTGTTGAGTCCCTCTCCAGTGTTGTAACAGCCGAGGAACTCCAGCCCTGTCCTCTGAATGTTTCAGAAGTCTTGCCCTGTAACATGGATAATTCTGATTCTCTGGTCAAAATAATAGAAATCTCAGAATTTCAGTCCGGTCTGATGAGTGTTCTTGAAACCCAGCCCTGTATCCTGAAAGATTCTAGTTCTCTGGCCGCTGTGGCAGAGGTTCCAGAGTCCCCTTCCTGTCCAGGGAATTCCTCAGTTTTGCCTAGTCCAGTGGGGGCTGCTGCAATACTGACTTGTTCTGCAGCGCCTCATGAGCTCCAATCCAGTGTATTAAATGAGTCTCTGTCCAGTCCAGAGGTAGTTGTGGAGTCCCTATCTGGTTCAGTGCATACATCAGAAGATTTGTCCTGTTTTGTTGGTGCCCCTGAATCTGATTTGTTACTGACTTTGCTGGAATCAGCGACATCTAAGTCTGATCCAGCATTCTTGTGTAAAAGTCCAGTGGTTGCGAAGTTTAGTCATGATGATTTTTTTTTGGCCAGTCCTGGTTTTGGTCCTGTCTTGGCTGACCCTGAGGCTCACAGTTCCTTGACATGCCCAGAGGTGTCTCTTGTGCCGGTGTGCCCAGATGTTCTTTGTGTGCCAGAATGCCCAAGTGTGTCTAAGGTGTTAGCGTGCTCTGATGCTTCCTTAGTGGGAACACGTTCTGATGTTGCCAGTCTGCCTGCATGCCCAGAGATGGTTCTGGTCCCTGAAAGCCCTGATATTGATGTTTGTCCTTGTGGCCCTGACTCGGGAATTGCCCTAGGTTCCATAGGGGTTCTTGATAGTTCTCCATGTGAGCCTAAGGGGCATTCTGACCTATGGGGATCTCTTTGGAGCTTCAAGGTGTTCTGGGAGGTCTCTGAGAAAACTTGTCCTGGTGCCTTGGACTGGTTCAACAGTGGGTTTTGTGTTGGTAAAGACAGTACTGGTGGGCATTGCAAAGGCTTTGGCGTTTCTGAACGGTTCCTGGAAGGCGGTGGGTATCGCTCAGGGAATTTCGGAGGGCTTTCTTCTGGAAATCATGGTTCTGATGGGTGTCACACTGGGGCTTGTAGTACTGATGGGCATGGTTCTGTAGGTTCTGGTTCTGATGGGTCCAGTCTTGTGGGGACTGATTCTGGAATTCGGTCTTGCCGGGCTGTCCCGGTCATCTTGAATTATCAGTCAGACTGTTTTGTTGGGAATTTCGGTTTTGAAAAGCGTCTGGAATCCGCTTTTAAAGGCGGGGGTACTGTAATGATCGCTGCTGCAGCAGCTATTACTGGAAGTAGTAGTGCTGCAGCTCAGGCAGTTCTGATCTATTTCCATGCAAGCTGCATAGCCTTGTCTGTCTTTCCCTGCTGTCAGCTTGTGACTGATTATCATTCACCTGTGTGGGAATCTGCATGTCTGCTCCCATTGGATGACCTCAGTATAAAGATCTGCTTCCTGCAGGGTTTCCTTGGGTTTTCATAGCTTCAGCTTAAGCCTGCCTTGCTGTCGCTTTAGCCCCCGATCGGGTTTCTTGTTATAAAGATACTTTGCTGGTCTTTGCATCATATATTGGTTCATTGCCAATATATATGCATACCAGCACGTTTATTATTTTCCTTGTATTTGTGTTACGTGATACATCAGTGTCGCTGATGTATACGTACACGAACTGTTTATATCCTGTGTGCAGTTAGTCAGCTTTCCAGCACGTTTTGGTAGGTTGCGCGTACCGTGACCACCCGTGCTGAGGTAGTTACCCTGCTCCTGGTTCTGTTTGTGGATTGCGTTCATCTCTGCGAAGAGATAACGAATCCTTCTGAATCCTGTCCTGTTACCGTTTGTGGATTGCGTTCATCTCTGCGAAGAGATAACGAATCCTTCTGAATCCTGTTCTGTTACTGTTTGTGGATTGCGTTCATCTCTGCGAAGAGATAGCGAATCCTTCTGAGTCCTGTTCCCTGTGTTACTCCATTCCTAGTCAGCGTTCCTGCTTATGTCATATATCGGTTCATTGCCGATATATACATATGTTAGTCAGACGTTACAAATAGTTTCATTGATAGCTGTAATTGTAATGCGCTAGGAAAACATACTTATTGTATATTTATCTGTGTTACGTTCATCTATCTTAATCCTGCTATTTTCTGACTATCCTGTCCTGTCTTTGTGAGGCACGCCATCGCCGCATCGCATTGGCTGCCTCATTCCAGTCTGTCTGGTTTTGGACGCTTGCTGTCGCTAAGTAGCCGCCAGCTAGCAAGCGTTCATTCTGTCTACCTGTCCTGATCTCCTCAGTTCTGGTTTATGCGCTCAGCGCTACTTTGCGCTGAGACGTTATCACGAAAGCATTGTTTGTGGCTGTCAGATCTGCACCGGCTCTGTGCGCCACAATCTCCTATTGGAGTCAGTCCTCCCCTCCACTATACTAGGGATAGCCTGTTTCGTTGTGCTAGTGTGTGTACCTCCTCCACGTCAGCTCATGCGTTGCATGCTGACTGTGGAGAATACACCACCAAGCCTTACAGGGGTATATTGTAAAACTGGTATCTTCCACTTTTTTCTACATTTTATTAGCTGAAGGCCTAAAAGTAAAAACATTTGTTAACACCAAATATTTTTATCAGTACTTTTTCAGAAGCACAGCATATCACTAGAGTAGAGTAGAGGCACCCTCATATTTACCTATGAGGGTATTTTTCTGAATCTATGGGAAAGTCAAAAAGGAGCGTTTCCCAGTGGATAGACACCCTATATAGCTTAGCATTAACCACTTCACCTCCAAGGGTTTTTCCCCTTAAAAAAACGGAGCAATTT
Organism: Hyperolius riggenbachi; assembly: GCF_040937935.1. Classification (NCBI taxonomy): domain Eukaryota; kingdom Metazoa; phylum Chordata; class Amphibia; order Anura; family Hyperoliidae; genus Hyperolius; species Hyperolius riggenbachi. Next base: position 191,576,917 of record NC_090650.1, on the reverse strand, counting down.
CCTTCCATTCATCCATTCGCTCCTTCCATTCATTCGCCTATAACTTTATTACTAATTATCACAATGAAACAATCTATATCTTGTTTTTTTAACCACCAATTAGGCTTTCCATGAGGGGTACTATTTGCTAAGAATTATTTTATTCTAACTGCATTTTAACAGGAAAAAGGGGGAAACATGAAAAGAAAATATTTCTCAGTTTTTGGCCATTATAGTTTTAAAATAATACAAGCTACCGTAATTAAAACCTATACATTTTATTTGTCCATTTGTCCCAGTTATTGCAACGTTTACAATTTTTCAATGGTGCCAATGTATGGCGCCAATATTTTATTTGGAAATAAAGGTGCATTTTTTTCAGATGTGCGTCCATCCCTAATTACAAGCCCATACTTTATAAAGTAACAGTAATATACTCTCTTGACATACATTTAAAAAAAAAAAAAAACAGTCCCTAAGGTAGCTATTTACCGTATATACTCGCAAGCAAGCCGAATTTTTGACCCCCCAAAAGTGGGCCAAGAGTTGGGGGGTCGGCTTGCTTGCGAGTCTCGTTGGTGGAAGGCTGCCTCCCCCCCGCCCCGCGTCCGCCGCTGCTATTAGCTTACTGTGCGGCTTCCTCTATTCACCTCTCCGTCTCCCGGGCATGTAAATAGTTCACAGCAGCTCGCTCCACGGCGGCTGCTGTGTGATGACAGGAAGCTGGAGGCAGAGCGGTTTCCATAGTAATGGCAATACACATCGCTGTTACAGGAAACAGCTCTGCCTCCAGCTTCCTGTCATCACACAGCAGCCGCCGTGGAGCGAGCTGCTGTGAACTATTTACATGCCCGGGAGACGGAGACGGAGAGGGGAATAGAGGAACTCGCACAGTAAGCTAATAGCAGCGGCGGCCGCGGGGGGGTTGGGTGAGGCGGGGGGCACTAGCTATACTTGGGCACTAAACTAGCTATACCGAGCACTATACTAGCTATACTTGGGCACTAAACTAGCTATACCGAGCACTATACTAGCTATACTGAGCACTATACTAGCTATACTGGGCACTATACTAGCTATACCTGGCACTATACTGAGCACTATACTAGCTATACTGAGCACTATACTAGCTATACTGGGCACTATACTAGCTAAACTGGGCACTATACTAGCTATACCTGGCACTATACTACCTATACTGAGCACTATACTAGCTATACTGAGCACTATACTAGCTATACTTGGGCACTATACTAGCTATACCGAGCACTATACTACCTATACTGGGCACTATACTAGCTATACTAGGCACTATGCTAGCTATACTGGGCAATATACCAGCTATACTTGGGCACTATACTAGCTATACTGGGCACTATACTAGCTATACTTGGGCACTATACTAGCTATACCGAGCACTATACTAGCTATACTGGGGCACTATACTAGCTATACCGAGCACTATACTACCTATACTGTGCACTATACTAGCTATACTGGGCACTTTACTAGTTGTACTGGGCACTATACTGGGCACTATACTAGCTATACTGGGCACTTCACTAGCTATTCTGGGCACTTCACTAGCTATACTGGGCACTACTTACCCATACTGGCCACTATACTAACTATACTGGGACACACTGGGGGGGATCACACGGCCAGCATTTCCTACCCCCGGCTTATATGAGGGTCAATCATTTTTTCCTGGTTTTTCAGGAAAAAGTTGGGGGGTCGGCTTATATGCGGGTCGGCTTGCTTGCGAGTATATACGGGTATGTATTTTTTGTTAATTTTACATATTTTTACAAATTTTTTGGGGGGGGTAACTATTGGGGAGTGTGGGAGGTAAGGGGTTAATTTGACATTTTAGGAAATGTCTTTTAATGAGAAAAAAAAGGAGTGTAGATGCAATTTTACTATTTGGCCATAAGATGTCCTTGCACCGTGTTCCCATTCATTGATCTCCCGGCTAACAATTGGCGGTGGTAATGATTACGGGAGTGCTGGGGGGGGGGGGGGGGAGCAGGAAGGGACGTAATAGCTGCGTCCCTGCACAGAGATATGGGATTTTGCAGGGATTTAGTTACTCGGCCCTGGGGAGGGGAAGTGGTTAACATAAATATAATCCATCCAATTTTAAATGATGCATTCATGTTCTGTACAAAAAAACTTCCCCAAGTCAACTGAATGGAGCACCACATCTTCACCCAGAGGGGACAGTGGGAGGATGGGTCCTGTAATGACACCAGCTTGCCTCCAGAAGCTAATAGACTTAGACGGAAGTCCCAGACTAACATAATTACTGGACCTTTGGAATTCCACATTAGCCTAATTATTATTATTAATTTAGAAAGCGCCAACATATTCCGTGGAGCAGCACAAGGTAAGAAACGAACATGGGGTACAAAATAATACAGAGAATTGTACAAAATACAGAATTGGTGACAAAATACAGAATCAATGCAAAATACAGAACTGGTAATTACAGTGACAAAAGCAACATGATGAATAAAATGTATGATGAATTTCAAGACACAAAAGGGGGAGAGAGTCCTGCCCTTGCAAGCTTACAATCTAAAGGAATAGGGGTAAACAAGAGGTGGGATTGTATACAGTAAACATACCTAGAGGCAGTGTGTTTTAGGATATCTAGTAGGAGTGCAACTTGGCCTTAGGACTAAAGACAAAGGGGAAGTGGCCCTAATGCTGGGAATACACGGTTCGTTTTTGCCTTCGTTTAAACCTTCGATTCGTTCGGTAAACGAATCGAGTGTTGAAAACGTATGTGAAAATAGTCATAATCTCATTATAGTTTCGATTAATAGACCCCAAAAACGAACGACTAGTGATCGAACATGTTTGATATTATCTCTCTTTATCCATCTAATCGAGCCATTGGTAGGCTTGATGGCTGTTCAGATCGATTATATATTCGTTTATGCTAGTCCGTCCCTGTAAAAAGGGATTTTCGTTTCGTTTCTTTGCAGCCTTCGATCATTGGAAAAACGAAACCATCAGAATGGAAAAAAAAAACGAAACCGTGGGTGGTGATATTAACCGTATGACCGATTATTTCGGGATCGAAAAGGACAAAAGGCACAATCGAAACGAAGGTTTAAACGAAGGCAAAAACGAACCGTGTATTCCCAGCATAAGGCAGAGCGGAAGAAGTGAGTTCTGAGAGAGCATTTACAGGTAACAAAGGGGGGAGAGTGCCAAATGAGTTGTGGGAGGGCATTCCAGAGGAGGGGTGAAGCATGTGCAAAATCTTGTATACGTGAATGCGAGGAGGTCATTTTAGAGGAGTACAAAAGAAGGTCATGTGCAGATCTGAGATTGTGATTGGGTTGGTATGCGACAAGCTTTTTTTTTAAAGGTTTAGAGCTACCCTGTGATGGAACAGTGAAATGTAGGAGGATCCAGGGACAACGGGATGGACCAGAGAAGAGCGTTGGGGACGGAGGGGAACGGTAGGCATGGTAAGTATTTGATTATGCCCCCTTACCCAGTACAGCGTCAGTTTTTACCAGAGGCTTTTGTGTCTAGTATCCCTTAAAAAAAGTTATGGATCTTCACAAACTGATGTGATAATATCACAGAAATCGTCTTGTTGTTTGTATACATGCAATAACTTATACAATTTCCTCTGCAATCTGATAACAATTTACGCAAGTCTGAGGAAATATGTGCTGATGTATCTGAACTCAGTGTCTTGAAAAGCATTTCCTCCGTGAGTCATATAATTACAGTAGATCATTTTTTCAAATGCTTGTAGTAAAGTACTTTATGGAACGTGTGTGGAATTAGTAACTGGCATGTGAGGAACTGTGAATGTACTGCTCTTTACTGTACATCTCCTTTAGCTATCACTGTATCCAGGTAAATGAAATCTAGCTGTTCTGCACAACAAAACTGTATCTTACACTTTTGGGAATGTATGCTAAACATGAATTCGTCTCCTTAAAACAGAACACATTTGCAATTATTCAGCTTTATACTGTATAAATAATTTGCAAATACCTTCTGTTTTAAGAATAAAACAGGAATTCATTGAAGGAATTAACAAAGTTTTTTTTTTGTTGTTTTGTTTTGTTTTTTTGTAAGAGAGATTTTCGGTCCCTTTGAGCCCCTTAGATCACCTTGGTAGTTTTGGGTCACCATGAGCTATCTGGGTATTCTGTAAGTCTCAATTCCCAATTGTGACAGATGAAAATGGCCTGTTTGGATTGGAGCATACAGTTCAGTGGCCGCTCCAATTTTTCCGATTCGCATCCAGAGCAGATGCGTTTCCACCATAGGTGTCTATGGTGAACGCTATCCGGAAAAATGCAGCAGGTCGGGGCTTTGCATTGTGTTCACTGGAAAGCAACAAACAGATCCTTTATAAATAGCAAGCGGAAGCACAAGCATTTTTTAACATTAAATCCATTTGTTTGTCCATCGCTGCGCCACTGAAGATGAACCAAAAGGGTATTGTAACATCTGCGGCTGCGGGCACGCAGGGTGTCTCCGCAGCCGCCTCGGTTCCCTGCTCGGGGGGGGGGGTTTCCATTCCGCCGGCGTCTAGCACGGCGAGGACGGAATTGTCATTGGCACATTGGGTTGCTGTATCGCGCAGCTGCGCGGGTAGACAGGACCTTTATGCTGGTAGGAGGCGCGTCAGCTGACCCGCTGGTCGGCTGACATCAGAGGGGACTCACGCCGCTCAGGATTGGCTAATTGTAGTGGGTGCGGCTGTGAGGTCTCCTCTGCTTCTTAAGCCTTCAAACTTCACTCGCAACCTGTCTGCTGTTGCGAATACATACGTGTTAGCGCTCAGACCTTAGACTAGTATCCGGTGTGCTTTGATCTGGGAGAAAACCAGGGATTTCACACAAGACTAGGACTATTGTTATTGTATTATTATTGATATTCTGTGTATGACTCTGGCTTATCTCTGACTCCGCTATTGCTTAACGTTTCTGTACCTCTGCCCATCTGATCTAGTTGCTGAACCTCTACCTGAATACCTACTACTCTACTGATTCTGTACTGTACCTGCCTCTCAGTTGCCGAACCTAGCCTGTCTGACCTCTCTACTCACCCGTGGGCTCTTGCCACTGGTGAGGTGCTTTTCTGATAGTACCCACCAGCTCCTCTGGTAAGGTTTAGCCAAACTAATCAGCTACTGTGTGCTATAGTGCCCACCAGCTCCTCTGGTGAGGCCTAGCTATACTATTCTGTTACTGTTGCACCAAGCACTACATACCTTGTACTCTGCCAGCTATATTTGTATTATTGGTGATACTGCAGATCACCACATAATCAGGTATAGCGTCTGTATTATTGGTGATTCTGCAGATCACACATAATCAGACGTCTGTGTTGCTACACCAAAACGTTATATAATCGTTACAGAACAGGAGACCAGAAAAAATATGGATACACACTGTGCAATCGGATTGAACTTCTGACCACGACTGTTACTGATCTCGTCAAGACGGTTAACGTACAGCAGGTCCAGATAGACCAATTACTTGAGGCAGTTGATCGTCTGAAAAGTCCGAATGCACAAGTGTCATCCCCTCCTGTTAATGAGCCCAGGATGCCCCCTCCTGAAAAATTTTCAGGGCATCGCTCTGACTTCAGAAACTTTAAGCACCGATGCCTTTTGTATTTTGAGTTACGGCCAGTATCTTCAGGCACAGAGAGCCAGAGAGTCACACTGATAAAGACTTTATTATCAGGTGATTTGCAGTCCTGGGCCTACAGTCTCCCTGATGAGCATGAGGCTTTGACCTCTGTTCAGGACTTCTTTAAAGCGATGGCAGTTATATATGATGATCCGGATTTAGCAATGACGTCAGAGAGGAAGCTTAAGACTCTCAGGAAGGGTCATAACTCAGTTGAAATTTATGCCGCTGAGTTTAGAAGGTGGGCGGTATCAGCCAGATGGGGGCAGTATGCATTGTTAGATTGTTTTTTGTCAGGATTATCCGATGCAGTGGCTGATCTTATGTTAGGTCACCCTGAGCCTAAGTCAGTTGATGAGGCCATTTCCCTGGCAAATAAAATTGATCGCCGAGTGCAATACCAGAGGCAGACTCGAGGCAGAACGCCAGGGAGACTTGCTTCTGGCATGTTCTCTCCTCCTGTTCCTCCCTCTCCTCCGCCTGATGAGCCGATGCAAATTGGACAGTCCAAGCTCAATGAGGTAGAGAAGAACAGGAGGCGTACCGAGAAACTCTGTCTTTATTGTGCAGAGAAGGGGCATATCGTAGCAAATTGTCCCAAGAAGGAGGGAAACTCCATCGCCTAGGTGTAGCTGGAGGTACTACCCTAGGCGATCCAATCTTACCTCTAAAAAATAAGCGTGTACTTCTCCCGTGTTCTATTACCTGGGAGGATCAAGTCCATTCCACCCAGGCCTTTGTAGACTCGGGTTCTGCAGTTAACGTAATGGCATATGACTTCGCCATTAAGTTTGGTTTTCCTCTTCTTCCTGTGGGACGTCAGATTATAGTGACTGCAATGGATGATTCACCGTTGCACGGAAATTACCACTCACTCAGACTCCATTATTGTAGTGTTAGTTGGGGGTGTTGCATAAAGAACAGATACAGTTTTTGGTTCTAGAAATGTCTACCTCCACAGTGATTCTCGGTATGCCGTGGCTTTGAAAACACTCCCCTCAGATTGACTGAAGATCCAGGCAATTGTTAGCCTGGTCCTCCTACTGTCATCATCATTGTTTGGAGAAAGTCACAGTAGGAGCTACCGAGATCCAAGTGGAGGGGTTACCATCGCACTCCTCTGGTTCCACTGATATTGAGACCTGGGAGGACTGGGCAACTATGCTGAGCTCATTTCAGCAGGAAGTCCCAGAAGGGAAACCAGATGGAGTTCTATTTGTACCTCTCCAGTTCAGATTTAAGATTCTTCATATGTTTCACTCCCATAAGAATGCAGGTCACCCTGGTGTTGCCCGTACGTGGAAGTTATTGGACAGCAAAGTTCAATCAAATTAGGCAGGCACTAAGTTTGGTGAACTGGGATAATGTACTACAAGGGGAAGACACTGAAGGGAAATGGCAAGCTTTTAAACTTATACTCAATCAATATTGTAGTATGTATATCCCATATGGAAACAAAATATCTAGGAATAAAAAAAGGCCTCTATGGATGAATAGAAAGGTTAAAGATAAAATGAAGAGGAAAAAGAATGCCTATAAGGTCTTAAAACAGGAGGGGACCAAGGCTGCACTAAGCAATTATAAGGAGTGCAATAAAATTGTAAAAAAGAAATTAGGCAGGCAAAGATTGAAGCTGAAAAACAAATCGTTAAGGATATCAAATCTAACCCAAAAAAGTTTTACAAGTACATTAACTCTAAAAAAAGAAAGGTTGACTGTATAGGACTCCTAAAGGATGAGGGTGGGAACTCAATGGTGGATGACCAAGGTAAGGCAGAGTTATTAAATGCTTTCTTTGCTTCTGTCTTCACAAAAGTAACAGCACTGTTGCAAACTACAGAGGCGGAAGAGTCTCAATCTTCTAACTGTAATATTAAATACTTAACGCAGGAAGAAGTGAAGGCAAGACTAAATAAATTAAAAATAGACAAGGCACCTGGCCCGGATGGCATGCATCCTCGGGTCCTAAGGGAATTAAGTTCAGTTATAGATAAACCCCTTTGTCTTATCTTTTGTGACTCTCTTGCAACTGGCAGAGTCCCAGTGGATTGGCGTACAGCCCACGTTTTCCCATTATTTAAGAAGGGCAAAAAATCAGATCCAGGAAATTATAGTCCTGTAAGCTTAACATCAGTTGTATGCAAACTATTTGAGGGGTTACTAAGAGATACTATACATGACTTCATAGTATAAAATAATCTTATTTCTCAGCATCAACATGGGTTTACAAAAGACAGGTCCTGTTTGACTAACATGCTCAGCTTTTATGAGGTAGTGAATGCTAATATGGATATTGGGAATGCTGTAGATGTGATATACTTGGACTTTGCAAAGGCCTTCGACACTGTTCCCCACAAAAGTCTGGTGCAAAAGTTGAGGATGCAAGGACTGGGGAAGAGTCTGTGTTCATGGATAGGGAACTGGCTAATGGACAGAAAACAAAGAGTTGTGGTCAATGGATCGTACTCAAAATGGGAGACTGTTAGCAGTGGGGTCCCACAGGGGTCTGTTCTGGGTCCAGTGCTCTTCAATTTATTTATTAATGACCTAGTAGATGCAGTAGTGAGCAATGTTGCTATTTTTGCAGATGATACAAAATTGTGCAGAATCATCAACTCTCAGGAAGATAGTGTCATATTGCAACAGGATCTGGATAGGATGGCTATATGGGCACATACATGGCAGATGAAATTCAATGTTGACAAATGTAAAGTCATGCATTTTGGACATACTAATGGTCTAGCACCATACAAAATAAATGGGATACAGTTGGGGACATCAAACTTGGAGAAGGACTTAGGAGTACTCATTGACAACAAGTTAAATAATCGTACTCAATGCCAAGCAGCTGCAGCTAAAGCTAACAAAATTTTGGGATGCATTAAAAGGGAAATAAAAACTCGAGATGCTAGAATAATATTGCCCCTGTTTAACTCTCTAGTAAGGCCACATCTGGAATATGGAATTCAGTTCTGGGCACCACATTACAAAAAAGATATTGCAGTTTTAGAGCAGGTGCAGAGACGAGCAACAAAATTGATACGTGGGATGGAAGGTCTCACTTATCAAGAAAGGTTAGATAAACTGGGTTTATTTAGTCTAGAGAAAAGACGCCTTAGAGGGGATTTAATTAACATGTATAAATACATCAGAGGGCAATATAATAGCTTGGCGGATGAGCTTTTTGTCCCTAGGCCTTCACAAAGGACTAGAGGACATGATCTGCGCATGGAGGAAAAACGTTTTAGCCATTCATTTAGGAAAGGGTTCTTTACAGTAAGAGTGATTAAGATGTGGAATGCATTGCCACAGGAAGTCGTTATGGCAAACTCTATACCTGCATTTAAAGGGGGCTTAGATGCTTTCCTTGCGTTGAAAGACATCCATGGCTACAATTACTAGGTAATGCCTAATGATGTTGATCCAGGGATTTTATCTGATTGCCATCTGGAGTCGGGAAGGAATTTTTCCCTTTTGGGGCTAATTGGACCATGCCTTGTAAGGGTTTTTTTCGCCTTCCTCTGGATCAACAGGGATATGTGAGGGAGCAGGCTGGTGTTGTACTTTATACTGGTTGAACTCGATGGACGTATGTCTTTTTTCAACCAAAATAACTATGTAACTATGTAACTATGTAACTATGTAAGATGTGTTTGGTGGCCCTCCATTGTATCTAACTGTAAGGACTTTGTGGGGAGCTGTTCTGTTTGTGCCAGGAGCAAACCCTCCAGACAGGTGTAACGATTGGTGTCAGCAAGCACAGACTCTAATTATTGGTGATCTGCAGTATCACCAATAATGCAGATGCTATACCTGATTATATGGTGATCTGCAGAATCACCAATAATGCAAGTATAGCGCGACACAGTACAATCATAAGCAAGAGGGTGCTTGGTACAATCGAGTATCTCTATAGGGCACAGAGATACAACCTCCAGGCAAGCTGGAACAGCAGACAACAATAATATACAGCGTAAATACAAGTCTGTGGAAAAATCCACCACACAGTAATTCCTCAGAGGTGTGGTTACCTCTGAATGGGAACCCAGTGTGTGAGATCCTCCAAAGGACGGAGTGGAGGAATCTCGGCCTCTAGCAGCAAGGGTTTGCTAGTGGTGGTTGTCTCAAAGAGGCAAGCCTCTGATAGAACCCTACAGTGGGAGACATTCCACTGAAGGGAGAAAGGTCAGCCAAAATGAGGTTCGGCAACAGATCAGGCGGCAGCAGTACAGAAACGTGAGACAAGAGAATAGTCGGAAACCAAGCCAATAGTCGATAAAGGTACGGGCTGGCGAAGTACAGAATCAGGAAGCAGAAGAGTAGTCAAGACAGGCACAGAATCATACACGATAAATCAAGACAGTATAATATGTGTATATATTGGCGATAAACCAATATATAACACAATCTCAAAAACAAGGCAGACTAGGTCTAAGTGCTGACACAGGGTATCGCAAACACAGATGAAGTGTGACTGAAAAGCACTTCCTTATATACTGCCTGGGAGAGAAGTCTCCACCCCAGGCAGCAACCAATCAGAGCAGGCTAAAATGTCAGCTGACCTTCAGGTCAGCTGACACGCTTTCTAAGAGTATAAAGGCGTGTCTGGCACATGCGCGCACCCCCTAGAGGCAAGATGGCAGAGCCCTGGTGAGCAGCATGCTGGTGAGTTTGGAGCAGAGCGCTCGGACGGGTTTGCGCAGCGGATGCGGACGAATTTCCGCATCCCGCGTTGGAAGGTCCGCTTGCCGGACTGGATGCGACCATTTTTCCGCAATCCATCCGGCGTTGCGGATTTTTCGTTACAACAGGCTCCCGTTGGCACTTTACAGTCACTACCTGTGCCAGAGCAGCCATGGACACACTTGTCCATGGACTTTATAGGGGAACTGCCCAGGTCTCAGGGAAAAACTGTCATATGGGTGGTAGTCAATAGGTTCAGTAAAATGGCCCATTTCATTCCTTTGGATGGACTCCCGTCTGCTCAAGAACTGGCTGAGCTCTTCATTCACCACATTTTTCATTTACATGGTATCCCGGAAAACGTGGTGTCAGATAGGGGAGTCCAGTTCGTCTCCAAATTTTGGAGGGCCTTTTGTAATCATCTGGGCATGAACCTATCATTTTCCTCCGGCTACCACCCACAGACGAATGGCCAAACGGAAAGGGTTAATCAATCCCTGGAACAGTTTCTGAGATGTTAATGTGGCAGACGCCCAGACTGAGTGGGCCAAATTCTTGCCGTTTGCAGAGTTTGCCCATAATAATTTGAAAAGTTCCTCCTCGGGGTTTCTCTCCGTTTCAGGTTGTGAGTGACGGGGAGATCTCCTAAGTTCTCTTCTTTGCCTGTGGTGGCATCTCCTTTCCCAGCACTGGAGAAGTGGCAGGGAACTTTGAAAGAAATCTGGGCCTTGGTTCAGAAAAACCTCAAGAAGGCTTTTGTGACCCAGAAGAAACAGGCAAACAGGAGACGTTCGGGAGAGTGGGACTTTGCACCGGGGGATCTGGTGTGGGTGTCTACTCGACATTTGGCTCTGAAAAAGCCAAATTGGGCCCTAGATATATAGGCCCATACCCTGTCTCCAAGAGAATCAATAAGGTCACATATGCTGTTTCACTTCCGTCCAGTTGGAAAGGTGTTAAGACATTTCATGTGTCCTTGTTAAAACCTGCAGTACATGTGGATTCCTCCCCCCCCCCCCCCCCCTGTGGTGATTGATGGGGAACCTGAGTATGAAATAGAACAAATTTTGGATTCTCGGTTTGTGCGTAACTCTGTACAGTACCTGGTTCATTGGAGGAGGTATGGGCCTGAGGAGAGATCGTGGGTTCCCAGTTATCGTATGCATGCAGAGGAACTTAGAAAAGAGTTCCACAGGTTGCATCCTGACAGACCTGGTGGCCCGTGTCCGGAGTCCACGCCTCAAGGGGGGGGGGTACTGTAACATCTGCGGCTGCAGGCACGCAGGGTGTCTCCGCAGCCGCCTCGGTTCCCTGCTCGGGGGGGTTTTCCGTTCTGCCAGCGTCTAGCACGCCGAGGACGGAATTGTCATTGGCACATAGGGTTGCTGTATCGCGCGGCCGCGCGAGTAGACAGGACCTTTATGCTGGGAGGAGGAAGCGCGTCAGCTGACCCGCTGGTCGGCTGATGTCAGAGGGGACTCACGCCGCTCAGGATTGGCTAATTCTAGTGGGCACGGCTGTGAGGTCTCCTCTGCTTCTTAAGCCTTCACACTTCACTCGCAACCTGTCTGCTGTTGCGAATACATACGTGTTAGCGCTTAGACTAGTATCCGGTGTGGTTTGATCTGGGAGGAAACCAGGGATTTCACACAAGACTAGGACTATTGTTATTGTATTATTATTGATATTCTGTGTATGACTCTGGCTTATCTCTGACTCCGCTATTGCTTAACGTTTCTGTACCTCTTCCCATCTGATCTAGTTGCTGAACCTCTGCCTGAATACCTACTACTCTATTGCCTACTGATTCTGTACTGTACCTGCCTCTCAGTTGCCGCACCTAGCCTGTCTGACCCCTCTACTCACCAGTGGGCCCTTGCCACTGGTGAGGTGCTTTTCTGATAGTACCCACCAGCTCCTCTGGTGAGGTTTAGTTAAATCTACCAGCTCCTCTGGTGAGCTTTAGCCAAACTAATCAGCTACTGTGTGCTATAGTGCCCACCAGCTCCTCTGGTGAGGCCTAGCTATACTATTCTGTTACTGATGCACCAAGCACTACATACCTTGTACTCTGCCATCTATATTTGTATTATTGGTGATACTGCAGATCACCACATAATCAGGTATAGCGTCTGTAATATTGGTGATTCTGCAGATCACACATAATCAGACGTCTGTGTTGCTACACCAAAACGTTATATAATCGTTACAGGTATGATTTCTTTACAGAGGAAACTAAGCACTGTGGCCTCTTGCACACTACATGCGATTCTGATTTTTTTTTAAAGATTCTTTATTTATAATTAAAGTTTTACAGAGAAAGGTAAAAATAACATCCCATATAGACATTGGTGGTACATCACATTCAGAAACAGATAATAATCAACATAACAGAGGGCAACAAACCAGCGTTGCCAACCAAATTTGTTTAAGAAATGTGTAGTACCCCTATAAACATTTGGTGCAGGTCTCTAAACGCGACATATGTCCAGATGTTAGCAGTATTAACCAGAGTCACTCACGTACGTAGCAGTGTGCATATTGTATTCGCATGGCTGCCCTGATGCGAGCTTCAAAGAGTCCCAAAGGCTAGACCTCCTGTCGGGAGGACAGATAAAGGAGTGGATATCCCGAGGCCCAGTGGGAACACACACTCGGGGGTCTCCGCTAAAAGAAATAGTCAGGGACTCCAATATTACATACATGGGTGAGGTTGATGAAATGACATATGAAGCCCACGAAGGGCCAGACGGCCAGGAAGACCCAAGAGGGTCTCATTTAGGGACGCTGATACATGTCTACACGGAGACATGAGATTCTAATTTACCAGATGTTGGGAATCCAGTATTCTATTATATTCCTCTGACTCTTTATATTCTGATCAAGGAGCCCATGTGAGGCTAAAATGCTCATCACGATTGTATATTGATTGAGTAAGATTTTCCATCGTTTTGATGTGTTTTACTTCCCTTAACCATTCAGCAGTGGAAGGGGATTGTGTTGTTTTCCAATGACGGGCTATAATCAATCTAGCAGCATTGATCAAATGTTTAGAGAGGGACTTTTTGTATCTGCCTAGGCTCCTGGGCGTATTATGTAGTAAATAATATGAGGGGTCAGATGATGCCGTTACTCCGGTAACCTTCTCCATTATGGATTTCACGGAGTTCCAGTAGGCCGTTAGATTCGGGCAACTCCAGAAGACATGCACCAATGTACCTGTGTGAGCTTGACAACACCAGCATAGGGGATTCACATTGGAGTAGATCTGATGGAGCCGTTCTGGCTTTCGATACCAATGTGTGAGAAGTTTATACCCCGATTCTTGAACATGGGCTGAGATTGATGCCTTGTGGGCCAACGTAACTATTTTTTGCCACTGGGAATCCGTGAAAGTAGTTCCAAGGGAAGATTCCCATCTGGAGCGCAAGATTGAAGTCCCTGGAGGTAACTAATATATTATATATCTGAGATATTCCCTTCGTCATGTAGCCACTGCCAGAACACAAGGACTCAAACTGTGTTAGAGGGTGGGACATTGCAGATTTGGAGCCCATGCTAAGCAAAAAATGTTTAAAGTGAGAGAAAGCCCATATATCTAGATTAGTTGAGTCTAATTGGGATTGAATATTATTCAGAGAGTTCCAGTTACCATCTGATAGCAAATTACAAGCCTGTAGAGAACCCAGTTTTCTCCAATTTCTATATGCCAGTCAACAAGTGCCCGGTGGAAAACGAGGGTTATCTAAAATAGGGAGGAGAGGAGAGGGCCATGGTGCAAGCAAAGCTGATTGGCTGTATTTAGCAAATAACCCAAGGGAATTCACAATGACAGGATGAGAAATGCCCTTTGTCCATGGGTGTTTACTGATCCAGCATATGGTTTCTTAGGGCTTAATGAGAGATATCATGTTCCATTGAAACCAATTTTTTATGGGAGCCATGTCGTTGCCAATCAATAATTCTAATCAATGAGGCCGCTGTGTAATAAAGTTGTAAATTTGGAGTCGCCATCCCTCCTACTACTTTGGGTAAAGTCGTGATATGGTAATGCAGGCTCGGGGTTTTATTTTGCCAAATAAAGTGTTGTAGAGATTGTCTGACCTCCTTGAAGAAGGTAACCGGAATTGCTACAGGAAGAGTCTGGAAGAGGTAGAGGAATCGAGGGAGTACATTCACTTTGGAAAACTTAGCACTATCCCATCTCTGCAGATCCTGTTTTATCACAGATAATAAAGGCTTAAAATTCAGGTGAAATACATCTGACAAATTACTGGGGATCTTAGTGCCCAGATATGTTAGGGCCTTTGGGGACCATTTAAATTGAAGCTAATTTTCCAGGGAGTTCTTCAAAGCCGAGTCTAGATTCACATTTAATGCCTTACATTTACTGTAATTTATTTTGAAGTTTGAGAGTTGGCCGTATAATTTGAACTCTTTAAGCAGGTTTGGAATAGAGATATGTGGTGAGGTGATATAAAAAAGCAGGTCGTCTGCGTAAGCAGGTATTTTGTGTTCTGCTGAAGGCATCTTGAGACTCCGAATATCGGGATTAGCTCTAATTGTACGGAGGAGGGGTTCTAATGTGAGGGTAAAGACAAAAGGGGACAGTGGGCATCCCTGACGCGTCCCATTAGCTATCTCAAAAGGCTGTGAAAGTTCCCCATTGACCTTTACTTGTGCTGTTGGTTTAGTATATAGATGTCACATGCACTAATGGACCGCCACTCACTTACTATATAAATCTTTATTATATCAAAGGTGATTATACACAACAATAATTCCCCTCAAGCCCCCACCCCTTAAAAATCCCATCCCACGCTGGATTAACAGGAGCGCTCCTGGTCACACCATACACATCCAACCTTCATTCATCAACCATAGAATATTCCAATCCCTAATGGCTAATCAAATGGAGGTGATTGCATGACAACAATTCCGCCACGGCAAGTCCGCCTATCTGTGTTCACTCCGGAATATACAAATTTAATCCTCATGCAGCACTTTGTCACAGTTCAGAGTATATCTTCAGCAACTGCGCCCAACCTCTGCAAATCACATATCTTTCAATGCTTCCTTATGGAGTTAATCACAGGCTTTTCTCGACACACCATACCATCATGAGCCCTCTGGCTCTCCACACGGCTGTATGGCCTCTAGGGTGTTTCCCTCAGCATAAAGGTGTTACCTTCTTGCTGCCTCAGTTGATGGTCGTCAAGGCTTCTGACTGCGGCGTCCCGCAGTATACAGGTACCTGTGTGTGTGTAATATTTTGCCGGCTTGTACCGTGTCATGCATCCCCTTCGTGCAGACGCCTGGAGTAGCTCTCCACCACCAGCGTATTGGCCACGCCCACATACGCGTTACGCCCACCAACGTGAGCTTCGTCAGTGTGATGACGCTGTGATGTCTGACTGCTGACTGCTATTTTGAGTTCATCTAATGATATAGGACCTTCTAACACCTCTAGATCATCAGCTGTCAAGGTGGGCATGCCTGAGTCAGCAATATATTCTCGCATTTGTTGTAATAGTCGGGATTCAGCAGATTCCGAGGTGTTCCCTGGGATATTATATAGGGATTCATAGAAACCTCTAAAGATTCGGGCGATAGATGAAGTTCTATGAAGTTTATGGGATTGAGGATCGTTTATGTGAGGAATGTAATTCATTGTCTGCTGCACCCTAAGGGTCCTGGCTAGCAAAGTGCTACACGTATTACCATGTTCATAGTAGTGTCTTTTGCATCGTGTGGCAGCATAGCGTGCTTGGAAGAATAGCATCAGTGGCGTAGCTAAGGAGCTGTGGGCCCTGATGCAAGTTTTACAATGGGGCTCCCCAAGCACTCTATGCATAACAATTTATACGGCGTACCAAAACCTGCCAATGGCAACGACAGTGTCAGAGGTACAAGAAGGGGATGTGAAACAGTTTGTTAATGATTACCACAATTCAAAGTATCTATAGGAGGGATTATTACGAGCACAGGACCAATAGATAGCTAATACTGTAGTTGAGGGAGGGCCCTTCGGGGCCCCACTGGCCCAGGGGCCCCGATGCAGTCGCAACCTCTGCAACCTCTATTGCTACGCCTCTGAATAGCATAGATCTGAGCTTTTCCCTTTCTGTTCTCAGGGCCTCAAGGTCCACAGCAGACGAGGACATTTTATGAGCTCTCTCAAGCATGCATATTTTTGCAAGAGAGCCTTCAATGGCTTCATCCCTTTCTCTTTTCTTTCTGCTTCCCTCAGCAATGAGGACCCCCCTAATAACACACTTGTGGGCTGCCCAAAGTGACATAGGTGACATTCCCTCTGTGTTATTGGTAGCAAAATAGTGGTCTAGTGCATTGGATATCTTTTCCACTACAACCCGGTCCTTCAGTGAGGAGGTGGTGAGGTGCCAGGATGATGGACCACGCCTTCCCTCAAGAATAGCGAAAGAGGTCATTACAGGGGCATGATCTGAGATTGTGCTCGGCAGAATGACCGTGGACAAGAGATTATGAGAGGAAAAGATATAGTCAATGCGTGTACAGTATATATTTTATGTGGATGTGAGAAAAAAGTGTACTCTCTTCCAGTGGGATTAAGAATGCGCCAAGGGTCAACTAACTGTCTGTATTGGAGGGACAATCTGCATGTTTGTAGGATTAAATAAGGGATAGTGGAGTTACCAGATGAAGAATCTAAAGAGTGTTCCAATACATTAAGATCACCCCCCAGGATCATGCTTCCCTCCGCAAAGGTCTCTAATTTCCTGAGGAAACGTTCAAGAAAGGGTTGCTGACCTGTATTTGGGGCATAGAAAGTTCCCAGGGTTACATTTCTATGATTTATAATGCCCTTTAATAAGCAGGAACCTGCCATTTGGATCTGTTAGTTGCTGTATTTGCGTCATACAAATATGTCTTGACATAAATATTGCAACACCCTTTGTCTTAGAATCTGGGGAGTTGCTTAGGAATGTCTGGGGAAACCTTGAATTACCGAGTTTCGGATGGTCTGTTTCTCTGAAATGGGTTTCTTGAAGGAACACCACCTGAATCTTTGCTCTATGTAGTTCGGCTAATAGTGCGAATCTTTTCTCAGGAATGTTGAACACGTGGACATTCAGTGTCATCACTTTAAGTTATCCCATTATTCGCCCCCAAACCACCAGCCCCCAGCAGGCCCCCACTACCCCAGCACGCCACAAAATTCAGGGAAGAAAGAGAAAAGAGAGGAAAAAGAAAAACATAGAAAAAGCAAGAGAAACACAGTTGGAGCCATTGCCCCATAGTACATGCCTACCGTGGAAATAACCTCAGCAAACATGTCACCAGAAACTGACCAATCTACTCCCGAACGATTGTCAGGAGTGTGACCATAATACTGGCCAGTCGGGATCGGGAGAGGAGACATACCCCATGGACAGGGCACAGCGGCCGATCCGCACCCCCGGAACAATCAGGGGGATCGGACGCTGTGTCCGGAGTACATGAGATGGTGCAACAAACAGTATAACTGCAAAAGCAATAGTACATAATGAATAATGAGAGCCTTCTCATTCCTCATAACAAATGGTAATACACTCAGCATCAATATAATAGTATAATTGGTGTCCCCCAGATAATCTTAATCTCTGCGACAACACCTATAAGGCTGCTTCCACACAGGGACGTTACAGGCGCACGTTAGTGCAGCCTGTAACGCTCCCCCAACGCACAGCAATGTAACACAAGTGGGCTGTTCACACCACCCACGTTGCGTTACATGTAACACTGCACGTTGTAGTGAAAGTGCAGCATGCTGTGCGTTCTAGAGGCTTTAGCCGCGTTAGACTGTTTGCACATGCTTAGTGGGGGGGGGGAGAGGAGGCGGGGAGATGCCGCTACAGTAGCCGCGCACATGGCTACTTAATATGCACTGTACTGGCGGCCGCTGATTGGCCGGCGGGACCACGTGATGCGGAGTGTCTCGCTCCGCATCACGTGGTCCCGCCGGCTAATCAGCGCCACCCTGGGAGACCTTATGCGGATTTTTTTCATTGCACAGGTGTTGTTTATTGGTCCTGCATCACACTAGGTTGTATACTGAACCCGGGTTCTCCCCCTGTTGGGCTCAATATTGAGCCTGCTGTGGGGTTTTATATCTGACAGCAGCATTGTGTCATTATACAATATATTGCATTTAGAGTGATTGTTTCATATGCAGCAGGGATCATGTTGGAATATTTGCTTGGTTTTTAAATGGTTTTATTCTTTATTGAATCATCAGTACTGTGATTATTAATATACTCAATGTTGAATAAAGATTTTTGTTATACTTTTTCAAATTTTGCTGTGGGAGGTGCTATTTTTTAAGGGCTTTCTTCCTCTACCATATAATTTCTTAACGTAGCACCGAACGCAACGTCTCAGTGTGTAAGTAGCCTAAGAGAAAAGTGATGTATCCATAGCCTTATACCATAGATAGCTGCGACAGATGATCATAGGCAGCGTAAAGGGTAGAACCTATAATGAAGGTTTTATGTAGAGCGATGACATGTGCTCTCGCTCGGGGACAAGGTGACCAACGGAGTAGTGCTCCTGATGTCGGGTGTGTGCTAAAGGATGATAAGGTGAGGGGGCTCAGTAAAGTCAGTTTTCCTTTTCAAATTGTCCTCCAAAAGAGGGAAGCGCTCCAGTAATCAGAATAGAGTATCTGTGTTAAGAGCCTATTTCCAAGGGTCTTGTATAAGTATACTCACAACGCTGCGGATGATGGTGCGCCTTGTCTTTTTTTGGCGTTGTGAGTGAGGAGTCTCGAGCGTCCGGGTTTCAATCCGGGACTGCAACAGGAGAGATGTTGAGAGTTTTAAAGAACTCAGGTAAGTCCCTTGGGTGTCAAAGAACGCCATAGATGAAGCCCAGTTTTACTTGTAATTGGAAAGGTAAACCCCAATGATAAGTAGCTCCAGCTTGCTGAAGTGCTGTCAGGATCGGCTTTAGTGCTTTCCGCTGGGTAAGAGTAGACGGAGCCAGGTCCTGGAAGAGGGACAGAGATGCTCCATCGAAGTCCACAGGGCCAGAGTCTCTCGCCGCCACCATGATGGCTTCTTTTAGGTTGAAGTCGTGAACCCTGCAGATAACAACCCTGGGGGGTTCAGAGCCCTTAGGTTGGGACCGGAGAGCACGATGTGTGCGATCAAACTTAATTTTCTGACCCACCGGGCGATTTAGTAGGCCATTAAAGATTGTCTGCAGGGTAGGCCATACATGGTACAATTTTTTCATACAATCTTACCATTTCTATGTAGTATAAGGGTAAATTAAGTGAATATACTGAAATTATAGTTTAGGCAGTTCCCTTATATTACATAGAAATGGTAAGATTGTATGAAAAAATGGTACCATGTATGGCCACCATTAGTATATGGGATTCCAGACAGATTGGCTGTTAATGAGCAGTTGCTGCTTGCTAACTGTGCAGCTGTCAGCTGGCCTCATTGTGACCACGCCATGCATTTCAACTGTCTTCTTATTATATAGATTCTCAGACTGCATGTGAGGCAAACATTTTTTTAAACTGACGTGAAGTAAGCTGTGTGGGTATCTCAGCCAGTTTTTGCAACAACCCCCATATTTGATAAGAGTCCACATTTTTACAATTGCGTAGTAGTAAAATGCTAGACAAGGTGAAAAACAGCTGCATCAGATATGATATATATGTCCATACAAGTGTGTAAATAGGGTACAAAAGATAAGCATAATGGCAGTTCAGTATTCTGTTAATGTCATTGCATCCACTTTTAACAAGAGTGTGAACTATTGCTGCATAGGGAGATCTATTATGTTATAAAAAAAAACAAGAGAAAAGGATAAACACACAGAGGGGCATCCAGAATGCTCATGAACATTAACAAACTTGTCCACTCTGCAAATGCCTTTGTTTAGTTGTAGTGGGTGCTTACTACTACTTTAGAAAAGCAACACTGAGCATCTTTCATCTATGGAAACCCGCATTGCAAAATGTGATTCTTAGTTAGAAGCATTCAATGAATATGTACAGTATACTGTGAAAAAAATTGATAGATAGATAAATAGATGCAAATAAACACCTGTATCTATCAAGGAGGATACTCACTACTTTAAAATGCCACTTTTGGATTAGATTTTCTGTTTGTTGAAACCTCATTTCTGTTGAAAAATTGCTAACATATCTCCAGAAGTGCTTTTTCTTATGTAATGTTCTTTAACCACCCTGGCGTTCTGATTAAATCGCCAGGGTGGCTGCGGGAGGGTTTTTTTTAAATAAAAAAAAAACTATTTCATGCAGCCAACTGAAAGTTGGCTGCATGAAAGCCCACTAGAGGGCGCTCCGGAGGCGATCTTCCGATCGCCTCCGGCGCCCAGAATAAACAAGGAAGGCCGCAATGAGCTTTTGCTTATATCGTCGCCATAGCGACGAGCGGAGTGACGTCATCGACGTCAGCCGACGTCCTGACGTCAGCCGCCTCCGATCCAGCCCTTAGCGCTGGCCGGAACTTTTTGTTCCGGCTGCGCAGGGCTCAGGCGGCTAGGGGGGCCCTCTTTCGCCGCTGCTCGCGGCGAATCGCCGCAGAGCGGCGGCGATCAGGCAGCACACGCGGCTGGCAAAGTGCCGGCTGCGTGTGCTGCTTTTTATTTGACAAAAATCGGCCCAGCAGGGCCTGAGCGGCAGCCTCTGGCGGTGTTGGACGAGCTGAGCTCGTCCAGACCGCTCAGCAGGTTAAAGTGAACCTTAACTGTCAAAAATAAAAAGAGTTTCACTTACCTGGGGATTCTAAAAGCTCCCTGAAGCCATCCTGTGCCCATGCCAGTCCTCGACTAGCTTAGTTTTCTACTGCGCCTGCGTAGCCCTGGCAATGCGTATCCTTGTTCGCGTTGCCATCCGAAATAGCGTCCTGCGCGTGGCCCCACAGACTCTGTGTTCCTCTTTCTGATGTCAAAAAAGTTGGGAGGTATGGGCGAATCTCTAC
This sequence comes from Hyperolius riggenbachi, assembly GCF_040937935.1. Lineage (NCBI taxonomy): Eukaryota > Metazoa > Chordata > Amphibia > Anura > Hyperoliidae > Hyperolius > Hyperolius riggenbachi. Next base: position 191,555,601 of record NC_090650.1, on the reverse strand, counting down.
TGTCCATAAGCAAAACCCAGGTAGGATGTTACCAAATCGTGAAGTGAAGTCAGAATAGTCAAGAAAGTCAGCGACCTGCTGCGTAGCACTATTTCCAGTCAACCCTGTTAACATAAGCAATGCAACGGTCCCATCAATGCTCCATATGCCCAAAGTCTGGACTAGGATGGGTAATTGTGGTAAACAATGTATGCATTGGTAAACCTCACAATCCATTTGAAGTGTATACTCATGTGCTAAGAAATGTACAAAATACCCACTTCAGACCATATCCTCATAATAACAAAGTGAAGGAGAAGTGTGTCAACACTATCTTCTATAGTGACAATTTAAGGAACTTGTGTTTCATACCACCCATGAACAAGCACAATGGCAGTTAATGTGTTCCCTGCCTTAAAGGGAATCTTAACTCAAAAAAATGTGTTTCACTTACCTGGGGCATCTGCTAGCCCCCTGCAGCCATCCTGTGCCCACGCAGTCACTCATGGCTCCTCCGGTCCCCCCGCCGCCAGCTAGTTTCGGCGGCGGACCGCCACGTGCACCTTTGCACGCATTCCGCTGGTGCAGGATGCTATTGCGGACATTAACAAGTACATTTTTACGCGTTGCTGGTGCAATGCGTGAAAATGTACGCGTTAAGTCCGCGATAGCTTCCTGCACCAGTAGGAATGCGTGCAAAGGTACGTGTGGCGGCCCGTCGACTCCAGGTCTGCAAAAATGAAACTAGCTGGCGGCGGGGGACCGGAGGAGCCATGAGTGACTGCGTGGGCACAGGATGGCTGCAGGTGGCTGGTAGATGCCCCAGGTAAGTGAAACTCATTTTTTTTCTAGAGTTAAGGTTCCCTTTTAGAAAAAGGGCGTTACAAAAAAGTACCACAGGGTGGCAGTGCTGATCATTACTTGAACCAAATACATACTGTGAAGACAAATAACAATAGTATGGCAATACAATATCACCTCAGCTAAAGGGGCCCATACACCTAACGATTTTTCCGCCGATATACAGACGATTCGATCACAGTGATCGAATCGGCTGTGAAATTTGCCGCGCACACCACTGACAGAACGATCGTTTTCCGTCCGAAATCGATCGTTCCTGTCGATCCGTCCGTGTGGAAGATTTTTCTCGATCGCCGGTGGGTCGGGAGTGCGTCGATAGCGGCGTTCAAATGCCCGACGACCGACGCAATACAGCGGGTATACATTACCTGTTCCGCCGGCGCGACTCCCCTGGTCCCCGCTGTCTTCTTTCCGTGCTGGGTTCTGGACCGCTGCAGCTACACAGAACTTCCTGTCCTGGCAGGAAGTTTAAACAGTAGAGCGCCCTCTACTGTTTAAACTTCCCCTGGACAGGAAGTTCAGTAGCTGCAGGAACGGTCCGGAGCCTGGAGCGGAGAAGAAGACAGCAGGGACCAGGGGAGTCGCGCCGGCGGAACAGGTAATGTATGCAGGGGGGGGGGGGGGGGCGGCAGCAGCGGCAGCTCCACAGATTGTGATTGGTTTCAGGCTGAAATCGATTCACAATCTGTTTGCAGTAAGGTGGCCATACGATCCCTCTCTGATCAGATTCAACCAGTGTATGGCCACCTTAAGGCAGAACAGAGTATCAGCTACTGATTGGGATACAGTTCAATCCATGATTAAAGTTCCCCTTTAATAATGGTTGTTCTGATGCATGTTCCATCCAAAAGAGTACTATTTGTTATCCAGGACACCGTATGCACGTGTTACCTTGCATAAATAATTAGCAATACAGAAAAGAGTTTTTTTGGGACCGTTTTTGTTTTGTAGATGGGAGATCTGGAGTTTTCTGTCACCTTTTGGAATGACCATGTTTGGACAAACACAATTTGTAATGTTTCCCCAATGTAAAGAGTTTGTAACAGATTAATACAGCCGTTTTGCTGTATCTGTGATTCCGAAATAAAAAACCCTTTAGACTTTTTAACCTGTGAGGGTGCGGACTTCATCCAATCTCTGGTCCAGTCCTTGCAACTTGGTTTCCAGCACCTCTGTTTGGGTTGGAGGTAGAGCGGTGTTTTTTCATTGTATATTTGTAACAGATTAGTTGAAAAAAAAATTAAATCTATTCATTCTAGTTCTGATCATATAAAAGCTGAAGGTGGCATTGCACGGACAGACCGATATCTAGACTACATATGCTATGTAATGATCTATATAATCTTTATACCTCAGAAACCTTGAATGAACCATAGTGTTGATGTAGTTTTATTTTGAAGGACTGTGATTTCTAACATATACTATGAACAATTCTTACAGTACATGCCTAGGAAGCATTATTTTGCTTTTATATTGTTTACATTTATAATTATACACTGTAACCTTCCGAGGAAGTGGATTTTCGTGTCAGGCACTTACAGTGAGTCTTTCAAAATTACTACTTTATATCTTGTGAAATACTGTGATCCATTTGTGATTTTTTTTATTGCACTGTATGGATAAAAGGCATCTCCTTGTTCTGTTTCAACATTTACCTCCCCATCAAGTTTTGTCTCATGACCAACTAAAACAGGCACTAAACTAATTCTATGTAATGAACAATGTGCCTCTCTTGAATGTAAATGCTCCATAGTTAAAATAAATGTTACATTTCACATTGATATTTCTTATATCACTGTTTAAATATACTGTAACTCAAGGCATTGCTATTTGTGTTAAAATTTATTTATGTATTAAATGTTTGTAGCAGGCAAAAATACAAATACAGAAATAATAATCTCTAGCCCAGACTTTTTAGGTTTATAAAGATAAGAGATAGGTTACACAATATGCTATGTTTGGGTTTTTTTCTTCTTTTTGAGTGTAGTCCTGAAACCCTCATTCCTGTAATGCACCCTAGGAGATCTGTTACATCTTAACAGACCAGTAACTGATGAATTCTGTTAGGCCTGCTCTTCTGCTACTGAAATCCTTTGCTTACATTGGTAGTCTTTCTCAGTCGACCAATGTGTAGTTGCATCCTACGGCTACATGGTGGCATGGAGGATAGCACTCTTGCCTTACAGTGCTAGGGTCCCTGGTTCAAATTTGAGCTAGGACACTATCTGCATGGCTTTTTTATGTTCTTTACATGGGTTTTTTTGGATACTACAGTAGGAACATACTGTAAGACAATGACTGACTATGATAGACAGAAGACAGAGGAGAAAATGTAAAACTCAGCAAGTTCAGCAACCCATCAAACTGGCTCCTAAATTCCAGTACACGTCTTCCAACATCTGAGCACAGAGGAATGTCCATGAATCCCTGACTGCAAACATTGTTTGTACTGTACAGGACAGCATAGCTATAAATACAACTAGATTTAAACACCAATGCACAAGGCAGAAGGGATACAATTCTGTAAGAACCAATCACTGCAGTGTGAGTAATCCCATAGGATTACATATGTTACAGCGCTTTGCTGATCACCGGCGATCAGCAAGGTGCAAAATGCTGTTGGAAAGTGGCCAAGTGTGAATGGGACCTAAAATAACCTATTTCCTTTCCATCTTTCAAAATTAACTACCCTGTCAGTGACAATTTTTGGGATGTCTTGTAAAGATTTATTACAGTAGCCCATCTGGGTGTTTTCACCCCAGATCTGACATCTATAATGAATAATGTTAACACTATTCTCCTCCAACTAAGGCAAAACAGACATGACATTTTTTGCTTTTAGTAAGTGCCTGTTTTTGATATACCATCTCTGTTCAAGGTCTTGGTATTTATACTGCCAAAGTGTTTGATATTCTGAACTGGCCTGTACTCCAGGACCTAAATGTGTACTGAGGAGGATGTGAAACCTGTCACATTGATTTATTTTACTTATGAAGAATGCATATTGCCTGGCTGTCCTACTGATCCAGTGTGTACTTTAAACCACAGACCCAGACCAAGTATATACTGTAAAAAGCAATTCGAATAAAAGTGTGCTTCCTTAATACCACTGCTGTAACTCAAATGTCCACTACAGACATTTGCTAAAAAATTCAAAACAACTCCTAGATCACACAAGGGGTCTTGGTTCAGTAGTAGTCCATACTGGGTTGTTATCTCAGAATAAACTCAAAACACAAAGAAAAGGAAAAAAATTGTAGTGCAACCTGCTATATTTAGACCACCGCCCAGGATAGGGGTCTACACACCTGTTGACATCTATGGGGCCACCAAAATAAAAGAAAATAAAATCTGTCTGCCCACCATCTAATGGAATTCACATAATGTCCTTAAAGAAAACCTGAACTGAAAATTAAAAGACAAAATAATCATACACAGGTCATACTTACCTCCTGTGTAGTCTACTCCTCAATCTATTTTTCCTCTCCTGCACCCTGTTTGTCCACTGTGATCAATGGAATTCTCCGTCCTCCATTTTGAAAATGGCTATTACCCCATAACAGCTTCCTGATCAGCACACTGTTAAACTGTAACATCGCCCACTTGAGCCATAGGGAAACATGGACACATCAGTTCTCCTCTCAGCTGTAACTGACAGCAACTGATATATAACTGACAGCAACTGATATATTTCAGTTCTGACAAAATGTTGTCAGAACTGGAAGGGATCACTGTAAGAAGAAAATGGTGAGCTTCTGAGAGGAACTGATGGCAAGGTAACTAAGTAATGTTCATTTGAAGTTACCTCGTGTGTTTATTTTAAATAATTTTGCTCAGTACAGGTTCTCTTTAAGTAGTATAGGCAGCCACTGAGCATCACATCACGATGGTGGAAGCAATCCGACAAGTTAATGGGCACCTGCTATAAGCGCTTGAGGCTTCCAAGACATATGAATAAATACTGATCCACAGTGGGGGAGATGCTTGTGGGCCTTGGTGTAAAATACCTTAGCCAAATCTGCTTAACAGTCCATTGAAGAGTAATTTCAGCCATAAAAAATTGCTTCGAAAGAGCGATGACATCTTTTTGAAGAAGTCATCTTGTCCTTATCAACAAGAACTGTTTGCTTTTAGGGAGCAAAAACTGCAGGGCTTACCTGAGTTTTTCTATGAATGTTTGCAAAAAAAATCAAAACTTTTCTTATTAAATCCCTTTCCTGGATCACTTTACTTCCGTACTATTTTCCAGGCCTGAAGAAATTCTGTCTTCACCTCAAAAAAATTGATGGATGATTAATGTGTTTCTGTATGAAGGACTGCAGGCAGCATGTGTATGACCCACACATTAGGGCCAAAGAAGTCTATAGGGTTCTTTCACACTGTGATATGATCCCAACGCTGACAAAAAGCCGCACCACAAATTACTTGTAAGTATGATCAATGAGAGGCAAATCATTTCTCCTTGCATTCAAATTTCATGCAAGTTTTAAATTGGAACAATCGTAAAAACTTCCTGTCAATTTTAACTACTTCCCGACCACCGTATAGACAAATGGCGGCCGGGAAGTGGACGCCGCAAGGACCGCCGTATTGACAAAATGCGGCATTCCTTGTATGGGCATGGGCGGAGCGATCGCGTCATCTGTGACGCGATCCTCCGCCGAGATTCGGAAGCCCGGCATTTTGCCTCTGCTCGCCGGCCACTTAGCAGCGCCGGCGAGCGGAGGGATCTCGGGGATCCGCCAATCAGAAAGTATAAGGCACTTTGTTAGGTAAACAAAGTGCCTTATACATGCTTCCTCCTCGCCTCGTGGTCTCATTGTTGCAGAGACCACTAGCGAGGAGGAAGCATTTAGTAAGTATTCACTGCACAGCGTTTTTTTGCCTAACAGCCCTCCTGATCACCCACCCCAGGCCTCATACTCCCCCTGATCACCCCAGCAGACCCCTGCCCAGCACCCTTGCACCCCTATAAAACCCCCACCCCCCCACCTGCCACTAACTAGCGACACTGTCCTTTAGTTTAGGTCCCTAACTGCCTCCTAGTCACCCCTGATCCCCCCCCTACCTTTAGATCACCCCCAGACCCCATCCCAGACTACCCCCCTGTATACTGTATACATCTGTATACAGCTACCTTACCCCCTGATCCCCCTCTGATCACCTGTCTATCACCTGTCCATCACCCCTCAGCACCCCCACCCATCAGAGCAGACCCTAACTGCCCCGTGGGGGTAACCGATCACCTGCCCAGGCCCTCGATTGCCCTCATACCCCCCTTCTGATTACATCCCCTGCTCTTTGTTTACATCTGTCCTCCCCAGCAATCACTAACTGATCTTTGATCAGTAACCCCGTGTCTGCCTCTCATCAGATCAGGACTCAGTCTGCCCCGTGCAGGCTCCTGATCAACCCCCCACCCCCTCAAATCGCCCTCAGACCCCCCCCCTAATCACCGTCCAAGTGCATTGTATTTGACTGTGCTGTGCTTGTATTCGATTGTGCTGCGCTTGTATTTGATTGTGCTGCGATTGTATTTGATTGTCCCGTGATCTGCTTCGATTGTCCCGTGATTGTTTGATTGCCTGAGACCCCACTTCCCACCACACCCCACTTCCCCCCATCTCATTCCGAGTGCATCAGATTTGATTGTGCTGTGATTGGAGTCGATTGTGCTGTAATTGTATTTGATTGTCCCGTGATTGTTTGATTGCCTCTGAGACCCCACTTCCCACCAACCCCAATACCTCTCAAATACTCCCTTTTTGCTAGGTAGGTGCTCTTTTTTTCTGGGTAGTCTCGGAGGAAAACCCCATAAATTTAGCAATCCAAAATGGCAAGAAGGGGGCTTTCCGATGACGAGGTATACAGGTACATGGACCAGTCGGATGAGTTCTTTTGGGAAGAATCATCCGTCGAATCTTCCGGGTCCGAATTTGAACCTGTAGAAAGCAGTGGTTCCCTGACCGAAAGTGATGACGAGGCTATGGTCCCGGCTAGAGCCAGGCGTACCAGACCCCAAGTCGTTAGACCGCAGGTGGCGCAGGATCCGCCTCAAGGGCAGCAGGGTGGTGCTAGCGCTGTTGATAGTTTTCTTGGTGAGGCAGGCACCAGCAGCGCAGCATCTCCTGGACTTGGTACCAGTACTTCTGTAGACCCTGGCGAAGTGGTGAGCGTCAGCATGGAAGTTGAAACTGGTACGGTGGCAAGTGCAGTAGTACCCCCGTCGCAGCCACCAAGAAGAAGACGAGCCCGTAGTACCCATAGACTCCCAGAGGTGCTGGCACAACCAGATTGGCAATCCCCTGATTCCGCCGCACCCGTAGTGCCCCCTTTCACCGCCCAGTCTGGAGTCCAGGTGGCGACAGCTCATCTAGGAACGGCCCTAGAATTTTTGCAGCTGTTCATCACCCAGGTTCTCTTGGGCTTAATTGTGGTTGAGACCAACCGTAAAGCCACACAATTCATCACCGAGCACCCGGAGAGCATGTATGCCCAGCCTTTCGGGTGGAAACCAGTCCAAGTTTCCGACATTAAAATCTTTTTGGCCCTTATCCTTCACTTGGGACTAATGAAACAAAATGTAGTATTGGTCTACGAACCCAGTACATCATGTTCCCTTGTACCCTGCTGCCATGTCCAGGACACGATTTGAGTCCATCCTGCGCTTCCTGCACTTCAACGACGACGAAACCTGTCATGAACGGGGAGACCCTGCTTATGACCGGCTCCACAAAATTCGGCCCCTCATAGACCACCTGTCCTCAACATTTGCAGATGCTTATATCCCTGAACAGAACATCTGCGTAGACGAGTCCCTTTTACGCTTTACCGGGCGCCTTGACATCAAACAGTACATCCCAAGCAAGCGCGCCCGGTATGGGGTGAAACTGTATAAGCTCTGTGAAAGGGCCACAGGCTATACATGTCGTTTTAGGGTCTATGAGGGAAAAGACTCAAAATTGGAGCCGGTCGGATGCCCTGACTACCTGGGGAGCAGTGGAAAGGTTGTGTGGGACTTGGTGTCACCCTTGTTCCAGAAGGGGTACCATCTTTTTGTGGACAATTATTACACAAGTGTGGCCCTCTTTCAGCACTTAAAGTTAGAAGGAATCCGATGCTGTGGCACTGCGCGGCCTATTCGCCAGGGCTTCCCCCAACGGCTCATTACCACCAGACTTGAATGGGGGCAGAGGGCCGCCTTGCGTACTGAAGACCTGCTCGCGGTGAAATGGAGGGACAAGAGGGACGTTTACTTTCTGTCCACCATTCACACAGACACGACAGTACAAATTCAACGGGCAACTAAGGTCATTGAAAAGCCCCTTGTCGTCCATGAATATAATGTCAACATGGGAGGGGTGGACTTCAATGACCAGAGGTTAGCGCCCTATTTAACCACCCTGGCGTTCTGATAAGATCGCCAGGGAGGCTGCGGGAGGGTTTTTTTTTAATAAAAAAAAACTATTTCATGCAGCCAACTGAAAGTTGGCTGCATGAAAGCCCACTAGAGGGCGCTCCGGAGGCGTTCTTCCGATCGCCTCCGGCGCCCAGAATAAACAAGGAAGGCCGCAATGAGCGGCCTTCCTTGTTTTGCTTAGATCGTCGCCATAGCGACGAGCGGAGTGACGTCATCGACGTCAGCCGCCTCCGATCCAGCCCTTAGCGCTGGCCGGAACTTTTTGTTCCGGCTACGCTGGGCTCAGGCGGCTGGGGGGACCCTCTTTCGCCGCTGCTCGCGGCGGATCGCCGCAGAGCGGCGGCGATCAGGCAGCACACGCGGCTGGCAAAGTGCCGGCTGCGTGTGCTGCTCTTTATTTGAAGCAAATCGGCCCAGCAGGGCCTGAGCGGCAGCCTCCGGCGGTGATGGACGAGCTGAGCTCGTCCATACCGCCAGGCTGGTTAATGACCCGGAAAACAAGACGCTGGTATAAGAAAGTGTCTTTTTATCTGATTCAATTGGCAGTTTACAACAGCTTTGTTCTCTACAGTAAGGCTGGGAGAACTGGATCTTTCCTCCAATTTCAGGAACAGATCATTCTGGACATCCTGTATCCAGGAGGTGCCAGGCCCCCCCCCCAGATGCAACTAGCCGACTGCATGGTAGGCATTACGCCTATCAGATTCCGTGTGCCCCAGGTCAACGCATCCGAAGAAAACGTTGTCGTGTCTGCAGCAGGACTGGAAGAAGGAATGACACCAGTTTTTATTGTCCCCGCTGTCCTGACCAGCCTGGCCTATGCGTAGGGCAGTGTTTTGAGAGGTACCACGAGCAGGTACACTATTAGAATCTAGGGAACTCCAGACACAGGAGTAGGCACACACTCAGTGGTCTTTTGCACATTGTCGCAGGGAGAGGAGAGGTAAGCTTGAAAACCAAACGGGTAAGCATAAAAGTGGGAAGAAGGATCGGTTTCCATGCTTGATATTGCTGATCTGTCCTGGGTTGGCGATATAAGACGGCATGTTTGAATTTCCCTTGAGTGTGGACACCCCCGGTTTATGTGATTTGGGCCTATGATGATGCTTTAATGCCACACAGAGTCATCTCTATTGGCAGGCATATTGCTGTATCCTACAGGCATAATGCTGTATACTAAAGTTCTGAGGCCCAGTCACATAAGTTGGTGGCTCACCCTGAGTGCAGGGTGGCACGGGGTGTCTCTCTCCTGAGGTTATCACTGCCAGGGCCGGGCCGAGGCATAGGCTGGAGAGGCTCCAGCCTCAGGGCGCAGTGTAGGAGGGGGCGCACAATTCATTCAGCTGTCATTCCTAATTGTGTTTGAAGCAGAAATAAATAAGAAAATGGGATACATAGCATTGACTGCAAGCCAGATAACTAGATATTAAGGTGTTAGGGAGGTTGTGGACCCTGTGGCCCTCTTAGTCTAATAGCAATCAGTGTGTGATGGCTGGGGTGGGAGGGATGGAGGGGCGCACTTTGGTGTCTCAGCCTTGGGTGCTGGAGGACCTTGTCCCAGCTCTGATCACTGCCATTGATGTGGAGGAAGATCTGCCATTGATGTGGAGCAAAGTATGTTTGGCGTTCATTTTTCCTTTCAGCCCAGAGTGCATTACTTGTATACCCAATATAAGGAGTATAGCAGAAACTCCTAATACTGGCCATACATGTAATGATTGCAGAGACCCTAAAATGCCAGGACAGACTCCACAAATGACCCCATTTTGGAAAGAGGACACCCTAAAGTATTATGTGAGGTGCACGGTGAGTTCATAAAAGATTTTAGTTTTTGTCACAAGTTAGCAGAATTTTTTTTTTATTTTTTTTTTTAACAAAGTGTCATTTTCCGTTTACTTGTGACAAAAAATAAAATTTTCAATGACCTCACCATTACCCTCATGGAATACCTTGTTGTGTATTCTTTCCAAAATGGGGTCATTTGTGGGGTTTGTTAACTGTCCTGGCAAGTGGGCGGGGTGCTAAATTGTGAGCTCCCCTGTAAAGCCTAAAGGTACTCATTGGACTCTGGGCCTCTTAGCGCAGTTAGGGTGCAAAAAAGTGCCACACATGTGGTATCGCCGTACTCGGGAGAAGTAGTATAATGTGTTTTGGGGTGTATTTTTACACATACCCATGCTGGGTGGGAGAAATACCTCTGTAAATGACAATCTTTAGATTTTTTTACACACAATTGTCCATTTCCAGAGTTATTTCTCCCACCCAGCATGGGTATGTGTAAAAATACACCCCAAAACACATTGTACTACTTCTCCCGAGTACGGCGATACCACATGTGTGGCACTTTTTTGCACCCTAACTGCGCTAAAGGGCCCAAAGTCCAATGAGTACCTTTAGGATTTCACAGGTCATTTTGCGAAATTTGATTTCCAGACTACTCCTCACGGTTTAGGGCCCCTAAAATGCCAGGGCAGTATAGGAACCCCACAAATGACCCCGTTTTAGAAAGAAGACACCCCAAGGTATTCCGTTAGGAGTATGGTAAGTTCATAGAAGATTTTATTTTTTGTCAAAAGTTAGTGGAAAATGACACTTTGTGAAAAAAACAATAAAAATCAATTTTCCGCTAACTTTTGACAAAAAATAAAATCTTCTATGAACTTACCATACTCCTAACGGAATACCTTGGGGTGTCTTCTTTCTAAAATGAGGTCATTTGTGGGGTTCCTATACTGCCCTGGCATTTTAGGGGCCCTAAACCGTGAGGAGTAGTCTGGAAATCAAATTCCGCAAAATGACCTGTGAAATCCTAAAGGTACTCATTGGACTTTGGGCCCTTTAGCGCAGTTAGGGTGCAAAAAAGTGCCACACATGTGGTATTGCAGTACTCGGGAGAAGTAGTACAATGTGTTTTGGGGTGTATTTTTACACATACCCATGCTGGGTGGGAGAAATAACTCTGTAAATGGACAATTGTGTGTAAAAAAATCAAAAGATTGTCATTTACAGAGGTATTTCTCCCACCCAGCATGGGTAAGTGTAAAAATACACCCCAAAACACATTATACTACTTCTCCTGAGTACGGCAATACCACATGTGTGGCACTTTTTTGCAGCCTAACTGTGGTAAGGGGTCCAAAGTCCAATGAGCACCTTTAGGCTTTACAGGGGTGCTTACAATTTAGCACCCCCCCAAAATGTCAGGACAGTAAACACACCCCAGAAATGACCCCATTTTGGAAAGTAGACCCTTCAAGGTATTCAGAGAGGGGCATGGTGAGTCCGTGGCAGATTTCATTTTTTTTTGTCGCAAGTTAGAAGAAATGGAAACTTTTTTTTTTTTTTCTCACAAAGTGTCATTTTCCGCTTACTTGTGACAAAAAATATCTTCTATGAACTCACTATGCCTCTCAGTGAATACTTTGGGATGTCTTCTTTCCAAAATGGGGTCATTTGGGGGGTATTTATACTATCCTGAAATTCTAGCCCCTCATGAAACATGACAGGGGGTCAGAAAAGTCATAGATGCTTGAAAATGGGAAAATTCACTTTTTGCACCATAGTTTGTAAACGCTATAACTTTTACCCAAACCAATAAATATAGGCTGAATGGGTTTTTTTTTTTATCAAAAACATGTTTGTCCACATTTTTCGCGCTGCATGTATACAGAAATTTTACTTTATTTGAAAACTGTCAGCACAGAAAGTTAAAAAAATCATTTTTCTGCCAAAATTCATGTTTTTTTTGCTGAATATAATAAAAAGTAAAAATCGCAGGAGCAATCAAATAGCACCAAAAGAAAGCTTTATTAGTGACAAGAAAAGGAGCCAAAATTCATTTAGGTGGTAGGTTGTATGAGCGAGCAATAAACCGTGAAAGCTGCAGTGGTCTGAATGGAAAAAAAGTGGCCGGTCCTTAAGGGGTAGAAAGCCCTAGGTCCTCAAGTGGTTAATTGGTCCAAGTTCAACTTGCATAACATTTACATGGAATTTGAATGCAAGAATAAATGATTTGCATCTCATTGATCATCCCAACCCATGTGTTGCAATTATGCAGTGAAGCATACAGTACAATGAAAGTATGCTTTACTGCCACTGTAATCACAAACGTTACCTGGTTGACGCACAGCATGCGTCACTGCAATGTGATGATATTACCCATTGCAACGAGTGTGAAAAGGGACATAAGAAATCTAGGCTGTTTAGACTAAGATATGTCACAGTATAATGAAGCAATACATTTAGAGAAACAAACATGTAGAAGAAAATGAATACTGTTTTGTATAATGTTTCTATTTAAAATGAATTATCAAAAGGGTAAGCCTAAAAATTCTGGTTGTTTAAAACAGAATATAAAACAAAAAGTCAGATGCATCCCAATAACTATGAATATTTTATTTCATGTTCATGAGATTGTTTTACATAATGTCGCATAAAATTATCCTTCAACAGTCTTTCCACACTTAACTAGCATAAGATGTAAAGATGCAAGGGAAGATCTGAAAGCAGAAGCTGCGATAAATGAAATGAGTAAACACCCCCCCCCCCCCCCATACTGTATTTAAGATCCTGGTTAAAACAACTTTACTATTTTTAAACCTTTTGGTTGATATATATAAAACATGGAAAGGTAGATATATATTTCTAACTAATCTTTATCTATTATAACTTGCTTATGTTTTTATCTGAAGAGTGTTTCCGCTGTTATGCTAGGTACACACAATATGTTTTTTTTTGGTCGATTTTCCATCCGATCGATTCTCTTCTTGATTGTCTTATCTTTTTCTTATAATATATATATATAAATGTATATCTTTCCATTCACTTCTATGAGCAGACCAGAAAAACGATCGGTAATAATATTGGACATGACGGAATTTATCTATCAAACCGAAAAAAACGTATGGTGTGTAGCGAACATAAGGCTGGCCATACACTGGTTAATGTGATCAAATGACAGATCCATCTCAGATTATATCTAATTTATATCTATATCTAATCAGAAAAGGATCTAGCTGAACAAATCCCTCCACACCTGCGCATCGATTTTGAACAGATTTCAGCATGAAATCTATTAAAAATCTAACTGCATCAACAGTGGGTCGGGAGCCCCTGCTTGCCATGTGTACCAGTGTTTGTGTTTTTAAATTTATGTTTTGCAGCTTCCAGTATGCAGGATCATTGGGTGAGTGGTTAGGTTGGGGGGCAATGTGAGAGGTATACCTGCACGTGGTGCCCCTTGCTGGTGACATAGTCCATGATTATGTCCGACCCCTCACCTGAATTCTGCTGAACTTATGCAATTCCTGCTAGATTTGATACTGCAGACACGGTTGTATACCATTACACTTGATTGGCTGACAGGCTGTTTGTAGGCCATATAAAATGACAGATTGCTGCCTGGGAGTGAGCATTTGCTTCTTGTGTGTTTTGCCATAGTCTGACATGACTTCCGGTTCGCTGTGCGAATTGACGGTAACGTAGGTATGCGCTCGCGTAGGGGATGCGGCGAAAACGTTGGAGTTTCATTGGAGTAGCGTTGGCAGCGAAACCAAGCCAATGCAACACATCAGTGTGAAAGGTCTCTTAGGGCCTGTTTCCACTACACGCAGATTGGATGCAGAAGAACTGACTCCAATGAATGCCTATGGGCCTGTTTCCACTAAATGCAATTTTTCTGATGCAGATTTTCCCATAGGCATTCATTGCAGTCAGTTTTTCTGCAATCATTCGGCATCCAATCTGCGTGTAGTGGAAACAGGCCCTTAGTATTAGATTAGCTATATCAGCTTTAGCTGTACAATCTGATAACCAGTGCCAAGAACATGCATCAAAGTCATATGGGATATGTGAAAACATTTTTAATAAGTGATAAATGGAATTTTAAGACCTTTTTTGGTGCTTCATGTATACCTACCCAAACCACTGACACTGAAACTGTTGATCTTATCAATTTAGCCAGGATGCCTGGGAGAGCCTCCTGAAGTAACAGTTAAGGCATCTAACTACATTTATTTATGTGTGCTAAAGAATGTTTCTCCTCTGTATGGCCTAGTGCACACCAGAGCGGTTCTGCTGCGGTTTGCGATCCGCTTGCGGGTGCGGATCCGCTAGGGTAATGTATTTCAATGGGCTGGTGCACACCAGAGCGAGAGGCGTTTTGCAGAAACGCATACTCCCGGGCTGCTGCAGATTTTGGATTGCGGATGCGTTTCTGCCTCAATGTTAAGTATAGGAAAAACGCAAACCGCTCTGAAAAACGGCACTTCAGAGCGGTTTGCCAGGCGTTTTTTGTTACAGTAGCTGTTCAGTAACAGCTTTACTGTAACAATACATGAAATCTACTACACCAAAAACGCTTCACAAAACCGCAAAATGCTAGCTGAAACGCTACAGAAAAATAAGAAAAAGCGTTTCAAAATCTGCTAGCATTTTGCGGATCTGCTAGCGTTTTTTGGTGTGCACCGGGCCTTAGTCAGTATAAATATAAGCTGTGTTTTTCACATTTTTTCAGGAACCAAGTCCTACGAAGGCTTATTATTAGCCAAAAGCTTACTGTTTGTTCATCTCTACGTTAGCCAATAAATGGTATCATCCTGATTCAGAACTCCTTGCTTTGAATGCCCCTCAAAACTGCTGTTCAGACTTACCATTAACAATAAAAATTATCACTAATGAGGTCTCTAAGATTAAGAATGATACATTGTGCAGGCTATTGAAGAATATTAGTTGCAAGTTGTACGGGAAAAAAACACCTTTCCCCTTTAAATAGTATTATGCTTTAAATAGTTTATGCTACTAAACAGTGCTATGATGCCTTTTGCACGCAGAAGGCTGAAGGTGGTAAATGCACTGCCTTTCAGCTGCTCCCATGTACCATCTGGGCGCTTGCTAGTGCTCGGTGCAGGTGGTGGAGAGGATGCCCCTATATTGAGCCACAAATAAGCATAGCGCAGCCTGCCGTGTTTTTTCCCCACCGCTGACATGTGTGGGATTGCAAAGCTCCAAGTTGCTTTATTTTGTACCCCGGAGGCGCTGATGTCCAAATGGGTGGCTAAATGGCACATGAAATGCACCATTTGACATCAGTGGGAAAGTGGTCTTAATGAGTCTACTGCTGTCAAATAATTCCAATAGGATAATCTGAGGATTTGCATGCCTTTATGTCCCAGTAAAAACAGCCACTGAGTAGGGATGGTCAATGGGATGTTACTTATTGTGAGTTGATGCAACTTTTGTGCAAAGTCAAGAAGTTGCAAATTGATCAATCAAATGCAGCAGCTGCCATTTGATTGGTCCATTACCAAGCTGCTTGAATTTACATTAACTTAGTATAAACACAAAATTATTAGCCATTCACTGACCATCCCCACTATAAGTCATTGATCAACATGTCTGGTGGGCGGTGTTAATGAAGTGCCAAAAAGAAAGAGACCTTGTAGTGGGTTTGCTGCATACAGTATCTAAGTAGTTGCAGTCACTACCAAGTCTAAAGACAAGTACACACTTTCAACTATAGTTGGCCAATCATTGACCAATTTTACCACCTCCATATAATATAAGGGTTTACCTACACAATCTGCTCATAGTATTCAATATCTTTTGTCTCTCATATTACATGGATGTGGTAAAATTGGTCAGTGATTGGCCAATCATAATTGAAAGTGTGTACCAGACTTAAGAATGTGCCCCAGCTACCAATTCCCTCATGTCTGGTATTGTGTGCACTGGTGTTGGTGCAGAGGCCATTTTATCATGTAGCCAAGGGGATGTGGAGGGGCTTGGCATGGATAAGAGGAATAGTATGGGGAATGGATGCAACCAGGATGAAAGAGCATGGCCACACTTCCAATCCAACCAAATTTCCACTAGGCACTTTATAACACACCTTCCCTTAAGGGACACCCGAGGCGAAAATAAACGAATGAAATAAACGATTGTATCTATCTCCCTCCTAAAAATGACTTTTTAAGAAATGTCACAGTTTTATTTTATGTTTAAATCTACTTTTAAAGTTGTAACTGTTTTATTGTTTTTGCTCAATGACACATTCATTGAAGTATGCCTGAGCTAAAATTTATGAACTACTGACCCTTTTTAACCACTTCAGCCTACAGGGTTGAGATTTTTTTTTACATCTGAGCAACTTTCACCTCCCATTCATTTGCCAATAACTTTAGCACTACTCATCACAATGAATTGATCTATATCTTGTTTTTTCTGCCACCAATTAGGCTTTCTGTGGGTGATACATTTTGCTGAGAATTAATTTATTCTAAATCCATTTTAACAGGAATATTAAGAAAGAAATGGAAAAAAATCATTATTTTTTAGCTTTTGGCCATTATAGTTTGAAATTAATACATGCTACCATAATTAAAACCTATGTACTTTATTTACCAATTTGTCCCGCTTATCACACCATTTAAATTATGTCCCTATCACAATGCATGGCGCCAATATTTAATTTGGAAATAAAGGTGCATTTTTTCAATTTGCGTCCATCACTATTTAGAAGCCCATAATTTATTAAATCATATTGATATACTCCTTTGACATGAATATTTAAAAAGTTCAGACCCTTAGGTGACTATTAATGTTTTTTTTTATTATTATTGTAATTTTTTTATTTTATTTTTTATTACAGCTTGTATGTGGGTATTTTTTGGTGTGGGAGGTAAACAGGGGATTTTATATGTTTAAAAATGTATTTATTCAATACAAAGTGTTTTTTGGTGTAGTTTGCTATTTGGCCACAAGATGGCCACAGTCAAAAAGTCCTGGGAGCGATCGATCCGCGGGAGTGCGCGCACCCTACCTGGACTAAAATTTTCGTCCAGTTAGGGTGAAGTGGTTAAAGAGAAACTCCGACCAAGAATTGAACTTTATCCCAATCAGTAGCTGATACCCCTTTTACATGAGAAATCTATTCCTTTTCACAAACAGACCATCAGGAGGCGCTGTATGACTGATATTGTGGTGAAACCCCTCCCCCAAGAAACTCTTGAGTACGTACTCCTGGCAGTTTGTGGGAAATAGCTGTTTACAGTTGTTTCCAACTGTAAAAAAAAAAAATGCAGCAGCTACATCACCTGCAAACAGTAAAAATGTCACCATGTAATAAATGTCAGAATGTAAATCAGGGATTTAAAAGATTTTACAATGGGCAAACACTGACTAAAACATTTATAATGATTATATAATTATTGTAAAAATGAAGCACTTTTTTATTACATTATTTTCACTGGAGTTCCTCTTTATCTCTTCCCTGCTCTCAGAAGCCATTTTCTGGTATAAAACTGTTATAGTTGGAATTTCTTATCAGTGAGGGTCACACTGTAGTCACTTCCTGTCTGAGTCAGGAGTGAGTCAGCCACTTACATACCTGATATTTAACTCTTTCAGGCAGAGAAAGAAAAAAAGGAACACAGCATAGTTGTGTGCTTGGCACTATACATACCCATGTCTATCTCATCATGTCACGTGTTACCTCGGGTATCCTTTAAATATACTGTGCTCAGCAATCAGAGGCACACCTACATTTACAAATTGTATTTGCATATGAATTTTATAATGTGGTCAGCCAAGAGGTTTCAATTAGTTAAACCTTTAGGCTAAGTTCACAGTGGGACGTTAAAGTCGCGCGTTAAAACAGCATTTAACGCAGAATAACTCACTGCAATGAAAAATCAATGCCCTGTTCACAGTGCACACGTTGCGTTGGTGTCTAACGCTGCACGTTAAGTAAAAGTACTGCATGCAGTGCGTTATACACGTTATTAGCTGCGTTGGACTGTTTGCACATGCTCAGTAATGACTTGGAAGCATACTTTTCATTGCCTGCATTTTTTACTGTATCTGCTGTATGCGACGGTAACGCTGCGTTGCCACTTTTTGGGCGCGTTGCGTTGTAAGCTTGCGGTGTGACTTTAACGTGGCATCAAAACGCAACGTCCCACTGTGAATCTAGCCTGAAACCTTGTTCTTCTAATTATAGATGATTAAAATTAAATGTGTATACCTCATATATTTACTATGTGGTGCTGTTATATATGGGCAATCTTTACTTTGTTTCTTTGCATGAAATCACTGTAACTAAACATTTTTTTGTTTTTGTTTTCTAAAGCAAATAACTGCATGATATTTAGTAAGCCTTTTCTCATGTAGGCATCTGTATAAACACAGGTATTTGAATCCTTGGAGCTTCTGAATTAATTTTCATCAATACTTACACCTATCTATGGTGTGACATTAATTAAAATATACTGTAGAATGGCAGCATCCATGTACAGTATGTTCAGTTTACTATCTTCACCAATATGCTTTATGAACTCATGACTGCAATATCTGTGCATTAGTTGTCAGCTACCATGCAGTTCAGATCACTGTTGATATTGCATTTGCAGATAGCAGAGGTGTTTATAGTGCAGCCTTGCTGGCCTACTGTACAGGACTTCTGAATACCTCGAGTAGTCTAAGGCCTCTTTTACACTATACACTGAAAAACTGATGTGTTTTAACTTTCCATAGCAGTGCATTGTAAAAGTTAAAATGTTTCAGTAAAAGTGTGTCTATTGTGAACTGAGCCATAGGAAAAGATGGACATTACTTTAAAAATCAGATGTCCTTTCAGTTATAACTGAGAGCAACTGATATAAAGGAACCTAAAGCCCTGTTCACAGTGGTCAGTTGCATTGCAAAAAAAATATGCATGTCAACTCACTGCCCATACAATTCTATGGGGCTGTTCACAGTAACGGATCACGTTTTTCTAACTCGCTGCATGGTCTATGGCCAATCTCCTTTTCTAACTCGCTGCATGGTCTATGGCCAATCTCCTTTTCTATCTCGCTGCATGGTCTATGGCCAATCTCCTTTTCTATCTCGCTGCATGGTCTATGGCCAATCTCCTTTTCTATCTCGCTGCATGGTCTATGGCCAATCTCCTTTTCCAACTCGCTGCATGTTCTATGGCCAATCTCCTTTTCCAACTCGCTGCATGGTCTATGGCCAATCTCCTTTTCTATCTCGCTGCATGGTCTATGGCCAATCTCCTTTTCTAACTCGCTACATGGTCTATGGCCAATCTCCTTTTCTAACTCGCTGCATGGTCTATGGCCAATCTCCTTTTCTATCTCGCTGCATGGTCTATGGCCAATCTCCTTTTCCAACTCGCTGCATGGTCTATGGCCAATCTCCTTTTCTAACTCGCTGCATGGTCTATGGCCAATCTCCTTTTCCAACTCGCTACATGGTCTATGGCCAATCTCCTTTTCCAACTCGCTGCATGGTCTATGGCCAATCTCCTTTTCTATCTCGCTGCATGGTCTATGGCCAATCTCCTTTTCTAACTCGCTGCATGGTCTATGGCCAATCTCCTTTTCTATCTCGCTGCATGGTCTATGGCCAATCTCCTTTTCTAACTCGCTGCATGGTCTATGGCCAATCTCCTTTTCTATCTCGCTGCATGGTCTATGGCCAATCTCCTTTTCCAACTCGCTGCATGGTCTATGGCCAATCTCCTTTTCTATCTCGCTGCATGGTCTATGGCCAATCTCCTTTTCTATCTCGCTGCATGGTCTATGGCCAATCTCCTTTTCTAACTCGCTACATGGTCTATGGCCAATCTCCTTTTCTAACTCGCTGCATGGTCTATGGCCAATCTCCTTTTCTATCTCGCTGCATGGTCTATGGCCAATCTCCTTTTCCAACTCGCTGCATGGTCTATGGCCAATCTCCTTTTCTAACTCGCTGCATGGTCTATGGCCAATCTCCTTTTCCAACTCGCTACATGGTCTATGGCCAATCTCCTTTTCCAACTCGCTGCATGGTCTATGGCCAATCTCCTTTTCTATCTCGCTGCATGGTCTATGGCCAATCTCCTTTTCTAACTCGCTGCATGGTCTATGGCCAATCTCCTTTTCTATCTCGCTGCATGGTCTATGGCCAATCTCCTTTTCTAACTCGCTGCATGGTCTATGGCCAATCTCCTTTTCTATCTCGCTGCATGGTCTATGGCCAATCTCCTTTTCCAACTCGCTGCATGGTCTATGGCCAATCTCCTTTTCTATCTCGCTGCATGGTCTATGGCCAATCTCCTTTTCTAACTCGCTGCATGGTCTATGGCCAATCTCCTTTTCTAACTCGCTGCATGGTCTATGGCCAATCTCCTTTTCTATCTCGCTGCATGGTCTATGGCCAATCTCCTTTTCTAACTCGCTACATGGTCTATGGCCAATCTCCTTTTCTAACTCGCTGCATGGTCTATGGCCAATCTCCTTTTCTATCTCGCTGCATGGTCTATGGCCAATCTCCTTTTCCAACTCGCTGCATGGTCTATGGCCAATCTCCTTTTCTAACTCGCTGCATGGTCTATGGCCAATCTCCTTTTCCAACTCGCTACATGGTCTATGGCCAATCTCCTTTTCCAACTCGCTGCATGGTCTATGGCCAATCTCCTTTTCTATCTCGCTGCATGGTCTATGGCCAATCTCCTTTTCTAACTCGCTGCATGGTCTATGGCCAATCTCCTTTTCTATCTCGCTGCATGGTCTATGGCCAATCTCCTTTTCTAACTCGCTGCATGGTCTATGGCCAATCTCCTTTTCTATCTCGCTGCATGGTCTATGGCCAATCTCCTTTTCCAACTCGCTGCATGGTCTATGGCCAATCTCCTTTTCTATCTCGCTGCATGGTCTATGGCCAATCTCCTTTTCTAACTCGCTGCATGGTCTATGGCCAATCTCCTTTTCTATCTCGCTGCATGGTCTATGGCCAATCTCCTTTTCTAACTCGCTACATGGTCTATGGCCAATCTCCTTTTCTAACTCGCTGCATGGTCTATGGCCAATCTCCTTTTCTATCTCGCTGCATGGTCTATGGCCAATCTCCTTTTCCAACTCGCTGCATGGTCTATGGCCAATCTCCTTTTCTAACTCGCTGCATGGTCTATGGCCAATCTCCTTTTCTAACTCGCTGCATGGTCTATGGCCAATCTCCTTTTCTATCTCGCTGCATGGTCTATGGCCAATCTCCTTTTCTATCTCGCTGCATGGTCTATGGCCAATCTCCTTTTCCAACTCGCTGCATGGTCTATGGCCAATCTCCTTTTCTATCTCGCTGCATGGTCTATGGCCAATCTCCTTTTCTAACTCGCTACATGGTCTATGGCCAATCTCCTTTTCTAACTCGCTGCATGGTCTATGGCCAATCTCCTTTTCTAACTCGCTGCATGGTCTATGGCCAATCTCCTTTTCTATCTCGCTGCATGGTCTATGGCCAATCTCCTTTTCTATCTCGCTGCATGGTCTATGGCCAATCTCCTTTTCTAACTCGCTACATGGTCTATGGCCAATCTCCTTTTCTAACTCGCTGCATGGTCTATGGCCAATCTCCTTTTCTATCTCGCTGCATGGTCTATGGCCAATCTCCTTTTCTATCTCGCTGCATGGTCTATGGCCAATCTCCTTTTCCAACTCGCTGCATGGTCTATGGCCAATCTCCTTTTCTAACTCACTGCATGGTCTATGGCCAATCTCCTTTTCTAACTCGCTGCATGGTCTATGGCCAATCTCCTTTTCTAACTCGCTGCATGGTCTATGGCCAATCTCCTTTTCCAACTCGCTGCATGGTCTATGGCCAATCTCCCTTTCTAACTCGCTGCATGGTCTATGGCCAATCTCCTTTTCTATCTCGCTGCATGGTCTATGGCCAATCTCCTTTTCTATCTCGCTGCATGGTCTATGGCCAATCTCCTTTTCTATCTCGCTGCATGGTCTATGGCCAATCTCCTTTTCTAACTCGCTGCATGGTCTATGGCCAATCTCTGTTGCAGTTCACAGTCATTATAATGCATGAGTTATGCAACTGGCCACTGTGAACCCAGCCTTATGCTACATACACACTTGAGATAAAAGTCTTTGGAAAAGGCAAGATCACAGACCAATTTTACCCCCTTCCATGTAGTATGAGAGCCATACTCAGGGGTCTCAAACTCAATGTACCTGGGGGGCCGCAGGAGGCGAAGTCAGGATGAGACTGGGCCGCATAAGGAATTTCACAATCGCGGCTCATCGCCGCCTCTGCCCGTCCCTCTCACTCTTCCTTCACAGAGAGGGGCGGGGAGAGGCAGCGATCCGTGTGGCGATTGACGTCAGGAGGGGCAGAGCTGAAGCTGAAAGCTCTGCCCCTTCCAGGAAATGCCGGCGGATTGCCCCCGAGGCGATTTGGGGGCTCTGCAGCCCTCGTTTATCGGCGGGGATGCGGCGGATTACTTGGGAGCACTGAAGCGAACTATAAGGAAGCTTTTGCCAGCGAGGGCCACAAAATATTGTATCGAGGGCCGCAAATGGCCCGTGGGCGGCGAGTTTGAGACCCCTGCTCTACACAGTCTATTCTATGGAGCTGCACTCCTCATCAGATAAAATCTTTGCAAGATGCTGCACACAAAGATGCTGTACACATTCAAAAGATCATTATCTGCAAAAGATCAATTCCTGCAAAATGCATTCATAGTCTATGATATCTGCAGATCCTCATACACACCTTGTTTAACAGACAATCACCTGCAGATCATCTGCAGATCAGATCCACCAGGATGGATTTTCAGATCTGCAGATGATTGCCAGATATGCAGATGAAGTCTGTTAACCTATTATGGTTCCTGGACGTACGTCCAGGAACCATGCGCGCTACCGCGTGCTCCCGCGGCCGATCGCGCTCGTGCACGCGCACTCCCGGCCGCGGATTCGGTAGCCATGGAATCAATGTATCGGGCTATGGTGCCCAATCACTTATTCCTCTCCCCCGCTGAAAAAGCGACAGCTTCTCTCGGAAGCTGTGCTTTTTCTGGCCATTGCCTCCCCCCTGCGTCACTCTAAGCGTGTGTTACGCTTAGAGTGACGTCATGTAAACAAACTCATGGCCGCCATCTTGTGGCCAAAAAGTAAAACTACAACTAAAAGTAAAAAAAAAATAAAAACAACACACAATTACATTATAAAACTATAGTTTACATCCCACCCTCCCAAAAATACCCAAATAAAATGTTTAATATAAAAAAAACAAAAACATTACAATAAAAAAAACAAACATGTAAACATTTACCTAAGGGTCTAAACTTTTTAACCACTTCACCACTGAGGGGTTTTACCCCTTGAACACCAGAGCAATTTTCACCTTTCAGCGCTCCTTCCATTAATTCGTCTATAACTTTATTATTACTTATCCCAATGAAATGAACTATATCTTGTTTTTTTCGCCACCAATTAGGCTTTCTTTAGGTGGGACATTATGCCAAGAATTATTTTATTCTAAATGTGTTTTAATGGGAAAATAGGAAAAAATGTGGGAAAAAATTATTACTTTTCAGTTTTCGGCCATTATAGTTTTTAAATAAAGCATGCCACTGTAATTAAAACCCATGAAATGTATGTAACCATTTGTCCCGGTTATAAAACCATTTAAATTATGTCCCTATCACAATGTTTGGCGACAATATTTTATTTGGAAATAAAGGTGCATTTTTTTCAGTTTTGCATCCATCCCTAATTACAAGCCCATAGTTTATAAAGTAACAGTGTTATACCCTCTTGACATAAATATTTAAAAAGTTCAGTCCCTAAGGTAACTATTTATGTGTTTTTTTTATTGTATTTTTTTTTTTAATTACAAAAAAATAAATAAAAAAATTGGGGAGTGTGGGAGGTAATGAGTTAATTTATTGTGTAAATGTAATGTTGGTTTATGTAAAATGCTTTTAGGGTGTAGTTTACTATTTGGCCACAAGATGGCCACAGTGTGTTTGTTTACATGCGACCTGTAAGCGTCCGGAAGCAGTAAGAGGCTGGGAAGATCACAATGATCGCGCTGTTTCTAATAGAAGCAGCACGATCATTGCGGGGGCTTAGATCAACGAACGGTAATGGATTTTCCCGTTCATTGATCTCCATGCGAGCAGGCGGCGGCGTGCACGAGCGGCGGGTGCGCGCGCACGAGCGGCGGGAGCGCGGACAGCGGCGGTAGCGCGGAAGGTACGGATTTCTCCGTCCCTGGTTTTTTAGGGGGGAAAAAAGGGACGGAGAAATTCGTACCGCGGGAGTTAAAGTGGTTAAATATCAATGTAAAGATGAAATATTTCTATATTTTTTTTATTTTAAACTTGTAAATAGTGATAGATGCAAAACGGATAAAATGCACCTTTATTTCCAAATAAAATATTGTCGCCATACATTGTGATAGGGACATAATTTTGGTGTAATAACCGGGACATATGGGCAAATACAATACGTGAGTTTTATTTATGGAGGCATGTATTATTTTAAAACTATAATGGCTGAAAACTGAGAAATAATGATTTTTTTCATTTTTTTCTTATTCTTCCTGTTAAAATGCATTTACAGTAAAGTGGCTCTTAGCAAAATGTACCCCCCAAAGAAAGCCTAATTGGTGGCGGAAAAAACAAGATATAGATCAGTTCATTGTGATAAGTAGTGATAAAGTTATAGGCTAATGAATGGGAGGTGAACATTTCTCAAGTGAAAACGACGGAACGCGAATGGGTTAAACAAGGTGTGTATGAGGATCTGCAGATATCATAGACTATGAATGCATTTTGCAGGAATGGATCTTTTGCAGAAACAGATCTTTTGCAGATAATGATCTTTTGAATGTGTACGGGCATCTTTGTGTGCAGCATCTTGCAAAGATTTTATCTGATGGGGAGTGCAGCTCCATAGAATAGACTGTGTAGAGTATGGCTCTCATACTACATGGAATGGGGTAAAATTGGTCTGTGATCTTGCCTTCTCCAAAGACTTTTATCTCAAGTGTGTATGTAGCATTAAGCTGTGCACACACTTGAAAGATTAATGAAAGATATCACACCAATTTTACCCCGTTCCATGTAGTATGAGAGTCATACTCTACACAGTCTATTCTATTTAGCTGAACTCCCCATCAGATAAAAATCTTTGCAAGATCAGATCCACCAGAATGGATTTTCAGATCTGCAGATGATTGTCAGATCTGCAGATGAATATCATAGACTATGAATGCATTTTGCAGGAACGGATCTTTTGCAGGAACAGATCTTTTGCAGATACTGATCTTTTGAATGTGTACAGCATCTTTGTGTCCAGCATCTTGCAAAGATGTTTATCTGATGGGGAGTTCAGCTCAATAGAATAGACTGTGTAGAGTATGGCTCTCATACTACATGGAAGGGGGTAAAATTGGTCTGATATCTTTCATTAATATTTCAAGTGTGTACACAGCTTTAGGCTAAGGCCACATACACACATCAGACCATAGTCTTTTGAAAATGAAAGATCACAGACCAATTTTACCCCCTTCCATGTAGTATGAGAGCCATACCTTTACAGTCTTTTCTATGGAGCTGAACTCCCCATCAGAAAAAAATCTTTGCAAGATGCTGCACACACAGATGCTGTACAGACGCAAAAGATCAGTATCTGCAAAAGATCTGTTCCTGCCAAAGATCCGTTCCTGCAAATTGCATTCATAGTCTATGAGATCTGCAGGTCATCATACACACCTTGTTTAACTGACATTCATCTGCAGATCAGACAATCATCTGCAGATCTGAAAATCCATACTGGTGTATCTGATCTGTAGATGAATGTCTGTTAAACAAGGTGTGTATGATGATCTGCAGATATCATAGACTATGAATGCATTTTGCAGGAACGGATCTTTGGCAGGAACAGATCTTTTGCAGATACTGATCTTTTGAATGTCTACAGCATCTGTGTGTGCAGCATCTTGCAAAGATTTCTGTCTGATGGGGAGTTCAGCTCCATAGAATAGACTGTGTAGGTATGGCTCTCATACTACATGGAAGGGGGTAAAATTGGTCTGTGGTCTTTCATTTTCAAAAGACTATGGTCTGATGTGTGTATGAGCCTTAACTTGTGCAGTTTTCTGCTGTTGAAACTCTTGAAAACAATGTACATATTAATGCTCTTTCAGACAGAAAGCTGAACTGTGCGCTTTCCTGCCTCATGCCATTTGGCTGCAATTATTAATGCAGATGAGTGGCGGTGTTTGTAACCCCGCGGTTGTCATTTGATACGTGGTGGGGTTACTCAGTGGCAAATTACCATAACATGTTGTCTGAGCATGGCTGCAGCGGTGCTCAGATGTGACTCAATACACAGCCTGTCTCTCCACCTCTCTTGCCAAGTAGCAAGCACCTGACCTAAGCATGGGAACAGCTGACAGGTGTTAAATTCCCTGCTATTGCCTCCTGTGTGAAAGAGGCCTGATAAAATGTAAAGTACCGTAGTTTGCTGACTTGTATCAGGTAAAAAAAAAAAGTAAATGCAAGCTATCTGGCACTACTAGCAATTTTATTGCATTCAATCAGTATGATTGCACAGTGTGGTTTTAACTTCTAGCAATATGGATATGTAGTGTGGTTTTGGCTAAACAGAACAAAATTTTAAAATTCGCAAGGTGACAGGCAAACTAAGAGTCAGCAGTTTCAGTGGGTGTCTTGTATGGATTCTTTTAATGGAGACCTGGAAAACACAAGAAGAAGAACTATTTATCAAGATAATACAAGACAATGGTAATTACAACGATACACAGAACTTGCAAGAATATTAATATAGATACTCTTATTGAGACATCTTTGGTTACACTAATTACTATTACCGTTGCTGATTCGGCCTGCTTGAGCACTTCATTACCTGTAGCCTGTCCAGTAGTGTTCTGGTGGTGCTTCTGCCTTCCCAGTCTCAGTCCCTTTAGCTTCTGCATTTAACTCTTTGCCTGCCAAGCACGTACCTAGTACGTACTGGCAGGCAAGGGCTCCTACTGCCAACAACGTACCTAATATGTTTTTTGGCATTTTTTTCTTATCAAAAGGAAGAAGTGGAAAGGGGGGCTGACATAATTCCTCCCTCCCTCTCCATGGGCTCCCCTCCTGTGCCCCCCCCCCCCCCCCCGCAGAGCTGGATTGCAGCGGTGATGTATGTAATTAACTCACCTGCTTACTCGCTCCATGCAATGTGTCCCCGCCAGCAGCCATGTCCTCTCTGCTTACTGTTTCCCTGCATGACACGTGATTACGCGTCATACAGAGATCAGGCGGCCAAAAAGGAGCCTGCTGCCGGAGGGGAGGGACACATTGTATGGAGCATGCGTTCAGGTGAGTTCATTACAAAACGCACCGCTGCACTCCAGCTCTGCAGCGAGGGAAACAGGAGGGGGGCCCATGGAGAGGGAGGGAGGATGATGTTGGCCCCCCTTCCAGCAGTGTCACCTATATCTGGCTACCTATACTGACTCCACCTATTCCTGGCTACCTGTACTAGGAGGACCTATATCTGGCTACCTATACTGGCTGCATCTATATCTGGCTACCTGTACCGGCGGCACCTATTCCTGGCTACCTGTACTGGCTGCACCTATATCTGGCTACCTCTACTGGGGGCATCTATACCTGACTACCTATACTGTGGGCACCTTTACCTAACATCATATACTGGTGGAACCTATATGTTTTAGGGTGATCTGTATGAACGCCGTTACAGCTAGAGCACAAACTACACCACGGATAAAAACCTAGAGGTATGCAGTTTCTAAAAATACCTAACTCACTTCTATCATTAGATATGCCACATTAACCTATAGATGCCATTATCTGTTGTGTTACAATGTAAAATTGTGCAAAATGCAGTTTTATTATTGGGGTGTGTTGTGGACAGGAAAAGTGGGATACCAATACATATCTGGTATCACTGGATACAGCAGAATCAGGCTTTTATAAACAGTAACATTTTAGTCAGTAAACGTAATTCTTCTTTGAAAAAAAACACAATAGAAAAATATTTTATTTTTTATTTCACTTTTTTTTTTACATATTTCACTAAAAATGTTATATCTCCAGAAAAAGTACAAAATGTTGTTTCAGTGTTCAAGCCCAATTCATTATGGGAAAAAAAATATATAATTTGTCCTATTTCATGTAGGTTTTCTTGTCAAAAATCAAAAGTAAACCTAATGAGTGCAAAATGTCTAAAAACTGCTTGGCAGTAGATGTTCACGTTTAGGACAAATCAGCTGGTAGGGAAAGGGTTAAGGTCCAGGTTTAACCGAGTGCTGAGACAACAAACTAGTCATCCCTCGGATGAGTGCGCGGGAGAAGATTGCAAAGGAAATTGGGACATAGGGACTGAAGGTAGGAGTTTCACTGGGCCTTTGACACACAGCAGGCATTTACTGGCAACATGCAGTAGATCTCTGCCTAAATATGTAAAGTAACTTTCCTGCTGTTGATAGAATCTGTTTACTTTAATTTACTAATTAAAGTGCATCTGAACTTCTTCTCTGCTTTTATGCTAGGTACACACCATACAATTTTTGGGCAGATTTACCTGCCAGATCGATTATTTCCAACATGTCCGATCAGAATTTCGATAGATTTTTCAATAATTTTTTAAAATGTTTTTTCAATCGATTTTCATTAAAAAAAATCGATAATAAAGATCGAAAAACGATAGAAAAAAAGAGCGGAAAATTGAAAACAAATGATCGAAATTCTGATCGGACTTGTTAGAAATAAACGATCTAGCAGGGAAATCTGCCAACAAATTGTATGGTGTGCACCTAGCATAAGGCTGGTTTCACACTGCAGATTGGCCGCACCAACAAAAACAGGTCCGTCTGGCAGCCGGCCAAGCAGAAAGTGACGCTGAAACCCAGTGGCCGATGCAATCACGTGCGCGGAAGCGTATTGCAAAAAATATGCTTTTGCACATGCGTGATGCGTAAAACCTGTGGTGGGGTTTTCACACTGACATGCGTCACTATACACTTACATGACTTCCAGTCCACTACACTTAACTGCAAGTTGATGCAGAACTGCGCGGTAACATATATCTGTCCGAGCGTTGGGGATGCAGCAAAAACGTCACTTTCATTGCATCGCGCCATACTACGTCAGTATGAAAGTCTCCATAGACTTTCATTGCCCTGTGGTGGGCTGCGGTAAAATTACTGCACCGTCCCAGTGTGAAAGGGTCCTAAATGATAACCGACAGTATAATAACATTTAAAGAAAAACATTTCTTTGTTACACCTTATACAACTCCTGCAATAAATCTGCAGTGTGTCTACTTCCTGCTTTCACTTAAGCAGACATAGGGTTAACATCCTGTGCTTACAAATTAGCTGCTCTGCCAAGGCAGCCAGCTGACGTAGCTGAGAGATCAAATTACAGCTGTGATAAGTCACAGATGAGGTGGAATTAGACAGGCTAAACTCTAAATACATACAGGGTGCATTTCTCTATGTTTTCCTTCTGTCCTGTGCAAAATTTCAGGTCCACTTTAAGCAACAACAACAAAAAGTGTGCATCCTCCACTGGGCACACACACCTGGTGCTATAGCTACACCAGCTACATCCTTCTAGCTTAAGAAGCAGGCAACAAGCAGAGGGAAACCCAGTGAGTGCAGGCATTCCACCATATTACCAGCTCACTGTCAGCGATGAGTACTGCCACCATACCACGGGGCATCATAAACTCCCCTTCCTTGCATAGTCTTAAGCCTAATACTCATGGGTTCATCCGACACCACCGGAGTGAGTATTTACAGTATGGTGCTAGCCATTCATTCTAAAATTAAAGTGAACAAAAAAGTGATAAGCATTGCTGCCCTGGCTGGTTTGAGGGGTCTCCCCTTTAATACTACTTACTGGAAAATTCATGAAATAAGTTTTGTGAATCAACCCCAAAGAAAGTTGTTATAAAGGTGTTGTAAAATCGGGATGTGATGAGATGATGCACTAAAATTTTAGTTGTGTCTTATTTTAGGAAGTAACTGATACAGGCATCAATTCACAAAGCTTACCTCCTATTCTCATTAACGATTCTGAGTTTTTTTTTTTTTTTTTGCTTTGTTGATGAGTCAGGTAGTATTCACTAACATTACTGATCATTATGTTAAAGAGGAACTGTAACGACAAAACGTCCCCTGGGGGGTACTCACCTCGGTTGGAGGAAGCCTCCGGATCCTAATGAGGCTTCCCACGCCGTCCTCCATCCCTCAGGGGTCTCGCTGCAACCCTCCGTGCAGCGGTGACGTCAATATTTACCTTCCCTGCTCCTGCGCAGGAGCTCTGACGGCTGTCGGCTCCGAAGTAGGCGGAAATACCCGATCGCCGTCGGGTCTGCTCTACTGCGCAGGCGCAAGTTTCCGGCGCCTGCGCAGTAGAGCGGACCCGACGGAGATCGGGTATTTCCGTCTATTTACGTGCCGAAAGCAGCCACAGCGACCCCGCTGGAGCCAGCAAAGGTAAATATTGAAGCTACAGTCGGGTCTGTCGCCGGCTGCTCGGAGGGCTGCAGCGAGACCCCCGTGGGACAGAGGACGGCGTGGGAAGCCTCCCCAGGGGAGGTTTTTGATGTTACAGAGTCTCTTTAACACTTTTCACCTCTTAAGTGTTAACTTTAGGCTTAAATACGTTTTGTTTAGGATTTGTTTCTTAAAGCGGAATATAACCCAGCATTTTAACTTTGCTCCAAAACATTATTTACAGCATATTATATGCAACCAGCATTTTTTTTACTAGACCAGCATTGGAAGGGTTACACACAGAGCTTTAACCTCCCTGGCGGCCTACTAAAAACCGCCAGGGGGCAACGCAGCCGTTTTTTTGTAATTTTTTTTTAAATCATGTAGCGAGCCTAGGGCTCGCTACATGATAGCCGCTGTGCAGCGGCATCCCCCTACCCTCTTCGATAGCCTCCGGCGATCGGCGATCAGGAAATCCCGTTAAAAGAACGGGATTTCCTGGAGGGCTCCCCGGTGGGGGTGGCGCGACAAGGCGGATAGCGGCGAATCTGTGCGTAGAGGCGGAGATCGGTGTGCTCACGCAGCTAGCAAAGTGCTAGCTGCGTGCAGCAAAAAAAAAATTGTGCAAATCGGCCCAGCAGGGCCTGAGAAAACCTCCTGCGCGGTTACCGCCAGGAAGGTTAAAGTTCCATGGAGAGATATGCAGAATCATCCGAAATTCAGATAGATACATTTAAGTAAACACAATGTGACAAGTGGTGAATGTTACACACTCTCTGTCTGTCCTCCAGCTCCTGCACAGTCAGAGAGTGTGTGTCACATTCCACACTTGTTACATTGTGTTTACTTAAATGTATCTATCTAAACTTCGGATGCGTCTGCATTTCTCTCCATGAAACTTTAAAGCCCTGTGTGTAACCCTTCCAATGCTGGTCTAGTAAAAAAAATGCTGGTTGCATATAATATGCTGTAAATAATGTTTTAGGGCCCTTTTCCACCAGCGCGTTTGCGCTGGCTGAATCGCAAAACCACAAACTGCTAGCGATTTTACAATCGCTACGGTTTGCTTTTTAACATAGGAATCGCGGTAGGTCATTTCCACTACCGCGATTCGCTTTTGTCGGGAACGCGAACGCGCGGCGGAGCGATAATTGCCGCGATTTTGCTATGCAGTGCATAGCATAGCAAAATCGCGGCCGCAAACGTCGGGGGAATCACCGGTTTTGCAATTCAGCAATCGCTAGCGTTCAGCATGAACGCTAGCGATTGCAGGTGGAAAAGGGCCCTTAGAGCAAAGTTGAAATGCTGGGTTATATTCCGCTTTAAGTAATGGATAGAAGTGTGTGAAAATCAATTCACAAAGAGCAGGGAGGATGATAATAACACTTGTTAATTATTACCTTGCCTTATCTGTCATTAGGAGTGTTATGAGAAATTGCATCATGAAATGTTTCTGGACACCAGCTTTCTCTATGTCTCCACTGAGTTCTGGCCTCAGCATCATATAAATGACATCATCATTTCAATTAAAGTACACATGTGTGGAAAAAAAGCTAGATACTCTAGCCTGTGCACTTTTTGGTACTTTCATTAAACTAGCAGCTCTGTCACCTTAATACCAGCGTTGCATGAACATTGTGTTCTTTTGAGGATCAGAGGACTGCAGCCTCTATTTGAGGTATCTGGGGTTCTATGTCCATTTTTAGCTATTAAGTGTTGGTTTGTCTGTCTGTTATTTGTGTTATTTTATAATTAAATACAGTATTTATTTTTCTAGGAATTTACTATATATGATTAAAAGAGATTTTTGCATGCACCCAAGAGTTTGCCTACTTCCTTGTACTATTGCCACTATTTATGCTGACATGGTGCACGTGGAAATCTAATATATAGAATTTTGTAAAATTTGAGGTTTTTGGGTCACTTGACCATAAGATTATATTGGTCTTATTTCCTGTCACAGTCCCTTTTGTAATATTTTTATCCATTGTATAATAGTGGCCACTATAACTGAAGCACTAAAAGTGAGACACACACACACAACAAAGGCATGAATAACATCACCATAACTGAGAGGATAGAATGGTAGTTGCTACAATGTAAATACTGTTTAGCTTCATCTATTAGGGATCCCATCACTCAATGGTGTTTCCTTATATCAACCTGTGCCATGCTACCTGAAGGCTACATATACACTTGAAACACTACAGGTTACAAGCAGCAGGATGTGGTACATCAGATCAGCCAATTTGCCATCTCCCCACTTTTGGTCTAAAAAACAGTCCTCACCATGCAGAATGCGTGTTAGAAGCATACTGGAAGATCATAGCTACCTGTCCTCACTCCTGCTCTGGCCCACCCATCTTCCTGGCAGCTTCATACTTGCCGCTAGAGCTCCAGGCTTACTGCGGTCACAAGACAATTAAAACTGAAGCTCCAAGGGTGAGTTACCGGTAGCCTTGTAACTCACTGCTAGAGCTCCAGTAATTACCAATATTCTAGTACTTAATTAGGATAGTAAAATATTGGTAATCTTTACCAATATTTTGCTATGACCTAACCGAACCCTACTCTCACACAGAACCCTTCATCTACTGATGCCTAACCTAAGACCGGGTTAACACTATACCGCAAATGCAGTGTATGCATAAACGGTGCGGTAAATGCATAAGCATATACTTCCTTTTGTTTCTAAAAATTTGTTTAAACCTACCTAGCAACAGGGAGGATTCTCATTGGTCCACATGAACCATTGAGAATTTTCTCTGTTGCAGGAGGATTTGCATGTGCAGTCCAGTGCTCATGTCAGGCATTTGTATTCTGATTGACAGTGTAAACACATTCTATTTATAATGTAAGATATATTTACCACCTGTTTTTTTGTTTGTTTGTTCCATTAAACACAGAGTTTTTAATTGGTGGTGCCTAAACTTCCCCTTCCCCCTGGTGGTGCCTAAACTTAACCTTCCCCCTGGTGGTGCCTAAACTTAACCTCCGCAGGTGCCTAAACTTAACCCCTAAAGACCCTCCCACCCTCCTAACACTAAAGACCCCCACCTCCTAACCCTAACACCTGATATTTTCACCACCATAGGCATTGTTAAAAGCCACGGTTAGTGGCTATAAATGGTAAATAGCAGCTATAAACCTCAGACACCCAAATTACCATTTATAGCTGCTAATCATGGCTTTAACATTGCCGCTTATGGCGGTGCCGTTTTTAACAGGGCTACTCTGGCGCCCTTTTTACCTGCATCAATTTGTACTGTGTACGAACACATAAAATAGCCTTAGTTTTCAAGAGGGTTAAATTAACCAAAAAAAATTAACCAACTTTAATTTCTAGATTACTAACTTCACAACACTTTGGACTTCGGTGAAGTCTTCTTCTCTTCTTCGGTATTCTGACGAAACCACTCATCTCCATAACCATTGCTTAGCAACTTGCCGATACTGACAGCCTCATTTCTATTTCCTGGCCTCCATTGTAAAGAAGAGCAAAGCAGGAAAAAAGATACAAAGATAAATGAGGGAAACATACCTGTTTTGAGTATTAGTAAATCATTTTCAGTTTTGCTATATTATTATTACTAGCTGATGGCCCAGCGTTGCCCGGGTATGTATTTGGCTGGTGTTGGCTCCGGCCACTTTTTCTAAACCTAACACACAATTACTCAATGACCTCATTTGTGAGCTTTGCGGTCTTTGGCATCAATAATTTGCATTGAAATGAAACAAATCTGATTGGCTGTTTGTGGCTCCAACCCCTTTTCTGAATTTGAACCCCAGTCACCCAATGACCAACTGTACCAGGTTTGAGGCTTGTGCCATTAACAGTGCAAGAATGGCAGCAATGAAATATTCCCCTTGAAAATCAATAGGTGAATTTTGATTGGCTTTTGTAGGCTCCACCCACTTTTCTGAATATTAATCCCAGTCACCCAGTGATCAACTGTGCAAAGTTTGAAAACCCATTAACCCCATTGGCATTATGATTCTTTCTGGATTTTAGGGTCTAAAAGTGGTGCAATTTTTTTGCACCCTTTTAGACCCTAAAACCTGAAAAAAAAAATCATGCTGCCAGGGAGATCTGCTGCGGTTCCAGCAATCACTCACCTCCCTGGCTCCAGTGCTGCAGTTTCCTCCAGGGACCCTAAAGTGAGATTGCCGGCTGTCTTCATGACAGTGTAGGTGTCAGTTAGTGGTGTGCCAGGCAGGAATAGCTAGGTGAAGAGCTAGACCTCTAGCCTGGGACATACACGCTGACTCCTAGAATTATACCACCAAGCCTTACATGGGGGAAGATAGCAATTATTTTCTAAGAGCTGGTCTACATCCATTTGCATGAAAAAGAGAATACTGATTAGTATGTTTTTTTTACTGTATCATGGACTATTTTGTCATTCGTCTAATGAATAGCACACTTCCAATCTGGTGTGGCAGAGGATCCTGCAAAGGTCTCTGGAGTAGTATAGCATATCTGTCTTTTTCAACCAGGTTAGCCGCGCCAGACATCCATACACAGGAAATCCAAATTGAATGACCTTAACCTCCCTAGCGTTCTGGACGAGCTAAGCTTTTTTTTCAAACATGCAGCTAGCACTTTGCCTGCTGCGTGTTTGCTGCGATTGCGCCGCTCACCGCCGATCCGCCGCTACCTGACGCTAAAGAGGCCCCCCCTCCCGCAGACCCCGTGCGCAGCCTGGCCAATCAGTGCCAGGAAGCGCTGAGGGGTGGATCGGGACTCCCTATGACGACACGACGTTGATGAAGTCATTCCATTCGTCGCCATGGCAACGGTGAAGCCCTAAAGGATGTTCTGAACGGGATGTTCAGAACGGGATTTCCTTATGGGCAAGCGCCGCGGCGGCGGCGATCGGAGGGGTGGGTGGGTAAGCGCAGGGAGGGAGGCATCATGTAGCTAGCGATAGGCTAGCTACATGAGGAAAAAAAATAGGTTTAAAAAAACTATGCGCAGCCGTGCGGCTGCGCATAATTGGAACGCCAGGGAGGTTAAAAATAAAAACACATCCCCTGCTCACCAGATAATTTCTTTCAACTTTGCATAACACTCTCAACGTCATTCTCCAGCATCTATAAAAACCACGTAACTTTCATAGTGTAAAACCGTTTTAATATGCGCCCAAATGGCCCCAAATGAAAACTGCGTACATAGGTATACTTCTTGGTGTGTAATGTCAAGTATACCTATGTAAACAGTTTTCATTTGGGGCCATTTGGGCGCATATTAAAATGGTTTTACACTATGAAAGTTATGTGGTTTTTATAGATGCTGGAGAATGACGTTGAGAGTGTTATGCAAAGTTGAAAGAAATTATCCGGTGAGCAGGGGATGAAAGGGGGGTTGTGTCAATCCCCTCACTTATGGTGGTAGTTATTCCCTCGCACAGTGTGAGTGTTACACAAGGGTGAACTGTGGAGGCAGTACTCACTATGAGAGCATACCTCTTGCTGTGTTTTTATTTTTAAGGTCATTCAATTTGGATTGCCTGTGTATGGATGTCTGGCGCGGCTAATCTGGTTGAAAATTATCTGAGACTTGTCCTCATATAGTCAGCAGCCGGCATTAAAGGAGAATACGGATATCAGAGACTGAGCGCAACATTACGGTGATACGTAGTATAGCATATCTGCATAATACAGATACTGTACTGCTCTGGCTGGGCTTGGCATAGTGTGAACTGAGCCCAATAGACATCTATCAGTAAATGTACAGCAATAGTATATTAAATAAATATTAGTAAATGATTACAGTAGTTTTAACAACAAATATTGTATACACCTGCATGGTAAATTTAGTTTAGCTGTTTTTTTTTTGTTTTTTTTTTGCATGCAACAGTAACATTTCTTAGGCAATTTACCTAGCACATCTTACACACTTACATGTATACAAATAATAATCAATGCCAACACAGCTGCAACAGGCATGTAACCAGTGAAGTCAGAGAGTTAAAGCATCTGATCTGAATATCCATTCTGGGCCAGTGACATAGTATTAGAAGCAGAGCATCAGCACAGAAAACAGGCAACTGGCATTGTTTATAAGGGAATGAAGATGGCAACGTCCGTATTCATCTCACTTATCCACTTTAAATGTATTTCGTTAATAACTAACAAACATATTTCTTCTATCTTATATTTGGAGCAGAAATAATATACCGTACTACAGAAATGTAGAGAACTAATGTAAAGGTTTGTACCACAATACGTGTGCACTATAAGATAAATCAGAATATGTGAGACTACTTACATTGGTGGAAAAAAACATTTTTTTCCAGGTCTATTATTGGTCTTTGTAGGAAGAGGTCCTTTACCAGATGTAGTTCCATTATTCTCAACCTTGAAGTTTGTCTTTATTGCAGGAAGTTTCACCTGAAGGAGATATATAAATGGTTATAAGGCATTTAATATCTGCAGGTCATTCTCAAAAAATGAGCATATGGTGATAAAGTTCATTATTTTCTGTAATGTACTGATAAACATTAGACTTTCATATATTTTAGATTCATTACACACAACTGAAGTAGTTCAAGCCTTTTATTGTTTTAATATTGATGATTTTGGCATACAGCTCATGAAAACCCAAAATTCCTCTCTCAAAAAATTAGCATAGCATGAAAAGGTTCTCTAAACGAGCTATTAACCTAATCATCTGAATCAACTAATTAAATCTAAACACCTGCAAAAGATTCCTGAGGCTTTTAAAAACTCCCAGCCTGGTTCATTGCTCAAAACCGCAATCACGGGTAAGCTTGCTGACCTGACTGCTGTCCAGAAGGCCATCATTGACACCCTGCTGTATCAAGGCACCTCAGTGGGAAGTCTGTGGGAAGGAAAAAGTGTGGCAGAAAACGCTGCACAACGAGAAGAGGTGAACGGACCCTGAGGAAGATTGTGGAGAAGGACCGATTGCAGACTTTGGGGGACCTGCGGAAGCAGTGGACTGAGTCTGTAGTAGAAACATCCAGAGCCACCATGTACAGGCGTGTGCAGGAAATGGGCTACATGTGCCGCATTCCCCAGGTCAAGCCACTTTTGAACCAGAAACAGCGGCAGAAGCGCCTGACCTGGGCTACAGAGAAGCAGCACTGGACTGTTGCTCAGTGGTCCAAAGTACTTTTTTCGGATGAAAGCAACTTTTGCATGTCATTCGGAAATTAAGGTTCCATAGTCTGGAGGAAGACTGGGGAGCGGGAAAAGTACCCACAGTCAGTGATGGTCTGGGGTGCCATGTCAGCTGCTGGTGTTGGTCCACTGTGTTTTATCAAGGGCAGGGTCAATGCAGCTAGCTATCAGGAGATTTTGGAGCACTTCCATCTGCTGAAAAGCTTTATAAAGATGAAGATTTCATTTTTCAGCACGACCTGGCACCTGCTCACAGTGCCAAAAACACTGGTAAATGGTTTACTGACCATGGTATTACTGCGCTCAATTGGCCTGCCAACTCTCCTGACCTGAACTCCATAGAGAATCTGTGGGATATTGTGAAGAGAAAGTTGAGAGATGCAAGACCCAACACTCTGGATGAGCTTAAGGCCGCTATCGAAGCATCCTGGGCCTCCATAACACCTGAGCAGTGCCACTGGCTGATTGCCTCCATGCCACGCCGCATTGAAGCAGTCATTTCTGCAAAAGGATTCCCGACCAAGTATTGAGTGCATAACTGAATAATTATTTGAAGGTTGACTTTTTTTGTTTTAAAAACACTTTTCTTTTATTGGTTGGATGAAATATGCTAATTTTTTGAGATAGGAATTTTGGGTTTTCATGAGCTGTATGTAAAAATCATTAAAGGGATACTGTAGGGGGGTCAGGGGAAAATGAGTTGAACTTACCCGGGGCTTCTAACGGTCCCACGCAGACATCCTGTGTTGGCGCAGCCACTCACCGATGCTCCGGCCCCGCCTCCGGTTCACTTCTGGAATTTCAGACTTTAAAGTCAGAAAACCACTGCGCCTGCATTGCCGTGTCCTCGATCCCGCTGAAGTCATCAAGAGCGCACAGCGCAGGCCCAGTATGGTCTGTGTCTGCGCAGTACACTCCTGGTGACATCAGCGGGAGCGAGGACACGGGCGTGCAGGCGCAGTGGTTTTCTGACTTTAAAGTCAGAAATTCCAGAAGTGAACTGGAGGCATGGCCGGAGCATCGGTGAGTGGCTGCGCCAACACAGGATGTCTTCGGGGGACCATTAGAAGCCCCGGGTAAGTTCAGCTCATTTTCCCCCGACCCCCCTACAGTATCCCTTTAATATTAAAACAATAAAAGGCTTGAACTACTTCAGTTGTGTGTAATGAATGTAAAATATATGAAAGTCTAATGTTTATCAGTACATAACAGAAAATAATGAACTTTATAACAATATGCTAATTTTTTGAGAAGGACCTGTATATTGTCATATACAGTAGCGTGATAATGTAAATTCTGCAGTCATTTTTCACATGACAGAGCATTTGGTAATTTTTCAATATGGCTCACACTACAACGCAATACAGTAATTTTTTGTCTGTTTTGCCGGATCGGAAAACTGACAGTCGACGGATCCTATGCCATAAATAGGTTCCGTTCAAACTTGTCAAGCTAGTCTCAACCTGCAACATTTTTCCAATCAAGTGGAGGCGTTTCTCATAGAAACTTTTGTTAGATACACAAGCTTCAGACTGCAAAACCTTTGGAGCGGACGTTGTACTGTCCGCTTTGGGCCCGTTTCCACTGGTGTTTGTTATGCAAGTCAATCACCCCATCGCCTCGCATCCCCCCGAAGGTGCTTCCGGTTGTCATCCGTACACCTGGATTCGGCGTCATGCGGCTTCCCATCGGCGGCTATGAGGCATTGGATGCGTGTTGCAGAAAAATGCAGCATGCTATCCATAATTTCCCCCGCGTCGCATCGCGCTGATCAATTTGCGTCAATGGAAGCTTCTCCATTGACATGAATTGGTTGCATTTTCCTTGCGGTGCGGTGATCGCATTGCACCGCGTGTAGTGGAAATGGGCTTTTTTGGCTGTTGGAGATCTGGCTCTTATGTGAACCAAGCCTTATATCTCCATGTGCAATGAAATACATTGAAGCACATAATGTGGACATTCAATGGTCCATATTGCAACTGAATCATCAAGAGTCATCAACCCCTGAAACATTTCAGGTGTTCTTTACTGTTATTTGGCAAGATGTTTCTGTTGTGTTTCAAATAAAGCAAGATTGTCAAAAATGAATCAGAATCAGAATGAGTGCAGTCTATTCAGCAAGCGCCCTCTGGTGGATAAGAAACAAACCTTCATACCAGTAGTTGCAAGTAACAGAGCGGGACTGAGAGGTTCCTAATTCTCAGAAGGCCATGGGACCACACATGAATGGGAAATTGGAGATATAAGTAAATGGCACTAGTGCTAGAGCACCTATGAGGCATTTGTGTTGATTGTCAGTGAGGGTAGTAATGCAGATATATTAGAACTTTGTGATAAGAGGCTAACACCCACATATACTTTTTTTCACGTGCGAGAAAACAGCTGAAGGAAGAAAATGTTGAGATAGACAAAATATGAAAAACCTGATATAAAATTTAATGTTGCACTTTGTTTGCTGCACATTGCACTAGATTTAGCAATTGTGTGGGCACTGAACTGTGTTTTTTTTAGATACTATAACCTAGTCAGTATATTGTTATCAAGTTACATTAACTTTCCCCAAAATACTAGAAAATCCTAAAAAGGCTATAGCTTTCATTCCATCTTTTCCTAGCAACACTATACACTTTGTTCCTAAATAGTTCACCAGTATTACCATAGTGTCCCACCATTAAAGGACACCTATAGTGAAAAGAATAGGGAGACTGCCATATTTATTTTCTTTTAAACAATACCAGTTACGTGGCAGCCCTGCTGACCTATGTGGCTGCAGTATTGTCTGAATCACACCAGAAACAAGCCTGCAGCTTATCTTGTCAGATCTGACAATAATGTCAGAAACACCTGATCTGCTGCATGCTTGTTCAGGGTCTATGGCTAAAATTATTAGATGCAGAGGATCAGCAGGACAGCCAGGCAACTGGTATTGTTTAAAAGGAAATAAATATGGCAGCCTCTATATCCCTCTCGTGACAGTTGTCCTTTAAAGAGAGTACACTTCCCACATTTGTGTAAATGTTTCATGACATCTTTTTATTGGACTATACTGAAGATATGACACTGTCTTTGATGCAATGTAAAGTAGTCAGTGTACAGCTTGTACAACAGTGTAAATATGCTGTACCATCAAAAATAACTCACAGCCATTAATGTCTTGACCATTGGTAACAAAACTGAGTTGGAATACTGCCCTGTGGCCCAGTTTTCGAAGGTAGAGGAACAAGCTCTGCTTTATTATGTCACAGACTCATATTGGCATTCATTATTGCAGCCCCAAACCATGACACTCCCACCATCATGCTTGTCTGTAGGCAAAACACACACTTTTTGTACTCCTCAACTAGTTGCCGCCCCACACGCTTAACACCATCTGAACAAAGTCAATTTATTTTGGTCTCATCAGACCACAGGACATGGCTCCAGTAATCCATGTCCTTAGTCGAGCAAATTTTCTGCAAGCTTTCTTGTGCATTATCTTTAGAAGAGGTTTCCTTCTGGGAAAACAGCCATGCAGATCAATTTGATGCAGTGCACAGGGTATGGTGGGAGCACTGACACTCCCCCACCACCACCACCACCTCTTTAGCTATGGAGCAAAGCTGCCAGCACTAATGCGTCTATTTGTAAAAAGATAGCCTCTGGATATGATACTGAGCTTGTGTACTCAACTTCTTTGGTCAACCATGGAGAGGCCTGGAGTGGAACCTGTACCGATGAACTGCTGCAAGGTCTTGGCCACCAAGCTGAAGCTCAGTTTCAAGGTGTTGGCAATCTCCCTATAGCCTAGGGTAGGGTAAGATGACACATCACCTTAAAACAAAAGCACAGAGACAATGGGGGCCCAAATGCTGCAGTATGCCAAAAATACAAGAAAAATTATTTAAGGAGTTGTACTGACAAAAAGTAGGATGCATGAAGGGCAATCAACCAAGCAGGCAGGAGGAGATACAGTGGTTTGCAAAAGTATTCCGCCCTCTTGAAGTTTTCCACATTTTGTCATATTACTGCCACAAACATGAATCAATTTTATTGGAATTCCACGTGAAAGACCACGTGAAAGACCAATATAAAGTGGTGTACACGTGAGAAGTGGAACGAAAATCATACATGATTCCAAACATTTTTTACAAATAAATAATTGCAAAATTATTCAGCCCTCTTTGGTCTGAGTGCAGTCAGTTGCCCATAGACATTGCCTGATGAGTGCTAATGACTAAATAGAGTGCACCTGTGTGTAATCTAATGTCAGTACAAATACAGCTGCTCTGTAACGGCCTCAGAGGTTGTCTAAGAGAATATTGGGAACAACAACACCATGAAGTCCAAAGAACACACCAGACAGGTCAGGGATAAAGTTATTGAGAAATTTAAAGCAGGCTTAGGCTACAGAAAGATTTCCAAAGCCTTGAACATCCCACGGAGCACTGTTCAAGCAATCATTCAGAAATGGAAGGAGTATGGCACAACTGTAAACCTACCAAGACAAGGCCGTCCACCTAAACTCACAGGCTGAACAAGGAGAGCGCTGATCAGAAATGAAATCAAGAGGCCCATGGTGACTCTGAACGAGCTGCAGAGATCTACATCTCAGGTGGGGGAATCTGTCCATAGGACAACTATTAGTCATGCACTGCACAAAGTTGGCCTTTATGGAAGAGTGGCAAGAAGAAAGTCATTGTTAACAGAAAAGCATAAGAAGTTCTGTTTGCAGTTTGCAACAAGCCATGTGGGGGACACAGCAAACATGTGGAAGAAAGTGCTCTGGTTAGTGTCCTGCTGGGTGGCCTGTGTCATGCTGGGGTGGCCTGTGTCCTGTTGGTGGCCAGTGTCTGCAAGGTGGCCTGTGTCCTCCTGGGTGCCCTGTGTCTTGCTGGTGGCCAGTGTCTGCAGGGTGCCCTGTGTCTGCAGGGTGTCCTGTGTCCTGCTGGTGGCCTGTGTTTTCAGGGTGTCCTGCTGGGTGACCTGTATCCTACTGAGTGGCCTGTGTCCTGCTGAGGTGACCTGTGTTCTATTGGTGGCCTGTGTCCTGCTGGGTGACCTGTGTCCTGCTGGGGTGGCCTGTGTCCTGCTGGGTGGTCTGTGTCCTGCTGGGTGGCCTGTGTCTACTGGGTGTCCTGTGTCCTGCTGGTGGCCAGCGTCTGCAGGGTGGTCTGTGTCCTGCTGGGTGGCCTGTGTCCTGCTGGATGGCCTGTGTCCTGCTGGGGCGGCCTGTGTCCTGTTGGGTTGCATGTGTGCTCCTGGGTGGCTTGTGGCCTGCTGGTGGCCAGTGTCTGCAGGGTGGCCAGTGTCTGCAGGGTGGCCTGTGTCCTGCTGGGTGATCGGTGTCCTGCTGGGTGGCCAGTGTCTGCTGGTGGCCTGTGTCTAGCTGGTGGCCAGTGTCTGCTGGTGGCCTCACATGTCTGTCCTGCTGGTGCCTGTGTCCTGCTGGTGGCCTCTGTCCTCTATTTGCTGGTGGCCTGTGTGTGTCCTTTAGGTGGGCTTCTGTCCTTCTGGTGACCTCTGCACACAATCCTGGTGAATGGGAGAAGACTGTATGGCAACAGGAAGATGCCAGCAAAAA
The DNA here is from genome assembly GCF_040937935.1 of Hyperolius riggenbachi. Lineage (NCBI taxonomy): Eukaryota > Metazoa > Chordata > Amphibia > Anura > Hyperoliidae > Hyperolius > Hyperolius riggenbachi. The sequence goes on along the minus strand of NC_090650.1, from coordinate 191,512,315 downwards.
AAAAAAAAAATGAGGTCTAGCCGCCAGACTGAAGCCTGGGCCTTAATTTAATGCTGTAGTCCGTCGGCAGGTAGATTTTTGCAAAACAAGATTCCCCAAGGCTTCTGTGAGGAGAGGTAAGAGAGCCTTGGGGGAGCCCTGAGGGACCCCGGGAACACAGGTTTTTGGGCCGTTTTCCCTGCAATCAGGACTAATAGATGGCTGCAAACTTCTTAAAGCAGAGGCGTATCTAGAGGGGTACAGGCATGGCTTGTGCCATGGGTGCCATAGCACTAAGGGGCACTATGCCCCATGCCTTAGACTCAGATCAGATTAATTATTATCTGGGGAACATGGCTACTTAATGTATGCAGTGCTCACTTGGCTTAGTGTTAGAAAAGAGGACAGAGAGGGAATAAGAAAATATATTTCCCAAAAAGTAACTTCAGCAATATCCTGAGCCAAAAAACTCAGGCAACCATAACATATGTACGTAGGAAAGGATACTGTTGTTAGAGAGGAAGGGGGCTCTGACTGGGGGGGGGGGGGGGGGTGCATTTTCAGTGTTTGCCATAGGCTCTATATTACCCATACACGCCCCTCTCTTAAAGTCACAAGCAACCTCAAGAATTCCGGATAATGAGGGCTTTGCTGAAACATGACACCAGGGAAGGTCAATCTGTAATTGGGCAGAATTTTGCCATTCTTCACTTAGGGTTGTATTCATTTTTTTGTCAGCAGTTATTACTATTTTTATAATGTAGTTATTTTTATAATGTGGTAACAGTAAAACTACTTGTTGCTTGCAGCTAGGTGGCTCCCTACTGATTCTCCATTATTGTCCTGTTGGAAAAAAAGGCTAGACAATGGCTTAGCGTACAAGAGGTTAGTCTATACACACAGGGGTCGCATCCAATAATTCCATCTGATATGGGATGGGTGGAAGGATAGGACATAACCTTCTCCACTTTAATCATATATTACTTTTCAATTAATGTCATGAAGTGTGCAGTGCTTTTTTTCTTAATTGTGAATAAAATATACCTAGAAAAGTTGGGTGGCACACCCGATTTCCATTGTATACAGTCCCTCCTGAGATGGAAGTAGGAGGTTGTCAATGGGATCATATGCAGTTTAAATGAGAGCATAGTGTCCAGAGTTATTCCCAGACAGCGAGATTTAGGAGTTGGGGTTATTGACAAATTTTCCACATTAATGATAACTATAGGTGGTGGTGGTGTGGGGGGGGGGGGGGATAGAGGACAATGTTTAACAGATTAAATTAAAGGACAAATGTTGATTATCAGCACTGTGGAAGTGATAGCCATGTCACTTAAATGTGAAATGCCCGCACAATCTAATCCCTGCCGCAGTCCTACTGAGCGCCCATCAATCTCTAAGGACAATTGAGGGGGGGAGGGGGGATTAAAGAGAATCTGTAGTCTAAAATTCTTACAATAAAAAGCATACCATTCTATTCATTATGTTCTCCTGGGCCCCTCTTTGCTGTTTCTGCCACTCCCTGCTGAGATCCTGGCTTGTAATTGCCAGTTTTAGGCAGTGTTTACAAACAAAAAACATGGCTGCTAACCAGCATGTGACAGGCTCAGAGAGGCTCAGTCTGTGACTCATACAGAGCCTTCAGGAGGCGTGGAGAAGGTGTGCATAACTTCTATCCTATCACAGTAGAGCAGCACATTCCTGCCTGATCCGACAAAGCCGGCAAAGGAAAGAAGATTAGATTAGATAACAGAGATAATACAGCCACTGTGCAACTAGGAAAGGCTGCAGTAAGACAGACCACATTAGAACAGGTATAGGAACTTATAGGATAGAAGAAATAAGGCTGACAATTTTGTTACAGTCTCTTTAAAGGAAATAAGGGTATTTAAAAAAAAAAAAAAAAAAGGATACTTTAAAAAAAACAACAAAAAAACCTAACTAATGATTGCAGGAGCATTTAGAGACCACCAAAAGACTGCCCTGTGTGTGATAAGAAAAGGAGGGAAGGTTCATTTGTGTGCTAAGTTGTATGGCTGTGCAGCGAACTGTTAAAGCTGCACAGCACTGAATTGTGAAAAATGGCCTGGTCACTAGTGTGGTATAAGCCTGTGGTCCTGAAGTGGTTAATGTCCATTACCACCTTTTTTTTGCGTTGCGTTTTAATGCTGCGTTGCAATTTTGACGGTGCATCAAAACGCAATGTCCCACTTTGAAAAAGCCCTCAAGTATACAAAAAGCAATCAATTCATCAGAATATCATAGCTGTCATTTATTAAGTAGTAAAATGTTCCGGATGCATTTCACAGACCAAAAGTCATTACTAGGAGTAGATGATTTACTACTGCCATTGTAAACAATAATGGAAAGCAATGCTGGCAAAGTCCCACTTACATTATTCATTCCAAAAAGCCTTGCAAGCATATGTCTGAAGACCAGCAATATCACATTTTGTAAACATTTGACAAGTAGTGCCATGGGCTGATATGCTTCAAAACATGGCTGCAGTGAGCATCAGCAAATAGCAGGTAAACCTGCTTCATAAACATAGATTTTGTAAAGAATAAATGTTAGTAAAGCATAACTGCAACCTCAAAAAAATACTTTAATAAAAGACCATTTAAAAAAAATAAACATTCAGCCAGCCTTAATGTGTGAGTTATCAGCAACTCTATGGTCAAGCAGAACAGATTCTGAGCTAGATAATTAAGGTAAGCATGAGATAGCCGAGAGTCCATAACACAATCACTGTCCTAAAAGTAAATGGTCAGTGTGACGGACGAGCCGTCAGACCAGAAAATGCAATCGCAATCGGTTTCCTGCCTCGATTGTCGTTGCTTTGCCAGATCAGAATCTTATGTCTGTGGATACCAGGCAGTCAAGCCTGGGGGGGGGGTCTCTGCTGTCTTTATAGTGTAACGATCGGTGTAACACAGAGAGGGTCTGATTACTGGTGATCTGCAGTATCACCAAGAATACAGATATATACCCGATTATTGATGATCTGCAGTATCACCGATAATCAGATATATTACTAACCTCTGGACACCTGAGAAATATGAGTGTTTGGTGCAACAGTAATACTTTGAGAACAAATACCAGGAGGACAGGTACAAGGCAGTAAGGAATACTGCTAGAGTATGAGTACCTATCAGCAGCCTGAGACTCTCCCGCAGGGAGGAGTCAGACTGGGAGAGGGAAGGACCAGAGCGTGAGTGACACCAAGGGAGGATCTCACTGACAGATCTGTAAACTATCTCTTAACTGGGGAGATAGCTCTCAAGGTCGGACAAGCCAGGTCGGCAACACACGGACATACAAAGTACAAAGACAGGAGGCTGATTTGGTAATCCTAAGGCAAGCAGGGTTTGGCAACAGAGAATCAGATATAGCGAAGTACCCAATCAGTAAACAGAAAAGTGGTCAGGGAATCAGAAAGTCATAACAGATAATAACAATGCCTAGTCTTGGGTGTGAGCTCCGTGATCATCAACACCCTGGAACTAGTCTGAGGTATAACAGAATGATAACGCAAGTCCCTAATCTTGGGTGTGAGGTCCTTGATCATCAACACCCTGGAACTAGTCTGAAGTATAACAGAATGATAACACAGATTCCTAATCTTGGGTGTGAGGTCCTTGATCATCAACACCCTGGAACTAGTCTGAAGTATAACAGAGTAATAACACAGATTCTGACAATAAGGGCTGAGTGCTACCACGTAGTGATCGCAACGGCAGACAACCAGTGAATGACCAGCACCCAGTATATATAGCCCAGCGCTCTCCAGCGCCTCCCCTAAGTGCTGGACCAATGGGAACTGGTACAATCGTCAGCTGACCGGCTTGGTCAGCTGACTCCCTTCTGGCTGTCATAAAAGTTCTGCCTCTCAACGCGCGCGCGCGTCCTTCTGAACCTGTGTGGACTATCAGTCCCAGCCACACCAGACACGTCTTGCGTACCACCCGCCGCGCTGGACGCGGAGCCAGCCGCACCGCTATCAAGGCATGCGGCGGTTTCTCCGCGTTCAGCCATACTGGCAGATGTCGGCCTACGCGTGCAAACCGCCGCGTTGGACGCGGAATCAGCCGCCTTGCTCTGAGCGCACGCGGCGGCTTTTCCGCGTTTTCTCACATATAGGAGTTAGCAGCATTCTTTTCATAAGAGCAAGTATGCTCACGGGGAAGACCTGTGATTTGTAATTAGCATATGACTAGGATCTGGGCCTTCACAGATCTCACGCTTAGATGTTAATTAGCCAGAGGTGTAAAACACCAAAAGTTTGTTCAGCTAGAGGAAGCTTTCCCAGCCAGGGCTCAGACTTCCCGAAGCCATTTAGGCAGATTAGGAAAGCATGGAGTTATGATTTTTTGCATATTTACGGAATACCGTAAATAGTATAGTTATAAGATCGGTATCATTGGATTTGTAGAGTCGGGCTGAATCTTTTGATACCAGGCTAGAGGGGCAAGGAGCCTCTACAACCAAGATATTCAACTTCTCAGGAACTGGACCCCCTACCCTAATCAAGTCTGATGTCATAGGAATTGTCATCATCTGAGTAATATTAATCTGTTATCAGCGCCACTGTGGCATTTATCGGTTTTGAGTTACAGCGTTGTATGAGTTTAAACCTGATTCTCTCTCCAAGGACTTCAACTGTGGTTGGTTGGTAATTCAGAGGGGGCAGGCACACCCCCGAACCAGCTTCATCAAAAAGCACATTGCCAGCAGGCGGACCTCAGTCCTCCAAATTCCATCTTTATGAGAGCCTGTCTGCGGCTAGCCAGGAGACCATGTGGTTAGCGGCCATCTTGTTTGGACTTTGAACTAAACTGAAACAAAGGAACTTTACAAGTTTTCCCAGAAGGACATATTTCCACGAACTAAGTATTTTCTCCCTTTTTATTTTCATAGTGGCTATTAATGTTTCTATAATTGTTGATTTTAATGATTTTCTGTATATATTAATTATTTATATTGCATTTTAATAAACCGACGCTAATGTCAGTTTGTTTATTCCGCTACCCTATTATTCAGCCACACAGAAACTAAACCCGGGTCTCTGAAGAGACACTACTATTGTCGCTAGCTAGACAGAATAGAGTGTGTTTAACCGTTTTTATTTGCAGGTCTAGACTTAGCCAGTCAGTGGGCTCCTCTATCCCATGGTAACAGAGGTGGTGGCAGTTATACCCTGAAATAGTGTGTAATTTGTAATTACCGTAACTCACAGGCTCCCTTCTAGTCGGTCTGCTGCCAAAATTCCAGCGGTTTCTGCGCACCGAGTGCGACCACAGCTTGCATGGTCTGTGTGCTGAAGCCGATTGGAAGGCATTTTGCGGTCCGGCCACTAGGGGTCGTGTGACAGTCAGTTTAAGTGAGGGATCACACTTGGTCTCTGGGAACCACAGACAATTCCTCGCAAGAGTTTTGCCATATGATATAAGCATTTTGTCTGCGTTTTAAAGCACGTTTTTACAGTAGCCAGTGATTTTTACAGCAGCCAGTTATTGCAATGAGGAAACTCATGTGTTTTATGTGGAAAGGTAGTACAGGTTATGTCTTTTTTTGCAGAATTGCAGATGCCTCCCGAAAGTGCAGCGACATCATACATGTGTTTTTACATTGCGGCGATACACTGCAGACCTGCTTAAAGTGAACCTAAACCAAGTAAAATTATTTAAAATAAGCACACGATGTACCTGCAATTGAATATTACATACTTACCTCGCATCAGTTCCTTTCAGGAGCTCACCATTTTCTTGCTAACAATGATTCCCTCCAGTTCTGACTAGATTTAGTCAAATTTGTCTCTCTGAAGCTGAAAGCCTTGGGGCCTTTTTTTTTTTTTTTTTTTTTTTTACTATATCCATTGCTGTCCTCCATATACAGTATCAGTCCTCCATCTCTGTGTTCAGTATTTGGTGAAAATTCTGCGGTCCAACATTGCACATTTCTGAGCTGAAATAATTTCTGGCAGCACTGTTGCCGGGCAACTGTAGACTGTTGTAGCTTTGTCCTGAACACTTGCTTCCCCTGTTGTTTGTTTACTATATAGCAAGCTACATATTTCTAACTTTCTGAGACACGAGAAAAGAACAGTTTTTGTGGCACCAACAATCTCGTTTATTTTGGTATGTTGTGTTAGCCACTGACTATCTATGCGTTTTGAGCCCAGGTCCCCTTAAATTTTGCTTTGTGTATTTGCCCAGCCTTGTGAGCTCCTTGTGTTATGGTTATCAGCCTGACTGAGCGACTACCAATTTTTTGCAATAGACAGTTTTTAGCCCAAACGTGATTGGCATGCTCATCTCCTCTTTTAGTCATCACTTGAGGCGGGCCTCTTTTTTCTATTATTTTGAATTAGCGCTTCCTCATTTGTTAACGAAGGAGATGGAACCAAACTTAATACAGGATAAAAGTTAATTTGAAAATGATTTACAACCTGTAAGCTGCTAATCATTTTGGCAAGAAGTTTCACTAAAGATGGCCATGCACGATACAATCAAAATCGATCGATTTCCAGTTTTGTTTAGTTTAAAAAAAACAATGGATTATATGCAAAATTCAAGAAAATCAAAAAACAGGAAAACGTTATTTTTTTCTTTAATCGTTTGTATTTGAAAAATATGAAAATTCAAAAAACTTACATTTCTATTTGATCGTTTAAAATTTTTGGAAAAATGAATCAAGTGTATTGGCTCAATTTTTCTGATTATTCAGTCAAATGGAGAAATTGAGCAAATTTCTCTGGTCAACAAAAACAACCCCAAAACTTAAAAAAATTGAATCATGTAACACCACTTTCAGAGTAATGTCTATTTATAAATATTTAACCATATTGCACAGATGTACTATAGGTTGGAATGAGATTTCCGCTAATCTGGCTGAAATCAGCAAGGACAGAACTCCCAGCATCTCTGGACACCTTTAAATAAGTGTAGACCTCCACCAGTAAACTGATCTAATGGATCCCAGGTAGGCTAAACTCTCCTAATATATATCAACAATGTTCATTGTCAGGGGATGACAATATAGCAATTCGGGCAACTGTACTTTATGGTTTATATATTTCTCAGTAGACTGCAAAAAAACTGTTTTTCTTAAATTCTCGATTGCTTCCATTACCAAGTGTCAAGGACCTAACTCTCAGCTAAAGCCCTCTACACATCTTAGATGGTTCTTGGCCGGGGCACTTGGTCAGAGCCGCCTCTGCCAAGAATCTAGCATGTGTACAGCAGCCCCCAATCCCCCAATCTACTCAGCCAAGCATGAGCCATTGTTCTCCTACTCATTCTGCTTGCTCTGTGCCAGGCCATTCTGCACAATTCCATCAGCCCGCTGCCCTCCATAGCAACAGAATGTGTTGCTAGCCTGGACAGGCTAGGTTCCCTTCTGTACAGCATTAGGCCCTGAACTGTTGCCCAAGGGAATGAGTCCCAATCCTGGCGGGCATCAGAATTTTAAGCAGTGTACGCACTTTAAGGGACTAAACACATTTTTGGCACCTGTGTTGCTCTGTTGTAGTGCTGCTCCATTCAATAATACAGAATGGGACAGCACTGTGTTGTGTAAAAGATATATGTGTAGCAGTGCACACCCAGTACGTAGTTCTGCGCGTTGCAAAAGTGTGACCATTAAATAGTGCTGACTTTGCCCTGTCTGATGTAATTGCATGTTACACACTTATACGCATTGCTGGAATAAGCAGAGCAATACAAAGATGTGTACAAGCCCCCTGCATAAATCCCGGGTCACAGTCCCAGGACAGCCATGTGTTAAACTTTACAACTTATATTCTGATGTACAAGTAAGCTAGAGTTGTCAATAGCATGGCCCTTCAATAGTTGGCCTTACTGCCGCCTGTGGCTTGTTACCTGCTAGTCACATGTGTAAAGCACTTCTCAGAATTAGCATGGGGCAGGGAGTCAGATGCAGGTAGTTTACATAGCAGGTTATTAAACCTGCATGCTAGAGCCTTTTCTACAAAGCACCTGCCACTACTCAAAAGGATATGCTAAATGTAATTCTGTCTCAGAACTTCCTCTCTGCTCTAAAAGATAAGCAACAGCATTATAACCTCTAGGGCCCTTTACCACTAGCAATCGCTAGCGTTCGCGCTAAACGCTAGTGATTGTGATTCAGCAACAGTGCAAAATTTCACGGCGATTACCTGACGTTTGCGATCGCAATTTTGCTATGCTATGCACTGCATAGCAAAATCGCGGCAATAATCGTTCCATGGCGTGATCGCGTTTGAGTAAAAAACGAATCGTGGTAGTGGAAATGACCTACCGCGATTCCTATGTTAAATAGCAAACCGTAGCGATTTGAAAATCACTAGCGGTTTGTGATTTTGCGATTCAGCAATTGCAATCGCGCTAGTGGAAAAGGGCCCTTAAAGGATACCACAACTGAAATGTGACATAATGAGATAGACATGTGTATGTACAGTGCCTAGCACACATATAACTATGCTGTGTTCCTTTTTTTCTTTCTCTGCCTGAAAGAGTTAAATATCAGGTATGTAAGTGGCTGACTCAGTCCTGACTCAGACAATAAGTGACTACAGTGTGACCCTCACTGATAAGAAATTCCAACTATAAAACACTTTCCTAGCAGAAAATGGCTTTTGAGAGCAAGAAAGAGGTAAAAAAGGGGAATTTCTTATCAGTGAGGGTCACACTGTAGTCACTTCCTGTCTGAGTCAGGACTGAGTCAGCCACTTACATACCTGATATTTAACTCTTTCAGGCAGAGAAAGAAAAAAAGGAACACAGCATAGTTATCTGTGTGCTAGGCACTGTACATACACATGTCTATCTCATCATGTCACATTTCAGTTGGGGTATCCTTTAAAGTCAATGGGAATCGAAAAAGACAAATAAACAGATACTTACCTAAGGAGAGGGAAGGTTTCCCGCTCCTCTCATGGTCCCCACATTCCAGCGATGGCTCCCCCAGTAGCAGTATTCAACGGATCTCTACCGCCGCGGGAGGCTTTGGAAATCTTTGGGAGCTCTCTTGCATGCTCATGCATGCGCAGTACAGAGGCGCCCATCTTCAGGAGCACTCGGGTTCCTGAAGACTTCTGAAGCCTCCCGTGGCAGGGGATTCAAACGAAGGAGTCAGTGATGGAACGAGAGGGCCGTGAGAGGAATGGGAAGGCTCTCCTTAGGTAAGTATCTGTTTTGGGGGTTTTTTTAAGCTTCCCATTAGCTTTAAAGGAAAACATCTCTCTGTTACAGCTGATACAAATCCTGCAATAAATATGCAGTGTGTTTACTTCCTACTTTCATGGAAGCAGACCCATGTTACAGTTTACAGTTTATGTGTTACATTAAGTTTTAGAAAATACTATATTTTTAATGAGAAAAGAAATCAGAAAAAGACTAGCTTAGTTGGAGATATTTGTAAAAAGCCATCACCAGTTTACATCAATTTTTATAACAGTGTTGAATAATGATGTAACAATTTAAGCAAGATAAAGATAAAAATAAAATACTTTCAAAAAAGGCTATGATAAAACCTACATTTAAGAGAAAGGCAATATCAAATAACAGCACAAAAAAGTAAGATAATAAAGATGAAATATTGCAAGAAATTATAGATAACAGAAGAGACAACAGGTAAAGCCTTATGAAAGTTTGAAATATTAATTTACAATAGGGTCAAAGACAATAATGGATTTAGAAAAAGATAAGAGAACATACAATTCTTTTCTGAAAACAAGTCAGTTAAGGTCACATCTGTTCATTCACCTTAGAAAATGTCAGCCAAGATGTCATCTGACACATTTTCATACAGCAAATGACAGTATTTGCTAGCATTCAACTGCAACCCTGATTGTGCAGCACAATGCGTTACTTTTTTTTTGGGGGGGGGGGGGGGGCTCTTTTAGTCCCCTACACTGTCATTGTGGTTTTGGGTCACCCCGAGCTGCTTGGTTACTCTGTAGTACTGGTCCAAGCCCTATCCCATAGAGCCATATCAATCCCTGTCATGTACTGAGGAGGGCCAAAAGACCGAAACAGGCTGTCTGCATGTGGGGTTGATGTAGCACTGTAAAATGTAAAGCTATAGGCCAGCTATACACCAGCGGTTCTGGATGCTTGCCTGGCTTACAGGGGCATAAAGAGATTTGCATATTCAGTAGCAGTGCATTGTAGGTAACCACAGATGTTCACGTAGGCCTGGTGCACACCAAAAACCGCTAGCAGATCCGCAAAATGCTAGCAGATTTTGAAACGCTTTTTCTTCTTTTTCTGTAGCGTTTCAGCTAGCATTTTGCGGTTTTGTGAAGCGTTTTTGGTGTAGTAGATTTCATGTATTGTTACAGTAAAGCTGTTACTGAACAGCTATCCAAAATCTGCAGCAGCCCGGGAGTATGCGTTTCTGCAAAACGCCTCCCGCTCTGGTGTGCACCAGCCCATTGAAATACATTAACCTAGCGGATCCGCACGCGCAAGCGGATCGCAAACCGCAGCAGAACCGCTCTGGTGTGCACTAGGCCTTAAAGCTGAATTACTGTAAATGCCTTGTTTTAAGAAGGCAAACCAACCTAAGCATTGCTTTTTAGTAGAAGGGCTTTTCAGTCTCTTTACTCCCCTATACTCGCCTTGTGGTTTTGGGTCACCCCGAGGTGCTTGGTTACTGTGTCAAAGTGAAATCAGATGTTTTTAAAATCTATATCAATGGATGAAATCCAGGCACAACTGCCCCTTTCTTACAGAAACCAAGAGTGCTGCAATGTCATATTCTACAAAATGCAAATACAGCAAAGTCCCCAATATCCGGCACCCATGGGGATTGGCTGATGCCGTACAAGAGTGCTTTCTGGTTACTCAATGTTAAAAATAGGCCTAGCTGATACTGTACCATACCCCACTCTATATACAGTGGTTTGCAAAAGTATTCGGCCCCCTTGAAGTTTTCCACATTTTGTCACATTACTGCCACAAACATGAATCAATTTTATTGGAATTCCACGTGAAAGACCAATACAAAGTGGTGTACACATGAGAAGTGGAACAAATATCATACATGATTCCAAACATTTTTTTACAAATCAATAACTGCAAAGTGGGGTGTGCGTAATTATTTAGCCCCCTTTGGTCTGAGTGCAATCAGTTGCCAATAGACATTGCTTGATGAGTGCTAATGACTAAATAGAGTGCACCTGTGTGTAATCTAATGTCAGTACAAATACAGCTGCTCTGTGAGGGCCTCAGAGGTTGTCCAATGCTGGGCATACACGGAGTTTCTTTTCCTTATCAATCGAGCCACTGATGGCTCGATTGATTGATAATATCCAACAGGTCTGATGACCTGCCAGATAGACGAGCGGGAATCGATCCGCGCGCACAGGTGGACGAGCGGGGATGCGCCGGCATCTAGCCAGCGGCTCAATCCGGCGCATAATTGCATCCGTGTATGCCCAGCATTAGAGAATATTGGGAGCAACAACACCATGTAGTCCAAAGAACACACCAGACAGGTCAAGGATAAAGTTATTGAGAAATTTAAAGCAGGCTTAGGCTACAAAAAGATTTCCAAAGCCTTGAACATCCCACAGAGCACTGTTCAAGCGATCATTCAGAAATGGAAGGAGTATGGCACAACTGTAAACCTACCAAGTCAAGGCCGTCCACCTAAACTCACAGGCCGAACAAAGAGAGCGCTGATCAGAAATGCAGTCAAGAGGCCCATGGTGACTCTGGACAAGCTGCAGAGGTCTACAGCTCAGGTGGGGAATCTGTCCATAGGACAACTATTAGTCGTGCACTGCACAAAGTTGGCCTTTATGGAAGAGTAGCAAGAAGAAAGCCATTGTTAACAGAAAAGCATAAGAAGCCCTGTTTGCAGTTTGCCACAAGCCATGTGGGGGACACAGCAAACATGTGGAAGAAGGTGCTCTGGTCAGATGAGAACAAAATGGAACTTTTTGTCCAAAATGCAAAACGCTATGTGTGGCGGAAAACTAACACTGCACATCACCCAGAACACACCATCCCCACTGTCAAATATGGTGGTGGCAGCATCATGCTCTGGGGGTGCTTCTCTTCAGCAGTGACAGGGAAGCTGGTCAGAGTTGATGGGAAAATGGATGGAGCCAAATACAGGGCAATCTTGAAAGAAAACCTCTTGGAGTCTGCAAAAGACTTGAGACTGGGGCGGAGGTTCACCTTCCAGTATGACAACGACCCTAAACATAAAGCCAGGGCAACAATGGAATAGTTCAAAACAAAGCATATTCTTGTGTTACAATGGCCCAGTCAAAGTCCAGATCTAAATCCAATCGAGAATCTGTGGCAAGATCTGAAAACTGCTGTTCACAAACGCTGTCCATCTAATCTGACTGAGCTGGAGCTGTTTTGCAAAGAAGAATGGGCAAAGATTTCAGTCTCTAGATGTGCAAAGCTGGTAGAGACATACCCTAAGGCTGGTTTCACAGTGGGACGTTACAGGCGCACGTTAGAGCAGCCTGTAACGCAGCCCACCGCACAGTAATGAAAAATCAATGGGGCTGTTCACAGTGCGGACGTTGCATTACATTGTAACGCTGCGTCACAAGACAACGTACTGCATGCAGTACTTTGGACGCGGCTGAGCCGCGTTAGACTGCTTGCACATGCTCAGTAATGTTGAGGAGGAGCGGAGAGCGGCCAGGCACATGGCTAATTAATATGCACTGCACGTTATGACGTGCAGTGTTTACTTCCTGGAGCAGCCGCTCTGTGCGGCGATTGGCCGGCGGGACCACGTGATGCCGCATGCGCACAAGAGTGCGCATCACGGCATCACTGACGCCAGAGTGAGCTGCACAACGCGGCTCACTCTGACGTCCAGATCCAGCACCACCAGGCGTTCCGTTAGGGGGACGTTATGCGACCTTAACGCCCCCTCTAACGCAACGTCCTGGTGTGAAATTAGCCTAAAAGACTGGCAGCTGTAATTGCAGCAAAAGGTGGATCTACAAAGTATTGACTCAGGGGGCTGAATAATTATGCACACCCTACTTTGCAGTTATTGATTTATAAAAAATGTTTGGATTCATGTATGATTTTCGTTCCACTTCTCACGTGTACACCACTTTGTATTGGTCTTTCACGTGGAATTCCAATACAATTGATTCATGTTTGTGGCAGTAATATGACAAAATGTGGAAAACTTCAAGGGGGCCGAATACTTTTGCAAACCACTGTACGTAACATAAAATTTGTATTAATGTTAAAATGCAGAAATTAAAATATATAAGCACAAATAAAATCAAAGTTAACTTAATTTAACACTATTTTATTAAAGTGCAGAACTGCACTGGCCTGTGTTCTGCTGGTTGGCCAGTGTCCTGCTGGTGGCCAGTGTCTGCAGGGTAGCATGTGTTCTGCTGGGTGGCCTGTATCCTGCAGGGTGGTCTGTGTCCTGCTGGGTGGCCTGTGTCCTGCAGGGTGGTCTGTGTCCTGCAGGGCGGTCTGTGTCCTGCTGGTGGCCTGTGTCTGCAGGGTAGCATGTGTCCTGCTGGGTGTCCTGTGTCCTGCAGGGTGGTCTGTGTCCTGCTGGTGGTCTGTGTCCTGCTGGTGGCCTGTGTCCTGCTGGGTGGCCTGTGCCCTGCTGGTGGCCTGTGTCTGCAGGGTAGCATGTGTCCTGTGTCCTGCTGGGTGGTCTGTGCCCTGCTCGCTGGCCTGTGGCCTGCTGGGTGCCCTGTGCCTTGCTGGTGGCCTGTGTCTGCAGGGTAGCATGTGTCCTGTGGGTGTCCTGTGTCCTGCTGGGTGGTCTGTGTCCTGCTCAGTGGCCTGTGTCCTGCTGGGTGGCCTGTGCCCTGCTGGTGGCCTGTGTCTGCAGGGTAGCATGTGTACTGCTGGGTGCTCTGTGCCCTGCTGGTGACCTGTGTCTGCAGGGTAACATGTGTCTTGCTGGGTGGTCTGTTTCCTGCTGGGTGTCCTGTGTCCTGCTGGGTGGCCAGTGTCTTCTAGTGGCCTGTGTCTGCTGGTGGCTTCACCTGTCTGTCCTGCTGGTGGCCTCTGTCCTTTATTTGCTGGTGTGTGCTGGAGGAGTCTGTATGGCAACAGGAAGCTGCCAGCATAAAAAAATGAGGCCTAGTTGTCACCAGACTGACTGTTGTACCCGCTGATTGGGGGGGAGGTCTGTTGCAGTAGTCCGTGGGCAGACAGATTTTCGCAGGAAAATATTTATCAAGGCTTCTGAGAGGTGAGGAGAAGTGAGGATGCCTTGAGGGAGCCCTGAAATCCATGTATTGGGCTGTTTTCCCTGCACTCAGGGCTAAAAGCGGGCTGCACACTTCTAAAAGTCACAAGCAACCTCAGATGCCGGGTTGCTTGCGACTGACGGTTAGTTGTATTCTCGATAATTGGGGACTTTGCTGTATCACTGTATCTGAAATGTTAAATTTGATCCAATTCCTCCACTCCCACGCTTCTATAGTCCATAGCTGTGGACAGTCTTGCAGCACGATGGGGGGTTACTAGTGGAGCACAGGGAATGAAAAACACTATTTTACAGAAGGTAGCCTGCATTTTGTATTGCAGACAACTATAGCTTCAAGAGTTCTCAGTTCTCTCTGAGATAAACTAAGTTGGTTTGCCTTCTTAAAACAAGAAATTTACAATAATTCAGCTTTAAGTGAACATATGTCGTTACCCACAATGCACCACTACTGAATATGCAAATTATCTCTTTATGACCCTAAAAGCCAGGCTAGCATCCAGAACCGCTGGTGTCTAGCAAGCCCACTGCTTTTTAGTAGGAGGGCTTTTTGGTTTCTTTTAGTCTCCTATACTCTCCTTGTGCTTTTGGGTCAACCCGAGCTGCTTGGTTACTGTGAGATAAACTAGCAGATTGGTGCTTGTTGAGCACAGTGAAAGTCGGAGGACAACAGAATGCAGTAAAATCTGCTTGCAGATTGGTGTATGTTAGGCACAGTGAAAGTTGGAGGATAGTACAGGGTGTAGGAAAGTGTACTGTATATACATACAGTATTAATTGTAAGCCTTTGGGCAGGGTCCTCCTCCTTATGTCTCCTACCTGGTCACACACCTCCATTACCGTACACCCATCCTATGGATCTGAGTGAATTAGACTTGCCTAATCCCCATGCTCCCACCCAGTGACTGACTAAGCATTACTTTGTACTCATACTGTGCTGCGTGCTCTGGTTTGCACGTATTCCTGTATTGTCTTATTGCTGTATGTCACCCGTAAATATTGTCTGTAACCTTAACTAACCTTAACTAATGTACAGCTCTGCGTAATAAGTTGGCGCTTTATAAATAAAATAAATAAATAAATAATATATACTGTATATATATATATATATATATATATATATATATATATATATATATATATATATATATATATATTTGAGCCTCCCCATCTGGACCAGATCTGCTGCACAGGACAGAAGGTTAACAGGTGGCCCGAACGGTTCGTTGGCGAACGGTTCATGGCGAACTTCCGTGGTTAGCGTTCGCGGAAGAACGCAAACTTTATGGCGATTCGATTTGCCTCCTATACTACATCATTAGGGTCAACTTTGCCCCTCTACATCACAGTCAGCAGGCACATTGTAGCCAATCAGGCTACACTCCCTCCTGGAGCCACTCCCCCCCTTATAAAAGGCAGACAGCGTCAGGCATTGGACTCACTCCTGTGCCTGCAGTAATTAGAGAAGGGAGAGCTGCTGCTGACTCTCATAGGTAAAGCTTAGTTAGGCTCTTGTAGGCTTGTTAGCTTGCTCCTTGCTGATTCTTATTGCTAAAAAAAGCACCCCTCAACAGCTCTTTTGAGAGCTAATCTTGTTCTTGTGATCTATTTTTCATTTTTTTTGTGTGTGTGTGGCCACTTGCATTATATACAGCCCTGTCAGTCAGTCGCAGCTGGTCTTTGGTGTAATTCCTACTGTGCCACTGCCAGGCCCAGTACATTCAGTGACTACCTGTGTGTGTGACAGGCAGCTGCAGATTTGTAATCCCATCCCAATCACTGCACCTGTTCACTGTTCAGTGCACCTACCTACCTACCTAACTACCTACGCGAGCGCACGCATTGTTAATACCACCAGTCATTGCACCTGTTCACGGCGGTACCTGTGTGTGTGTGTGTGTGTGTGTGTGTGTGTGACAGGTGCACATTTGTAATACCCACCACTGCATATACCTACCTGTTGTGTTCAGTGCACCCACCTACCTACGCGAGCGCACGCAGTGTGATATTTAATACCACCAGTCACTGTACCTGTTCATGGTACGTGTGTGTAAGACAGGTGCACATTTGTAATACCCATCACTGCATATACCTACCTGTTGTGTTCAGTGCACCCACCTACCTACGCGAGCGCACGCAGTGTGATATTTAATACCACCAGTCACTGTACCTGTTCATGGTACGTATGTGTGAGACAGGTGCACATATGTAATAATCATCACTGCATATACCTACTTGTTGTGTTCAGTGCACCCACCTACCTACGAGAGCGCACGCAGTGTGATATTTAATACCACCAGTCACTGTACCTGTTCATGGTACGTGTGTGTGTGTGTGTGTGTGTGCGTGACAGCTGCACATTGTATTGATACCAGTCACTGCATACCTGTTCACTGCACCTGTGTGACTGCACATTGTATTAGTCAAGTCAGTGCATACCTTTCACTTCATCCCCTGCAATTTGGGCAAAACAGGCAGAGCCAGAGCCAAAGGCAGGCCACCGGCAGGTCTGTTCGAGGTCGTGCTGTTGTGATTTCGTGCGGCCCTGGACCAAAGTACAGTGTGAAAGGGCTTGCGTATCACAATGAAGCAATGACCGACGGCTATATGAGTGTCTCGGGGGGGGGCACACCCACGATAATAAGGTCGTTGCTTCATTGTGGGCAGGCAAAATTCGATCGGCAGGACAGTCACTGTTGTTCTATCATTGAGGTACCACAGCCCGGCGACCAAACAGCGAGTGCATTACACAGTGAGTTTGGGGTGTCAGTGCGAAGCAGTACTCTAATTACACTCCCTGATTGATGTATACACATGCAAGATGTTTTAAAGCACTTTAGGCCTGCAATTTAGCATTCAATGTGATTTCTGCCATTAAAACGCTGCTTTGCGTCAAATCCAGATTTTTCCCCGGGACTTTTGGCGTCTATACCATTCATCCACGCAAAAACACAGATGTTAGACCCCTTGAAACATCTTTTCCATCACTTTTCTGGCCAGCATAAGTGTTTATAGTTTTCAAAATTTGCCTCCCCATTGAAGTCTGTTGCGGTTTGCGGGAGTTTGCACGAACTAAACTTTCGCGGAAGTTCGCGGTCCGCGAACCGAAAATCGGAGGTTCGGGCCATCTCTAAGCCTAATTCCTCATTTATCTCTAATCACAAGTTGTAATTTGATCTTTCCCCTTGTCACCTGACTGCCATAGCAGATAAGCTCATTTGAAAGCACAGGATGTTAACAATATAGTTCTTTGGGTCCCATCTGCTTCTGAGCTAAGTGCTTCTGCCTTATTGTTACCGATTTTTGCCTGGATTTTGACTACTCTCTGCCCGCAGCCTGCAACGACCTCTGCCTGGATTTTACCTACTCTCTGCATGTCTCCTAAGACTAATAGCAAAGGGAATAAAGTCTGAAAGGAATCCCGCTTCTTGAAAAAAATGTAATGCTTTTAGACCCATTAATCCAGACAGAAATGCACTGCCAAGGAGGTTAATAACCGCTATTTCCTATTGCCTCCATGTCAGTCCAACAGATGGGTTAGCTCCGCCCCTAACCCCTATAGGACAATGCTTTCTATATAAACCTGAACATGCTGCAGCCCCATATTCTTTTTTTCGTCCTCCCGCAGGACACTTTGTTTTTCTATATTCAATCTGTGGTTTGATTTTTTGTCCCCTGCCATTGCCTGTCAGGTTACCCTTTCCTGATGGATGACGCTGGGATGGGATGCTAAATGCTCCCCCAACAGTTGTGTCCGGCTGCCTGTTCCACAGATTTCCGCACAGTACAGCTTACAATGTGGCTGTGTGCTGGAGTGCTTGAGGTTGTTTGGCTTACCTGACTCATTCTGTTCTTTTAGCATGATGTTTTTTCTCTTCCTCAGTGTTTGTCATACGCGCGCGCGCGGGATTCTGGGCTCTTTATACACGCCGGAGGGAGTGTTTAATCTTGCCCATGGATAGGCCGGAAGTTGCCCTCCTGAGTATGCGTCCGCCATCTTGGTTTTGGGTGGACGCTGCTTTTGAGCAGGCGCTTGGTGAGGGGCAGTTCAGAGCTGGTGGCCTTCGAGCGAGGACGTCTTGGAGGCGCTGGCTCTGGTGCGCTTGGTTAGGCGCTTGGTTAGGCAGTTCAGAGCTGGTGGCCTTCGAGCAAGGACGTCTTGGAGGCGCTGGCTCTGGTGCGCTTGGTTAGGCGCTTGGTTAGGCAGTTCAGAGCTGGTGCCCTTCGACCGAGGAAGTCTTGGAGGTGCTGGCTCTGGCTCGCTGCTGCCATTTAGTGGTGAATTTTGATAGCGTTTTTTTGTAACAAAGCATGTAAGCCAGAGGAGAATCTTTTGTACTGCTCTAGTTGTTTGTCCTAGAGCTTATTAGTAATCATATTTTTTTCTATCCTTCTACTTTTTGTTTTTCTAGCCAAACGATCTCTTTCTCATCATTGAATGATGGAGCGCAGTAATAAAAAGCAGGCAAGATGGCCGCAGATAGGGGATTGTGTGCTGCGGCTTTAAAAAAAAAAAAAAAGGAGGGTGGGTGTTTTTCACCTGTGCTTTTTTGTTATTTTTACAGCCCTAAAAAACAAAAGGAAAAACAGAAGAAATCAAATAAATCATCTACGAGAAAGGATCATTCAACTAGTAGAGATCGACGATATGTCTCTCAAAGAACGTCCAGATCCAGATCAAGAAGGAGAAGCCGAGAGTCATCAAGAGGATTTATAGATATGATTCACCGTCTCCTGTGAGATACTATAGAAGCAGGTCTCCTTCCAGGAGAAGAGACAGATCAAGTAGATCACCATCTCATAGGAGGAGCATGATTCAACAAGAGCAAAACTATTTACCCTCAAGGGAAGAATTGTCTCCTCAAGGAACATCTAGTGACAAGCAGTGTTGGGTGTGTGATGAAGTGGCCCTGCCTATTAAGAAGCTATGCGCAAATTGTTTCAAAGAATCTTCTAAACAGAGGGAGCAGGATTCTGTGGAAGTTTTAGACCTTATCAGAAAGGCCGTCAGAGAAGAGATAGAAAAGGAAAGACAATCTTTTCCAGTTCCTATATCTCAGGAAGATGTTTCTCATGGGAGTGGAGAAGATGAAGTTGTTGGAAATTTTGATTTCGCAGTAATCCCAAAGCTAATTGAAGCAATAAAGGAAGCAATTCAATGGGAAGAAAAAGAGTAGGAATTATCTGATACAGAAAGACCTGGTAAATACTATCCCCATCTGCAAAGGACAGGTCCAACTTTTCCATTCATTGCAGAAATCAAAAAATTGATTCAAGACGAGTGGCAGTTTCCAGACAAAAAATCATCTCTCCAGAATAAGTGGGGAAAATGTATCCATTAAGACAACGAGAGGCTTCGTCTCTATTAAACACCCCTGTAGTGGACGCATCGGTGTCTGATCTAGCAAAACGTGATTTTACCAATGGACGACTCGGTAAGCTTTAAAGATCCAATGGAGAAAAGAATTGATGCGGATCTAAAGAAAATTTACATGTCAGCTGGAGGTGCATGTAGGCCTGGTATAGCCTTAACGGCATTAGCAAAGGCTATCAAAGTGTGAACAATTAATTGTTGAGAATGCAGTGTCAGCTGAGGTGGAAAAAGAAGAGATAATTGCAGCATTAGAAGATCTGAAAATTTAAGCGGATTTTGTGGCTGAGGCTGGAATTGACTGTGTGAGAGCGTCAGCGAGATCAATGGTATTTGCTGTTACGGCAAGACGTGTCCCGTGGTTAAAAACATGGGTAGCAGATTCTGCATCCAAGCAAAATTGGATCAAGATACCCTACGATGGAATGGTTCTGTTTGGGAAAAGAATGGATGAAGCAATAGCTAAAAAGGCCGGCGGAAAATCGGGTATGATTCCCCAGGATAGGAAATTTAGGTCACAAAAATTTTATCAGAAGTTTCAGCCTCAAAATAGGTTCAAAGAAGCAAAACCTTACAGACCAGGGAAACAGTTCCGAAGAAATTGGAGAAGCACACAAAGTAACCTAGCAAAAACTGTTAAAGCCTCAACCTTGACTCAACAGTCTCAGGGGAAGTCCTTTTGATGGTATGACCACCCACACAGTTCCGGTAGGGGCCCGCTTAACATCATTCAGGAAGGTGTGGGTGGAGAAAGTGAAAGATCAGTGGACCATAGATACGGTGTCACACGGTCACAAGTGGATGTTCAAGAGGAAACCAAAGAATTATTTCATAACAACTACAATGCCAAGGACGCAACAGAAAAAAGACTGTCTTTTTCAATACATGATATCGTTAGTGCTGCAGAATGCAGTAGAGAAAGTGCCACACAAAGAAAGACGCAAAAGGGGTCTAGTCCACAGTCTTCTTAGTGCAGAAAAAGTCGGGAGATTGGAGGCCAGTCATCGATCTCAGACGTCTCAATCAAAACATTCAGCTACAAAGATTCAAAATGGAGTCATTACAGTCCATAATATCATTGGTTCAACCAGGAGACTACATGTTATCCATAGACTTAAAGACGCCTACATGCATGTACCAATCCACAAGACTTACAGAAAATTTCTAAGATTCCACTTTGCAGGAATACACTTTCAGTTCAAAGCCCTACCATTTGGCCTGTCAACCTCTCCAAGGACTTTCACAAAAATTCTTCAAGCTATGATTGCCATCATAAGACAAAGAGGAGTGAAAATCTATCATTACCTCGACGATATATTGATTCTGGCTCAGTTGGAGACACAATTAATAGAACACAGAAACATGTCTATTTCAATACTGCAAGATATTGGCTGGTTAGAATTGGGAAAAAAGCCAGCTTCAGCCGACAAGACAGATGATCTTTTTTGGGGGCGTTGTTCAACAAAATCCGAAACAGAGTTGTGCTACCACAGGAAAAAGTAGTTCAGATAAGGCAGGCGGTCAGTCATCTCATAATCTCAAAGAAGTTGGATGCCAGACAGTGTCTAAGGATTTTAGGTCTTATGACATCGACAATTCCAACAGTACAGTGGGGTTGCTGGTTAATGAGATGGCTGCAGTTTCACTTCTTGATAGTCTGGGACAAGAGCAGTCTGAATCAGGTAATACTATTACCCAAGAGTGTGTTGTTCAGTCTACAATGGTGGTTACAGGAAGAGAATCTGACAAAGGGAAGAAGTTTACTTCCACAGCAGTGGATAGTTGTAACGACAGATGCCAGCTCCTGGGGCTGGGGTGCTCGTGTTCAGGGACACTCGATTCAAGGTCAGTGGTCCAGAATGGAAATTACTCTACATTTCAACATATTGGAAATGAGAGCGGTGTATCGAGTATTACTACAACTGACTTCAATGTTGAGAGGACACCCAGTTTTAATTCAGTTGGACAACAGAACAACTGTGGCATACATCAAAAAGCAAGGAGGAACACGCAGTCTGGACATGTTGTTAGAACTAAAACCTCTAATGTTGTGGGCAGAGGAGAACATTCCGGATATTTCTGCAACCTATATTCAGGGAAAGCTCAATATACGAGCAGATCGATTATCAAAAGGACTAGTAGACAATGAGTGGTCGCTATGTCAGAGTCAATACGAGAGAATAATTCGGAAATGGAGGAAGCCTCAGATAGATCTTTTTGCCTCCACATGCAACAGGAAGACCAAGAACTTTTTTTCCAGACTGGAGAACAGTCAGGCAGTTGGCACAGATGCTCTGATTCAACCTTGGTCAGCGGATATAGTCTATGCTTTTCCTCCGGTGCCTTTAATCCTCAAATTCTTGAAACGACTCAAAGAGGAGAGGGTAATAGCATTAGCAGTAATTCCATGGTGGCCAAGAAGGATCTGGTTCCCATTGCTAATGCAGCTGAACACCAGACCACCACTCAAACTCAAGCTCAGCAGGACTTTACTAACCCAGGGAGAACTTTGCCATCCCAATCCGGATCGAATGCAGTTGACAGCTTGGAGACTGAAGGGACAAGGTTTAAAAATCTAGGCTGTTCAGAGACAGTAATTCGAACATTAGTCAAGGCCAGAAAGCCGTCTACAAATAGTACTTACAGTAGATCCTGGAATAAGTTTAAAGAATTTGCAGCCATAAATGACTTCAATGCTATAAATCCTCAAGTTCATCATGTGTTGTCCTTTCTACAGGCAGGTCTAGAGCTGAATCTCAGTTACAATACCTTAAGGTCTCAAGTTTCTGCAATCTCCGCTATAACTGGAATGAAGTTGGCGAAAGATAGTACGGTACAGCAATTTCTAAAAGCAGCCCTCAAGATAAAGCCTCCAAGAAATAATTACTTTCCTAAATGAGATCTTTCAGTTGTCTTCTTGAGCTATCTAGCAGGTCCAACATTTCTACCGGAAGAAAACTGTTCAATAATGGACTTAACTTTAAAGGTCGTCTTTTTAACAGCTATTTCCTCAGCAGCTTGAGTATCGGAGCTACAGGCAATTGGATGCAAAGAACCTTTTCTTACATGGTTTGATGACAGGCTGGTTGTCTGTCCAATTCAAGGTTTCTTACCTAAAAGGGTGTCGCCATTTCATTTGAATGCAGAATGGACTTTACCCAATATGAGACAAGATTTGCAAGGTCAATCTACTCATCCGTTGTGTGTCCCATCTGCTATAAAAACCCATCTAGAGGTGACTAGTACATTCAGACAGTCTGAACAGCTGTTCATAATTCCTTCAGGGTACAGGAAGGGACAAGGAGCAACTTCCAGAACGATTGCCTCCTGGCTGAAAAACATTATACTCAAATCTTATCGGGCTGCCGGCCTTGCACTGCCAAATGATGTAACTGCACACTCCACAAGGGGAATATCTTCATCCTGGGCCTGTTTACCTGGAGTGCCAGCAGAGACTATTTGTAGATCAGCAAGCCGGTCTTCTAAAAACACGTTTGTTTATCATTATAAATTGGACTTGTCGACCCTTAATGGCACTAATTATGGGAAGGCTGTATTAAACATTGCTTATAATGGTAATAAAGAATGAAGCATAGAATTTGGATGCCCTCCCTTTTGTATTCACTGAGTAGATAGTTAATACCCATCTGTTGGACTGACATGGAGGCAACAGGAATACAGGAAGATTGATACTTACCTAACGGTAATTTTCCTTTCCTGTTGCCTCCATGGCAGTACAACAGACCCTCCCAATAAGTGCTCCTTTGGGAGGACTAGAGTTAAGAGAATATGGGGCCGCAACATGTTCAGGTTTATATAGAAAGCATTGTCATATAGGGGTTAGGGGCGGAGCTAACCCATCTGTTGTACTGCCATGGAGGCAACAGGAAAGGAAAATTACTGTTAGGTAAGTATCAATTTTACTGTATTCTCCACAAGTTTCTTTTTAGGTTTAAGGTACTTGGCATCATTATTATGGGATATTAATCTTTAGTTAAGATACAGCTACAGAGAAGTCATTGATATGATATTGAATTTGAACTACGAACTGCATTATACATGTTACCATAGGGCTACGGATCACTGCTACAGTATTTACAGCATATGCTTTCTATATCTGTAGCCTTATTTTAGCTACATTTCAGTTGTTCAAATGATTTCCATAAATAGACTGATTACAGCATACATTCTCTATTACCTGTATTATCTCTTGTTCTATTACCTGTATACTTTTAGAATAATTATCAACATTATTTTACTAATTTAAAAGCAGTACATCCATTAAGATTCGGCTACAGAAAGGTCATTAATAGACAACTAAAGCCTATATCAGGAGCCTTATTTTAGCGGCTATAATAACTACTTGAAATTATATTTTTAACTTATTTTTTGCTTCAGGTTTAACCACTTGCCGACCGCCCCCAGCCGATGGGCGGCGGCAAAGACTGGGCCCAAACGACCGCAATACGCCCATCGGTGGGGGCGGCTGCGGGAGTGGCTATGCGGCGATCGCGTCATTCGTGACGCGATCAGCCTCCGGGGACTGGCTCCGCCCACCGCTCGTAGTAACCCGCCGGCCGTTCGGAAGCGCCGGCGGGTTACTAGCACCCGGATCGCCGCATTTACATTGTATAATAGGCTTTGTAATGTATACAAAGCCTATTATATTGGCTGCCTCCTGCCCTGGTGGTCCCAGTGTCCGAGGGACCACCAGGGCAGGCTGCAACCACCCTAGTCTGCACCCAAGCACACTGATTCCCCCCCCCCTGCCCCCTGATCGCCCACAGCACCCCTCAGACCCCCCCCCTGCCCACCCCCCAGACCACTGTTTGCACCTAGTCACCCCCCTAATCACCCATCAATCACTCCCTGTCACTATCTGTCAACGCTATTTTTTTTTATCCCCCCCCCTGCCCACTGCCCCCTCCTGATCACCCCCCACCCCTCAGATTCTCCCCAGACCCCCCCCCCCCCCCGTGTACTGTATGCATCTATCCCCCCTGATCACCTGTCAATCACCTGTCAATCACCCGTCAATCACCCGTCAATCACCAGTCAATCACCCCCTGTCACTGCTACCCATCAATCAGCCCCTAACCTGCCCCTTGCGGGCAATCTGATCACCCACCCACACCAATAGATCGCCCGCAGATCCGACATCAGATCACCTCCCAAATCCATTGTTTACATCTATTCTCTCCTCTAAACACCCACTAATTACCCATCAATCACCTATCAATCACCCCCTATCACCACCTGTCACTGTTACCCATCAGATTAGACCCTAATCTACCCCTTGCGGGCACCCAATCACCCGCTCACACGCTCAGATTGCCCTCAGACCCCCCTTTATCAATTCGCCAGTGCAATATTTACATCTGTTATTCCCTGTAATAACCCACTGATCACCTGTCAATCACCTATCAATCACCCCCTGTCACTGCCACCCATCAATCACCCCCTGTCACTGCCACCCATCAATCAGCCCCTAACCTGCCCCTTGCGGGCAATCTGATCACCCACCCACACCAATAGATCGCCCGCAGATCCGACATCAGATCACCTCCCAAGTGCAGTGTTTACATCTCTTCTCTCCTCTAAACACCCACTAATTACCCATCAATCACCTATCAATCACCCCCTATCACCACCTGTCACTGTTACCCATCAGATTAGACCCTAATCTACCCCTTGTGGGCACCCAATCACCCGCCCACACACTCAGATTGCCCTCAGACCCCCCCTTATCAATTTGCCAGTGCAATATTTACATCTGTTATTCCCTGTAATAACCCACTGATCACCTGTCAATCACCTATCAATCACCCCCTGTCACTGCCACCCATCAATCACCCCCTGTCACTGCCACCCATCAATCAGCCCCTAACTTGCCCCTTGCGGGCAATCTGATCACCCACCCACACCAATAGATCGCCCGCAGATCCGACATCAGATCACCTCCCAAGTGCAGTGTTTACATCTCTTCTCTCCTCTAAACACCCACTAATTACCCATCAATCACCCCCTATCACCACCTGTCACGGTTACCCATCAGATTAGACCCTAATCTGCCCCTTGCGGGGCACCCAATCACCCGCCCACACCTCAGAACGTCCTTAGACCCCAGCCCTGATCACCTCGCTAGTGCATTGCTTGCATCTATTTCCCCCCTCTAATCACACCTTGAGACACCCATCAATCACCTCCTGTCACCCCCTAGCACACCTACCCATCAGATCAGGCCCTAATTTGCCCCGTGTGGGCTCCTGATCACTCGGCCAAACCCTCAGGTCCCCCTCAGACCCCCTTCCAATCACCTCCCCAGTGCATTGATTGCATCTATTTTCCCCTCTAACCGCCCCCTGAGACACCCATCAATCACCTCCTGTCACCCCCCTAGCACTCCTATCCATCAGATCAGGCCCAAAACATCCTGTCATCTAAGAGGCCACCCTGCTTATGACCGGTTCCACAAAATTTGCCCCCTCATAGACCACCTGTCATCAAAATTTGCAGATGCTTATACCCCTGATCAGTCATTTTGAGAAATTTGGTTTCCAGACTACTCACAGTTTTGGGCCCGTAAAATGCCAGGGCAGTATAGGAACCCCACAAGTGACCCCATTTTAGAAAGAAGACACCCCAAGGTATTCTGTTAGGTGTATGATGAGTTCATAGAAGATTTTATTTTTTGTCAAAAGTTAGCGGAAATTAGATTTTTATTGTTTTTTTCACAAAGTGTCATTTTTCACTAACTTGTGACAAAAAATAAAATCTTCTATGAACTCACCATACCCCTAACGGAATACCTTGGGGTGTCTTCTTTCTAAAATGGGGTCACTTGTGGGGTTCCTATACTGCCCTGGCATTTTAGGGGCCCTAAACCGTGAGGAGTAGTCTAGAAAACAAATGCCTCAAAATGACCTGTGAATAGGACGTTGGGCCGCTTAGCGCACCTAGGCTGCAAAAAAGTGTCACACATGTGGTATCGCCATACTCAGGAGAAGTAGTATAATGTGTTTTGTGGTGTATTTTTACACATACCCATGCTGGGTGGGAGAAATCTCTCTGTAAATGGACAATTGTGTGTAAAAAAAATCAAAAATGTGTCATTTACAGAGATATTTCTCCCACCCAGCATGGTTATATGTAAAAATACACCACAAAACACATTATACTACTTCTTCTGAGTACGGCGATACCACATGTGTGACACTTTTTTGCAGCCTAACTGTGCTAAGGGGCCCAAAGTCCAATGAGTACCTTTAGGATTTCACAGGTCATTTTGAGACATTTGGGTTCAAGACTACTCCTCACGGTTTAGGGCCCCTAAAATGCCAGGGCAGTATAGGAACCCCACAAGTGACCCCATTTTAGAAAGAAGACACCCCAAGGTATTCTGTTAGGAGTATGGTGAGTTCATAGAAGATTTTTTTTTTGTCACAAGTTAGCGGAAAATGACACTTTGTGAAAAAAAACCCAATACATATCAATTTCCGCTAACTTGTGACAAAAAATAAAATCTTCTATGAACTCATCATACACCTAACAGAATACATAGTTACATAGTTACATAGTTATTTTGGTTGAAAAAAGACATACGTCCATCGAGTTCAACCAGTATAAAGTACAACACCAGCCTGCTCCCTCACATATCCCTGTTCGCCTTCCTCTGGATCAACAGGGATATGTGAGGGAGCAGGCTGGTGTTGTACTTTATACTGGTTGAACTCGATGGACGTATGTCTTTTTTCAACCAAAATAACTATGTAACTATGTATTCTGTTAGGTGTATGATGAGTTCATAGAAGATTTTATTTTTTGTCACAAGTTAGCGGAAATTGATATGTATTGGTTTTTTTTTCACAAAGTGTCATTTTCCGCTAACTTGTGACAAAAAAAAAATCTTCTATGAACTCACCATACTCCTAACAGAATACCTTGGGGTGTCTTCTTTCTAAAATGGGGTCACTTGTGGGGTTCCTATACTGCCCTGGCATTTTAGGGGCCCTAAACCGTGAGCAGTAGTCTAGAATCCAAATGCCTCAAAATGACCTGTGAATAGGACGTTAGGCCCCTTAGCGCACCTAGGTTGCAAAAAAGTGTCACACACGTACTCAGAAGAAGTAGTATATTGTGTTTTGGGGTGTATTTTTACACATACCCATGCTGGGTGGGAGAAATATCTCTGTAAAAGGACAATTGTGTGTAAAAAAAAATCAAACAATTGTCATTTACAGAGATATTTTTCCCACCCAGCATGGGTATGTGTAAAAATACACCCCAAAACACATTATACTACTTCTCCTGAGTACGGCGGTACCACATGTGTGGCACTTTTTTGCACCCTAAGTGCGCTAAGAGGCCCAAAGTCCAATGAGTACCTTTAGGATTTCACAGGTCATTTTGCGACATTTGGTTTCAAGACTACTCCTCACGGTTTAGGGCCCCTAAAATGCCAGGGCAGTATAGGAACCCCACAAATGACCCCATTTTAGAAAGAAGACACCCCAAGGTATTCCGTTAGGAGTATGGTGAGTTCATAGAAGATTTTATTTTTTGTCACAAGTTAGCGGAAAATGACACTTTGTGAAAAAAAACAATTAAAATCAATTTCCGCTAACTTGTGACCAAAAAAAAAAAAATCTTCTATGAACTCACCATCCTCCTAACGGAATACCTTGGGGTGTCTTCTTTCTAAAATGGGGTCATTTGTGGGGTTCCTATACTGTCCTGGCATTTTAGGGGCCCTAAACCGTGAGGAGTAGTCTTGAAACCAAATGTCGCAAAATGACCTGTGAAATCCTAAAGGTACTCATTGAACTTTGGGCCCCTTAGCGCAGTTAGGGTGCAAAAAAGTGCCACACATGTGGTATCGCCGTACTCAGGAGAAGTAGTATAATGTGTTTTGGGGTGTATTTTTCCACATACCCATGCTGAGTGGGAGAAATATCTCTATAAATAGACAATTGTGTGTAAAAAAAATAAAACAATTGTCATTTACGGAGATATTTCTCCCACCCAGCATGGGTATGTGTAAAAATACACCCCAAAACACATTATACTACTTCTCCTGAGTACGGCAATACCACATGTGTGGCACTTTTTTGCAGCCTAACTGCGCTAAGGGGCCAAAAGTCCAATGAGCATCTTTAGGCTTTACAGGGGTGCTTACAATTAGGCACCCCCCAAAATGCCAGGACAGTGAACACACCCCACAAATGACCCCATTTTGGAAAGTAGACACTTCAAGGTATTCAGAGAGGAGCATAGTGAGTCCGTGGCAGATTTCATTTTTTTTTGTCGCAAGTTAGAAGAAATGGAAACTTTATTTTTTCTTTTTTTTGTCAGAAAGTGTCATTTTCCGCTAACTTGTGACAAAAAATAAAATCTTCTATATACTCACCATGCCTCTCACTGAATACTTTGGGATGTCTTCTTTCCAAAATGGGGTCATTTGGGGGGTATTTGTACTATCCTGGAATTTTAGCCCCTCATGAAACCTGACAGGTGCGCAGAAAAGTCAGAGATGCTTGAAAATGGGAAAATTCACTTTTGGCACCATAGTTTGTAAACGCTATAACTTTTACCCAATCAAATAAATATACACTGAATGTTTTTTTTTTTTTTTAAAGACATGTAGCAGAATAACTTTCGCGCTCAAATGTATAGGAAATTTTACTTTATTTGAAAAATGTCAGCACAGCAAGTTAAAAAAGTCATTTTTTTGCCAAAATTCATGTATTTTTTGATGAATATAATAAAAACTAAAACTCGCAGCAGCAATCAAATAGCAGCAAAAGAAAGCTGTATTAGTGACAAGAAAAGGAAGTAAAATTCCTTTAGGTGGTAGGTTGTATGACCGAGCAATAAACCGTGAAAGCTGCAGTGGTCTGAATGGAGAAAAAGGCTCTGGTCCTTAAGGGGCGAAAAGACTGTGGTCCTCAAGTGGTTAACATGTATTAACGGTTGTATGTGTACATTTTGCTTTTATAGGGAGCATACGCTGTAATAGCAGTGATCCTTAGCCCTATATCACTATAACTGACAGCATATCCACCCTATAGCTGCTTTTTCTGTGAGACATAAAAGCTAAAAATCCACTTATATCCGTTAATACATGTTAAACATGATATGAAAATGATGGAAACTTTGCATTTCAAGCAGTTAGCTTAGCCACTAAAATACAGCTAAAGATCTCTGCTACTTGTATCTTATCCTCCCTACAGCCGCACAAGTTAGTTTTAGCATAAAGTTATGTAGCGCCAGTGGCATAGCAATAGGGGGTGCAGAGGTAGCAACCACATCGGGGCCCTTGGGCCAAAAGGGCCCCAAAGTGTACACTCTCTTTCACAGTATTAGCTTTCTATTAGTCCTGTGCTTGTAATAATCACTTCTATAGATGCTTTGAATATTAGTAATCCTTAACACACTGTTCCCCATCCCCTTCTTGCACCTCTGGCACTGTGGTTTTCCAGCACCATATCAATTGTTATGTATAGAGTGCTTGGGGGGCCCAGTGTAAAACTTGCACCGGGGCCCATAGCTCCTTAGTTACGCTACTGTATAGCGCTAATTTCTATTGAAATGAAAGCCCTATAAGCCTTAGCCCTATATCACTATAATTGACAGTGTATCCTCCCTATAGCTACTTTTTCTGTGAGACATAAAAGCTAAAAATCCACATATATCCGTTAATACGATAAACATGATGCGAACATTATGGAAACTTTGCATTTCAAGCAGTTAGTTTAGCCACTAAAATAAAGCTAAAGATCTCTGCTACTTGTATCTTATCCTCCCCACTGCCACACAAAGGTTGTTTTAGCATGAAGTTATATAGCGCTGATTTCAATTGAAATGAAAGCACTAATAGCCGCACATGAAGTGAATTAATAACCGTGAATTGATGCAGTGGAGGGAAATGCGCCAAAGGAAATGAGGAAAAAAACTGGCTATGTGAGGTCTCGTTGAAATTTAAGTTGACCTTTTAACTTACGGTTATACAGTATCTTAAATGTATGCGTTTATCCTTTACTTTCTAGAATAAAGCACCTTTTTGTCATCATGAGTCTCTTCTTCATTTCCCTCACCGTCGCGCTGCCATGATGTTTTCTGGTCAAAATCAAATGGGCCTCTCTTTACTTCATATTTATGCTCACTGTCGTCCTTGCTAAATTCTTCATGGATCATGTAGTCTGGCACATTTCTCAGTGGTGCACTGTCGAGAAAAAAGTCAGAAGAAGACAAAAGTTATATTGTTTCATGAATGTAATAATGCATGTTTCCCCATTGACTATAGCTTATTAGCAGGTCTCAATCAGTAACATTTCAGCCAACACACAGGGTGTCTATCACATCTTAATGTTTAACCACTTCACCACTGAGGGGTTTTACCCCCTGACCACCAGAGCAATTTTCACCTTTCAGCGCTCCATCCATTCATTCGTCTATAACTTTATCATAACTTATCACAATTAAATGAACTATATCTTGTTTTTTCCGCCACCAATTAGGCTTTCTTTAGGTGGGACATTATGCCAAGAATTATTTTATTCTAAATGTGTTTTAATGGGAAAATAGGAAAAATGTGGGAAAAAAATTAATTATTTTTCAGTTTCCGGCCATTATAAATTTTAAATAATGTATGCTACTGTAATTAAAACCCATGAAATTTATGTGCCCTTTTGTCCCGGTTATAAAACCGTTTAAATTATGTCCCTATCACAATGTTTGGCGCCAATATTTTATTTGGAAATAAAGGTGCATTTTTTTCAGTTATGTGTCCATCCCTAATTACAAGCCCATAGTTTATAAAGTAACAGTGTTATACCCTCTTGACGTAAATATTTAAAAAGTTCAGTCCCTAAGGTAACTATTTATGTATTTTTTTTAATTGTAAATTTTTTTATTTTTTTTTTTAATTACAAAAAAAAAAAAAATGGGGAGTGTGGGAGGTAATGAGTTAATTTTTAGTGTAAAACTAATTTATTTCTATGTAAAAAATGCTAAGGGTGTAGTTTTACTGTTTGGCCAGAAGATGGCAACAGTAACTTTTTGTTTATTGCGACCTGCGAGCGTCCTTCCGGAAGCTCGCAGGAAGTACAAGGAGGCTGTGAGTGTTTGTTTTTTCTCACAATGATCGCGCTGCCCATAGGAGAGCAGCGGATCATTGTGGGACTTAGATCAACGAACGGGAATGGATTTTCCCGTTCATTGATCTCCAGGCGAGCGGGCGGCGGCGTGTTTACTAGCGGCGGGCGGCGTGTTTACGAGCGGGAGCGCGGGCAGCGTCGGGAACGCGGAAAGTACGGATTTCTCCGTCCCTGGGGGTTAAAGGATGGAAAAAGGGACGGAGAAATCCGTACGGGCGGGGGTAAAGTGGTTAATTTATCAGCAGGGCATTCTGATTACAGGTCAGAGCATACTCTCTGATCGCCACACAACAGCGACCTTGCCATGTAGTACCTGCTGCTTTTTATGTCTATGCATTGTGGTAAAACCTTAGGGCTAGTTCACAGTGCTCAGTTGTGTTGCTTAATAATTCTGCATGTCAAATCACTGCCCATACAATTCTATGGGCCTGTTCACAGTACAGCTTTGTAAAAGATCTAGTTACTGTAACTCCCTGCCTGCAGGCTTTTAATTAAAGTCTATGTCCAGTCTCCATTACAGTTCATACTCATTATAACGCATGCATTATGTAACTGACCACTGTGAATCCAGCCCTAGGGCTATTTCACAGAGCTCCGTTGCATTGCAGAATATTTCTGCATGTCAACTTACTGTCCATAGCATTCAATGGGGTTGTTCCCAGTACTACGTTGTAACATTATTCTAAGTATCTGCATGCAGGCTTTGTATTAAGGTCTATGTACAGTCTCCATTGAAGTTCACACACATTATAATGTGCATGGTATGCAACTGACCACTGTCCACGCAGATAAAACGCAACACAAAGAAGCAATCAATGTGGCTGCGGTGGCAACTAGCAGTCATGGTTTGTTTTGTTTACAGTGAAATGATCACTGTTGTTCGTTACAACAGCAGTCATTCATACATTACACACTTTGATTAGCTTTGGGAACATATGTTCCAATTCACCAATCTTTGCACTACTGCATGACATTGCGCCGATTGTAAACAGGAAGAGATGAGTATCTACATCCCTGGGAGCTCAAGTACAGTTTTTAGCAATGTAAATACTCAATCCCTTGGTAGGTGAACAGGTTAAAATATGTCTTGAAATTGTCCTAAATATGGAGAATGGTCTATAACAGTGCTAATGTAATGGACTGATCCTTTAAGTCAAGGTGCTGGTTAGAAAACCCCTGTACACAATAACTGGCATGAGCACTGACTTTTGTGTGATTTTCTTCGTGGTTGCAGGAAATTCTCCTGTACTTTGACCTTTCTGCCCTTCTTCCCCTTCCCTCCATCAGCAGCAGAGGTTTGTGACTACAGTAACATGGCCAGTAACTCTAAGACAGTAGAAGGGGCGTAACAACCACCACGGCCACACAGGGCCTAGGCCGCCCATCCTAGTTTATCAGTGTCAGCGTGCTGACACTTCAACTGTTTAGATAGGGTTGTACCTGATGCAGAGGGGGATCTTACCCCCTGGGCTGACTTCTTTCTTGACTGCTGCTTTGCTCCATTCCCCCTTATTTCTAAATGTCTGTGCTCCAGCTCCTCCCCCTGCATTTGCCCCTCCTCCCTCCGCACGACTGTCTGTTAAACTCAATATCCAGACCTGCCCCCATAACTCTGTGCAGAACTGCCCATCACTGGCACATATGTGCAGACTTCCTCCCCTGCCTCTGCTGCAGCATGTGCTGGGAGTGCTTGAAGCTAGGGGAGAGGATTGAAGTTGCAGGTTAAGCTCTTCCCAATGGATGTGAGAGAGGAGTAGAGCAAGAGATCTGAGAGGTAGGCTAACTCTCATTCGCTCTCTATCTCACTTCCGTACCCTCAATTAACCCTTGTTGTCCTCCTCTGCAGGCCTCATTCTCTTTCCTCCAGAACCCGATAACCCCCTGTTCTCTAACCTTCTACACCCTATGTAACCCTCATTCTCTCCTCTCCAGACCCCAGTAACCCCCTTCTCTAACCCCCTATGCCCTCAGCATTTCCCCTCAAGACTCCAATAATTCCATGCATTCCTAGTAATTCCCTTTCTATACCCAACCTGAACCTTCAGTCTCTCCCCTTCAGACCTAAATAACCCCTGCTCTCTAGCCCCCTACATCCTCAGTAGCCCTCAGTCTCCCCAAACCCCAGTAGGAACTACCGTCACTCACAATTGCGTCCATGGTGGATGGGGTGGTAGACGGGGGCTTGGACGTCTCCTTTCTCTCCTCCACCAGGGCCCTGTCCAGTCGCCTTCTACAGATGAGTGCAGCAGTAGTCTTGGGGCTTACCTCTTTTAGTGTCGGGTCCCTGATGCACTCCAGCTGCAGACACTAGGTCTCCTCTACTTCCATCTCCTCTACCTTCATTTTGGTCTTCTGCATGTCACATGCAGGGAAACTTGGACCACTAGGAAGGAAGAGAAGACCTATTGGCTGCAGATCAAGTGTGGAAGAGCTAAGTCCCAGACCTCATGTGGAATGCTGGAAGAGGTAAACCCAAGCACTAGTGGGTCTGTGAAACCTCTACTAGCTCTATGGGTCTGTGAAACCAAGGTGACAGTCAGGAAAGCACAGGCTGAGGGACCAGGTAGAGCAGGGAAGATAGCGGTCCGGTGATCAGATGATTGATTGTTATGGGGGGCTGTGAAAGTTTTCTGGAGGGTTCTGTGTGAGAGTAGGGGTAGATTTAGTCATAGGAAATTATCAGAATTCAGTAGTAGAATATCTCTAATTTTTATAATATTCTACTAGTGGCAATGCCCTGCTCCATTTTTCCCAAACACCTTTTTTCATGCATGCCTCCCTTATACCATAACAAGTGTAACTAGTCAACTTTTGCTTTGTAATAAAATACCAGGTTAGCACAGTAGATATGCTTTTTGGCTCCCTTTGGTGCCTTGGTGGTTTTGGTTCACCTTGAACTTACTTATTCTACACACAAAAAGACATCAGTGAAGATTTCACAGAGCAGTGAATGATATGGCTTGAATAAGATCACTTACACAGCGGGTTCAGGTGGTGGAGATGAAGACCCATAAGTGTACCAGTCAGGGGGTGCATAGGATGCGGGTGTTGTCTTTTTTGATGCAGGTGTTTCATGTTTCAGTAAGTCTTGAAAAGAAAACAGAAATCATTCATTATATTTAAGGGGCACAAAGTTAACTTTAAATTAGCATTGATTTAACGAAACATTTTGTACTTTAGTTTCATGTTGTTTGCACAAATATAAAAGGATAAATGTTAACCATTAAATTATACAGCAACACATATCTGAGAAAGCAGTAAACTACCTTAAGCATAATTTAATTCCCCAATTGTTTTTAAATATTTTTTTAAAGCAACCCTGAACTCAGCTGATTTAAAAAAAAAAGGGGGGGGGGGGGGTATGGGGTGTGAGGCACATTAGCTGCAGTCTGTTGTATGCCTCGGTCCCACCAGGAAAGTCTGTATCCGTTCTTCGCAAATTGAAATTGCAGATCCCCGAGGAACTGCAACTCCACACAGTTTCCCAATGGCTGGCAATGAGGTGTTACACCAGTGGGTTTTCATATCTGCTCAAACACAAATACACTGCTGTATTTTTGTGATTAAACATGTGTGGTTCAACAACAAAGGGTTCCATTTCTTTACTGCCATTTTAGCAGGGATGTGGTCGGTACAAAAATCTTCCGACTCCAACTCCGGCTCCGAAGTTTACGAAACCACCGACTCCAACTCCAACTCCGACTCACCCAAAATGGCTCTGACTCCTCGACTCCGACTCCTTAGTCTAATACTTGCCAGGGTTGTTGAGCATGATCACATGGGGTAGATGGTAGTTCAAAGATCACCCAAAAACATTCTGCATGGGGAGATGTCACGGCTCACAGTTTGAATATTTTAACAAAGTTTCTGTACAGAGAGGTAATTGGGGAAACCAGCACCGCACATTTGAAGAATAAAGGTCAGGTCTCATTTAACAATTTGGATGTAACTGGATGTTTCTGTTGTAACCATTATGATGTTTGAAAACGTAAAGTGGTAGTGTACTTATAAGCAAATGTGCTTAAAATAACAAAAAATGAGGTCCTGATGAATAAAGCAGTATTTTTTCCTGGTACTTTAACATACTTTTCTTCTGCTTCTGTAGACATTGCAGAAATGACTTTTTAAATGGAGTTAAAGTGGACCTGAACGCTTGCACAGAACAGAAGGAAAACAGAGCTCCCTGTATGTACTTAAAGAGTTTGTCTGTTTAATTTCCCCTCATTTGTGTCTAATCACATTGTAATGCCTGGCAGATCTCCTGCTTTCTTTCAGCATCTATACCCCAATCTAGTGCCGTAGCTCTGAGCTCGGCCCACGTCTTCACTTGCGCCCGCAGCACTGAGCCTCTGCTGTCCACCACACTGAGTAACAAAGACAGACAATAGACAGACAAGTGGGATGCTTGGCAGCTAACAAGACACAATGGTTGCTCAGTGCGACTGCAGCACTGAGCATCTAATGTCCACCACACTGAGTAACAAGGACAGACAACAGACAGACAGACGAAATGCTTGCCAATCTAATCTCTGCTCCAGCGATAGTAAACATCCACTCTGACACAGATAAGACAAACAAGTAGGAGCGTAACTAATAGCAACCACTGCTATAGTCATATCCACAGGAACAGGACGAGCAAGAATCCCACCAGTCACCAACGGGGTGAAGGCAGTCTCCAAACTGTCAGAATAGAAAAAGACTTCACTGTACCCCCATGGGTGCAGTGAACGTCCAAGCAGGAAAGGCAAGGTAATGCAATACAATTTTCAAACTTTACACAAGGAACCCAGCAATCAACTATGGCTAAGCTGAACGCTATTACAGGCGAGGTGTAAGAGGGGAAGCAGGCTTTTCTATGTACATCAGCCAATGAGAGCAGATATGCAAATTCCCACACAGCTGAATGGTAATCATGCAATCCTTTGTTAGGCTGATTGAAGGCTGCAAGCTAGTATGCAAAAAGGTGAAGCGCTCAACAGCACTGCCACGTTGTAATTTGACAGAAAAGTTCTCCTCAAACGGCAGATATTAGCAAAATGACAGGTAATGTATCGCAGCACTAATTTCATAATCCATACATACCACAGTATTAAAAAACCATGATTACACAGCATTAATAAAGGCAAACAGTAGAAAAAGTCCACCTGTAATAGGAATTCAGTAATTAGATATACCAACCATTAGCTTCCACCCAGATGAATAATCTGATTATGTTGATATTCCCTATACTAAGTCCAAAAAGAAGTTCCACAGCTCAAATAAAGTCCACAGTATTTCTGCTTGACTCTTAATTCCACTTGTTACACCGATCAGTATAAATAGGCTGAAGTACTCTTACCAGCAGATATGGCTGACTGTATTACAGACCAACAGACAGGGCATGCATGTATTTGTAGTTCCTTGAACTGGACTCCCCTTCTTCCTATTGCACTGGCTGATCCTGTGTTGACCAGCTATACTCGCTTTCTATTCAGATGGTTCCTCAGAATGTATCCGGACCTTCTTTTCATGATACTGATGTGCAGATCCTCTTCCAGCTTTACAGTCCGGATCTCTCCATTTCCTTTGGGGCTATCATCACCCACAGAGAAGACAGAGCAAGGTTCCTTTTTAGGTATTCTACTGGGAGGAAGCGGAATGGTCCTTTTCTCAGCCAGACGACCCCGATTCTGCACGTAATCACCAGGTGTAAATAAGGGCTGTCAGCTGTGTCTGAAACGACTGTGCCGTTTCAGACACAGCTGACAGCCCTGATTTACACCTGGTGATTACGTGCAGAATAATAATACAGTCAGCCATATCTGCTGGTAAGAGTACTTCAGCCTATTTATAGTGGTGTAACAAGTGGAATTAAGAGTCAAGCAGAAATACTGTGGACTTTATTTGAGCTGTGGAACTTCTTTTTGGACTTAGTATAGGGAATATCAACATAATCAGATTATGCATCTGGGTGGAAGCTAATGGTTGATATATCTAATTACTGAATTCCTATTACAGTTGGACTTTTTCTACTGTTTGCCTTTATTAATGCTGTGTAGTCATGGTTTTTTAATACTGTGGTATGTATGGATTATGAAATTAGTGCTGCGATACATTACCTGTCATTTTGCTAATATCTGCTGTTTGAGGAGAACTTTTCTGTCAAATTACAACATGGCAGTGCTGTTGAGCGCTTCACCTTTTTGCATACTATTTTGTTAGGGGGTGACACCCCCCATGGTGTAGCGATCCAGCACTTCACATAACAAATCATTGAGCTAATTCTGTAGGTTATATAAACCTTTGCTGTAGCTGCATTAGTGAGGAGGTGCAGGTTGGAGGAGCGCACAGGCCACTCATTTCAATCTAGAAGGCTGCAAGCTGCCTGTGAATGGAAAGAACTCTCATTACAAATGCATGTCAGATTATGCAACCAGATGCATGTAAGAAATCTACAGCTGTCTGGCTGCAGTACAACTGCAGCAAGCCATAGGTGGATTCATGACAACATCCTGAGCTACTCTGAACTGCAGAGTGATTGCCGATGGCAATGAGACTCATTGCGAATGCAATCAAAACTAAGCAACCAAATGCAGCAGAGAAATCAAAACTGCTTGGTTGCAGCTCCACTGCAACCGACAGGAGGGATCCTTATACACATGTTGTAATTTGATCTCTCCCGTGTCAAATGACAGCCATGGCAGAGATGGCAGAT
Organism: Hyperolius riggenbachi; assembly: GCF_040937935.1. Taxonomy (NCBI): domain Eukaryota; kingdom Metazoa; phylum Chordata; class Amphibia; order Anura; family Hyperoliidae; genus Hyperolius; species Hyperolius riggenbachi. The sequence continues at coordinate 191,473,890 of NC_090650.1, read as the reverse complement.
AAGCTCATTTGAAAAACAGGCTGTTAACAATATGTCTGCTTCCATGAATCGGGAAGTAGAAACGGTGCAGTTTTATTTTAGGATTTATATCAGCTGCAACAAAGTAATATTTTTTTTGTTTAAAGGCTATTATGTTGTTGTGTGTCTTTTAGAGCAGAGAGGACATTCTGAGTTCAGGTCCAGTTTAACAGATGTTCTCAGCAGTTGTGTGAAGAGATAATTATTAATCCGATTAACCTTTTAAGCTAGGCACACACGCTTGATTACTGTCGTCTGCAGGGATTGGGACTTGATCCCTTGGGTGACAGAAGGGCTGAACAGAATAGAGGCTAGCAATGGATCTGTTGCTATGGAGTGGGGAGGAGGGGCACACTACAAAGAGTCGTTTACCTAGTGTACCTGGCTTCAGAGGCAGTGGGAAAAGTGTGACATAAGGTGCGTACACACGCACTACTGTAAAGAACAACGGGTCCGTCAGACCCTTCGGCTGGGCGGGCGTTCTGCCGACAGTAGTGCGTGTGTACAGTCTGTCAGGCAGACTGATAAGGCTGTTTCTGAACGATCCACTGAGTGGACAGACTGTACACACGCACTACTGTCGGCAGAACGCCCACCCAGCGGGAGGGTCTGACGGACCCGTCATTCATTACAGTAGTGCGAGTGTACGCACCTATAGATTCATTAGGGAGGAACTAGCACAGGCTGTACCTTGTATAACCACAAAGTAACAAACTGTACACAGTAGAATCTTGTTATAGTAAACTGATATAGTAAACCTCTGGAAATCTGAATACAGTAAACTCAATCCTCAGGTCCCAGAAAATGCATCTGTAGAAATATACAATGTAAGACCAATTCTGATATAGTAAACTTCTTATATAATAAATCACATTTCCTGGTCCCTTTGAGTTTTCTATAAAGAGATTCTACTGTACTATACAGACTGGGATTCACATGCTTGTCGCTAGAAAAAGTATAAAATAAATAATCACTTCACTACAGTGCACAGCAGCAAGCACACTGCAGCTTACCAAACCATAACAGACCAAAATCATAAGGTCTTAAACAGTATCATATATTAATAGTCCAATCCACATCTTCAGCTTTCCATACAGATGCTCCAGGCTGTATGGACTTAGCAGGATCCCAATTGGCACAGTAATAAAAGATAAGTAATAAAGATAAGTACAGACTGTCTCCAAATATTCCATTTCAATATTGCATACATATATAAAATTTACAAGGGTCCAATGCTTTAGAACCCAGTATACACAAAAGCACTCTCACAAATAACATTAAAAGCTGCTTACTCTCCAGCCAGGAAGACGGTTTCAACAGTATTTGTGAGATATATTATGCTGTGTTAAGACCTTATGATTCAGGTCTGCTACTGTTTGGAAAGCTGCAGAGTGACTTGATGGAGGGTACTGGAGTGAAATCATGTATTGTCTCACATTTACTGCCGATCTCTCTTTTTTATGCTAATTGACCAACTGGGTGAAGGACAAATTGTTGTTTTCTGGCTACAATCCTTTTAATATCTATGCACTGATTTTTACTGTGTTATTTATAAAATGCAAGCTAATTGCATTATTGATGAGGACCTCATTTTAGTTAGTGTAAAGCACAGCTGGTTATAACTACACTATCACTTTGATTAGTGTTGACAATAGCATATTCACAACCCCAGACAATCACTCACCACTCAGAAAAGAATTTTCTACAAATCAATAAATCTTGTCTGTGTCTGTTCAGGACTTTCCTGTGAAATCACATGCCATAGTTGGAATTCTGGATGTCTTGTGAATTCAGGTTTATTCTTTACAAACCTTTTGATAATTTGTCATCCATTAGGTTTTCTTGGCAAGAAATCAAGAAACAGCCTGCCAGGCCGTTCTGCTAGACCAGTGTTTCTCAACATTTTATTGGTATGTTCCACTTTTAAAAGCTTGTGCTCACCAAGGTCCCCCTGGTATATTAAAGATTATCTCATATACCCCTTGCCGTAGATATATTTAATAAGTAGTACATTGTAATTGTTTCTTAACCATTTCCATGCATTTAGTTAGCTAAAATATTAATTTGGTGTTGTTGGGAGAAACTAATAATGGCGCTATTAAAAAAGGCACCCTATTCACATCAATGCAAATCTTTTCTCTATTGGCGCCAAATGTATAAAAAGGGCTCCACCTAAATATACAGCAAAACAGCTATATTACTTGATATCTTCACATTTCTTTTCCATACCAACTTTATTGATTACAATAATCCATTATCTAACAAATAATCATTTCTAAAACTGTTTAATTGTTTTTAAAACTGTTCCCTACGGTTTCTCAGAAAAAAATTATTTACATTTCAACTTTTTGCACCACAACAAGCAGCTTCTGCGATTCTCACCTAAGTTACAAATTATTGCTTTTCAAAAAACTCATTTAAACTCACACATATATATGAACAGTTTATTTTTATGTTCTGACTCCTCAATTATCATTTTTTTCATTCTATCTTACATAAAACCCCAAACGATCAGATAATAATTAATATTACACAAACAAAATGGGGAATTAAGGCTAGGCGCCCTCCAGGGCGGGTTAAGGTTAGGTACCACGAGGGGCGTGTTAAGGTTAGGAATCAACAGGGCAGATAAAGGTTGGGCACCACCAGGGAGGGGTTAAGCTTAGGCACCACCGGGGAAGGGGGAAAGGTTAAGGTTAGGTATCACCAGTAGGTTAAGGTTAGGCACCACCGGGGAGGGGTTAAGGTTAGGCACCACCGAGGAAGGGGGAAAGGTTAAGGTTAGACACCACCAGTAGATTAAGGTTAGGCACCACTGGGGAAGGGTTAAGGGTAGGCACCACCGTGGAAGGGGGAAAGGTTAAGGTTAAACACCACCAGTAGGTTAAGGTTAGGCACCACCAGGGAAGGGTTAAGGTTAGGCACCACCAGGGAAGGGGGAAAGGTTAAGGTTAGGCACCACCAGTAGATTAAGGTTAGGCACCACCAGGGAGGGGTTAAGGTTAGGCACCACCGGGGAAGGGGGAAAGGTTAAAGGGGTTCTCTTGCCTTTATAAAAAAAGCAAAAGCTGACACTTACCTTGGGCTTCTATCGGCCCCCTGCAGTTGTCATGTCCCGTGCCGTCCTCCTCCTCCTCCTTTCCCTGCCGCCGGCACCGGTCTAATTATTCGTTTGACTAAACGAATAGAACTGCGGCTGCGACTACGTACTGCACCTGCGCAGTAAGCTCCCGAAGATGCGCGGGACCAAGCACGGCCGCGCAGCTGCAGTTCTATTCAACTAGTTAGATGAATAATTAGACCGGTGCCGGCAGCGAGGAACGAAAGATCGGAGGAAGACGGCGCAGGACTTGACAGCTGCAGGGGGCCGATACAAGCCCCAGGTAAGTGTCAGTTTTTGTTTTTTTATATAGGCAAGAGAACCCCTTTAAGGTCAGGCACCACCAAGGGGGAAGTTAAGGTTAGGTGCTACAAGGGGGGAGTTAAAGTTAAGCACCACCAGGGGGGTTAAGGTTAGGCACCACAAGGGGAGGTTTCTGTGTGACAGTAAAGAGAGGTTAGGTCATAGTAAAATATTGGTAAATATAACAGGTATTTTACTATGCAAATGAAGTAGTACAATATCGGTAAATTAACCAAGATTGTATCACTTTTCCTGGTGCCTATTTTACTAGATGTAGATAATTTGATTTTTCTGCAAGAAATCGATGCAGCAAACGATTCCTGATTAGAAGTTTTTTTGGCAAAATTGACTCAATCGAAGGCACGTGATGTAATATTTTGTTCAAATGGTAGCGGGTCAGGACTCGATAACCATTGCAGCAGTGGAGATTACACTTACCTGTTCTATCCACTGCTAGGCTCTGCTTTCCTGTCTCTTCTCTCCTGAGTGCTTGTGTCACGTCACAAATGCTACAGGCCTCAAGTGGTCAGGTAAAGTACATGCCATGGTGCCTGTAGTGCTTGGCCTCTATTGTTTATCATGTGACACAAGCCCTTCAGGAGAGAAGAGACAGGAAGCAGAGCCTGTCCATGACTCGAAGACACGAGGCAGACAGCACAGGTGTGTGTGTGTGTGTGTGTGGGGGGGGGGGGGGGCTAAGAGACCTTGGAACCTGGCATGCAGTGCATACAGATTTTTAATAGAGTTCAAGCTGAAATCTATTGAAAGTCTGTGTGTAGTGTGCGGATAGATTTGATCAGATAAATCCGTCTCTGATCAGATAATGATCTGAGAGGGATCTATCTGTTGGGCCACATTGACGAGTATATGGCCAGCTTAACCTCCTTGGCGCTAACCCCATGTGTGACACAGGGTAAGCCGTCGGAGGGTGCCGCTCAGGCCCTGCTGGGCCGATTTACATAATTTTTTCTTTGCTACACGCAGCTAGCACTTTGCTAGCTGCGTGTGCATAACGATCGCCGCCGATTAACCGCTATCCGCCGCCCCCCCCCCCACCCCACACATTTGTTTTCATGTTCGTGATGTGTGTGATGCAGCAAAAAGCAGTAGAATTGGGAACTTGCACGCTGTGAGGTAAAAAGCTGAAAGTGATACAATTAAAAATTTGCAGAAAAAAATGTGAATATGGAATGTGAAGTTATGCAAATATCGTGCGATTTCCGAGAAGCCCTTTCAAATCAATGCGCATGTGAAAAATCCAGTAAGTGTGTTCCCTACCTTACACAAAAAGAGAGAGAAAGGAAGATGATTAGGCAAGTTTGAAGCAGTCGGTCTTGAAGGCAACATTAAATGTGTTTAATATCAGAACCTTCAAGAAAATGATGCTCCCTCAGGCCCCTTTCATGGTTCCAGGTTCCAAAAAAGCCTTGATTACATCCAGGCACAAAAAAAGGAAATCTCTGTAAGAGAGCCACAGGAGCCACTCCAGGAGACGAGCCCAACCTCTGCCTGATGTTGTCCCAAATGGCTAAGGAACTCCTAAACCAGGGCAGAGAATGAACAGAGAGCCCTCAATCACTACCAGCAAGTCAAAGTGCTTGAGCAAGGTTTGCAAGCCACTTCTCCAAACTAACCAACCTTTTAATCTTGAGGTAGTTCGAATCTGTTAAACTATTTAGAGCAATGGAGTTATAGTAGGTCTTCAAATTGGGAAGGCCAGGGCCCCCTTTCTTTGGGCGCCGTTCACACTCGGAACCACAAATCACAATCACCTAGCGACTGCGTTTTTTTAGTTGCTTTTTTTCTGACGATTGGAGTTTGAGATTCTCAATGTAGTGATTGAGAATTGTGACGCAATCGCCGGGAAGATGCTGCATGCAGCAAGTTTGCAATCAGCGGGAATTGCAAATGGGCTGCAATCCCCGCAGTATGAATAATCCCAAGGATTACTTGTGAAGCAGCTCTTTGCTGACCGCTACACCAAGATACAGTATCCTAATCTAGGGGTTTGTTATAAATGTGTTAAATGAAGGAGCAAGCCTAATAGGATGAGGAAAGAAATTCCAAAAAGTACAAGCAGCGCTAAAGAAGTCTTTGAGCCATGCAAAGCTATGAAAGTCATAAAGTCACTGGAGGAGCAGAGACATCTGTTAGGGGGTGTATTTATGTAAAAGGTCAGATTTGTGAGAGGAACATGGTAAAGCATTCAATATTACTTTGTCTTTATACAACTTCAACATTTAACATTATACTCATTTACCTACTGAGATAAAACGCAGACCACACTTGGCTTTTTAACAAGCGGTGGCCTCTTTTATTGGGGGTAACACAAACCGTATGTTTAACCTTAAACTTTGACCATTTTATTTTCTTTTATTTAACACAACACAAATACTTCACCCAACAACCCACAATTGATGGTCTTTGGACCTGAATCAATCTCCTATCTCCAAGATCATAATGTCTATCATAAACATCCATAATATACCCCCAATAAGTAAGCCCGTGACATACTTAGCATAAGGGATGGGTCTGCCTCAAATGTCATAGACTGTTCTGAGAGGAACAGTTTTGTTCACCTCAGCCAAGTGTCAAGAGTGAAAGTTTCTTCTTCTTATTAATAATAATAATAATAATAATAATATCTATTTAAAATGTAATAGTTTTTCATGATACAGGACCTTCAATATGTTCATAAGCCTATAAGTAGTTACCTGGTCGTCCTCCTTGTTTGGCTAATTTAACATATTCAGAGTCTGTTTCTCTGATCCATTTTTTGCGGCTTCCAGTTAGTAACTCATTATGCGGTTCTGTGAGGTCACTCAAACCTGGTATCTGGGAGGTGGGAGGAAGAGCAACATCACTTTTCTTCTCAGCTTGTTTTAAAGGTGCATGGTAAAACCAGTCTGTAAATGAAAAACATGAAGTACCTTAATCTTTTTCTATTCATAAGCAAATGTTGATGAACACATTTTTTTTAAGAATTTTTTTTAGATGACTTAAGAATATAGTCACAGGATATCTCACAAACTAAAAATACAACCAAGCGTTTAATACATAATAATTTTTGAAAATTATATCAGAATTATGTGACCTGATATTTAATGCTGCAAGAATCAGTTAAAAAAAATTATATATATATATATATATATATATATATATACATATATATATACATATATATATATATATACATATATATATATATATATATATATATATATATATATATACTAGCTGATGACCCGATGTTGCCCAGGTATGTATTTGGCTGGCGTCGGCTCCACCCACTTTTTCTAACAGAGACACACAAACACTCAATCACCAACTTTGTGAGTTTTGGCATCAATAGTTTGTATATTCCCATAGAAATTAAATAAATCAGATTAACAGTTTGTGGCTCCGCCCCTCTCCAGCGTTTGGACCCCAGTCACCCATTGACCAACTATAGCAGGTTTGAGGCATCTGCTATCAACAGTGTAAAAATGGCAGCAATTTAAATATTCCCCTTGAAAATCAACAGGTGAATTTTGATTAGCTATAATAGGCTCCACCCACTTCCCTGAATATTAATATTAGTCACCCAGTGACCATCTGGGCAAAGTCTGAGAACCCTGTCATTAACAGTGTAAAAAGGCCTGCAGTTTATATTTTCCCATTGAAAATTTGTTTTTTTTTTGCTCTCCCGACTTTTTGTAACTTGGACAAACAGTCACTCAATGACCAAGTATGTGAGCTTTCGGGTCCTTGGCATCAATAAAAACAAATCTGATTGGCTGTTTGTGGCTCTGCCCCTTTTCTGAATTTGAACCCCAATGACCCAATGACCAACTGTACCAGGCTTGTGCCATTAACAGCGCAAGAATGGCAGCAATTTCAATATTCCTTTTGAAAATAAACAGGTAAATATTTATCGGCTTTTTAAGGCTCCACCCACTTTTCTGAATATTAATCCAAGTCACCCAGTAACAAACTGTGCAAAGTTTGAGAACCCTGCCATTAAGAGTGAAGAAGGTGCTGCAGTTTATATTTTCCCAGGGAAATCTGTTTTTGACTCCACCCAGTTTTTTGTAACCTTGACACACAGTCACTCAATGCTTTTGGGTTCCTGGCATCAAAATTGTGTGAATGGAAGCAGTTTCTCCAGCAAAGAAATCTATTTGGCTGTTTGTCACTCCGTCCCTTTAGTGAATTTGAGCCCCAGTCACCCAATGACCGACTGTAGCAGGTTTGAGGCCTCTGCCATTAACAGTGTAATAATGGTAGCAGTTTTAATATTCCACTTGAAAATCAATAGGTGAATTTTGATTGGCTGTTTTTGGCTCCACCCACTTTTCTGAATATTAATCGCAGTCACCCAGTGGCCAGTTGTGTCAAGTTTGGGAACCCTGCCATTAACAGTGTAAGAATGGCTGCAGTTTATATTTCCCATGTAAAAAGTTAGATGTTTTTGGATGTTTCTAACCTTGGCATACAGTCACTCAATAACCAATTTTATGAGCTTTGGGGTCCTTGGCATCAATAAATTGAATTTTTCCATTGAAATTAAACACATCTGATTGGCTGTTTGTAGCCCCTTTCAGCATTTAAACCCCAGTCTCCCAGTGACTGACTGTATCAGATATGAGGCATCTGCCATTAAGAGTGTAAGAATGGCAGCAATGTAAATATTCCCCTTGAAAATCAATAGGTGAATTTTGTTTGGCTGTTGTAGGCTCCACCCACTTTCTAAATATTAATCCCAGTCACCCAGTGGCCACTTGTGTCAAGTTTGGGAACCCTGACAATGACAGAATGGCTGAAATCAATCTAACAAATCTGATTGGCTGTCTGTGGCTCCATCCCCTTTAGTGAATTTGGACCCCAGTCACCCAATGACTGACTGCATCAGGTTTGAGGCCTCTGCCATTAACAGTGTAAGAACGGTAGCAATGTAAATATTACCCTTGAAAATCAATAGATGAATTGTGATTGGCTGTTGTAGGCTCCACCCACTTTCTAAATATAAATCCCAGTCACCCAGTGGCCACCTGTGTCAAGTTTGGGAACCCTGCCATTAATAGTGTAAGAATGGTTGCAGTTTATATTTTCCCATGTAAAAAATGTAGTGGTTGGTGCCGCCCACTTTTTCTAACCTTGACATACAGTCACTCAATTACCAAGTTTGGTGTCCTTGGTATCAATCATTTGTATATTCCCATTGAAATTAATCAAATGTGATTGGCTGTTTGTGGCTCCGCCCCCTTTCTGAATTTGAACCCGTCACCCAGCGACCAACTGTACCAGGTTTGAGGCATCTGTAAGAATAGCAGCAATTTAAATATTCCCCTTGAAAATCAACAGGTGAATTTTGATTGGCTGTTGTAGGCTCCACCCAATTTCTTGAATATTAATCCCAGTCACCCAGTGACCAACTGTGCAAACTTTGAGAACCCTGCCATTAACAGTGTAAGCATGGCTGCAGTTTACATTTCACCAGTGAAATTTGTTTTTGGCTCCACCCACTTTTTGTAACCTTGACACACAGTCACTCAATGACCAAGTTTGTGAGCCTTCATTTTCCTGGCATCAAAAATGTGTGAATGGAAGCAGTTTATCCAGCAAAGAAATCTGATTGGCTGTTTGTGGCCCCGCCCCTTTAGTGAATTTGGACCCCAGTCACCCAATGACCGACTGTAGAAAGTTTGAAGCCTCTGCCATTAACAGTGTAAGAATGGCAGCAGTTTAAATATTCCCCTTGAAAACCAATAGGTGAATTTTGTTTGGCTGTTGTAGGCGCCACCCACTTTCTTGACTCTTAATCTCATTCACCCAGTGACCAAGTGTGCCAACTTTGAGAACCCTGCCATTAACAGTGTAAGAATGGCTGCAGTTTACATTTTCCCATTAAGAATGAATGGCTGAAATTTGATTGGCTGTTTTATGCTCCGCCCGCTTTTCCTGGATTTGTAACCTCAGTCATCAAGTGACCAACTGTGCCAAGTGTGGGGACTCAGGCTTGGTTACTGTGAAAATGGCAGTCTTTTCCATTTTTTCCATTGACATAAATGGGTGGAATCTGATTTGCTGTTTGTAGCTCCGCCCAGGTGTGCCAGAACCTATCATGCCAGGTAGTAAGGGATCTGCATACCAAGTTTCGTTCAAATCGGTCAAGCCATTTTTGGAGTGATCACGGCACATACACACATACATACATCCGATTTTATATACAGTGTTTTGCAAAAGTATTCGGCCCCCTTGAAGTTTTCCACATTTTGTCATATTACTGCCACAAACATGAATCCATTTTATTGGAATTCCACGTGAAAGACCAATACAAAGTGGTGTACATGTGAGAAGTGGAACAAAAATCATACATGATTCCAAACATTTTTTACAAATCAATAACTGCAAAGTGGGGTGTGCGTAATTATTCAGCCCCCTGAGTCAATACTTTGTAGAACCACCTTTTGCTGAAATTACAGCTGCCAGTCTTTTAGGGTATGTCTCTACCAGCTTTGCATATCTAGAGACTGAAATCCTTTCCCATTATTCTTTGCAAAACAGCTCCAGCTCAGTCAGATTAGATGGACAGCGTTTGTGAACAGCAGTTTTCAGATCTTGCCACAGATTCTCGATTGGATTTAGATCTGGACTTTGACTGGGCCATTCTAACACATGGATATGTTTTGTTTTAAACCATTCCATTGTTTCCCTGGCTTTATGTTTATGGTCATTGTCCTGCTGGAAGGTGAACCTCCACCCCAGTCTCAAGTCTTTTGCAGACTCCAAGAGGTTTTCTTCCAAGATTGCCCTGTATTTGGTTCTATCCATCTTCCCATCAACTCTGACCAGCTTCCCTGTCCCTGCTCAAGAGAAGCACCCCCAGAGCATGATGCTGCCACCACTATATTTGACAGTGGGGATGGTGTGTTCAGAGTGATGTGCAGTATTAGTTTTCCGCCACACATAGCGTTTTGCATTTTAGCCAAAAAGTTCAATTTTGGTCTCATCTGACCAGAGCACCTTCTTCCACATTTGCTGTGTCCCCCACATGGCTTGTGGCAAACTGCAAACGGGACTTCTTATGCTTTTCTGTTAACAATGGCTTTCTTCTTGCCACTCTTCCATAAAGGCCAACTTTGTGCAGTGCACGATTATTAGTTGTCCTATGGACAGATTTCCCCACATGAGCTGTAGATCTCTGCAGCTTGTCCAGAGTCACCATGGGCCTCTTGGCTGCATTTCTAATCAGCGCTCTCCTTGTTTGGCCTGTGAGTTTAGGTGGACGGCCTTGTCTTGGTAGGTTTACAGTTGTTCCATACTCCTTCCATTTCTGAATGATCGCTTGAACAGTGCTCCTTGGGATGTGCAAGGCTTTGGAAATCTTTTTGTAGCCTAAGCCTGCTTTACATTTCTCAATATTTTTATACCTGACCTGTCTGGTGTGTTCTTTGGACGTCATGGTGTTGTTGCTCCCAATATTCTCTTAGACAACCTCTGAGGCCATCACAGAGCAGCTCTATTTTTACTGAAATTAGATTACACACAGATGCACTCTATTTAGTCATTAGCACTCATCAGGCAATGTCCATGGGCAACTGACTGCACTCAGACCAAAGGGGGCTGAATAATTATGCACACCCCACTTTGCAGTTATTTATTTGTAAAAAAATGTTTGGAATCATGTATGATTTTCGTTCCACTTCTCACGTGTACACCATTTTGTATTGGTCTTTCACGTGGAATTCCAATAAGATTGATTCATGTTTGTTGCAGTAATATGACAAAATGTGGAAAACTTCAAGGGGGCTGAATACTTTTGCAATCCACTGTATATAGATAAACTGTCAGGGACTTACCTGCCACGGCCTGCGACGCTGCTGTCTCCTCCGTGAGCGCCTTGTCTCTCGGCACTTCCGGCTTCGCACGATCTCTGTGCGCTCATGACAACCCCAGCGTCCATGGTAACAGGGGTGTGCGCGCGCAGCTGGGAAACAAGCAGGGATGGACGCGTGTCCAGGCGTCCATTCTATGCATTGCGCAGGCGTATATTGTAGTGTCAGCTGATACTAGGCAATCATTTGACACTCAGGTTGTACTGGCTGCTATGTGATTGGTCTGTGTCGGTTGCAGGTTAGCAGCTGACACTTAGACAGGAATCTTGCTGATTGGTTGCTGTGTGAGTGGCCGGCCACTGATTGGTTGCATGCCTATATTTAAACTCTGTTGTCTCAGTGACACATTGCCCGTGATAGCATTAGCTTTGGCTAGTTGCTGGGTGCTATTGTATTGCTCTATTTATTGGATTTCCTGAAATTGACCTTTGCCTGTACCTAGACCATTCTTGTTTGCCGCCTGGACTGACCTCTTGCCTGGATGACAACCTTGTTTGATTGCCACCTGGATTGATCTCGGATTGTCTTGACTTCGCCTATTGCCTGCTCCATTTGTACCTTGCATATCTGATCTTACGTGTATGACCATGGACTGTTCTGGACTTGCCTGTGTTTGTGTGTCTTGTTTGGCCTGGAAGTTTATTTGCTCACCCTTGCACACTAAAGGCCTGGGTGTAACCGAAGTCAGATAGGTGTTGCTTCCTCACCTCCTGTACATAGGGTGAAGTGTGTGGAGTTAGATTGGGGCATTGGAGCTGATTTGTAAGCAGATACTCTGATAGGCTTTACATAAACTAATCAATGAATAACAGTTTCAGTTCATAATCTACCATCCATTCAAATATAGACTATTGGCCAAATGTGTACACACAAGTCTTCTGATTTAATGCAGTAGTGTGCTTAAAACAACTTATAATAAGGTCCTGATGAATACTTGAAATTTTACTTTACACTCTTTTTTTATAGATAGAAATGTCAACTCCGCTATGTATAGTCTACACTGTACTGTGCTATACTGATAGTAAACAAAGTTGCAGCCTGTGCTGCTCTCGACTTGGTTAAAGTGTAACTGTCAGGCAACAAATCCTAAATCAATTCTCTATTTGTATCTATTAAATATGTAAAAATGTATCCTAACCAGGCAATTAAAAAGTTAAAAATCAATCTTAAATTATTTTCCAATATGATATAATTCCCCATATCCCCTTGCTCTAATTTCGTACATCTACTGCACAAAGGAAGCTGCAGTGCATGTCGTCCCCCCCCCCCTTATTTACATCCTCCCCTTCCCCTCAGACACATCTAATTCAGCCTGATTGGCTGAAGCCTCTATCCCTCCCAAGCCTGCTCCTCTCTGATTGGCTGTCCCTGTTCTTCCCTACACTGGAGTTATGTCAGATTGTGCTGACATAACACCGGTCAGATCCTGAGGCTGCTAGGGCACAGGGAAGGGGGCCAGCACCTGTCCCTGTCCTCGGTCCACCTCCTATAGTGTGGCTTCGTTCGCACTTTTGCTGCACCCCCCCCCCCCCCCCCCCGCATGCATTCCCTCTTCGCTACGCATCCCCTCTCCTCCCCGCAGCATTACACAACGCAGCGGGGAAGAATAAAGGCAGTGCACACAGACTCTCTAGTGTGAAACCAGCCTCAAAGCCACTGTCCGGCAACGCAATAAGAACCCCCCCTCCAAATACCAGTAGGTTGAAGTATTTCAAACAAATATCTTAATTTTTAGGAAATGCCAGTCTCCTAAAGATTAGATGACACTCAGTTTTAGACTATGGGTTTGTTTCACAAAACTTATCTTATGAATTAGTACTCATTGGGGTGTATACAATAAATTGCATTAAACAGAATTACGTGCATCAAGTCTTACCACACGATGAGTAGAGCAGAATGCAATGCATTACATGCACTGCATTATTGGGGGAATATCCCCCTCTTATCTGCCTTAACTCACACATTATCTCTCCTTATAAAAATTAGAACGGAATGAATATAAATGATAAAAGTTTTGTGAATGAATCCCTTATGGTAACCTCCATTGCAAGGAGGACCATCTACCTGAAATCATATAATAAGTACATCCACCAAGACTCTTCCATAACATTGCTGCCACTATGACTCCTGAACAAACAACAAGCGTGGCCACAACAAAGCCTGCTTTAGAAAGTCCCCTCTTTAAGAAAGGGTAGAGTAGTTCGGGCTGGGGGGCAGACACAGAAGGACAGAGGTGGACACAGTGGGACGGGGTGGACAGAGGTGGATATAGGAGGACAGAGGCGGACACAGGGGAGGACAGGGGCAGACACAGGAGGACAGATGTGGTCACAGGAGGACAGAGTCAGACAAAGGGGAGGATAGAGACAGACATAGCAGGACAGAGGCAGACATTGGGACAGAGGACACAGTGGGACAGAGGAGAACACGGGGACAAAGAAAGCCACAGTGGAACACCAGGATGACACAGGGGGACACCAGCAGGACACAGTGGAACACCAGGTAGACACAGGGGGACACAAGGGGGCAATAAATGTACAAGGGAGATACAAAACAAGGGGGAGACTAAAGCTACAAGAGGGACACAGGGGGTACTAAGGCAATATGAGGTACTAGGGGGACATAAGACGCCCCTGCACAATGGACGCACCAGGTTTAGTATATATTTCTTCATTGTTTGTTGTTCTCTAAACCCAGGTGCATCTTATGGTCAGGAGGGTCTTATGATCTGAAAAATACGGTACTTCTGTTTTTTTTCTGGCGCATTATTGTTTTTGCTTTTACATAATATTGACTGCTACTGATGCATAGTATGTTAATGGACCACTTCTCCAAATGTAAAATACACTATAAACTACATTTTTGTCCTATGTTGTTGTCACTTACAGCAGGTAGCAAAAATATGACAGATCTGACTTGATATGATTTTGGCTTAGTCTATATCATTATGGGGGATATGCTAAGAATCCCCCAAGACAGAAAAAGAGATTCCACACTGAAAAGTAGTATAGATGTAGGGACAGTGCCCTGTTGGAAAGGTCTCACCAGGTGTGTGGGTCTGCCAGCAAGAATCTCTCTGCCTGCTTCTTCACTCTGACCTCCTCCTTTTCTGCCGAAGTGACTTGGCTGTTGCTAGGGCAACGTGTCTATTCAGCAGAGGGAGCAGAATCAAGATTTAGATCGTGAGTTTTTCCTGGCCACAATGATTGCATTTGCAGATTAACCAGAGATAAGCAAAGACTGTGCTAATTGTATGCTCCTATTACCGAATCTATTCACACACAAATCATGTGACACATGGCTATACTGGAACCAATTACAGCTTTCCCAGACACGGGGAATAGAACGTATATTTTACTTGCATGCATTTAAAATTTTCCAGTTTCTCACAATACTAGTTGTGATGATATATGTGGTAATGATGATATGTACGGTAAAATGCAGAACATGGGTACCGTTTCTGATGAGTATCTAAGGTAGCCTCCATCTTGTTCGTCTACCTCGCATGTGTGAGGCTATCGCCTGGAAATAGTATATTTGCATCTAAAGGTGAACTTTTGTGAATAGTAGGAGCAGGAAATGCTAAATTGGTTTGCTAGCCTCGGGCGAGGAAATGGCTAATTAGTCCAATAGCCAGCCATGTGCTTACCTTTGGTCTGCTATGAACTACTGTCTCACATGTGTATTTTGCTTTTGTCACCTGTAACTTGTAGTAAGGAAGTCTAGAGTGCCAATAACAAGGAAACGGGTAATTAGACTACTAGCCAGTCATTGTCCAGAATTCACACCTGGACTGGGTGCAGGATGGGAGCCAGGAATTTACATACGACAGCCTGTTGGAATGTTAAAGAACCCTGGGCCAGCCAGGAAGCCCAGACTCAGAAGTCTTTTAATGTGTGTGTTAACCATTTACCGCCATCCTAACGTATTAAAACGTCATGCTTACCGCTATTAACAGCAACATGACGTTTTAATACGTCGCGCATTCCCGCCGCTGCTACCGCCGTGTGTCCGCCGCTACCGCCGCCATTACCGTCGGGATCCCGTGCTGGGCGATTGGGGAAGAGGACTGAACAGTCCTCTACCCAATCGCAGTGCCTGGAGTGAATGGACGTGACCGCGAACAGCGGCTACGTCCATTCACATAAACAGGAAATGTAACAGTTTAATAAAGTGTGTGTAAAAAAAAAAAAAAAAAGTGAACACGTCCTATGAGTGTTCACTAGCGCCATCTTGTGGCCAAAAAGTATATTACACCTACAAAATACATACATTTTCAAGTATATACACATCATTCATAAAATTACACTTCCAACCCTCCCCCCCAAAAAAAACACTTGTAAAAAAAAAAAATCAGCTTAAAAAAAAAAAAAAAAATAGTTGCCTTAGGGACTCAGCTTTTTTTATTCTATATTTTATGGGGGAAAATTAATTTTAATTTATTACATAGGGGCTTGTAATTATGGCCAGAACAAACAGAAAAATAACCACTTATATTTCAAAATAATATACTGTCGCCATACATTGTGGTAGGGACATAATCTAAACGGTTTAATTATCGGGACCACTGGGCAAATAAAACGTGTTTGTTTTATCCACAGGAGAATGTTTAATTTTAAAACTATAAAGGCTGAACACTGAGAAATAATGATTTTTTGTCTTTTTTTTCTGTTTTTCTCATTAAAATGCATTTAGAATAAAAAAATTCTTAGCAAAATGTACTATCCACAGAAAGCCTAATTGGTGGCGAAAAAAACGAGGTATAGATCATTTTCTTGTGATAAGTAGTAATAAAGTTATTAGGGAATAAAAGGGAGGAGCGCTGACAACTGAAAATTGCTCTGGTCCGTTAGGATAAAAACCCTTGGGGGTGAACTGGTTAAAATACAATTTTACCTGTGAAAATTAGATCTATGGGGAGATGGGAAATGTCTGGAAAGTTAATTAAAACTTGTTCCTCCCCTTCCAAACGGGCTTGCAGCCTCAAGGCATATCTCCCAGGATAAAAGGCAGGGCCAGCTGCCTAAAATCATCTTCTCTTGGAGTTAGCGCATAGCTAGAGATGATCCTGAGCGAATCAGAAATTCGTGTCTTCCCACGACCAAGTTAGACCTCGTATTGGTAACGTTTATTCCCGTTTTATTTTTATGCAAACTGTCTTGTGTATCTTTGTAATTTTTACTTTGTTTTGTAAATCCTTTTGTATATATTCTTGTCTGCACTGTTCCACTTTTTTTTTTGAATATTAAATCTTTATTTAATAAGTTTGACTTCTGCTGTACTAGCCCAAACTCATAGTCTGGAGAGACTGCAGTGTAATTTGCGTTACAAGTTCAGTGCCTGATTGTGTCTTGCTACTGTACGATTGTATTGTGTGTGTGGCGTTCCCGTATTTAGCCTAAATCGCAAAGCTGACCCAAATACACAAACGCGGACTGCATGCAGGCCACTCGACAGCAGAGTGGGACTTGTTGAAGTGTCTAGCAGCAGCTAGTGGTGGCAGTGAGAAGTGTGTTGAGGGGTGACAGCCTTGTGTTAGCTTGAATAAGGCTGCTCCCTCTCTCGATCCGGTCATACCCGCAGTCGGGAACCGTATCTGCAGGTGTGTCGCGGGGCCGGTTCCTGACACTAGTGGTCTTTAAAGCAGACCTGAACTCTTGCACAAGAAAACACGATAACACAGAGACATCCCATGTCCTCCCATGTGTTTATAGAGAACAGCCTGTCTAATATTCCCTTCAAAGCACATGATGAGCTAGTGTAATTTGAGCTCCTAGCTGTCTGCCGAGTTGAGAGCTAATATGTAAACAAAGGAAGTTGACCCTTTCTGTGCTCCCATCAAACCAGGAAGTAACTACACTGCAGCATCTCTGATTGAGCTCTATAAGCTGCAACAAGGAAATATTCATCTGTAATTGCTATTATGCTGTTGCTTATCTTTTAGAGCAGAGAGGAAGTTCTGGGTTGAGGTCTACTTTACAGCTACTTTCACACTTACCATGTTTTGTAGTGTTGTGATACTCTCCTCCACTGCAGCTTGTCACAAAGGCAATATAAGCCTATGGAGACTTACACACTATGGTGACGCGGAGCAGTGTGACGGAAGTAGCGAAATCAACCAAAATCTGCCGCAAACACTGAAAAGGGTCAGCGCAACACATATTACCCTGTTAGCGCACTGAGCCGCAGGGTACTATGCATGGGGGAATGGTGTTGTGTGATTGTCCTGTCCTAGGCTCTCCTGCCACAGGACGATCACACCCCACAAATGTAAAATTGGCCTAAAGTGGAATTATGCTCCACAAACTAATTTCTCTGCCAGTGTCTTCAATCTGACCCCCTCCCTTTCTGCTAAAGTGACTCAGCTGTTACTAGGGGATGCATCTATTCATAAGAGGGAGGAGGGAGAAGAATCAACACACAGATAGTGAGTGTCTCCTGGCCGCAATTATTACATTTGCCAATTAACCAGAGATAAGTAAGCCTGTATAGCTCTCTGCAATCAAAGCAAATGTTTTTACACACAGGCAGGGCCGGATTTACTATAAGGCCCTGTAGGCAAGTGCCTACATGCGCCTGATGATGGAAAAGTTCTCACTCCCCTCTACGAGTGCCTTCTTCCCTCCTTCCCTAAGCAGAATCCCGAGCAGAGCATAAATGAAGGTTACTCAACCAGCTTTCGGAATTCCACTGACGAGATCTCCCTTTAGTCGGGCACCACTAACTACTTAATACTGAGGATACCTCTGGCTAACTAATGCTAAGGGACAACTGTAGCTACCTATGATGGGAAAGGGAAGTAAGAGAAAAGTGACAGTAGGGCCAGCCAGCACACTTGCGGTGCGGTTCGGAAGTGGTTTGTAGGTTCATGGAGGGCGAAGTCTAGGCTGCCAGGACATCTGTGCCTTTAGACTCCTGTTATGTAAATCTGGGCCTGCACACGGGGAATGCTTGGGAAAGCTTTCAAATGTTCTTTTATGTACCTAAGAGTAGTTATTGACATTTCAGTTTTGGTAGAATAATCCCACTTTAAAAGTAAAATTTTACATTACTTTAAAGAGGAACTCCAGTGAAAATAATGTAATAAAAAAGTGCTTCATTTTTACAATAATTATGTATAAATGATTTAGTCAGTGTTTGCCCATTGTAAAATCTTTCCTCTCCCTGATTTACATTCTGACATTTATCACATGGTGACATTGTGGTAGGTGATGTCACTGGATGTAGCTGCTGCTTGCTTTTTTGGCAGTTGGAAACAGCGGTATATAGTTATTTCACACAATGCAACCAGGTGCACAGACAAGAAACTGACAGGACCATGGTCGTCATAGTTTCCTGTGGGAGGGGTTTCACCACAATATCAGCCATATAAAGCTCCCTGCTGATCCATTCTTGAAAAGAAATAGATTTCTCATGTAAAAGGGGGTATCAGCTACTGATTGGGATGAAGTTCAATTCTTGGTTATGGTTTCTCTTTACACTGACAGCTATTACCACCTGTGCAAAATGATGGAGGCTGGCACTGCAGTAATTATACGCTCTTTATTGAAATTGCAGTAAAAACATGTGGCTATGCGGCTGCCGCATAGCCACATGTTTTCACTGCAATTTCAAATAAAGAGCTTATAATTACAGCAGTGCCAGCTTCCATCATTTTGCATTGTCACTGTTTGGACCAAGGAGTGCGGGGTCCATTGAGGCTTGAGCACGCCGTCCCCTTTTGAGTTAGTGCCACTCTTTTTATCAGCGATATCCTAAGCTATTACCACCTGCGCAGCAGGGTTACTACTGTTAGATTGCTGCACAGTCTACAGTTGGTGTTTGCCCTCTTACATGACATCAATTGCCACAGTCCCACATCGCTGCCAGTTTTTTCCTTCTACCTCTGTAACATAGTAACATGCATATGTTACTATGTTTAAATGTGTACATAGTAACATGTACATAGTACATGTTTAAATGTGTCAGTGTAAAAGTATGAACCTGTTGCACCTGTAAACTGCAGCAGATGTGGTGTGAACCAAGCATTAAATATCTCATACAATGAGAATCAGTTGGTTAGAAAAATGAAAGTATTAACAATATGATATAACAACAATGTGTAACATTTTCAAAGTAAAATGTCAGTAAAAAAATAAATACAGTCCAAAACCCAGAAAATCATATCATTGAATGATGTGAACATTTGCTTCGGGCTCAGACAAGAATTTTAAGGGTATGAACTGTGAGTTATGATTTGTTAAACCTGGTTCCTCTTAATGATTTATGTCTTTAAAAGAATTGTGCTGGACTGGACTGCATGTATGATGTTATATTTAGCTGTAAAAGTTTGAATTCCCACGCTAATAGGGTTGAGGCTGGAGAAAGGTTCTGCTCTTCTGAACAAGTATTCCCTATCTACGTTGTCTCTTGAGATTGCTCTGCTCTGTTTATCAGGATGGAAACCAGGCAACGAAGAACATATTTTAATGTTTGAACACTTATTATGCCAGAGATAATGGTCGCTACAGTATCTCCAGTTTCCTTTTTACTCTAAATCATACTGTATATTACATGGTGTAAAATCAAACATTTTAAAAAAGGAGTAGCAAACAAAACAATAAAAAATGTCTTATGACATCAGGAGAAAACCACAATACTATTTGCAAGTGACTGCATTTATATGTTTGGGTTCTGACAAGGACCATGGTCAGTCTGCTGCCCAGTCTTCATTCTTTTTCACTGCATTTCTGCTTCTCCTTCCTAAAGCTACATATACACGGCAAGATACAATTGTTGGAAATGGCAGATAAGGAGACCATCATTTAAGTACAACTCATTGGCAAGTATTGTTTGAAGATTGTTTGAAGATCATAAGCACAAACAACTTAAAGGACCACTATCACAAAAAATTGTAAAATTTAGAATACATGTAAACACATATAAATAAGAAGTATGTTTCTTCCAGAGTAAAATAAGCTCTAAATTACCATTCTCCTATGTTGCTGTCACTTACAATAGTTAGTAGAAATCTGACAGAACTGACAGGTTTTTGACTAGTCCGTCTCTTCATAGGGGATACTCAGTATTTAACGTATTCTTTACAAAATAACTCCCTGGAAAGGATCTATACAAAGATGCAGGCTGTCTACCTTACCTGTTTGCACACTATTCTGGCAGTTGGACTAAGCAACTGCCATTCACTAAATGATTGTGAAAATAAACACAACCCTGAGAATCCCCCACGAGGAGATGGACTAGTCTAATACCTGTCAGTCCTATTAACTACTGTAAGTGACAGCAACATAGGAGAAAAGTAATAAATAGTATATTTTACCCTGGGAGAAATGCACTTGTTACTTATGTGTTTTTCATATATTTTAAATTATAATTACTTTATCGCAATAGTGGTCCTTTAAGAGAATGATAATCAAAAGATCTCCACTGGTGCTCAGGCATTCTGAACAACCGACATGATAGATCACTTTGGCAAATAATCATTCATCGTCAACAGTGTATACAGAGCTCCTTACATTTGTTAACTCTGTGTCTGCGAAGTCTACGCCACTTCCCTCTACAGTCTGTCACATCCTGTATCATTTAACAATCCTATCGGTTTACAATCATTTGGCATTTCGGTTGCTGTGATTGCTTATTACATCGCTTGACATCTTCTGTACTGATTGTGGAATAGTCTTTAAAGGGAAGGTCCAAGCAAAAAAAAAAAATGAGTTTCACTTACCTAGGGCTTCTACCAGCCCCATGTAGCCATCATGTGCCCTCGTAGTCACTCACTGCTGCTCCAGTCCCCCGCTAGCAGCTTCCTGACCTCGGAGGTCAGGGCCAAATTGCGTACATTTTTACACATTCCCGCTAGTGCAGGAACATTAACACATACATTTTTACGCGTTAGTGGTGCAACGCGTAAATTTTTGTTCCTGCACTAGCTGGAATGCGTAAAAATGTATGCAATGTGGCCCTGACCTCCGAGGTCAGAAAGCTGCCAGCGGGGGACTAGAGCAGCAGTGAGTGACTACGAGGGCACAGGATGGCTACATGGGGCTGGTAGAAGCCCTAGGTAAGTGAAACTCATTTTTTTTTTTGCTTGGACCTTCCCTTTAATCAGACATTTCAAATGATTACTATCTTCTAGTGTGTACAAGGAGAACTGAAGTCATTGTTCTCTTGTGCTTCTCATACAATGGTTATTGCACGATCCCCAAAGTGAGAATTACTCATTTACTCATCCACTATTAAAACAACTGAATGGCAGATAAACAAGAGGAGAAAATGCAATAAATATTAGACCAGACAGAAGAGGCAGGATGGATCTGAGGGTGGTGGTACTGGCAGCCTGTCAGTTTACTTACGTAAAAAAACTGAAAAGACAAAATGAATGGTATCTGATATCAATAAATTTTATATAGTAAATAAAGATAATTCTGTTCCTGGCATTTGCCATCTTGATTCCCTCTGACTGAAGCCAATCCTGATGTAATTTACTCCCTTACTTTTTTTTTTCCTCCTAGAATCTGCACTGTCATAGCTAGCTTGCTTTGTAAACACAAGAGAGCACAGGCATAGATTGTATTTCAGCAGCACTGAACTGTCAGCCAAACAGTGCTGAGCAGTAATGTGGGAGTGGTGATGGCAAGCTTCCTTCTCATCGGCAATGTACCAGAATAGAACCAGGCTGATTGAGATAAGATTATTACAGCAGAAATATTTTTGAATAGATTGGTGTGCTTGCAATGCAGGGTAAGGTTCCAGTCTGAATAATGAACACAGAGCAGTAGGTAAATGGAATTTGATTTTGTGGCTGACAATCCCTCTTTAAGAATTCTATATTGCAAGGAACAATATATTCCAGAAGAGATTAAAGAAATTATTACTGAAATATAGTATTATTCAAAAACTTACAAAACCACTAAAGCACTGGGTTACCACTGAACCACAGCAAGAGCCTTATATTGAACCAGGGAAGACCTGATAGTACTGGAATACATAGTTGGTATGTCCAAACTGTTTGATGCTCTGACTGTAGCAGTTACTTTCCGAGATAGAGGCTATTGGAGTTGATCCTTTGTTGTTCATACATTTTTTAAATTATTACCTCATTTTAATAATCTTTACCGAAGGTTTATTTTTTCAATATATCACTCCAATTAAAAATCACTAACTGTTCTGCTTAAAATTATGCAATATGGGGAAATCACAGGAAGGGTCAAATGTGTTTTACCTTACTGTATACAGTTTAGTCAGTGTGACTGATGTAATTATTTCACAGTATGTGAGGAAAACACACATGGGGCTACACGTGCAGTAAACCATTACAACCAATCAGAATTCCTATTTATGGGGCCTCTCTACAGGAAATTGGATTTGATAAGGGTTGCTGCCTTTCACACATCATTTCTGTCATTTGCACTACTTTGCTAAGTGACTATATTTCATTTTATATAAAGGCATCACCAGTATGACTTCTCTGAAAAATGTTTTTCAGTAGTATTGGAAAAACTGAAAAGAGAGCTAGAGTTGTAACAGAGTTCCCCAACCCAGTCCTTAAGGCCCACCAACATTGCATGCTTGCAGGAAACCACAAACATTCACAGGGCGGATAATTAGTGTCTCAGCAGAGCTGATTAACTTCCTCTGTGGATTTCCACAAAATGTGCTCTATTGGTGGGCCTTGAGGACAGGGTTGGGGAAAACTTGCAGAACATTTTTATTTTGCAGCAGTGGTGGATATCCTGAGCTGCTCTGTTCCTTGCCTTAAAGGACACCAAAAGACCTCATTCTCCTTTTTATTTTACTACCCCTCTCATGGACAGAAGGCCAAAGCTGGATATTTCTGTAGGTTTTGGGTAACAGTAGTCCACATAAGTCAGCACATCTTAAAGCAAAACTGCACTGACAACTAATCATTTGTACCACAAAGCTACATTGGACCTCCTACCCAGCACACTGTTGCACAGAGATCTCACTTCTGCAACCTAGAGCTCTTCAATCCACACTGACAGTTGTAAACAACAATAATTGAATCTGCTGTCTACTGAAGCAAGCTAGGGTGTAGACAAGCGGGGAAACCTTGTGGCAGGAGTTGGGGCTCTCGCAGTCTATTGCTGCAATTTTGAAAGCCCCCACCTATCTAGCATTTTATACTTATAACTTTTTTAGGTACACTGGAGATGACATGATTTTTGTTTACAATTTCCTGCGTGGATTAGAAACCTGGTATTGGGCTACAGTAGCCAGATCTCTGTATCTGCATATATCCTAGGTAGGCCATCCAATCTAGTTTGGATGTTGGGGGTGTATGTAACTGTATGTGCATGATGCTATAGTTATAAATAACAGATTAGATATTTAGACTTACCGTATATACTCGCACATAAGCTGACCTGTGTATAAGCCTGCTCCCCAGTACAGCCCCTCCACAGTAGTAGATGTACCCCCAGTACAAGTCATCCCCCCTCCCCATAGCTAGAGGTGTCCCAAGAATGATACCGTTGTGTCTCCATATTACACTAGTCATAGATACGAGACACAGCAATTGCCACACAGGAAGAATCCCTAATTATTGCACCGCTTGCACACTCCGCTCCACAAGCCAGGGGACACAGGTAGTCATGAGCAGCGCACTCTGTACACCTTTACAAGAAATGTGGGCCACAGAAACAGCAGGGAGCCAGCTGGCAAGAGCAGGATCATTAGTGCATGATCCTTACGCTCCTGTGCCAGTAACAAAACCTGCTCCACCATCTGTTCTCCTCCACTGACTCGCTTATAAGCCGAGGGGAGTAACTTTTCAGCGCATTATTTTGTGCAAAAAATGTGGTTTATACACAAGTATATAAGGTAGGTTATTCTTTATTCATTACATATTTGTTCCATGGTGTACACAATAACTGTTTCAAGGCTGCTCAGGCTCCCTTTTCTCAAGGACATGGATTTTTATATGTGAAAACAAAGAAGAATCATCATGGAATAAATATATTGAACAAATTATTATCATACATTTCACAACTAAAAAGGTTAAATGGCAAAACGTCATGATTGAGTAAAAAGAGAATGCCATGAAACTTAAGTCTGCACAATCAAATTGTTTATCAGTTTAGCGGTAATATTTCTCAATATTTCTTATCTACAGTACAACAAAAGTTTGCTTTCTTAAAACAGAAAGAATTTGCGATAATTCAGGTTGGAGTGAGCTTGAGATGTCTCCCAGTGCATCACTGCTGAATATATGCAAATTTACCATTGTGTTACAAGCCCTACTCCACAGAGCCAAATGAATCCATGCCATGCACTGATGAGGATCAAACAATCCGAAAAAGTCTGTATGCATGTTGGATTATTATGGCTCTGTACAAATTAACAAGCTTACACATCATTGCATTCCAGCGGTTCTGGAGGTGTGTTTAGCTTGTAAGGGTAACAATGGTTAATTTGCATATATTCAGCAGTGATGCACTGGTAGACATCTCAAGCTCACTCCGATCTGAATTATCGCAAATTCTTTCTATTTTAAGAAAGCAAACTTTTGTTTTCCTTAGCATTTTAGTAAGGGGGCTTTTAGGACCATTGTAGCCCCTCACACACTCCAATGAGTTCTGGTTCACCATGAGCTTGCTGGTTAGTCTGTTATCTACAGTACAAAATATAATGTACAAATTCAGGGAATCCTTATAAATTGCTATAGATAATGGAAAATGGCAAAAGCTATTACTGAATGGTTGTGATCCTCAGGCCCCCAGGAAGCACGGAATTAAAACCAGACATGATTCTGTAGTGGAAAAACTGCATGGGCAGTAGAATATCTCTTAAAGAGTTACTGTCAGGCTGCAAAAGCTAATGTAAACCTCTATTCTCCTGTGTTTAGAAGGAAGCCAAAAAGGCAATACTGAAGTTAAAAATCTCTCTTACTGTGATGTGTGCTGAACAGCAAGGCTGTTATTCCCAAGCTCTGTAAGGAGGACGGCAGGACGCATAACAGATACTGCAAAGCATTCTGAAGCTGCTTCTCCCCAGTGCACTACTACCTTGGGTCATCCCCTTCATTTCCCTATCACGCCCTAAGGCTGCTTCACAGGCTCATGTTACAGCAGCTTCTAACAGCAGCAGCCTAAACTCACAGCACTGAAAAATCACAGTGCACATGTTCTGTTAGAGTATACTGCATGAGTCCGCTATTGTTCCTAGCCACATGGCTAATTAATATTCACTGCACAGTAGTGTTGTTCATTAGGATCTTTTTGTGAGTCCAATCATCAGGAAGCAGGGAGGATATGACATCACAACTGGCTTCATAGGAGACAGACAAACATGGAACCTGCCATGAGCTGTCAGGAGCATCACTCTCTGCAAATCCTATATAAAAATTCTGTGAAATCCAAACATGGACAGTGAAATGCATATGTAATGTAAGTAGAGCTGTGAGAAAACGCGGAAAAGCCGCCGCGCATACTGACAACAAGGCGGCTGATTCCGCGTCCAACGCGGCGGCTTGCACGCGGAGGCGTGCGTCTGGTAATATGGCAGAACGCGGAAAAGCCGCTGCGCATACTGACAACAAGGCGGCTGGTTCCGCGTCCAGCGCGGCGGTTTGCACGCAGCAGCGTGCGTCTGGTGTGACTGAGTCTGTTAGTTCACACAGGTTTAGAAATACGCGCACGCGCGCTGAGAGGCAGAACTTTTATGACGGCCAAGAGGGGACCAGCTGACCAGGCTGGTCAGCTGACGCCAGAGCAAGTTTCTATTGGTCCATCACTTAGGGGTGGCGCCAGAGAGCGCTACACTATATATAGTTGCTGCTGGCCAGTCACAAGTTGTCTGCCATTGCGAACACTACGTGGAAGCACTCAGACCTTAGTCAGATCCTGCAGTGTGTTTGAACCAGGTGAACCTGGGAATTCACACTGAGCCAGATTACTTGTATTGTATCAATCTGTTTATGCTTAGACCAGTTCCAGGGTGTAGAGACCACGGACCTCACACTCAGACTAGGGAACTTGTGTTACCATTCTGTTATACATCAGACTAGTTCCAGGGTGTTGAGACCAAGGACCTCACACCCAGACTAGGCATTATTTGATATCTGTTATGACTTATTGCTTTCCTGACTACTCCTCTGATCTCGGATTCGGTACCTCGCATATCTGATTCTCTGTTGCCAAACCCTGCTAGCCTTGGATACCGAATCAGCCTTCTGTCTATGTACCTTATCTGACCGTGTGTTGCCGACCTGGCTTGCCCGATCTCGAGAGCTGTCTCTACTATTAAGAGATAGTCTCTAGATCACTCAGTGACATTTATCTTGAGTGTCACTCTCTCTCTGGACCTTCCTTCTTCCAGCCTGACTCCGCCCCTTGGGGAGTCTCGGGCTACTGAAAGGTTTCCTTATCTCTAGAGCAGTATTGCCCATACTGTCTCTAATTTCCTGTGCTATATTCAAAGTATTACTGTTACACCAAACACTCACATTATCCAGGTGTCCAGAGGTTAGAAATATATCTGTATTATCGGTGATTCTACAGATCATCAATAATCAGGTATATATCTGTATTCTTAGTGATACTGCAGATCACCAATAATCAGATTCTCTCTGCGTGCTGACACCGATCGTTACAGAACGGCAGACCAAACCCAAATGGACGCACTCCGCAGCCGACTAGATGCACTCACCACTACGGTGGAGAATTACACCCGAGTGCTGGACAGTAATCATACTCAAATCAACGCTTTGTCTGGGACTGTACAAGTTTATCAGACGGCTGTGGATTCAGTGCGATCTCCTCCTAGCACAAACATACGCATGTCTGTACCTGAAAGATTTTCTGGTCACAGATCTGACTTCCGGAATTTCAGAAATAGAGTGTTGTCATACTTTGAGTTAAGGCCTAATTCATCAGGAACCATGGCACAAAGAGTAACTTTCATTAAGACTTTGTTGTCAGGCGATTCCCAAACTTGGGCATATAGCCTTCCAACTGAGCATAAGGCCCTAACCTCGGTGGAAGTGTTTTTTAAAGCAATGCCTATAATTTATGATGACCCGGACATTGCCTCTACCGCTGAGCGGAAGCTCAAGATGCTACGGCAAGGCAAAGGTCCGGTAGAAAATTATGCTGCAGAGTTCAGGAAATGGGCAGTGTCGGCTAGGTGGGACTCATTCGCCCTTCTAGACTGTTTTTTGTCAGGGTTGTCGGATGAGGTCTCTGATCTAATGTTGGGTCATCCTGAGCCAAAGTCTATCGATGAAGCCATTTCATCAACCATCAGAATTGATCGTCGTCTGCGTTATCAAAGACAGACCAGGGGTAGGAACAACGTGAGATATGTGTCCTACGCTGTACCTCCACCTGTTCCATCTCCCCCCGCTTCACCTCCACCAGAACCAATGCAGATTGGTCGGTCGAGATTGTCCCAGGTGGAATGGAGGCGCAGAGTAACAGAGCAGCTCTGTCTATACTGTGCAGAGGGGGGTCATAAAGTGCAGAATTGTCCTAAAACGTCGGGAAACGCTGCCGCCTAGGCGTAGTCGGAGGTAATACCCTAGGCGCGCAGTCGTTACCTCCAGATGATAAACGTTTGCTCCTTCCCTGTGCGATATCTTGGGAAGATAAGACAGAGATTACTGAAGCCTTCATTGACTCTGGCTCAGCAGCCAATTTTATGGATTTTGAATTTGCTAAAAGGTTGGGGATTCTGACCACCCCATTGTAACAAAGGATTCGGGTCACTGCAGTAGATGATTCCCCTCTGCAGAGTAACCACCCTCTGTCTCAGACCCCAGAGTTAAGGGTCACAATAGGGGTGTTACATAAAGAGAGTTTACAATTCCTGGTGTTACGAATGACAACCTCCACGATCATTCTTGGCATGCCATGGTTACAACTTCACTCGCCTCAGATCAATTGGGCTACAGGTCAGCTAACGAGCTGGTCTACCCATTGTTATCATCATTGTCTAGCGAAGGTAACCTTAGGTGAAACCAAGATTCACATGGAAGGTTTGCCAGATCAGTATTCAGAATTTGCGGACGTGTTTTGTCCCAAGTCAGCAGATAAACTTCCTCCACACCGTCCTTTCGATTGCCCCATTGATCTCAGGTCTGGTTGTATGCCCCCTAAAGGTCATCTCTATAATTTATCTGGGCCAGAGAAATTAGCCATGCAAGAATACATCCGAGAAAACTTAGCTAAAGGTTTTATCCGTCCCTCTCGGTCACCAGCAGGGGCAGGTTTCTTTTTTGTGAAAAAGAAGGATGGAGGCCTCCGTCCATGCATTGATTATCAGGGCTTAAATAAAATTACAGTAAAAAATCGTTATCCTTTGCCCTTAATAGACGATTTATTCACTCAGGTTACCGATGCTAAAATTTTCTCGAAGTTGGACTTAAGGGGTGCATACAACCTTGTGCGGATCAGGGACATCGATGAATGGAAGACGGCCTTTAACACGCGTTGTGTAACGCCCGGCCGTCTTTCAGGAACTGATCAATGAGGTTTTCAGAGAGGTTTTAGGCAAATTTGTCTTGGTATATTTAGATGACATACTAATTTTCTCATCTAACCTCTCAGAACACAGGGATCATGTTAAGTTTGTATTACGGAAGTTAAGACAAAACATGCTGTATGCTAAGTTGGAGAAGTGCATTTTCGAGGTGACCTCCGTCGCCTTTCTGGGGTACATATTTTCAACCTCTGGTCTCTCTATGGACCCTGCTAAAGTTTCAGCTGTCTTGGAGTGGCCCCAACCTGTAGGACTGAAGGCTCTCCAGAGGTTCTTGGGGTTCGCCAACTACTATAGAAGATTCATAAAGGGGTACTCTACGGCGATCTCACCTCTCACCAGTCTCACCAAAAAAGGGGCAGATACTCACCACTGGTCCCCTGAGGCCCATGCTGCTTTCTCCACTCTGAAGAAATTGTTCTGTTCTGCACCCATATTAAGACCCGTTGACATCACCTTTCCCTTTATTGTAGAGGTGGATTCCTCAGAGGTAGGGGTAGGGGCTGTGCTGTCTCAGCGTTTTGGGTTGCAGGGAAAATTGCATCCTTGTGCCTATTTTTCTCGTAGATTTTCACCCGCAGAGAAAAACTATGATATAGGCAATAGGGAACTTCTAGCCATCAAGTTAGCCTTTGAGGAATGGCGCCATTGGCTAGAAGGGGCAGAACATACCATTACTGTTTACACTGACCACAAGAATCTGGAATACATTGAGGGAGCTAAAAGACTTAGCCCCCCACAGGCCCGGTGGTCATTGTTTTTCTCGAGATTCAGATTTGTAATCACGTATACCCCTGGTAGTAAAAACATCACGGCAGATGCCTTATCCAGATGTTTCGAGCCCGAGACAGCACAGCCCTCAGACCCAGAAACCATTCTCCCGCAGAAAGTGGTCCTGGCAGCTACTGAGACCTGGAGGGACTGCGCAGAGACGTTGGGTCCATTCCAACAGGATGTACCAGAGGGGAAGCCTGAAGGGGTCATGTTTGTACCACTGCCTTTTCGTCTACAGATATTGCAGCTGTTCCATTCCCACAAGAATGCTGGGCATCCTGGGGCCACCAGAACGCAGGACCTTGTTGCTAGGTGTGCTTGGTGGCCATCATTGGCAACTGACTGCAAGGAGTATGTGAGAGAATGTGCAGTGTGTGCAAGGAGCAAACCCTCCCGTCAGGCACCTGTGGGGACATTACAGCCTTTGCCAGTCCCGAGTGGACCATGGACCCATCTGTCCATGGATTTTGTGGGTGAGCTACCCAGGTCTGAGGGCATGACGGTCATTTGGGTGGTAGTCGATAGATTCAGTAAGATGGCCCATTTTGTTTCCCTGAAAGGACTCCCCTCGGCCCAGGAATTGGCCGATCTCTTCATCCTGCATATTTTCCGGCTGCATGGCATTCCGGAAAATATAGTGTCAGATCGGGGAGTCCAATTTGTTTCCAAGTTTTGGAGGGCATTCTGCCATCAGTTAGACATGGAGCTTTCTTTTTCATCAGGCTAGCACCCACAGACCAATGGCCAGACCGAGAGAACCAATCAGTTTCTAGAACAGTTTCTGAGGTGTTATGTTGCGGATGCACTAACCAACTGGGTCAAATTCTTGCCGTTTGCAGAATTTGCACACAACAATCTGAAAAGCTCTTCCTCAGGATTTTCCCCGTTTCAGGTGGTGACAGGAAGGTTACCTAAGTTCACCCCATTACCAGTGGCTTCTACTCCGTTTCCAGCCCTGCAGGATTGGCAAAAGTCATTGAAACAAATTTGGGGAATAAAGAACCTGGTGAAGGCTTTTCAGAGTCAGAAAAAACAGGCTGACAAGAGACGTTCCGTAGAGTGGGAATTACGTCCAGGAGACTTGGTCTGGGTGTCAACACGACATTTGGCTCTGAAGCAAATGTCGCCCAAGTTAGGTCCCAGGTTTGTGGGTCCTTTTCCAGTGACCAGGAGAATCAATAAGGTCACTTATGCCATTGATCTCCCCACCAGCATGCGAGGTGTGAGATCATTCCATGTGTCCTTGCTCAAGCCGGCAGTGCACGTGGATTCCACCCCCCCCCCCCCCCGTGTTGGTAGATGACCAACCCGAGTATGAAGTCATGGCTTGTGCAGAACTCTGTGCAGTATTTAGTCCACTGGAAGGGGTATGGCATAGAGGAAAGAACTTGGTTGCCAGACTGTCGTATGCACGCAGAGGACTTGAAAAGGGAGTTCCATAACTTACATCCTGGAAAGCCGGGTAGGAGTTGTCAGGAGTCCACTCCCAGGGAGGGGGGTACTGTGAGAAAACGCGGAAAAGCCGCTACGCATACTGACAACAAGGTGGTTGATTCCGCGTCCAACGCGGTGGCTTGCACGCGGAGGCGTGCGTCTGGTAACATGGCACGACGCGGAAAAGCCGCGCGCTAAGAGGCAGAACTTTTATGACGGCCAAGAGGGGACCAGCTGACCAGGCTGGTCAGCTGACGCCAGAGCAAGTTTCTATTGGTCCATCACTTAGGGGTGGCACCAGAGAGCGCTACACTATATATAGTTGCTGCTGGCCAGTCACAAGTTGTCTGCCGTTGCGAACACTACGTGGAAGCACTCAGACCTTAATCAGATCCTGCAGTGTGTTTGAACCAGGTGGACCTGGGAATTCACACTGAGCCAGATTACTTGTATTGTATCAATCTGTTTATGCTTAGACCAGTTCCAGGGTGTAGAGACCACGGACCTCACACTCAGACTAGGAAACTTGTGTTATCAATCTGTTATACATCAGACTAGTTCCAGGGTGCAGAGACCACGGACCTCACACTCAGACTAGGGAACTTGTGTTACCATTCTCTTATACATCAGACTAGTTCCAGGGTGTTGAGACCAAGGACCTCACACCCAGACTAGGCATTGTTTGATATCTGTTATGACTTATTGCTTTCCTGACTACTCCTCTGATCTCTGATTCGGTACCTCGCATATCTGATTCTTTGTTGCCAAACCCTGCTAGCCTTGGATACCGAATCAGCCTTCTGTCTATGTACCTTATCTGACCGTGTGTTGCCGACCTGGCTTGCCCGACCTCGAGAGCTGTCTCTACTATTAAGAGATAGTCTCCAGATCACTCAGTGACATTCATCTTGAGTGTCACTCTCTCTCTGGACCTTCCTTCTTCCAGCCTGACTCCGCCCCTTGGGGAGTCTCAGGCTACTGGAAGGTTTCCTTATCTCTAGAGCAGTATTGCCCATACTGTCTCTAATTTCCTGTGCTATATTCAAAGTATTACTGTTACACCAAACACTCACATTATCCAGGTGTCCAGAGGTTAGCAATATATCTGTATTATCGGTGATTCTGCAGATCATCAATAATCAGGTATATATCTGTATTCTTGGTGATACTGCAGATCACCAATAATCAGATTCTCTCTGCGTGCTGACACCGATCGTTACAAGAGCCAATATTTAGCTACTGATATATGTGTTTTTTTTCTCTGAGACCCTATACCTAACAGCTCCTCTTTAAAACCATTGTCTGTCAACACAACTCATCACTGTATACAGGAATGTACGTACAAACTCTACTGTGCAAAGAAGAAATACTCCACCGATTGGTACAGTGGGAAAGCTCAGAAATTCAAAATGTAAATTTCCTACCAAGGTTTTATTTGAAATTATTACACCCAATTTCTAGCGGTCCACTCAATGAACCAACAGGTAGCCCCAGCAGGAAATTAAATTAAGCTGCCCACAGGGCTTCTGATGAGAACTGTGATTGGATGCAATGAGAATGGACAGCATGCAGTAGCTGTCAAACTAACAAACGTTGATTTGAGTAATACCTTTAATGACAAACTGTACATGGTTTATTGCAAGCTTTCAAAATGTTAAGTTTCTTCTTCAGGCATTATATTAATTTTCTTCTTCGGGCATTATACAGAATTGGATCAGAACTGTACCTTTACCTGAATTAATGTTTGTTGGTTTGATGTCAGTATTTCTGCTCCATGACTAACACTGAACCATACTTCACTTACATGCATTAGCTGCAATCAAACTTACAGGTTATCATAAGAAAATAAGAATTGAAGAATAGAACAAGAACAGAAGAGCAAAGATATATATGGATGAAAAACCTGGAAAAATAGACAGAAGTACAGGTAGTCCCCGACTTGCAAACGTCAGACTTACAAATGGCATGGATTCTGTGGGAACAAGCCAAAAAAACCATTAAAATTGGACCTGTAGTTTTTGAGAAAATCGATTTTAAAAAATTAAAAGAAAAATGACTCTTAAAGTTGTATGAGCAGGTACAAGGCGCAGAGGTGACACAGAGGGGGGCACTGGAGGCACAGTGGGGCACAAAGGAGGTACAGGAGACAGAAATAGCACAGTGTTACAACTTACAGGACATCCAAGGTGAAAATAAACTGAGATAAACAATTGTATCTACCGGTATCCTCCTTCTTCCAAAAATGACTTTTTTTTAGTAATCTCAGTTTTAATTTATATTTAAAGTATGCCAGAGCTAAAATCTACGAACTGTTGACCCTTTCCATTTCTTTTCTGCTCTCAGAAGCCATTTACTGCCAGGAAAGTGTTTTATGACTGCAATTCTGTGAGGCCTGGCAGAGTATCAACCTACAGTTTAGCTCTGATGCCCTAAACTATCACCGCAGTCTTCACCCTGTGTGGCACGACCTTGAATGGGAGGTGAGGAGAATGGGAGGTGAGGAGACAACACCTACCCGACTTCGGTTACACTCAGGACTTATATGCGCAAGGTATCAGAGCTGAACAGAGGGTAGGCAAATAAGCCAACAAACCACACTAGAGATAAAGCAGAGTCTAAACAGTCCAAGTCAGCAATGAATATCAAAAAGTACCAGAACGCTAGGCAACGACAGGTCCAGAAACAATCTAAAGTTTAACACAGGAAATCAGAGGTTCGCAGTACCGAAGGGCTAGGCAAGATGTAATCCGGTAATCAGGCAAAAGTCAGTCCAGGCGGCGATAAAAACGTAGTCCAAACACAGGCATACTGTTACAGTGGCTTGCAAAAGTATTCGGCCCCCTTGAAATTTTCCACATTTTGTCACGTTACTGCCACAAACATGCATCAATTATATTGGAATTCCACGTGAAAGATCAATACAAAGTGGTGTACACGTGAGAAGTGGATCGAAAATCATACATCATTCCAAACATTTTTTACAAATAAATAACTGCAATGTGGGGTGTGCGTAATTATTCGGCCCCCTGAGTCAATACTTTGTAGAACCACCTTTTGCTGCAATTACAGCTGCCAGTCTTTTAGGGTATGTCTCTACCAGCTTTGCACATCTAGAGACTGAAATCCTTGCCCATTCTTTGTAAAACAGCTCCAGCTCAATCAGATTAGATGGACAGCGTTTGTGAACAGCAGTTTTCAGATCTTGCCACAGATTCTCGATTGGATTTAGATCTGGACTTTGACTGGGCCATTCTAACACATAGATATGTTTTGTTCTAAACCATTCCATTGTTGCCCTGGCTTTATGTTTAGGGTCATTGTCCTGCTGGAAGGTGAACCTCCGCCTCAGTCTCAGACTCAGGGCCGGATTTAGGCCAAGGCCCCCTAGTCCATGGTCTAGGGCACCACAGGAGGAAGAGCACCAAAGCAGCAGGCTAAACTGGTGCAGTATTTGCAAGCTTGCAAATGCTGCAATGCAGGGAGATCAGGCTAGCCCCTGACCGCCGTAATCTGCTGCTAGCCTCCTGTGCAGCAGCCACCTTGCTCTCTGTGCACATTTGCATTATGGCCGGTGGCTATGGACTTGGGCAGCATTGGAGACGGAAAGGAAGAGGAAGCTTCTGCACTAGAGATGAGCGGAAAAATGAGTGACACTGATGGCTGCGGTGTGAAGGCGAGCTGTCTACTTATACTGAAAGGTGGGGGGGGGGAGGAGGAGGGATTAAGGGAGTCATCTGGCTACCTATACTAGAGGGAAAGGGGGGAGGGGTCACCTGGCTACATATACTAGAGGGAAGGGGTCATCTGGCTACCTATATTGGGGGGTCATCAGGCTACCTATACTATAGGGAAGGGGGAGGGGTCATCTCGCTACCTATACTGAAGGGGGCGGCTGGTGACAGTGGCCTAGGGCGGTAAAGAGTACAAAGTACAAGTCTGACCCAGTCCTGACCCAGGCAGAAACTGTCACTTGCATACCTGATTTTTAATTCTTTCAAGCAAAGAAATAAAAAAAGGAACACAGCATAGTTAATTGTGTGCTTGGCACTGTACATACACGTCTATCTCATTATGTCTCATTATGTCACATGTCACCTCGAATGTCCTTTGAGACTCTGCACACCGTGCAAACAGCTGTCAGGCAGCTCACCGCTCCCACCTCACCCCACAGCCCAGTAGGAAACGGGTAGGAAGGATTTCTATATGTCTGCTTTTTAACCCCCTTGGCGGTATGAAACATTCCGCCAGGGGGAAGCGCAGCAGGTTTTTTTAATTTATTTTTTGTTTAAATCATGTAGCGAGCCCAGGGCTCGCTACATGATAGCCGCTGCTCAGCGGCATCCCCCCACCCTCTTCGATCGCCTTCGGCGATCTCCGATCAGGAAATCCCGTTCAAAGAACGGGATTGGCACTGATTGGCCAGGCAGCGCACGGGGTCTGGGGGGGTGCCGCACTCCGCACCCGATAGCGGCGATCGGGCGCGGGGCGGCGGCGATCGGGGTGCTGGCGCAGCTAGCAAAGTGCTAGCTGCGTCCAGCAAAAAAAAAATATGTAAATCGGCCCAGTAGGGCCTGAGCGGCACCCTCCAGCGGCTTACCCCGTGTCACACACGGGTTTACCGCTAAGGAGGTTAACCAATTTTTGATTTGTGGCCGGAAAAATAACGTTTTTTTTATAGATTGCATGTGCCAACTGCTGTTGCTTCTCTTTTCATGGAATAATAATTGCTTGTGTGAGGACAATTAGAGCACGCAATCTGGGCCACGTAACAACCCGTTTTCTTGTAGTTTTGTGATCCGCATATCTAAGATCTGTACCATTGAGGAAGACTGTAGTGCCTGTACTCTATATATTTTTATCATACCTCTCCATTTCTCATGTGAGGATTTAGGCTGTGTTCCCATTAGAACAGATACAAAATGAACACGGTGAGTGCATTTGCTAAGCATGCATTTTGCATTCACTCCACGTTCGTTCACCGTCCTGAAGCGATCGCCACCCACCTGTCCCGCTGCCGCTCGCCGCCGCTCGGTCCCTCTCTGAAAACAGTCTGGAGGCCAGCAGAACCATAGGGCTCTCCATATACTGCATTAGGCCAATTCTCCCTAGGAACTGGGAACATTTTCATTGGTGCACCATAAACCAATGAGAATTCTCACTGTTGCTGAGGATTCCCTGAGGATGTGCTATAGTGCACATGGTTATTTATATGGAGGTTAGGTTCTTCAAAATCACAGACAGGGTGATCCTTATACTGCAGTGCTTGATTTGTGGAGTCCTCACTTTACAAACCAGTGAGATATTTGAGTAGTGATGCAATACAGCATTTATGGAAATATGGCAACACTAGACTACTGTATACATATCTGTAGGGTTTTTCAGGACTATATATTTTAATTTGTTTCTAGTCATGTTCAACACTAAGCTTAAGATGCGTTGATCGCAATATACTGGTCAATCACAAAGGACTACTGGGTAGATCGTAGTTGCGCATGCCAATGTCAAACAAGAACAGCGGAGTGGTGCACCGGACGCAGTGCAAAACCGCCAAAAAGTGGAGCGTAGAGCAAGCCGAGCAGGCTTCACTCACCTATCCCTCTTCAACTCTGTTGTATAGTCTCATCTCGGTGAAATCCTCTAGTGGTGTCTCTCATTACGTGCGCTCTCAGGGGTTTATAGATATGAGACTGTGTGACAGGAAGGGCTGAAGAGGAATCCTGGCTGTGCTGCCTGGTGAGTGAGGCATGCTCCACTGCCCTGGATATGGTAGGGAGGCTACCTAATACTGGGGTACATCTGGCTGTCTATGCTAGGGAGGGGGCTGCCAGTACTGGGGGCTCATCTGGCTGTCTATGCTGGGGAGGGGGCTGCCAGTACTGGGGGCTCATCTGGCTGTCTATGCTGGGGAGGAGGGCTGCCAATACTGGAGGCACATCTGTTTGTCTATGTTGGGGAGGAGGCTGCTAATATTAGGACTAGGCGCACATCTGGCTGTCCTCTGCCCCCTGTGTGTGCTCCTCTGCCCCGTGTGTCCTCCTCTGCCCCCATGTATAAGTATATGCAGCGGCAGCATGGCTCACCTTATCCATGGCTCCAGTGGTGATCAGAGACCTCTCCCTCACGGCTCCCCTAGTGCTGGCTTCTGCTGATCACGTCATGAGATGAGCCATGCAGCCGCTGTACACCGGGAGCGGAAGAGGACATACGGGGCAGAGGAGGAGGACATGGGGAAAATACAGGGAGTCCCCAACATCGCATTGCATCGATGGGCATTGTACTCCGAGTCCTTGTATTTGGCATATTAGATGCAGGTACTTTTTGTCCCCATTTTTGGGGGAGAAAAAATGCTTTCTATATGCCAAACAATACAGTACTTAGATATTGTTGTATCAATAGCAACAGAGCTTAAATGCCAAAAATGTCAGGAACCTTAACTTTATTCATTAAGCATTGTCATTAATATTCTGGACTATTTTATATGTATTATTTAGGACTATTTTATATGTATTATTTAGGAGATGACTAGTGTATAATATCCAACAAAATAAATTTCCTCCAAAATAAAAAACATGTTAAAGGGACCCGGGCCAGTTATCTAAAATGGCCAAATTAACTTACCTGGGGCTTCCTCCAGCCCCTCGCAGTCTGTAGGGTGCCCCGGCGTCCTCTGGGTTCCCTCTGTTCTTCTCACAGTGGCTACATTAGAGCGACGACTTCAGCTGAAGTCGTGCACAGCTGCAAAGGCACGACCCCTCTGCGCACTCGCTTGTGTGCATATCGCCGCGAGAATTCTGCACGCACGCAGTTCTTGAAAGAATGAACCGCACGTGCGCAGAACACTCATGCTGACAGGCATGCGAGCAAGACGCGCACACAGCGGGGCCGCGCATGCGCAGTTGGGCATGACTTTGGCTGAAGTCGCCACTCTAACAGAGAAGGGGAGAACGGAGGGAGCCCGGAGGACACTGGGTACCTGCCGGACTACGAGGGGCTGAAGGAAGCCCCAGCTAAATTAATTTGGCCATTTTAGATCACTGCTCAGGGTCCCTTTAAGGACAGCTTGCAGTAACAGCCATTCTATTGCATCAAAAGCCTCTATTATATCAAGCAAGACCATTGCATGTTGTTCCATGCTTTTATAGAGTATTCTGATATTAAGGCCTCTTTTGCACAAGAGGCTAATGGTGGTTAACTTACCGCTTGTCAGCTGCCTTCTGTTCACCAGCCGGGCGCTTACACATATTTATTGTTGTGTCGACGGTCAGCTGGGCACAGGGTGAGCCAAAAGACTACTCACCCTGTTCCCACTGACACTCCAGGCCAACGTTAAATACTATTACCCCTCCAAGTTGTAGCAACTCAGGGAATGTGTTTTCCTGCGCTGCTATGGCGTAAATAACATTACGGCCTATGGCAGCTCCTAAGTCAGGCACTGCGTGGAGCAGATCAGGCGCCGAGATGACCTGATTCGGGTGCTTACTACCTCCATATGGAGTTACAGCTGAACACATCTGTTGCTGTCTTCCGATATCACAAGATGCGATTCTTGCAAGGTAACGCCACTACAAACGATGACATGAATGATGTTACCAAATGCTGATATTTGGCCGCATAAAATTGCCTGGCAGCTAGGAGGTTGAACTGCCAATCAGCGTGGAGTTCAGCTGCCTGTGAAAAAGAGACTGCAGTGTGGTGCTTTTACCTTGCATAATGCTAGTCTAGTCTGGATATAACCAAATACAGAATTCCTCATTTAGCCGTTGTAATTCTTGGCAAGGATTCTGACATGAACTGCTAGGGATGAGATGATTCTTTAGGTCTCACAGAACTGAGGGTCCTTTCCAGGTTCCCTGGAGGAACTATCTTAAATCTTTTCTTCAAACACTTAGTATATATAAAAAGCATATATTAATATTTATGAAACCTAGCTGGAAACTCATCTAGACCTGATGCGTTTCTGTGTAGGTGTCTGCTGGTGGCTAAAGTAATATCTTTAGAGATAAAGGAGCTTCTAATCTATCTTGCTGTAGAAGGAAGCGACTGGGCAGTGTGACTTCTGATAGATATACTGCATATCCAAATCTATTTTTGTAGCAATTGATTTTCATGTTTATAAATCAGTGTAATAATGATAAGTGGCATTAACTTCCTATGCACCAAGCAGGGCCGGTTCTCTCATGAAGAAAGGTGAAACAGTTGCATCAGGTGCAGAGATTACAGGGACAGCATTATTGTAGAAGCATGCAGTCAGAGTAGGAAGAGAAGTGAGAGGAGAGCAAGGTGAAGAGGTCATTATTGGGGGAAAGCAGCTTGTTGTACAGTGTGAGGAGTCTGACTGTGAGTGAGGAGGGGGGAGGCAGGATAACAGCAGTGTTTCATTTGACTTGCACAGCAGAAGGGAGGAGGTGACACTGTTGTCCTGGCTGAGGAGGGGGCGCATACTCACAAGTTTGACTCGGGCAGCAAAAAGTCTAGAACTGGCCCTGGCACCAAGTACTAGTTTCCTATTATGATTATTTATGCTACAAAGTGCAGGAGGATAATTTATGGGGTAAGGGATTTTGGCTTTGAAACTGCTAGCTTTTTTTGTCCTGTTCATGAAAATGATTGTGAAAGAACTATTTACTTTGACCCGGTTCTAACACTAGCTGTTGAACCTTATGTGTATTACCATTCGGATGAGAGATTATCTCTAGTTCCAATACACGTCTGGCTATTCTAGAACTAGGACAACACACACATTAAAACATGAGAGGCATATGGAGGCGGACATATGTATTTTCTTTTAAACAATGCAGATTGCCTGGCTGTCCTGCTGAACCTCTGCCTCCAATACTAGCCATAGACCCTGAACAAGCATACAAATCAGGTTTTTTTTTACGTCTGACTGGATTAGCTACAGACTTGTTTCAGGTGTTTGATTCTATTACACTCAGACACTACAACAGCCAAAGAGATTAGCAGGATGGCCAGGCAACTGGTATTGTTTAAAAAAAACTAAATACAGCAGCCACCATATCCCTCTCAGTTCAGGTGTGCTTTTTTTAACCAAGAAGTTTACTATACAAAAAGACAGTAAATGTATACAGGCCCAGGTAGTGCAAGTCTTTGCTACTACAGAAAAAAAACAATAGTAGTGTTCATGGTGTGTATAAAATAGAGCAAATCTCATAGCCATATGAAGAGATACATCAAATGCCATTTTAGTGAATGTCAACAAAGCCATTAGTAGAAGGGTCATTCGAAAGGAAGACAGAACACAGTAAGAGGAATATATATAACCAAAGCTCTTGTGTGCCTATATACTCGTCTAAGTATATTATGTTCATAAGAATATAAGCATGACACATTTTGTGACAATCAGTGAAAGGTAAAATATGAGTTAAGTAGAAAGGATTATGTCCTATCTTTCCACCCATCCCATATTAAATGGAATTGTTGGATGCGGCCCCTATGTGTATAGACTAGCTTCTTGTATGCTAGGCCACTACCGCACTTTTTTTTTTCCAACAGGACAATAATGGAGAATCAGCAGCTAGACATGTATGTTTTGTAAGATCCAATAAAGCAAACTTTTTGGTAAAAGAGCTGTGCCGGATCGTTTTGGAAGATTTGGATTACTAACCCGGGTGGTACACGGGTGGATCCGTAGCACATCTGACTCCTGCAACATTTGAGTGCTGTCTCGCTTACTTGTTTTGGTGTTTCTCTAATTGCAAACCCAGAGATCCTTGTCCCGTATTATACCCAAAACACATAGCACAGGGTCCAGCTTAACGGGGCAGCCCATTGTATAACAAAGGAAATTTACAACTTGCAACCGGAGAATGGGGGAAGCCTCTTTAGGATCCAGAGGCTTCCCCCTCCCGAGGAAAGTATTCCCCAGATATCAGCTATTCTGCTGCTCCTCTGCCTCTAATACTTTTAGCCATAGCCTGAACAAGCATAGCCTGAACAAGCATAGGCAGATCAGGTGTTTCTGACATTATTGTCAGATCTGACAAGACTAGCTGCATGCTTATTTCTGGTGTTATTTACACACTACTACAGCCGAATACACTAGCAGGGCTGCCAGGCAACTGGTATTGTTTAAAAGGAAATAAATATGGCAGCCTCCATATTCTTCTCACTTCAGTTGTCCTTTAAACCCCTCTTGCCAAGGTTTTTTAGAGCCATTTTCAAATTGTTTTGTAGCATTTACGATAGGGCTCTGCCTCTGACATAGGTGACCTGGGTTCAAATCTTGGTTCTTCCTGTTCAGTAAGCCAGCACCTATTCAGTAAAGAGTTTTTGGGGTAGACTTCCACACAGCAACTGCCTATTGAGCATGCCCTAGTGGCTGCAGCTCAATCTCTTTGAGTCCGCCAGGAAAAAAGTGTAATATAAATGTTATTTATCTTGTCTTATTAGACTAAGTTCATTCATTATCAGGGTGGGCCACTTTAGCACAAGGTGAAGCTGAAAAATGGCTCACTCTGCTCCTACACAAACTCCGGCCCCGCGCTGATTACTATTCCCCCTCTGAGTTGTAGCAACTCGGGGCGACATGTAATATGGACACCAGCTATTGCCAGCAGCTACATTACTTTTTTTTTTTTATAATTGTGCAGCGACCGGCTGAAACTCAAGGCGCCCAAATCAGGCACACAGCGCTGGTGCCAAAATGACTGGTGCAGCACCGTGTGCAGAAATCAGCTGCCTCAGATTAGACTCTATCATAGATTCAGTGGGGTTAAGGAATAGCCAAAAGGAATTAAACCTTCACAGTGTGAAAGGGCAAAGTTCTCTCCAAGAGGTTTAAATGCAAATAAGTGAATGGTCAGAATTATGCTGGGAAAAAGAAAACACAGACGTGATTAAGGGAAACATAGATAGAAACAACCAGTTCTAGAGAGTGTGCTATATGTGCTTAAGTGACAGATAAAAAATATAATGTTTTACTTTTGAAAACTTACCACAAGTAGCATGTCTGGTGGGGACAGCAGATGCTTCTTTCTGACGCATTTTCTTCACTCTGCATAAATAAAATTGAAAGAAAAAGAAAATACAGAATTAAATATGACAGATATCTGCATTAATCTAATTCTACAAAACAATACAACTATTCTAGATGAAAGCAAGAAGTTTTATATCAGGATGATACCATTTATTGGCTAACTAAAAATGAATAAAAATAAGCAAGCTTTCGGCCTTGCAGCCTTCGTCTGGCTTATATCCTGTTAGTTTGCAAACTGGTGGTACAGACAGCTTATATACATGCAACATCAAAAGGGAAAACAGATATTATTTCAAGCATAAATACATGTCATTAAGATGCCTTAATTCACACAGACCATCGACCTGGGGTTAGAGGTTGTAAGCTAAGATAAGGATCCTTGTTTACTCCCTGCTCACAGACCTGGGAGTTGGACTGACACAGAGGTATCGTAAATTCTTAGTTCACAAGTTCAGCTATAATGGCTGAGAAAAGTTCAAATATCATCAGTCTCATACCAATATAGAAAGATGTTGTCCTTATTCAAACCGTTCTGCACAGCTTTGAACCAATTTATAAATTTTGTTTCTGCTATTAAACGATCATTTGACGTTTTGAAGCCACCCTTCAGGGCAGTGACACGAAGATCATCCATGCTGTGTCCGTTGGACCGAAAGTGTGTAGCAACTGGGAGTCCAGATTTGGTATCTTCTAGATGAGTAATTTATTGAAAAGTCATAGTAGCGAAAAACAAAATGTTTCTGCAACATGTTAACTATACTGTATATGTGTGGTAGGAAAAACACTGCAATGATAACTTTTAATGGTTAACTACAATATTTGAATAACATGAGCTTTTGGATCATTAGACCCCTTCTTAGGGGGTGGTTTTAAATGTATGCTGCGCCTTGTGTGTGTGTTATAAATCCTTTAACTACATCATAACATATTAAAGAGAACCTGAAGTAAAAATAAAAAGTCAAAATAAACATAAACATGTCATACTTACCTCCCATGTAGTCTGCTCATCAATCTCTTTCTCGTCTCCTGCGTCCTGTTTGTCCACTGTGATCGATGGAATTCTCAGTCCTCCATTTTGAAAATGGCCATTACCCCAGAACAGCTTCCTGGTCAGCACACTGTTAAACTGTAATATCATCCACTTGAGCCATAGAGAAACATGGACGTTACCTTCCACATTCAGTTGTAACTGA
This sequence comes from Hyperolius riggenbachi, assembly GCF_040937935.1. Lineage (NCBI taxonomy): Eukaryota > Metazoa > Chordata > Amphibia > Anura > Hyperoliidae > Hyperolius > Hyperolius riggenbachi. The sequence continues at coordinate 191,430,702 of NC_090650.1, read as the reverse complement.
CAGCAGCTGATATATAACTGACAGCAACTGGTATATTTCAGTTCACTTGAAGAGCTCACTGAAAGAAGAAAATTGTGAGTTTCTGAGAGGAACTGACGGTGAGGTAAGTATATAATATTAATTTGCACCTACGTCATGTGTTTATTTTCAATAATTTTACTCAGTTCAGGTTCCCTTTAAATCACTACCAACGTTCAGCAGATCAAAAGCTATATGAAGGTGGTGTCTGCTTTTAGGAACAAATCTATGCTACTGTCTAGGAAGCTGATACACTACCCAGTGGCCATGCAAGCTTCTTACTACCAACAAAAATTTGAATAATGTTAAAGTTTGGATCTAAAATAGGACAGCCAGTACAGGGGTGATGCAGGGCAAAGAAAAACTCCAGGAAGCCTACTTTTGAGACCTATATTTGAATGTAATCTCTTCTATGACATCTAAGCTTAAGCCATCAGATACCTAACCATAACTATTGATCTATTGTCTAAATATACCATATTTTTCAGACCATAAGATGCACTTTTTCTCCCACAAAATGGGGGGGGGGGGGGGGGAGAGTCACTAGCATCTTATGGTCCGAATGCACCAATTTCTGCCTGGTACCCTGTTCCCCTCTGCTCCATCCTCCTCTGTCCTGAGTTTCCCTTTCTAAAGTCCCCGCCTGTCCTGAGTTCAACTCTCTGTCTCCTGCCGTTGCTGCCTGTCCCAGGTTCTCACCTGTCCTGAGTTCCCCACTGTCCCGAGACCCCGCCTGCCGCCTGCCCCCCATGTGCGTCTCTCTATTGCATGGTACTGCATTGCTGGGCTGTGGGAAGGCTGTGGCTTACTGCAAAAGGACGGCACAGTGCTGAGATGTGAAGCGGTAATCCTCTGTTGAACAGCTGCTAAGAGGTCCATGCTCACATGCAACGTCTCTCTCCCTTAACTTCCGCATACGTCACTAATGCAGAAGTGAAGGGAGAGAAACTTTGCATGCGAGCATGGACCTCCCAGCTGCTATTCAACAGAGGAATACCGCTTCACATCTCAGCGCTGTGCCGTCCTTTTGCTGTACACTACAGCCTAGCAATGCCATAGCATGCATTAGAGAGACGCACATGGGGACAGGGACAGGCAACAGGGGGGACTTGGAACAGAGGAGAGCAGGAGACAGAGAGGGGGCAGAGGAGAGCAGGAGACAGAGAGGGGAACTCAGGACAGAGGAGACTGAACTGTATCACAGAGGCGCCAAAATATGTAAAAGCGATTAAAAACCATTTAAATAGAGGAGGTAGTGGTGGACTTACCTCCTCCTATAAGACACCAAAAATCGTTGGTTCATAAAACACAACAATTTATTTCACAAATACTCCACTTTGCAGGTTTAATCCTGCTTCATCAGGCAGTAAAAGGAGCAGTAACAAAACTGTGTTAGTAGTAGAGCCAAAAACCTCTGCCCTCCTCTGTCTTTTGGGACGAAGGAGGGCATGAGACAGAGAGGGGAAAGGTACAAGGGGAACAGAGGAGCACAAAGGGGACATAATAATTGGAGGGGATCCACAAGAAGTCCCTGGCACCATGGACGCACCAGGTTTAGTTTTAGTTTATTTTTTTCCCAGGATTTTGTCCTCTAAACCTAGGTGCGCCTTATAGTCCTGAGCAAAAATACAGTAAGGGCCCTTTTCCACTAGCAATGATTTGCTTGAACAAGTGGCCGCTGGTGTTTTGCCGATCGCTAGTGCACCGTGATTTACATGTTAATCACGGTGCACATTTTCCATTAGCGTGTATCGATTGCTCCCTGAGCGCAATCGAAGTGCCGCATGATTATTGCCGTGATTGCATTTCGCTCCCGATGGTGAGTTGGAAGCTACCCCACTAGTGACAAGAAAATCAGTAGGAGAAACATTGTATTGTGTCGAGTGGGAATGGTTGAAACTAGGCTGAAGGCTAGCAGCACAAAGTCTGAATCAAAATACAGGCTGAGGTAAGGGCTAGCAAGGTAAAGGTTGAAGGGTAAAGATTAAAACCCAAGGTCAGAACAGGTGGCTGGTTGAACAGGGTCAGAATACAGGGCAAGGTTAGTTAACAGAGCAAAGCCAGGGGAGTAAAGACCAGGTCATGACTGGTGGCCAACAGAGGAAGGTCATGGTACAGGTCAAGGTCAGGACTGACAGCTGGCAGATTCACTGAAATAAGCAGAGATTGGTGTTGACATTAGTCAACACCAATACCAACACCATACCTCCTAGCTACCACTTCTTAATCTTCTGACAGGTAGAGAAAAGGCCAATGAACTTCAGTCCCAGTCTCTTAAAAGGACAACTGACTTCCCAATTAGTAGTGGAAAACCATCTTGACATTTTATTCTTATATGCACATGTTTTGGTCCTGGCCTGGGCCTGTTCCATATTAATCTATAGGGTACTGAGGTTCTGAGTGGTAAATTCAAGTTCATACTATACACAGGGACTGAAAACTCAGTGTTTAATTTAGGATCCAGCTATAATAGGCAAATAAAGGACAGTGGCCATTTTAGGAGTGGACTAACTGTTGGTAAATTCAGCAGTGGGAACAATTTGATCCAGTTGTCCTGAGAGGCTGAGACAAAACAAAAATGTATTGTTTGAGAATTTTGTTAATTTCAGTTTGGCCACTGGACTGAGGATGATACCTGGAAGAAAGACGGTAATGTATCAGTAGCTTTCTGAAAAGTTCTTGCCAGAGCTATGAGGTAAGTTGTACTCCTCAGAGACTAAATCTGAGGGTAATCCATGTGGTCTAACAATTTACTTCAAGAAGCTTTTTGTGGTATTGGTATGGAGGTAAAATGTGCCATCTTCAGTAGATGGTCAACCGCAAGGAGGATGTAAGAATAACCTTTGGAAATTGGCATTCCACAATAAGGTTATGCAATTCAATTCAATTCAAGCACTTTATTGTCATTGTGTAACACAACGAAATTACTTTTCATAACAACCCCACGGTGCATATAGGGAACATAGTGATAGTAACAAGGGTAGGAAGAGAAGAAATTATACAAGTATGCCAGGTAAGTATGTCAGGTATTACAGATATTTTAACAATTTGTACACAGTGTTAATTATGTCAGAGAGGATTTAGAGTTCATCAAGTTTATGGCGGATGGGAAAAAGCTGTTTTTCAGTCTGATTGTGTGTGTGCGGATTGATCTAAAACGTTTACCTGATGGAAGTAGCTCAAACAAGCCATTTCCAGTAGCTCAAACAAGCCATTATAACAATCAAGGGGATGGAACAGAAAGCATAAAGAAGGCCCAAGGTTTTGTCTTTGAATGGGCATAAGTGCAGTAGCAAATAAATGAGTTGCAGTTCCTCACCATTTCTGGCCACTAAACATTCTATTTCAACAAATCAACATCTTGGAGTTTCCAAAATGTTGTGCAAACAATTGGTTATGACGGAATTCCAAGACTTTGACCCTTAGACATTCAGGTACAAATATCATGGTATCATACCATGCCATGAGACCATCCTGATGATGTATCTTGTCTATTTGGTCTCGGGGTGACCATAGCTTCAGAGAATTTGGATAAGGAAGCTTTTAGACACTGGTGAAGCTAGTATGCTAACGAGGTTAGTATCAGAGGCTGAGCCCCTTCAAGGAGGTATTTCCATTCTCCCAAATTGAATTTAATAGCAAGAAGTCCAACATTTGCAGTTCTTCTCAGAGGGAATACATTTCCTAGAGAAAAAAATGCACTGAGGTGCAGAAAGTACTTTGGTCTAAAGCACGGTGATAAGAAAGCTGCAGTGGCCATCTCAGAGACGTCAAACTCTAGGAAAAATGGAACAGTGGACTTAGGATGCTTGAGGATTGGTGCTGAAGTAAACTTTAAATTAAAGAGGTGCTTTAGCGAAAAGGGGAAAAATAAATCAATACATTTGCAAAGTGAGAAGTTAAAGAGACTCTGAAGCCTCTTAAAAATCCTATTTTTATTAAACCATCCTGTTTAATACCTTAATCCTACCTAAATCGCTGCATTCCCGCGGCTGTAAGCTATCTAAAACCCCCCTAACTCCCCGGGGGGTGATCCGGGGAGCGCTTCTGTGTGAGGCAGGGCTATGAGCCGCAGCCTTGCCTCACACGCGTCTGTCAGCGGCGGATCTCTGCCTCTCCCCCGCCCCTCTAAGTCTTCCTTCGCTGAGAGGGGCGGGGGAGAGGCGGAGATCCGCCGCTGACAGACGCGTGTGAGTCAAGGCTGCAGCTCATAGCCCTGCCTCACACGGAAGCTAATGCGGGCAGCAAAATCCACGACCAAGAAAGTTGTGGATTTTGCAGGGGAGAGGGAGGGCGAGTAAGGGGGGGTTTAGATAGCTTACAGGTGCGGGGATACGGCGGTTTAGGTAGGATTATGGTATTAAACAGGATGGTTTAATTAAAAAGGATTTTTAAGAGGCTTCAGAGTCTCTTTAAAACCTAGAAACGACATCAAGAAATGATTGATATTCGCCATGTAATTTGTTCATGTTGTTTGATCCACAATGAGCCTGCGGGTAAGCATCTTTACTACTGGCAGACAAGGAAAAAGCAAGACAGCACCAACTACCATAATTTATAACCACACCCAATAGCATTGCGATAGGCTAAAAGGTTGTTTATAGACATACATATGCACAGAGGGAGATACTGGTTGCTTGGCGGTTTGAAACAGCTGATATTACCCACAATACAACAAGGTTTACAGACAGGAAACTGTCAGGACATAGGTCCTGACATCACACTGTGGGAGGGGATTCACCACAATGTCAGCCATAAAGACCCCCAGATGATCTAGTCGTGAAAAAGTAAAGATTTCTCATGGGAAAGGGAGTATCAGTTACTGATTAGGACAAAGTTCAATCCTTTGTTACAGTTCCACCCAGTTTATCCAAAATGACTTGCACTTTTGAGGCCCAGTGGAAAAGGTTGGCATTTCATGATGAGACAAATGATGTAGCTACAACTACAAGACCTTTATCCATTGGCCTCAATTCACTAAGCAGTTTAGACTAGTCTACAGATGGTTTTTAGTCTACTGATTGTTTGGTGTAATGTTTTAGACCTGTTTTTAGACCTGGTCTAACATTCAGTAATTACACAATTCACAAAGGCAAACAAGGAGTAACCACGCCCACTTTTTCTGACAGAGATTAGACGAGCTGATTTCTGTCAGTAAAGTAATTCTGTGAGATATTTTAGAAGTTAGAATGGAACCTTTTGAATTAATTATGCAGGAGTTTAATTGTTTGCAGAGGAGAGCTCATCAAAGGAGAAGGATGTCAGTCATAGATACTCGTTTGTGAATTGCATCTTTTAATAATTTCCCCTGCTTTACCCACCAAATTACCAAATGTTTTAGACCAAGTCTAAAAACAGGTCTAAAACATTTGGTAATAGTGAATTCCCCTTTGATGCAATTGACCAAACCATCAGTACACTAAAAACCATCAGTAGACTAGTCTGCTTAGTGAATTGAGGCCATTGTATGTACAAATTACAAAGCCAGTGAAGCACTGAACTCTCTTTTGTGCCAAGAGACAGTCAATCAGGAACTTCAGAAATTATCTGGGAAACCATGGCTAAGCTGTAAGGAGAATTACAGAATTCCAAGAAGTGGGTTCGGACTGTTTCAAATAGAGATGGCTCGAACCTCCGATTTTAGGTTCGCGAACCTCGACACGAACTTTCGCAAAAGTCCGGGTTCGCGCGAACTTCGCAAAGCGCAATAGACTTCAATGGGGAGTCAAACTTTGAAAACTACAAACATTTATGCTGGCCACAAAAGTGATGGAAAAGATGTTTCAAGGGGTCTAACACCTGGAGTTTTGCATGGCGGAGTGGAATACATGCCAAAAGTCCCGGGGAAAATTTTGGATTTGACGCACAGCAGCGCTTTAAGGGCAGAAATCACATTGCAATGCTAAATTGGAGGCATAAAGTGCTTTAAAACATCTTGCATGTGTATATATCAATCAGGTAGTGTAATTAGTGTACTGCTTCACACTGACACACCAAACTCACTGTGTAACGCACCGCAAAGAGCTGTTTGTGTAGTGATGGCCTTGCTGGACTGGTGGGCACCATGGCAGGAGTGCAGGTCATGGCGGTTTTCAAGCTTATATGGGTGAACAGGTATGGAGTGACTGGTATATAATATAACACTGCGTGCTGTCACGCAGGTGCACTGAACAGGTATGCAGTGACTGGTATCAATACAATGTGCAGCTGTCACACACACAGGTACCGTGAACAGGTATGCAGTGACTGGTATCAATACAATGTGCAGCTGTCACACACACAGGTACCGTGAACAGGTATGCAGTGACTGATATTACAAATGTGCAGCTGTCACACACACAGGTACCGTGAACAGGTATGCAGTGACTGGTATATAATATAACACTGAGTGCTGTCACGCAGGTGCACTGATCAGGTATGCAGTGACTGGTATCAACACAATGTGCAGCTGTCACACACACAGGTACCGTGAACAGGTATGCAGTGACTAGTATTACAAATGTGCAGCTGTCAAACACAGGTACCATGAACAGGTATGCAGTGACTGGTATTACAAATGTGCAGCTGTCACACACACAGGTACTGTGAACAGGTATGCAGTGACTGGTATTACAAGTGTGCAGCTGTCACACATACAGGTGCCGTGAACAGGTATGCAGTGACTGGTATATAATATAACACTGCATGCTATCATGCAGGTGCACTGAACAGGTATGCAGTGACTGGTATCAATACAATGTGAAGCTGTCACACACACAGGTACTGTGAACAGGTATGCAGTGACTAGAATTACAAATGTGCAGTTGTCACACACACAGGTACCGTGAACAGGTATGCAGTGACTGGTATTACAAATGTGCAGCTGTCACACACATGCAGTGTAAAGGTAGGCACTGAATGCCCTGGGCCTGGCAATGGCACAGTAGGAATTAGCAAGGGCCAGCTGCGACTGACTGACAGGGCTGTATATGCAAGTGTCAGTGGGCCACACACACACAAAAAGAAAAAAAAAACAGATCACAAAAGAACAACATTAGCTCTTAAAAGAGCTGTTGTGGGGTGCTTTTTAGCAATAAGTATCAGCAAGGAGCAAGCTAACAAGCCTAACGGCAGGTCGAACTCGCATAAAGTTTGTGGTTCACCGTGAACGCGAACCACCAAAGTTCGCGCGAATAAGTTCGCGGTCGAACCGTTCAGGCTATCTCTAGTTTCAAATTCACACTTTTCCTGTTTGGCATAAAGTCAATGAATCCTGAGGGGTTCAAGGGCCTTTTTTTTTTTAAAGATTCTTTATTTATCATTCAACAATAATAGGAGATAGTACAAACAATGAAAGGAGCGACATGATAATCAAATAAAACAATCAGTCTTTAAACATAAACAGAGCATTTACATCCAAAGAGCTCAATTGAACACAAGGAAGGTACGCACCAATCCACCACAAATCCTCTTTATTGTCTGGAAATATCCAAAATGAAAACTCCATCATATCTCAAGCTGACATGTTTCAGACCTGTTAGTCCTTAATCATAGCTAAGTTTACATGGGAAACCTTTGACATATATATTTCATGACATTTAAAGAGAACCCGAGGTGTGTTTAAAGAATGTTATCTGCATACAGAGGCTGGATCTGCCTATACAGCCCAGCCTCTGTTGCTATCCCAAACCCCACTAAGGTCCCCCTGCACTCGGCAATCCCTTATAAATCACAGCCGTGCTGTTAGGCTGTGTTTACATCTGTAGTGTCAGTCTCAGCTGCTCCCCGCCTCCTGCATAGCTCCGGTCCCTGCCCCCGTCTCTTCCCTCCAATCAGCAGGGAGGGAAGGGATGCAGGCGGGGACTGGAGTTCTGCAGGAGGCGGGGAGAGCAGCAGACTGACACTATAGAGATAAACACAGCCAGCTCTGACAAGCTGTTTGTCAGCAGCGTGGCTGTGATTTATGAGGGATTGCAGAGTGCAGGGGGACCTTAGGGGGGTTTGGGATAGCAACAGAGGCTGGGCTGTATAGGCATATCCAGCCTCTGTATGCAGATAATATTCTTCAAACCCACCTCGGGTTCTCTTTAATGTATTATCAGAACTAACTCTTGCCCTAGTCTTGGCCTCTAGGTGAGGGTAAGGGGTGGAGCTCTGGGTCAGGTGTGCATATATATGTCAAATGTTTCCCATGTAAACTCAGCTATGATTAAGGACTAACGGGTCCGAAACATGTCAGCTTGAGATATGATGGAGTTTTAATTTTGGATATGTCCAGACAATGAAGAGGATTTGTGGTGGATTGGTGCGAACCTTCCTTGTGTTCAAACATTCCTACAGGTTTTGCTGACCTGGTCCTGCACGATCCTCCACTGGTGTAGCGGCGTCTTTCCTCTAAACTTTCAAGGAGCTCACTCTATCGGTGACAAACCAGCGTCACCGAGAACTAATATAGTGATTGAGGAAGCATAATGGTAGAATGGAACAAGGCGAGATCCCCAGCAGAGTAAAAATATGGACAAGAGGTAGTGGGCCAACGCTATCTCAAAGTCCCGTGCATCAAAGGAAAAAAAAAAAGAGCCACGGTCTCTAGAGTCCAGAGGGATAATACTACTAGAGGCCTTGCAAAGATGCCAGATAGCCACAGGAGAATACGAGATTGGTGTATTTTCTAGGGGGGTTCGCCTACTTGTTCCATCCACCTGACCAATCGGTCACAAGAAGTCAAAGACTGATAGCATTAGTTAGATATATATAGCCCCAAGATAAGAGAATCAGTATTGAGAAGGGAAAAAAAGTATAGAAAGAATATAAGAAATAAGAAAATGTGAAAAAATGGAAGAAAACGAAGAAGAGAAAAGAGAAGTAGAGCAAAGGAAGTGTAGAAAAGGGAAAGGGAATGTTAGGGCACTCCGCCAGCACCAAGCATTCATCCAACTAATAGAGATGTGCAAATGTCCGAACTGCAATGGAATGGAACAGCCAGGGGGGTGTTTAGCTGAATAAGCAGGTAAGTGTCATTGCATCTCTGTAGTCTTGAGACTCTGTGAATATGTGCCAATGCACCCATGTCCGGCTGCAAGCCTCCTCTCTACCATGGATAGCATGTGTCATAGATTCCATTTGGCTAATTAGTTGTACTTCAGGGAGCCACTCTGGGATTGTAGGCGGGGTAGTGGATTTCCAATGCCTAGCAATGAGGATGCGTGCAGCCTGAATAAGGGGCTTAGCAAGGGATTTTTTAAAACTTTTTAACTGATTTCTGAGTATGGTGCAGTAGATGATACGCAGGATCAGGATTGTGGTCTCCATCTGAGAGGATCTTAATGTATTTTTGTACAGCTTCCCAAAGGGGAGTTATAAGTGGGAAAGACCAGAAAATATGTAAAAGTGTGCCGCTCTCCAAGCCACATCTCCAACACAAGGGATCAGCTGTTGGATATCTGGTATAAAGCTTTACTGGAGTCATGTACCATCTGCTTAAGATTTTGTAGTTTGACTCCTGGATTCTAGCATAGCAGAAATGGATGATTTCTGATTTAGCAATAAGATCTTATGCCATTGTTCGTCGGTAAAAGTGGAGCCAAGATCAGCCTCCCATTTGTTCCTCAGCTGCGAGGCCCAGGAATCATCTGATCCCAGCAGTCAATAGATTTGAGAGAGGGATCTTTCCGCCCTTCCATTTTTCAAGCATAGTGACTCAAAAGGCGTGAGCTCGCGAGACAGCTGATCTCTTATGCCCAGTGAGCGTAAAAAGTGTTGGAACTGGATGAGACTCCAAGAGTCCAGAAGTGGGTTATTTCTCGAAAAGCGTAAGGCAGCCAAAGGGGTCCAATTAGATTGCGCTATAAGGTCTTTAACTCGTAACAAGGGACCTATTCTCCACTGCTGATAGCCTTTTTGATTACATCCAGGTGGAAACATGGGCTTATTTCAAAGAGGGACAAGCGGAGACGGCCAAGGGGAGATCTCAGTTATTTGGCGTGTTTTGGCAAGCGTTAAGAGAGTGGATTGTATTGAAACAAAAGTTGGCAGAGACTCTAGAGCAAGACCAAGGAAAACCAGTAAGTCAGATGCCATCATATCCGATTCCAATTGTACCCAGCGCTTGTGTTCAGCGTGACTGTGCCAATCAATTAATCAAACCAGAGAGGCTGCATTATGGTATTTTTTGGGGTAAGGAACAGCTAGCCCGCCCTGAGGTTTAGATAGGGTTAGCGCATTATCTTATCTTATCTTATTCGTTCTCTTATTCGAGAGTTTTTTTATGCCAGATAAATTGTGTGAAATGCTTTTTGAGATCTTTAAAATGTTCCATAGGGGTGTAATGGGTAGGGCTTGGTACGAATATAAAAATCTAGGCAATATATTCATTTTAATAATATTAATTTGGCCTAGCCAAGAAAATGTGGTTGATCCCATCTTTGAAAGTCCTGGTTGATAGTGTGGACTAGAGGAGGTAGATTCAGTTTATATATAGTATGGTGGAGGGGAGTTGAGTCCCTAAATAAGTAATGGCGCGAGGTGCTTATTTGAAAGGAAAATTAGATTGAATAGTAGAGCTAAGGGTCTCTGGTAACACTATGCCCATGGCTTGACATTCGTCAGGGTTAATTTTATAATTGGCTAATGTTTGATATGCCTCTAGTTCTATTATTAGGTTTGGTAGGGGTTCAAGGACCTTTTTGGCATGGTTCACTAAGAGTAGAGAGAAATATTGAAAAGTCATACTCTCAGAAGATGGTATTCACAAAATGTTGAAATGTAGCAAAACAGGCCCTGGGGTCGAGAGTGGCTTGAACTTTAATGGATCCTTTTGGGCTCCATAGAGAGAGATTAAAAAAGACGCAAGCCAAAGTAGGGACCATATAAGGAGAATCCAAATAAAGAAGGACCTTAACCTTACCTATGGATCATAGTGCCAGAATCCTTCACAAATAAGGCAAAGATTAGCAGATCTGCTATACATCTCTGCTGTTCTTCAATCATTAATGGAGCTTGAGTAGTGCCCAATTGCCAGTGCCAGCTGTCTCTGCGATCTCTCATGACATACCCTTGGGAGAGCAGGCAACAGGATCTTCTATGTGTTAGGTGAAATGTAGGAAAATATAAATCCTGAACTAAGGCAGAGACTGAGCTCAGCATGCCTTTCTGAGACATTAAAATTATGTGATCGTGACCACAAGCATTAGAAATGTCAGCTTTTCTACAGGTAGCTTTTTCTACCATATAAGATAACAAAATGAGCTGAAAAATCAATGTAAACTATAAGTTAAACTAGCTATAAACATATAGATTTCCACCCAATTTTCCAAAACGACCGATTCCTTTCTGAAAGGAATCAATTTAGAAGGAATCGATTCCCACCACACACAGCACCATGATTTTCAGTAGATTCAAGTAGCCAATCTTTAAAAAAAAAATCGATTGAACCTGCAATGTTGTACTGTTTGGTGCAGTATGTCTACCGCCGCTCTTGCCCTGGCCCGATTTACCTAGATTTTCCGTTCTGTCCTTTCTACACTACCAATCAATTTTTGGTCAAAATCTGCTCAATCAGACATTTTAGAGGAATCAATTCCCATCCGATTCAATCAGAGTGATCGAATCTGCAAGGAATCAAATGAAAAATTGAGTGTGTATAGGCATCTTTAGGCTGCTTGCTAATAGTATAGGTACAGTTGTATTCATGGTGGGAAGTCCACTTTTTAAGCAGTGCCTTAAATTATCACTTGTTTATCAGAATGCAAATACCTCAGCTGAAAATGATGACATGTCTGTAATAAACAATACAACTGGGATGTTTCCTGCACAAACAATTTATCTTGATTCATCCCTTGTGCCTCCCCAAGTGCTTATTGCTTTTGTTTACATATTGTGTTGCTCAGTGTTTGCCTAAATCAACAAAGTACATTACTGCAAAATGTACTTATTTGCCTTTACTTCCAAAAAGCAAGGGAATTTAACTCCAGCTTACTGAAAATTGAACAGGGCAAATTCTAATAGTAATCAAGGTAAGTAAATATAAATATTAGGGTTTTTTCAGCTTTTTTTTTTAACCTCCCTGCCGGTTATCCCCTGCTGGGCCGATTTGCATAATTTTTTTTTTGTTACACGCAGCTAGCACTTTGCTAGCTGTGTGTAACTTACGATCGCCGCCGCTCCGCGCCGATTCGCCGCAACCCTCCGCATCAGAGGGTGCCCCCCCCCGAGACCCGTGCGCTGCCTGGCCAATCAGTGCCAGGCAGCGTCGAGGGGTGGTTCGGGACTCCCTCTGACGTCACGACGTCGATGACGTCGGTGACGTCATCGCGCCCGTCGCCATGGCGACGGGGGAAGCCCTCCTGGAAATCCCGTTCAGAACGGGATTTCCGGATGGGTATATGCGCTGGCGGCGATCGGCGCATTCGGGGGGACGCCGCAGGGAGGGGGGAAGCATGTAGCTAGCGCTAGGCTAGCTACATGCTATAAAAAAAAATAATGCCAAAAAACACCCTCCCTGCCGTGCGCAGCAATTTTTTATAACGGCAGGGAGGTTAAACAGTTTTCAAAAACATACATCAAAGTATAACTACCGCATACATAATTAACTCAAAGAACATTACAAATATACAGTGGCTTGCAAAAGAATTCGGCCCCCTTGAAGTTTTCCACATGTTGTCATATTACTGCCACAAACATGAATCAATTTTATTGGAATTCCACGTGAAAGACCAATACAAAGCGGTGTACACGTGAGAAGTGGAACGAAAATCATACATGAATCCAAACATTTTTTACAAATAAATAACTGCAAAGTGGGGTGTGCGTAATTATTCAGCCCCCTTTGGTCTGAGTGCAGTCAGTTGCCCATAGACATTGCCTGATGGGTGGTAATGACTAAACAGAGTGCACCTGTGTGTAATCTAATGTTAGTACAAATACAGCTGCTCTGTGACAGCCTCAGAGGTTGTCTAAGAGAATACTGGGAGCAACAACACCATGAAGTCCAAAGAACACACCAGAGAGGTCAGGGATAAAGTTATTGAGAAATTTAAAGCAGGCTTAGGCTTCAAAAAGATTTCCAAAGCCTTGAACATCCCACGGAGCGCTGTTCAAGCGATCATTCAGAAATGGAAGGAGTATGGCACAACTGTAAACCTACTAAGACAAGGCCGTCCACCTAAACTCACAGGCCGAACAAGGAGAGCACTGATCAAAAATGCAGTCAAGAGGCCCATGGTGACTCTGGACGAGCTGCAGAGATCTACAGCTCAGGTGAGGGAATCTGTCTATAGGACAACTATTAGTCATGCACTGTGCAAAGTTGGTCTTTATGAAAGAGTGGCAAGAAGAAAGGCATTGTTAACAGAAAGCATAAGAAGTCCCGTTTGCAGTTTGCCACAAGCCATGTGGGGGACACAGCAACCATGTGGAAGAAGGTGCTCTGGTCAGATGAGACCAAAATGGAACTTTTTGGCCAAAATGCAAAACGCTATGTGTGGCAAAAAACTAACACTGAACATCACTCTGAACACACCATCCCCACTGTCAAATATGGTGGTGGCAGCATCATGCTCTGGGGGTGCTTCCCTTCAGCAGGGACAGAGAAGCTGGTCAGAGTTGATGGGAAGATGGATGGAGCCAAATACAGGGCAAACTTGGAAGAAAACCTCTTGGAGACTGCAAAAGACTTGAGACTGGGGCGGAGGTTCACCTTCCAGCAGGACAATGACCCTAAACATAAAGCCAGTGCAACAATGGAATGGTTTAAAACTAAACATATCTATGTGTTAGAATGGCCCAGTCAAAGTCCAGATCTAAATCCAATCGAGAATCTGTGGCAAGATCTGAAAACTGCTGTTCACAAATGCTGTCCATCTAATCTGACTGAGCTGGAGCTGTTTTGCAAAGAAGAATGGGCAAGGATTTCAGTCTCTAGATGTGCAAAGCTGGTAGAGACATACCCTAAAAGACTGGCACCTGTAATTGCAGCAAAAAGTGGTTCTACAAAGTATTGACTCAGGGGGCCGAATTATTACGCCCACCCCACGCAGTTATTTATTTGTAAAAAAATGTTTGGAATCATGTATGATTTCCGTTCCACTTCTCACGTGTACACCACTTTGTATTGATCTTTCACGTGGAATTCCAATAAAATTGATGCATGTTTGTGGCAGTAATGTGACAAAATGTGCAAAACCTTTAAGGGGGCTGAATACTTTTGCAACCCACTGTAGATGGTTAACATACAGAGAAAAGGGATTCACTTCATTTTTTTCGGCCCTTAAAAAAAGCACTTGGTACCAAGGACTGATCGTAAGTAATATTAAAAGAGCATAAACAAATAAGAAGTACATTTTTTCCAGAGTAAAGTGACTCATAAATTTTCTCCCATGTTGATGTCACTTACAGTAGGTAGTAGAAATCTGACAGAGGTGACAGGTTTTGGGCTAGTTCATCTCTTCATAGGGGATTCTCTGGGATTTATTCATTTTCAAAAGCACTTAGTGAATGGCTCTCTCCAACTGCCAAAAAACTGTGCAGGGAAGATGGCCAGCATCATTGTTTAAATAAAAGCCTTGCTGAGAATCCCCTATGAAGAGATGGACTAGTCCAAAACCTGTCGCTTCTGTCAGATTTCTACTACGTACTGTAAGTTACAGCAACATAGGAGAAAAGTAATGTATGACTCACTTTTACTCTGGAAAAAAACGTACTTCTTATTTATTTATGTTTGCACATATTTTAAATTTTACAATGTTTTGCCACAATGCCCCTTTAACCAATCCCAGATAGAGAAACACTGTTCAGTCTCTTATTCAGATACAATATTGATGTTAAAGGAAAGGTTAAGGCAGCATGTAAAAAAATTAAAAATCCAAATCAACTTACCTGGGGCTTCCTCCAGCCCGTGGCAGCCAGGATGTGCCCTCGACGCCGCTCCGCAGGTCCCGGTGGTCTCCGGTGGCGAGCCCGACCTGGCCAGGCCAGCTGCCAGGTCGGGCTTCTTCTGCGCTCCAAAGTGCGTGTCACTGGTGCGCGCTGACGTCATCGGACGTCCTCCGGGCTGTACTGCGCAGACGCAGAAGTTCTGCGCCTGTGCAGTACAGCCCGGAGGACGTCCGATGACGTCAGCGCGCACCAGTTCTGCGTCTGCGCAGTACAGCCCGGAGGACGTCCGATGACGTCAGCGCGCACCAGTGACACGCACTTTGGAGCGCAGAAGAAGCCCAACCTGGCAGCCGGCCTGGCCAGGTCGGGCTCGCCCCCGGAGACCAACGGGAGCCTGCGGAGCTACGCCGAGGGCACATCCTGGCTGCCATGGGCTGGAGGAAGCCCCAGGTAAGTGGATTTGGATTTTTAATTTTTTTACATGCTGCCTGAACCTTCCCTTTAAAGTATATACTGTCCAGTGTATACTTAAACTGTAAGGCCCGGGCACCCACTAGCACTGATTTTCTAAAGCACGTGTGATTTAACAAATCATTACTAATGTAATGCTATGGGTGTAATCCCACTTGAGGCATGTGATTTTTTAAAATCACAGATAGCATTGCATTAGCAAGAGCTTTACAAATCACAAGCACTAAAAAAAGTGCTGCCAATAAGTCCCAGGCCTAAGAACATCTGCTAGCCACCAGCAGTTGTCCCTCTGCTGACTATGGAACAGTGTGCTGTTGGCCATTTCACCTAAAGGTGGTGTTTAGAGCCAGGATCACTGTGTCTACCCACAAGTGTGCTGCATTAGTTATGCAGCACATAAACTGCCCTTTGTAAATCTTTTTCAGGGAATGTCTTTATAAAGAATAAAGGCCATGCTGAGATGGACTAGCCCAAAACCTGTCGGTAATGTCAGATTTCTACTACCTACTGTAAGTGACAGCAACATAGGTGAAGTGTAATTTATGGCTCATTTTACTCTGGAAGAAGCGTACTTCTTATTTGTATGTGTTTTAAATTTTAAGATTTTCGCGACACCTCCTCTTTAACCAATCCCAGATAGAGAAACACTGTTCCCTCTCTTATTCAGATACAATATTGATGTTAAAGTATATACAGTCCAGTGTATACTTGAACTGTAAGGCCCGGGTACCCACTAGCACTGATTTTCTAAGTGCCTGTTATTTAAAAAAATATTACTAATGTAATGCTATGGGTGTAATCCCACTTGAGGCATGTGATTTTTTTTTTAAATCACAGATAGCATTGTATTAGCAAGAGCTTTACAAATCACAAGCACTGAGCAAAGTGCTGCCAATGAGTCCCAGGCCTAAAGAACATCTGCTAGCCACCAGCAGTTGTCCCTCTGCTGACTATGGAACAGTGTGCTGTGGGCCATTTCACCTAAAGGTGGTGTTTAGAGCCAGGATCACTATCCCTTTGCATTGCTTCTACCCACAGGTGTGCTGCATTAGTTATGCAGCACATGAACTGCCCTTTCTTCTCAAAAGCTGGTACAAGTGGCTATCTGGTATTGGTGAGTCCCGGTCCTCACCTGTATTCTCTCCCTGTTCCTGCCTGTCCTGCTACATTGATTACTGGTTTTACCTAATATTAAAAATATCCTCTTTCCTTTTGCCTGCTTCAGTACTGCAGATAGCAGTCTTTCGCTAATTGCTGGTGCAACCCTGAAAAAATTGACCACACACCCCATATCTAGATGAAGAGGTCAACTTTACTGTTAAACGAGAAGATCCAAAAGGTCTGCACACTCAAACAGTAAACTTCCAAGGTTTATTCAGACAATGTGACAACGTTCCATTCCAAACACCAACGATTCGTTTCGGGGCCCCGTGGGGTCCCCTTTGTCAAGGCAACACAAACAGAATGGTGAGTGTGCAGGCCTTTTGGATCTTCTCGTTTGACTTATATGGGTCCTTGCACCTCAATTGTGGTGTGCAATCTTTCATTGATTTATGGATCTTTACTGTTAAGGTGCGTACACACGTCTGATTTTTCCAAACGACCGGTTGTTCAGTTGTACAAATGATCGTTCAGCTGATAAGACTGGTTTTCACCGATCCGCCAAGTGCATCCGTCAAAACCAGTCTTATCAGCTGAGCGATCGTTTGTACACACGTCTGACTTGACTAGTGTACGCACCTTAAAGCGAGTAAATGATGGCCTTGTTTTGATATTTTGCCTGAACTTTGCAGACAATGGCTTCAATTCATCAAAGGCTCTTCCATAAAAAAAAGCCCTTAAAATACCGCATTCGGCAATTAGACTTTATTTTGCTAATTCATCAAGATTTTCACAGTTGCGGTAGAAGATAGGTAATGCAGGGCCCTTTTCCATTGGCGAAAGTGATGTGATGCAGCTACACATCACTTCCGCTAGCGCCCGCGTCACTTCCGCATCTCCTGATGCTGAAGTCAATTGAAGAGATGGGACGCGGCTGCAGGCGGATGTGGCCGTGCGAGAATCTGCAGCATGCTGCAGATTCTCTGATCGCTCCGCACAACATGCACGCAGTGCACGCATGTGTTTCAGCATTCCTGCGGTGTGATGCGGCTATGTAGCCGCATCGCACCGCTTCTAGTGGAAATGGGCCCTCACTGAAGCCCATTGACAAAAACCTGTTCGGTAACAGCAGAAGAATAAGCTGTTCTGTGCAGTGATAGCATTACACTAGTAAGAGGTATCCCGACATCCCTTTAGATGTACATTTGTTATACTGTTCGTTTTACTGTCTCTGCTTGCTCTGAATCTATTAGTCTTTCTTAACATTTTATTTAATTGCCACAGCTTAGATGAACTTCCAAGAAACATTTACACATGCCATGCTTAAAGAGAACCTGTACTGAGTAAAATTATTTAAAATAAACACATGAGGTAACTTCAAATGAACATTAAATCGTTACCTTTCCATCAGTTCCTCTCAGAAGCTCACCATTTTCTTCTGACAATGATCCCTTCCAGTTCTGACAACATTTTGTCAGAACTGAAATATATCAGTTGCTGTCAGTTATAGCTGAGTGGACAACTGATGTGCCCTGTAATGTCAATGTTTCCCTATGGCTCAAGTGGACGATGTTACAGTTTAACAGTGTGCTGACCAGAAAGCTGTTATGGGGTAATGGCCATTTTCAAAATGGAGGACGGAGAATTCCCTTGATCACAGTGGATATACAGGACGCGGGAGAGGAGAAGGAGATTGAGGAGTAGACTACACGGGAGGTAAGTATGACTTGTTTTGACTTTTAATTTTCAGTTCAGGTTTTCTTTAAAGTGATTTCCCCACTAGCTCCTCCGTATCTTCAAATAGGAACCTAATGGGTTAAAGGGAAGGTCCAAGCAAAATAAAAAAAATGAGTTTCACTTACCTGGGGCTCCTACCAGCCCCATGCAGCCATCCTGTGCCCTCGTAGTCACTCACTGCTGCTCCAGTCCCCCACTGGCAGCATGCCGACCTCAGAGGTCGGCGGGCCGCATTGCGTACATTTTTACGCATTACAGCTAGTGCAGGAACATTAACATATACATTTTTACGCGTTAGTGGTTCAATGCGTACATTTTTACTCATTGGTATGTGTTGATGTTCCTGCACTAGCTGGAATGCGTAAAAATGTACGCAATGCGGCCCGCTGACCTCCGAGGTCGGCATGCTGCCAGTGGGGGACTGGAGCAGTAGTGAGTGACTCGGAGGGCACAGGATGGCTGCATGGGGTTGGTAGAAGCCCCAGTTAAGTGAAAATTATTTTTTTATTTTGCTTGGACCTTCCCTTTAAGCAGCCAAAGGGTTTCAGGGGAAGCCTGTTTTGTTTCCGTTCTCTCTACTCACTGCCTGGGTGGTAGAAAAGTTTGTTCCACCCGAGAAGCCTGTGCAACCTATTATATCGGATCACAGGGACTTCCAGGAGACGGGCTGTTTCTATTGGCTCCTTAATCCTGTCAATCATCGGAAAGCATTCAAAGCTGGTTTTTGCCACCTCGGAGCTGCCGGTAATGATCGAACCTGATACTGCATGCTGTAACCTTGATAAATTGACATTTACTGACATTTGTTTAGGTATTTACCAATCAAGTCCATAATTTACCTCACTGCTTGGCAATTTCAGCTTTCTTTGCGGTAACAACCTTAATGTATTGACATTTTTCTAAATGCTCCGTAAAGTCAGATGTTTTCTGCATTACCGAATGAATGATGAATTGAGGCCAATGTCATCAATTGAGATTGCTTATTTGTGTTGTAAGAATAACTTTTGTGTTGTAAGAATAACATTTAAATAGGAGCTGCCAGCCATACTATCTCAGAAAAAAAAACCACATATATAATTAGATACAGTGCTGCCCATAATTATTCATACCCCTGGCAAATTTTGACTTAAAGTTACTTTTATTTAACCAGCAAGTAATTTTTTGATGGGAAATGACATAGGTGTCTCCCAAAAGATAATAAAACGATGTACAAGAGGCATTATTGTGAGAAAAAAATTCTCATATTTTATTTACATTTGAGCAAAAAGTGTTCAGTCCAAAATTATTTATACCCTTCACAATAATCAATAGAAAAGCCTATTACAGCAATAACACGCTTCTTATAATTGCAGACCAGCTTTTTTGTATGTCTCCACAGGTATTTTTGCCCATAAATCTTTAGCAATGAGCTCCAAATCTTTCAGGTTGGAGGGTCTTCTTGCCATCACCCTGATCTTTAGCTCCCTCCGCAGATTCTCAATTAGATTAAATTCAGGACTCTGGTTGGGCCACTGCAAAATGTTAATGTTATTGTCTGCTAACCATTTCTTCACCACTTTTGCTGTGTATTTTGTATTGTGTATATTGTCATGCTGAAATGTCCACTGATGTCCAAGGTCAAGTTTCTCTGCAGACTACCTGATGTTGTCGTTGAGAATCCTCATGTATTGCTCTTTTTTCATAGTGTCGTTTACTGTGATTAGGTTCCCTAGTCCATTGGCTGAAAAACAGCCCACCAACATGTTTGACAGTAAGGATGGTGTTCTTTTTAAGCCAAATGAAGGGAACATCATTGTGACCAAACAATTCAATTTTTGTTTCATCTGACCATAACACATAAGATCACAAGTCTTCTTCTTTGTCCAGATGAGCATTTGCAAAGGCCAAGCGAGCTTTTGTGTGCCTTATCTGGAGAAGTGGCATCCTCCTTGGTCTGCATCCATGGAACCCAGCAGTGTGCAGTATCCGTTGGATTGTCTGCCTTGAGTCACTGCTACCAGCAGAGCCCAGATTCACCAGGATGGCTTTGCTGGTGATCCTTGGATTCTTTTTCACCTCTCTCACTATCCTCCTGACCAGCACAGGTGTCACTTTTGGCTTCCGACCATGTCCTCTAAAATATTCCACAGTGTGGAATATGTTGTATTTTTTTAAATAATACTTTGCGCTGTAGCCACTGGAACTTGTAAACATTTATAAATGGCCTTGTAGCCCTTTCCTGACTTGTGAGCAGCTACAATGCACAGCCGCAGGTCCTCACTGAGCTCCTTTGTCTTAGCCATGACTGCTCACAAACCAACTGCAGAGAGCTGCTGTTTTTCACCTGTTGAGTAGATTAAAACAGCTGTTCCCAATTGATCAGGGTAATTAGGATGCTGTAGAACAGCTTGGACTATTTGGAATGGTATAGAACTTTGGATTTCCCCACAGACTGTATCAGTTTGTGAAGGGTATGAATAATTTTGGACTGGACACTTTTTGCTCAAATGTAAATAAAAGCTGATTTTTTTTTACCACAATAATGCATCTTGTACATCGTCTTATTATCTTTTGGGAGACACCTATGGCATTTACCATCAAAAAATTACTTGCTGGTAGAGATGGCCCGAGCCTCCGATTTTCGGTTCGCGAACCGGGTTTGCGAACTTCAGCAACAGTACGGTTCCCGCAAACTTTTGCGAACCGCAACAGACTTCAATGGGGAGGCGAATCTTGAAAACTAGAAACACTTATGCTGGCCAGAAAAGTGATGGAAAACATGTTTCAAGGGGTCTAAAATCTGAGTTTTTGCATGGATGAGTGGGATACACCCCAAAAGTCCCGGGGAAAATCTGGATTTGACGCAAAGCGGCGTTTTAAGGGCAGAAATCACATTGAATGCTAAATTGCAGGCCTAAAGTGCTTTAAAACATCTTGCATGTGTATACATCAATCAGGGAGAGTAATTAGAGTACTGCTTCACACTGACACACCAAACTCACTGTGTAACGAACCGCAAACAGCTGTTTGTGTAGTGACGGCCGTGCTGGACTGGTGCGCACCATGGCGAGAGTGTAGGCCGTGGCGGTTTTCAAGCCCATATGGCCGCCGGGCTGTGGTAGCTCAATGATAGAACAACAGTGATTGTCCAGCTGATCGAATCTGGTCTGTCCACAATGAAGCAATTACCTTATCATCGTGGGTGTGCCCCCCCCGAGACACTCTAACCCCCCCCCCCCCCCGAGACACTCATATAGCCGGCGGTCATTGCATCATTGTGATACGCAAGCTCCTTCACCGCACCAAGGTAACGATCACGAAGGGGAATTGCTACATGTACATGCCTTTTGTTTTGTTGTTGCAGCTGCAGTGCAGCCAGAAAAATTAGGCAGGCATGTACACGCACCAGAAAAATTATTATAGCGGAGAAGGCAGTCAAGCGACCTGCAGGCAGAGATGCTGTGTGGGGACTGGGAGCGACTTAGTCTTGGGGCAGGCAGTCACACGGCGTGCAGGCAGAGATGCTGTGTGTGGGGACTGACTTAGTTTTTAGGCAGGCCTGACCGAGCTTTGCAGACCAAGTGGTCAGATGGACCCTTGACCCAACGCTGTGTGCCAGAGATGATACCACTTGCCTTTCAACATCACGGTACAGTTTGGGTATCGCCTTTTTTGAGAAATAATTGCATATCTTCCACTGTGGTGTGTGGATTTGCTTTTGTGTGCTGCTTTCCCTCAGGTGGTCATCCTATTGCAGTTTGTGCTTTGTCATCATGTGCCTTCGTAAGGAAGTTGTCCCTACGCGGGTCTTGGTCTTTCCACGGCTCAATTTTTGATGGCAGAGAGTACAGATGGCATTGCTCTTATCTGAGGCAGACATACAAAAAAATGTCCACACCGCTGAGCCCTGGGGTGATGGCACTTTGGTGGTGGCAGCCGACTGAGTGTTAAGTGGGGTGCCAGAATCAGAGCAGGATGAGGAACATATGTCACGCTTCAGTGCGGAAGCTGAGGAAGATGAGGTGTTCTGTGTTAAATAGTCAACTACGTCCTGACAAACTTGGGTGTTGATGGCACGCACCTTCTGAACACTGTACTTTGGTCCAGGGCCGCACGAAATCACGACAGCACGACCTCAAACAGACCTGCCGGTTGGCCTGCCCCTGGCTCTGGTTTTGCCGGTTTTGCCCATATTAGGGGGGATGAAGTGAAAGGTATGCACTGACTTGACTAATACAATGTGCAGTCACACAGGTGAGTGAACAGGTATGCAGTGACTTGTGTCAATACAATGTGCAGCTGTCACACACACACACACGTACCATGAACAGGTACAGTGACTGGTGGTATTAACAATGTGTGCGCTCACGTAGGTAGGTGGGTGCACTGAACACAATAGATAGATAGTTATATGCAGTGATGGGTATTACAAGTGTGCACCTGTCTCTCACACACACACACACACACACACACACACACACACACACACACAGGTACCGCCGTGAACAGGTACAGTGACTGGTGGTATTAACAATGCATGCGCTCACGTAGGTAGGTAGGTGCACTGAACAGTGAACAGGTGCAGTGATTGGGATGGGATTACAAATCTGCAGCTGCCTGTCACACACACAGGTAGTCAATGAATGAATGTGCTGGGCCTGGCAGTGGCACAGTAGCAATTACACCAAAGGCCAGCTGCGACTGACTGACTGACAGGGCTGTATATAATGCAATGCAAGTGGGCCACACAAAAACAAAATAGATCACAATAACAAGATTAGCTCTCAAAAGAGCTGTTGAGGGGTGCTTTTTTAGCAATAACAATCAGCCAGGAGCAAGCTAACAAGCCTACAAGAGCCTAACTAAGCTTTCCCTATGAGAGTCTGCAGCAGCTGTCCCTTCTCTAATTACTGCAGGCACACGAGTGAGTCCAATGCCTGACGCTGCCTGCCTTTTATAAGGGGGGGGAGTGGCTCCAGGAGGGAGTGTAGCCTAATTGGCTACCCTGTGCCTGCTGACTGTGATGTAGAGGGTCAAAGTAGACCCTAATGAAGTAGTATAGGAAGCGAATCGAACCACCATAAAGTTTGCGTTCGCGGGCGACCGTGAACCACCGAAATTCGCCAGGAACCGTTCACCGGCGAACCATTCGGGCCATCTCTACTTGCTGGTTGAATAAAAGTAACTTTAAGTAAAAATTTGCCAGGAGTATGAATAATTATGGGCAGCACTGTAAATACTTGCTCTACTTACATAATATATGTGTCTCAGCGTGAGAAATATTGGCCAATCAGAGAGGACCAGAGGTGGGGGGGGAGATGAATGGCAGGAAAAGCGGCTTCAGCCAATCAGGCTGCATTAGCTATGTCTGACGGGAAAGAAAAGAAGAAAAAAAGAAAACCCAGCATGCCCTGCAACTTCCTTTGTGTGTCAAATGTATCAAATAAGACCCAGGGAAACTGGGTAATGATGTCTTATGGAGAAGAAAAGTAAGGGTTATTTTTAACTTTTGGATTGCTTGGTTAGCATCCTTATTACTTGTTTACCAGAAAAAAAATGATTTTTGAATTTATGTCTGACAGTTACACGTTAACAGTGAGGGCCTAAGGAGTTCGATTCCATTCAGTATAATAAATGGAATCGCAGGCTGTGCCCCCCAGCGTATGTTGCGCAACGCAGAGCTGCACGGGTACAAGTAGAAAGGAGCTCTAATGCAGTTGTGTCTGCTTCTGTCTGCTTTTCAGCATCGATGTGTAACTGAAAAGTGGACACAACTGCGTTAGTGGACTCAGGCCCTTAAAGCGGACCTGAAGAGTTTCACTTAGGGCTCGTTTCCATATAGCGTGCTTTCAGGTACGCTTATGGAAATGCGATCACAGGGACAGCAGACAGTGCATAGTCTGCTGTTTCCAATCATGGAACTGCAGCGCATCTTTGCCTGCATTTCAAGGCGATTGCGCTCGCAGTCCCATTCAGTACAGTGAATGGGATCACAAGCTCCGCCCCCGGTAGTGATGCACAAAGCAGAGCCACTAGGCTCTGTCTTACATGGAAACGAGCCATTACCTGGGGCTTTTGATAGCCCCCTGGAGCCTCCCTGTGCCCACGACGATAGCAAAGAATCCTCCAGTGCCCCGCCGCAGCTCAGTTTCTTTGCCGCCAACTTACATGTCGATGGCCACTGCGCCTGTGCAGCCCTGGCTGTGCGCATCCTTGCCCTGCTCACATCGCTGGGAACATCCTGTGCAGGCGCAGTACAAAAAAAACTGCGCCTGTGCAGAACGCACCTGGTGACGCGAGTGGGAGGCGAGGACTCGCGGGCAGGGCCCCACAGGCACAGCGGACTGCCGACTCACAAAGTGAAACCGAGCGGAGGATTTTTTTTTAACATTACAGGTTTCTTTTAAATCCCCAGAAGGATCACGCTGCCTGTGACTCCCCCAGGGGCTGGGCTTGCGATCCCATTCATTATAATGAATGGGATCGCGGGTGTAATTGCCCCAAAATGCAGGCAACTATGCGCTGCGATTCAGAAGTGAATCACAGTGCATATATGGAAACATCTGAGGGTGCAGTCTATGCACTTTCTGATGTTCCTGCGATCGCGTTTCCATAAGCGTGGCTGAAAGTGCACATATGGAAACGAGCTCTTAGGCTTAAAGCGGTACTGTCACCATAAAAATCAAATGTCAACAGCAACTGGTCTGAGTGTATTAAGTGATAAAGATGCTAATCCTGCATTCAAAACTTGCAAAACTTTTTCTGCTGTTATTGGTTTGCAGTTATCACATACTTTAGGAGCACTGGCCCTAGTGCCAAACAGTGCAAAAGAGTTGAATGCTGGGAGTTCTTTTTATCTATAATATATTCTTCCTCTTCCATTTATTTCCCTGCCTATTTGCTTATCAGAAACACCCTCTGATTACTTGTGTTTACAAGCAAGGCTGAGGTGACTCAGTGATTGGATGTGTGAATTAAAAAAAAACAGTGCAGTTGTTAGTATACACCTCAGTGGGAGTGTCTGAAGACTCTGGGAGGAGGGCAGCTAATGAATACACAATGAGCAAGATAATGGAGGGGGGAAAACAAGAGTCAGGGAGGATAAGATGTCAGCATTAGCTTGGCAAGATGGCCACTGCCTAGAATAGGATTTTCTGCTTTTCCTTTATAAAATGTACAGGAATCATTACGTGGATAGCACAATACATCTGTTATGTAAAGTAGAAGTAGTATTTATCTACTTATATATGTGTTTTTTATTTCTAGGTTAGCATGGGTGTCGCTTGTTCTTTAAGAGGAAGGTCTCTATAGGCTCTATAAAACCAATTTTTTTAAAGGAAAGTTAGCTAGTAAAAATGAGAACAGGGACTCAAGATAGGTGTTAAAATATGGCTCCCATCCTGGAATACCTATATGCATATGTCATTGCATCTGTTCCTATCCTTGATAGAGAAGTAAAGAAAGCTAGCAGGTTTGATCACAGACATCTGCAAAGATTTTATGTACAGGGTAAAAATTAAACTCCCTATAAACTCCAATGCATTTTGGTTTCAAGAACCATCAAAATTCATATAAAACCAAAAAGTGCCTAATTTTTAATTTGATAATATACTGTATGCTGAAACAAAATAAAAGGATCACTCTGTATAGTCATTACCTCCCCTGAATTATCTAAAACTATTTTAGAATCACCTATTAGCATAAGAACTGCTAAAAACAGTGAGAATAAGTGCCAGTGCCCAAACCATCCAGCGCAAAAAACCAACTGCTTCAAAACGGAGCAATGCTCTTTTTGGCAACAACACCTTCTGCATTCTGCACAATATCGGGCAGCATGGTGCTGTAGTGGTTAGCGCTCTCGCCAGCTCCGGATCCCTGGTTCGAATCCCAGCCAGGGCACTATCTGCACAGAGTTTGTATGTTCTCCTGTGTCTATGTGGGTTTCCTCCAGGCACTATGGTTTCCTCCCACACCCCAAAAACATACAGATAAGTTAATTAGCTCCCTATAATAATTGGCCCTAGACTACAATACATACCCTACAAGATATAGACATATGGCCATGGTAGGAATTAGATTGTGAGCCCCTCTGAGGGAATATACTCTGTACAGCACTGCAGATGATGTTGGCACTATATAAATACTAAATAAGAATAACAATGATATCTTTATAGCTAAGGAAAGCCCTGAATATAACTTAAAGCGGATCAGAACTTCCTCTCTGCTCTAAAAGATACGCAACAACATAATAACCATTAAAGACAAGCATTTTTTTGTTACAGCTGATACAAATCCTGCAATAAATCTGCAGTGTTTACTTCCTACTTTTATGGAAGCAGACATATTGCTAACATCCTGTGTTTACAAATTAGCTGCTCTGCCGTGGCTGATGAGTTTCCTGAGCTGACACAGCTGAGGGATCAAATTACACATGTGATTAGTCACAGATGAGTGGGATTAGACAGGCTAACTTCTCTATGTTTTCCTTCAGCCTGTACAAAAAGAGTTCAGGTCTCCTGTAGGCCAGAAACCCACCAGGAACGATTTTCTAAACACTTTGTGATTTGAAAAGCTCTTGCTAATGTAATGCTATGGGTGTGATCCCAATTGAGCGATGTGATTTTATAAAAATCCCTCAAAGCATTGCATTAGCAAGAACTTTTTCAAATCACTGGTGATTAGAAATTGCTCCAAGTGGGTTTCTGGCCTTAGTGACACTGTTTGCTCCCATTTACTCACATGTTTAAAGTGGACCTGAACTCAGAACTTCCTCTCTGCTCTAAAAGATAAACAACATCATAATAACCTTTAAAGAAAAACATTTCTATGTTACAGGTGAAACAAATCCTGCAATAAATCTGCAGTTTGTCTACTTCCTGCTTTCATGGAAGCAGACATTTTGTTAACATCCTGCGTCTACCAATTAGACCTCCGCCATGGCAGTCCGCTGAGGGATCAAATTACAATTTGTGTTTAGCCACATATGCGGGGGAATTAGACTGGCTAAACTTTCTAAATCAGGGGTCCTCAAACTTTTTCGGTTAAGGGCCAGGTTAGCATACTTTAATCTAATGGAGGGCCGGAGTGTACATGATATAATGTAGAAAACATTACATTGAACCTAGGTAGTGTACTGTAAATTATTACCTGTTTACACGTGCAGCCCTTTTGTCTCCCATTTAACCAAAGCAGATATTATGCCCCCAATACAGCATGTGCAGATAGTAAAAAAACCTCTTTTGCCCAGACAGTGAAGCATACTCAGGGTGCTGTCGCCCAATTGGACAGCAGTGTCACCTGATGCGGAATTGGATTGAAAGCCAGCGAATGACTGCTCGCTGGCTTCCCTGTGGATTGATGGTACCAGCACTGCTATTCTACATGCGAGACACCAATATTTAAAGATGCAGTGGACCGCATCTATATGTGATACATTTTGTGAGTGGGGGGGCCAGTGAAAAAGCCTTGGGGGGCTGCATTCGGACCACGGGTCTTAGTTTGAGGACCACTGTTCTAAATACATACAGGGTGCATTTCGATATGTTTTCCTTCTGTCCTGTGCAAAAGTTCAGGTCCACTTCAAAGTGTACCCGAGGTGACATGTGACATGATGAGATAAACGTGTGTATGTACAGTACTAAACATATTAATAACCAGCCACTTTAAGGCTGGAAATGACAGCTTCTGTCTTGTCGGTGCCTTGTTGGGAATATAATAAACATCACTGATAAGCAAATTACAGCCATAAAAGTTTTTTGTAACAAAATACATTTTCTACATATTTCTGAGAGCAGACGGAGAGAGAAAGGGTCAATATAGTTAATGTATTTTCATTTAGGGACACTTAATAGACTGCAACTGAGCAGAGACAACAAAACATTCAATCGACTTTCTAAATGTTTAAATATAAAATAAAATCCTGAGATGTCTTAAAAAGTCATTTTTAGGAGTAGGAGGATAAATATAATTGTTTATCTCATCAGTTTATTTTCACCTCGGGTTCACTTTAAGCTATTTCTAAAGGCTATAATGCACAGGCCTATTCACTTCCACTGGCAGGGGCGTAGCAATAGGGGGTGCAGAGGTAGCGACCGCATTGGGGCCCCTGAGCCAGAGGGGCTCTCCCTCAACCGCAGAATTAGCTCTCTATTGGTCCTGTGCTGGTAATAATCACTTCTATACATTCTATGTATAGTGGTGATTATTAACAAACTGTTCCCCATCCCCTTCTTGCACCTCTGACACTGTGGCTGTCCTTGGCAGGATTTGGTGCGCCGTATCAATTGTTATATAGAGTGCTTGTTGGGTGGGGGGGGGGGGGGGGGGGGCAATATAAAATTTGCAACGGGGCCAATAGCTCCGTAAATACACCACTGTCCACTGGCTTATATCAGTAGGTTAGATGTCACATTTAATAACAACGTTACCATCCATGAATTGCCACTTCCACCTATCTGTCAAAGGTGCCATTCTAAACACATCAGTAAGCTGATATGTTTTTTCCTCACTACCTACAGTACATGATGACCTCAATGCCAAGAAAGCATAGTATTAAAATGGCAGTAAGGGCTTGTTCACACTAAGGGCGTTTTCAGGTATTTTTAAGCACCAGCGATTTTTAAAATCGCCCTAAAAGCGCTTGTGCAATGATTCCCTATGAGAGTGTTCACATATGAGCAGTTCGATTCCGATCCGCTCACCAAAGCGCTGCCTGTACCATTTTCGGGGTGATTTGCCTCAATGGAGGGTATAGGGAAATCGCAAAGTGCTTGAAAATGCGCTTTGTATAGCGATTTCCCCAGCGCTTTTAAGAATAAATACATTGTATTTATCCTTTTCCAGGTCAAAGAGCTCACTTCCTGACTGACGTCACGACGTGAAAAAAAAATCGCTCTGCAAAAGCGATGTACAAAAATAAAAGCCAACGCGCAGGTAAGCTCTGGGAGGCACTAAAAAAAATTGCGCACATAATAGCAAAATGTTGGTGTCAGCGATTGTGATTTATTATGTGAACAAGGCCTAAATAGGTGTTGTAGCTATGATTTTTACAAGTTCACAGTGCTAGGAGCAGTGGAGCATGCTGTCAGATGAAGACATTGAGGAACCTGTCAGCATTGTGATGACCATATAGGGCTTGATTCACTAACCAGCGCTAAGCCGGTGAGTGAGCCCTATCACTTAGTGGGCACAAACCACATCACTAAGTAGTTTGCGGCCACACATCACTGTCAGTCCCGCTCAGTGCGCGCGCAGAGCGCATCGCGGGTAATAGTGCGTGGTGCGACATTATCGTCACACCAGCTGCCCCTTAAATGTCGCACCTGGTGCGCCAAAAACGGCACATCGGGTGCCCGTTAAGCAGCGCTTTGATGTGCCGTTTCGGGGGCACCCGATACGGCGTTTTCGGCACACCAGGTTGGCCATTTAAGGGGCAGCGGGTGTGACGATAACGTCGCACCGCGCACTATTACCCGTGATGCGCACTGAGTGGGACTGGGCGCAAAGTAGCTCTGCGCGGCCGTTAGTGGGCACAAAGCTATTTATGGGGCACTAAGAGGCTTTTCACAGCGGCGCTAACACTTAGGGCCAGTTTCCACTAGGAGCGGTGTGATACGGCTACATAGCCTCATTGCACCGCAGGTGTCCTGAAACACATGCATGGCAATGGAAGAGTGTCCACTGCGTGCATGTTGTGCGGAGCGATCCGAGAATCTGCAGCATCCGCCCACAGCTGTGTCCTATCTCTTCAATTCACTTCCGCATCGGGAGATGCGGAAGTGATGCGGCCGGCGGCGGAAGTGATGCGATGCGGCTAGGTAGCCCTTGGCGCCGCTTTGTGAATCAAGCCCATAGGAGGTGAATATTGCTTCTGCAGCCACATACAAGTTTCACTTACTGCCTGGAGTTGTACTTCTGAGTGTAAAGACTTGTACCCATGTAAGGTGGATATTTCTTGAAATCTCATAAGACTTTAATAGAGATAACTATTATGCTCAATTGTTTTTAATGAGGGGTGACTAGCAGGAGACAAATTGCCATGTGAACTGAGGATTTTGCAACTCGGTAGATTGCTGAAGAGGAACAAGCTGACATTGCGGGGCACCTGTACAAACGGTAGAACGTGACCCAAAATGATGACATTTTCTTTTTTTACTGCAATGAGTCCATGTGCCCAAAAGCATTTGTAGTATCAAAAGAAAGCTTGAGCACTATATATGCACTCATAATGAGTGAGTACAATTTCAGATAATACTAATAATAATAATATTATTTTTATAGCGCTTTTCTCCCTGGGGACTCAAAGCGTTGTGACCCTGTGTTATGCAGTCTCAAAGGCTCAGGGAAAGAGCTACTGATATATAACTGACAGCAACTGGTATATTTCAGTTCTGACAAAATATTGTCAGAACTGGAAGGGATCCCTGTAAGATGAAAAGGGATACCTTCTGAGAGGAATTAACAGTGAGGTTAGTATGTAATATTCATTTGCAGCTGTGTCATGTGTTTATTTTAAATAATTTTACTCACTTCAGGTTCCCTTTAAAGCTGTCCAGAGAAGGAGCTTCTCACACTGATTGTGGATCTCACACTAATCTTTCCCCTGCCATTGATCTCCCCCTCTCCTCTGTCTAATGCTGGGTACACACAATACAATTTCCCACCCGATCCATCGGTGATCGGACGGGAAGTTGCATCGTGTGTACATTTCCAAAGTGCTCCCGATTGATAACGCAATGATAATGCAATCGATTTTCCAATTATGAGTGTGTAAAATCGATCACTTTATCGATCGGGAGCCAGTTGAAATCGATGGACATATGTCTTTTTTCAACCCAAATAGCTATGTAACTATGATCGGACATGTCGGAAATAATCGCCCAATTGCATAGTGTGTACCCAGCATGAACGTGCCCATTAACAGTACAATTTTTTCTTCAGATGCAAACTTTTGACGCACTTTTTACAATGGTAAGTAATCTGAGGGTAATTATTGACTGTTCCTATAAACAGGTCAATTAGTATTTTCTCTCTTCAGATAACATCGTAAAATCCAACTTTCAGATTGATTCAATTTTCTCTTCCAATTGACCAAAGAATCGCTTTACAAGGATTTTCACCACACACTGTGAAGTTTTCTGTACACTTTTTATCATAAAAAGTGTGTCAAAAGATTGCATCTGACAAAGTTGTACCAGTAATGGGCACGATACAATTTTTTAACCAAATGCAATCTCTCGATGCGATTTGAATGATCGAATTGTATAGAAAATTCACTGTTTTAAAGGCAATCGATAAGAAACGATTCTTTAGTCGATTGCTTAATAGGATAAAATTGATCCGAAAGTTGGATTTTATGATCGAATTTGAAGAAAGAATCGTTCAGTAAATGTGAACAATCGATTCAAATTGCATCGAAAGAATGCATTTGGTGACAATTTCTGTACCATTAATGTGCACCTTAACACTAACCTTCCCTTCTGTCCTCGACCTAACACCTGCATGCACAGAACAATGGATGGCTAGTTCCGACATAATAATAATAAGAGTATCACCAGCAGGAAACTTTCTGGGGCCCCCATGACACAGCAGTGCAGTAATATCTCGGCAGAGGTAAAAACCCATTTGCAGTAGAATGGTGCCAATTATAAATACTCACCACAACCAGTCAGTGTGAATCATACATTACATCTGTGAGTTATACAAACAAGTTATTATAATCACGTTCTGACCCAAACATGAACTACGCAGAAGAACTATCTGATTACCTAACTTAAAATGATCGCTTTATGCATTAACAGCACAAAGAGGGAGAGTATTACTGCAGACATATAGCTCAAAATTATGTGCATACACATCATTGCATTCAAATGTTAGATTACATTGGCAAAAGAACAGGAGCTGTATAGTAGAAACGAGTTTCCCATTTACCTGTTGGCGACTCACTCAGCCAGATTCCGCAGCCGCTCTTAGCAGAACTCGGCTGAAAGTACACAGCTATATCCCTAGGCATAACAGCCTGGCGTTCCCATAGTAACGACTTATACTCAACTGATTTTGAGGGCAATGCTACTACACGACGGTTCAGGCACTAAGGCGAAAGGCACGCATGCTGAACATCATTGTGAAGTGTCCTCTAGGCAAGGGAGCAGCGGCCATTTTTCTGACTATCAGAGAAACAGCTAAGTATATGTTGGAAAAAGCACAGCACACTCAGATTCATAGTCGGAATCTAATGCAAGGATTATTGAAGGACAGTTAGTGCTACAGCTACAGGCTGTATACGGTCGGTAATCAATAGAGACTTTAACAATTTCCCCTTCCTCGCACATTGCAGTAGTACAGTATACTGGATGGGGATCAAGTGCTCTCCCTCTGTCCTTTTCCTCTTGCTCCTCATCCCACCCACTGCTCTGCCCAGTTCTGCACCTACATGGGGTAAGCTGAATCACCTCCTGCAGTGAGGTGTGTAATGCTAGATACACATGAGATTTTCTGGCAGATTCATACCTCCCAACTTTTCAAGATGAGAAAGAGGGACACTTGAGCCACGCCCCTGCCACTCCCCTGATCACGCCCCCAGGACACCCATAGTCATGAATACCGTAAAGACTTCATAAGAAAAATATGTTGTTTTACAACTCAAACAAGACTGGTCCTTTCTGGTCCTTTCTATCCTGTTTCATTTTCCTTGATATTAACATTTTAAAATTAGAAATATATCAAGCATGGGAATAATGTTTAGAGTCAATCAAACACATTTTCCAGTAGAGAAATACATATATTTACATAGAAAGACAAACAAAGTCCTGAAAGAGGGACAAATGAGGAGGAAAAAGGGACAGAGGGACCTCGTTCCCAAAGAGGGACTGTCCCTACAAAAGAGGGACAGTTGGAAACTATGCAGATTTACTGTCAGATCGATTATTTCCAACATGTCCGAACTGATTTTCGATCGATTTCCAACTGTTTTCCATTCACTTTGATGAGAAATCAATTGGAAAACGATCGGAAATCAGATCAGACATGTTGGAAATAATTGATGTAACAGTAAATCTGCCAGAAAATCTCATAGTGTGTACCTAGCATAAGAAGTAGTGAAGTGAGTTGTCTGCAGCCTCTAATGCTGGGCATACATGGGTCGATTCTGGCGCTCGATTCTGCGCCCGATCGTTTTCCCCGCTCGATTCTCTTATTTTCCGCTCGTTTTTCTTATCTTTTTTCAATTCACTTCAATGATGAATCGAGCAGCAGAACGATTGAACGGTGATCGGACATGTCGGAAATTATCTATCGAGCTATCTTAATGTATCAAAATCGAGCCGAGTATTCCCAGCATTAAAAAAACAGCCATATACTGGTTGATTGCCACCAGATCGACCAACAGATAGATCCCTCTCTGATCGAATCTGATCACAGAGGGATCTAATGGCTGCCCATTACTGCACACAGATTTTGAATCGATTTCAGCTTGAAATCGATTCACAACCTGTGGAGCTTCCACCTGCTCGCCACCCCGGCCAGCAGCAATACATTACCTGTCCGCCGGCGCGAGTCCCCGGTCCGTCCTGACATTTTCTCCGGCTGGCCTATCTTCTCTTTACTTTCTGTCCCGTCCTGTGACGAGCAGAAGTACAAGCAGTAGAGAGCGCTTTTCCTATATATTTACAGTGGCTTGCAAAAGTATTCGGCCCCCTTGAAGTTTTCCACATTTTGTCATATTACTGCCACAAACATGAATACATTTTATTGGAATTCCATGTGAAAGACCAATACAAAGTGGTGTACACGTGAGAAGTGGAACGAAAATCATACATGATTCCAAACATTTTTAATAAATAACTGCAAAGTGGGGTGTGCGTAATTATTCGGCCCCCTGAGTCAATACTTTGTAAAACCACCTTTTGCTGCAATTACAGCTGCCAGTCTTTTAGGGCAGTGTTTCTCAACATATTACTGGTATGTACCCCTTTTAAAGTCCTGTACTCACCAAGTACCCCCTAGCATAGGAAACATTATCACAAGTACCCCTTGACAAATATATATTTAATTGTAGTACATGATAAATGGTTCTAAACAATTTCCAAGCATTTACTATTGCTTTTAATAAGCTAACACACAAATTTGGTGTTGTTTAAATAAGATTTATCATTCTCTAAAACTCTAAATTTCTTATTCTTGGTTAAGTATATCAAGCCTGAGTACCCTGGAACCATCAGAAGTACCCCCTGGGGTACGCGTACCACACGTTGAGAACCTAGGTTTTAGGGTATGTCTCTACCAGCTTTGCACATCTAGAGACTAAAATCCTTGCCCATTCTTCTGTGCAAAACAGCTCCAGCTCAGTCAGATTAGATGGACTGCATTTGTGAACAGCAGTTTTCAGATCTTGCCACAGATTCTCGATTGGATTTAGTTCTGGACTTTGACTGGGCCATTCTAACACATAGATATGTTTAGTTTTAAACCATTCCATTGTTGCACTGGCTTTACGTTTAGGGTCATTGTCCTGCTGGAAGGTGAACCTCCGCCCCAGTCTCAAGTCTTTTGCAGTCTCCAAGAGGTTTTCTTCCAAGATTGCCCTGTATTTGGCTCCATCCATCTTCCCATCAATTCTGACCAGCTTCCCTGTCCCTGCTGAAGAGAAGCACCCCCAGAGCATGATGCTGCCACCACCATATTTGACAGTGGGGATGGTGTGTTCAGAGTGATGGGCAGTGTTTTTAGTAGGGATGGGACGACGAATCCGGCGAATCCACGAATCCCTCGAATATTGGGAAATATTCGAGATTCGTGGATTCGAATCCCGACGCCATTTTCCACTTTGCGAATCCGCCAAATCCCGACGCTGCATCGCCGCGCATCCTCCGCTCGCACTCGTCCTCCTCCGAGCCCCCCCCCGCGTCTCCTCCGCCCGCCCCGTGCCTCCTCCGCCCGCCCGCATACATTGTATCAACTCACCTGTCCAGTGGAGCGCAGAGCGGCAGACCTCTCGCTCACTTCCTGGTTCCCTCTAGTGACGG
Organism: Hyperolius riggenbachi; assembly: GCF_040937935.1. Classification (NCBI taxonomy): domain Eukaryota; kingdom Metazoa; phylum Chordata; class Amphibia; order Anura; family Hyperoliidae; genus Hyperolius; species Hyperolius riggenbachi. The sequence goes on along the minus strand of NC_090650.1, from coordinate 191,395,522 downwards.
CTTTTACAATGACGTCATCAGTAAAAGCCGGTCCGGCCACTAGAGGGAACCGAGAAGTAACGAGGAGGTCTGCCGCTCTGCGCTCCACTGGACAGGTGAGTTGATACTTATGCAGGCACGGGGGACGGAGGAGGCCGTGGGGGTGAGCGGAGGAGGCATGGGGGGGGGAGGGGGAGCGACACCTACCTACCTACCTACCTACCTCTATACCTCCCTCTATACCTACCTAAAGGCCCCCTATACGTACCTACCTACCTACCCGCCACTATACCTACCTACCTACAGGCCCCTATACCTACCTAAAGGATACGTACCTACCTACCACTATCCCTACCTACCTACAGGCCCCTATACCTACCTAAAGGCCCCCTACATGTACCTACCTACCTACCTAAAGGCCCCTATACCTACCTAAAGGCCCCTATACCTACCTACCTACCTACCTACCTAAAGGCCCCTATACCTACCTACCTACATATCTACCTATACTTAAGGCCCTATACCCTGCTACCTATACTGAAGGTCCCTTTAACTACCTACCTACCTACAGGACACTATACCTACCTACCTACTGGCCACTATACCTACCTACCTAAAGGCCCCCTATACCTACCTAAAGGCCCCCTATACGTACCTACCTACCTACCTACCTAAAGGCCCCTATACCTACCTACCTAAAGGCCCCTATACCTACCTACATACCTACCTATACTTAAGGCCCTATACCCTGCTACCTATACTGAAGGTCCCTTTAACTACCTACCTACCTACAGGACACTATACCTACCTACCTACTGGCCACTATACCTACCTACCTAAAGGCCCCCTATACCTACCTAAAGGCCCCCTATACGTACCTACCTACCTACCTACCTAAAGGCCCCTATACCTACCTACCTAAAGGCCCCTATACCTACCTACATACCTACCTATACTTAAGGCCCTATACCCTGCTACCTATACTGAAGGTTCCTTTACCTACCTAAAGGCCCCTATACCTACCTACATACCTACCTATAATTAAGGCCTCTATATACCCTGTTACCTATACTGAAGGCCCATATACCCTGCTACCTATACTGAAGGCCCATATACCCTGCTACCTATACTGAAGGCCTATATACCCTGCTACCTATACTGAAGGCCCATATACCCTGCTACCTATACTGAAGGCCCATATACCCTGCTACCTATACTGAAGGCCTATATACCCTGCTACCTATACTGAAGGCCTATATACCCTGCTACCTATACTGAAGGCCCATATACCCTGCTACCTATACTGAAGGCCCATATACCCTGCTACCTATACTGAAGGCCCATATACCCTGCTACCTATACTGAAGGCCCATATACCTTGCTACCTATACTGCAGGCCCCTATACCTTGCTACCTATACTGAAAGCTACCAATATTGAAGGCACCCATACCTAGCTAGCTATACTGAAGGCACCTTTACCTCGCTACCTATACTGCGGCCAACTATACCACGGATCGCACAATTCTTATGTGCAGGATTCGTTAGATTCGGGATTCGAAAGGTTCGAGATATTCGAGAACCTTTTCAGATTCGGATTCGGATTCGAAAAAATTGTGGATTCGTCCCATCCCTAGTTTTTAGTTTTCCGCCACCATAGCGTTTTGCATTTTGGCCAAAAAGTTCCATTTTGGTCTCATCTGACCAGAGCACCTTCTTCCACGTTTGCTGTGTCCCCCACATGGCTTGTGGCAAACTGCAAACGGGACTTCTTATGCTTTTCTGTTAATACTGGCATTCTTCTTGCCACTCTTCCATAAAGGCCAACTTTGTGCAGTGCACAACTAATAGTTGTCCTATGGACACATTCCCCCACCTGAGCTGTAGATCTCTTGCAGCTCATCCAGAGTCACCATGGGCCTCTTGACTGCATTTCTTATCAGCGCTCTCCTTGTTCGGCCTGTGAGTTTAGGTGGACGGCCTTGTCTTGGTAGATTTACAGTTGTGCCATACTCTTACTCATACTTCTATTTCTGAATGATCGCTTGAACAGTGCTCCGTGAGCTGTATTTGTACTGACATTAGATTACACACAGGTGCACTCTATTTAGTCATTAGCACTCATCAGGCAATGTCTATGGGCAACTGACTGCACTCAGACCAAAGGGGGCTGAATAATTATGCACACCCCACTTTGCAGTTATTTATTTGTAAAAAATGTTTGGAATCATGCATGATTTTCGTTCCACTTCTCACGTGTACACCGCTTTGTATTGGTCTTTCACGTGGAATTCCAATAAAATTGATGCATGTTTATGGCAGTAATATGACAAAATGTGGAAAACTTCAAGGGGGCCAAATACTTTTGCAAGCCACTGTAAAAGGAACGATTCCCAATTATACTATTACTGAACTTCGGCTTGTCACAGGAGGAGACAGAAGGTGAAGAGGAGACAGGCCAGCCAGAGAAAGTGTCAGCACGGACCGGGGACTCGCGCTGGCGGCCAGATAATGTATTAATGTATTGCTGCCGCTATGCTGCATCAGTCGCTGCCGAATCGATCGCCGATAACAATGCGCTCCTGACCTGCCCTAAATCAAGCAAAATGTTTCGCCGGGACAGATCAACTGAATTGATTGATTTCGGCTGGAAATTGATCGATCGGTAAACATTTGCATTATCGATTTCACAGCAGATTCGATCACAGTGAATGAATCTGCTGTATGTGGAATGGAAATCGACGTAGTGCTTTAGCTGCTGCCTGTGTCTCCTGGGTGCTGTGCACAGTGTAGTGCCACATGAAGCTTACGCTTGCAACCTTATGCTGAATCACTTTGTGTTTTTTTGGTGTCTGTGGATGGCAGGAGAGGAGTGAGCTACCTGTAGCCTCTTAGTTTCTGCCTGTGTCTGTGCTGATCAGTGCAGTGCCACATACTTTCAGGCAGCCAGTCACAGGCTGAACAGCTCTGCTCTATCCTGACGACGCCCAGTCAGGAGATACAGCTGTAGCTGCAGACAGCTCTCCTCCTCTCCTGCCAGCCACAGACACAGGAGAGTGTTTCTGATGGACATGTGTGGGGTGAAGTGGCAGGAAAATAAAGGCTAGGGCAGGTTGTCACTGCAGAGGATAGTGTGAGTACTGGATTTAGGGGACAGAGCATAGGCATACGCAGGGGGGGATTACAGATGCCCAGAATCCCCCCTCAGATAAGGGCCGTTGCCTTGTCTGGGACAGGCACAAGTTGAGACACCAGAATATCTGCAGGTATCCTGCAGCTCACAGCACTGCCCCCTTTCTCTCCCAGCTACAGTTGACTTTAGATGGAGCAGCAGTTTGTATAGAGAGCATGGAGCAGCAGCGTGTGAAGAGAGCATTGATAAGCTCTGGGGAACTTTAAGAGAAACTCCAACCAAGAATTGAACTTTATCCCAATCAGTAGCTAATACCCCCTTTTACATGGGAAATACAGTGGGTTGCAAAAGTATTCGGCCCCCTTGAAGTTTTCCACATTTTGTCATGTTACTGCCACAAACATGAATCAATTTTATTGGAATTCCACATGAAAGACCAACACAAAGTGGTGTACACATGAAGTGGAACGAAAATCATGCATCATACCAAACATTTTTTACAAATTAATAACTGCAAAGTGGTGTGTGCATAATTATTCGGCCCCCTTTGATCTGAGTGCAGTCAGTTGCCTATAGACATTGCCTGATGAGTGCTAATGACTAAATAGAGTGCACCTGTGTGTAATCTAATGTCAGTACAAATACAGCTGCTCTGTGAGGGCCTCAGAGGTTGTCTAAGAGAATATTGGGAGCAACAACACCGTGAAGTCCAAAGAACACACAAGACAGGTCAGGGGTCAAGTTATTGAGAAATTTAAAGCAGGTTTAGGCTACAAAAAGATTTCCAAAGCCTTGAACATCCCACGAAGCACTGTTCAAGCGATCATTCAGAAATGGAAGGAGTATGGCACAACTGTACACCTACCAAGACAAGGCCATCTACCTAAACTCACAGGCCGAACAAGGAGAGCGCTGATCAGAAATGCAGTCAAGAGGCCCATGGTGACTCTGGACGAGCTGCAGAGATCTACAGCTCACGTGGGAGACTCTGTCCATAGGACAACTATTAGTCATGCACTGTACAAAGTTGGCCTTTATGGAAGAGTGGCAAGAAGAAACGCATTGTTATCAGAAAGCATAAGAAATCCCGTTTGCAGTTTGCCACAAGCCATGTGGGGGACACAGCAACCATGTGGAAGAAGGTGCTCTGTTTAGATGAGACCAAAATGGAACTTTTTGGCCAAAATGCAAAATGCTATGTGTGGCGGAAAACTAACACTGCACATCACTCTGAACACACCATCCCCACTGTCAAATATGGTGGTGGCAGCATCATGCTCTGGGGGTGCATTTCTTCAGCAGGGACAGGGAAGCTGGTCAGAGTTGATGGGAAGATGGATGGAGCCAAATACAGGGCAAATTTGGAAGAAAACCTCTTGGAGACTGCAAAAGACTTGAGACTGGGGCGGAGGTTCTCCTTCTAGCAGGACAATGACCCTAAACATAAAGCCAGTGCAACAATGGAATGGTTTAAAACAAAACATATCTATGTGTTAGAATGGCCCAGTCAAAGTCCAGATCTAAATCCAATCGAGAATCTCTGGCAAGATCTGAAAACTGCTGTTCACAAATGCTGTCCATCTAATCTGACTGAGCTGGAGCTGTTTTGCAAAGAAGAATGGGCAAGAATTTCAGTCTCTAGATGTGCAAAGCTGGTAGAGACATACCCTAAAAGACTGGCAGCTGTAATTGCAGCACAAGGTGGTTCTACAAAGTATTGACTCAGGGGGCCGAATAATTACGCACACCCCACTTTGCAGTTATTTATTTGTAAAAAATGTTTGGAATCATGTATGATTTTCGTTCTACTTCTCACATGTACACCACTTTGTATTGGTCTTTCACATGGAATTCCAATAAAATTGATGCATGTTTGTGGCAGTAATGTGACAAAATGTGCAAAACTTCAAGGGGGCCCGAATACTTTTGCAACCCACTGTATATTGCTTTTCACAAACAGACCATCAGGGGGCGCTGTATGACTGATTTTGTGCTGAAACCCCTCCCACAAGAAGCTCTGGGACCGCGGTACTTTTGGCAGTTTGTTACAATATAACAAGGTTCACAGACAGGAATTAGCTGTTTACAGCTGTCTACAACGGCCAAAACAGCTAGCAGCAGCGACATAACCTGCCCACAGTAAAAATGTCCCCATGTGATAAATGTCAGAATGTAAATCGGGGAGAGGAAAGATTTTACAATGAGCAAACACTGACTAAATCATTTATACATAATTATTGTAAAAATTAAGCACTTTTTTATTGCATTATTTTCACTGGAGTTCCTCTTTAACAGTCATGTATGAGCACAGCCCTGTGCCCGCGTACGAGAGAGAACGGCGCCGGAGACTTGGGCGCAGGACACAGCCAGTATATGGCTGATCCTGCTGCCGCACAAGTCCGGGCCGTGTTAATTACTATTCCCCCTCCAGGCCGACATGGATAGTGGGGGAATGAAATAATTCGGCTTCCAGCAATCGCTGGAATCCGAATTATTGTTTTAAAAGCAACTTCAGGTCCGTCTTCTGACGGCGCTGAAGTTACTCCCTGTGCCTGCGATAGCCGTAGTTCCTATTCCTATTACGGCCTATGGTGGCGCCGGCTGCGCCCAAGTCTCCTGCGCTGCTGCGCCCAAGTCTCCAGCGCTGGATTTACCGTGTTCGCTGTGCCCTGCTGTGTGAATGCTTCACTTTCCCCTTCATTAGCAATGTTGGCTGTCATTATTATCTGTATCCAAACTGCTCCTGATTGATCCCGTTGTCAATCAGGAGCAGATCGGACATTTAGGAAATAATTGTCAGATCCTGTCAGTCCGATGGGAAATCGCTTTATGTGTACCCAGCATGATGTCTTACCATATTATTATACTGTATTGTCCGTGGCTGAGGGAGACCTTTCAAGAATCTCCCTCCTTGAAAATCCTGGGTTTGCTCCTGCAGAGTGCAGGAGTGGGTGTCATGGATTTGGGTGTCATGAAGGAGGTGTGCAGGAAAGTTCAGTATGGTGTGTTATGTTATCAGGAGGGTAAGGAACACCAACTATTAGGGCCTGAGCCCACTGCTGCGTTTTTAAAAAATGCATGCATTTTTCAAGCGTTTTTGAAACATTTTTGATGGTTTTAATGGGGTAGAGCGCCTAAAAACGCATTTGTAAAACGCATGCGTTGGTACTTACATATTATGCCATCCAGGCAGATACACACTCAGGAAAAGTGTATACAATGTTTCCATCCCATCAGCATCAGCAAGTGTATACAATGCTTCAATCCCTTTAGCATCAGTGTCTGAGATTACAGCCTGTGCATCATTCAACCATTCGGCGCACTTTACACATGGACATGCTGTATACAAGAGTGATGCAGAGGAAGCCTTTTCTCCGCCCACAGCACAAACGGTGCTGCTTTAGATATGCTAAAGCACATTTGAACAAGCCAGCTTCATTTTGGAATAAGGTGCTGTGGACTGATGAAACTAAAATTGAGTTATTTGGGCATAACAAGGGGTGTTATGCATGGAGGAAAAATAACACAGCATTCCAAGAAAAACACCTGCTACCAACAGTAAAATGTGGTGGTTCCATCATGCTGTGGGGCTGTATGGCCAGCGCAGGGACTGGGAATCTTGTCAAAGTTGAGGGACGCATGGATTCCAATCAATATCAGGAGATTCTGGAGACCAATGTCTAGGAATCAGTGACAAAGCTGAAGCTGCGCCGGGGCTGGATCTTTCAACAAGACAAGGACCCTAAACACTGCTCAAAATCCACTAAGGCATTCATGCAGAGGAACAAGTACAACGTTGTGGAATGGCCATCTCAGTCCCCAGACCTGAATATAATTGAAAATCTGTGGTGTGAGTTAAAGAGAGCTGTCCATGCTCGGAAGCAATCAAACCTGAATGAACTAGAGATGTTTTGTAAAGAGGAATGGTCCAAAATACCTTCAACCAGACTCCAGACTCTATTGAAACCTACAGGAAGCATTTGGAGGCTAGAGGAGGAGGATCTACTAAATATTGATTTCATTTCTTTTTTGTGGTACCCAAATTTATGCACCTGTCTAATTTTGTTTAAACAATTATTGCACACTTTCTGTAAATCCAATAAACTTCATTTTACTTCTCAAATATCACTGTGTGCATCTCCTATATGATATATTTAACTGACATTTTTTATCGTAACAACCAACAATTTATACAGGAAAATCATGACGATTTACAAGGTTGCCCAAACTTTCGCATCCCACTGTATATGCAAACCAGATCAGGCAGCACAGTATGAGTACAAGGTAATGCTTAGTCAGTCACTGGATGGGAAAATGGAGGTTAGGCAAGTTAAGTCAGATCCTTAGGATGGTTGTACCGTAATAGAGGTTCGTGAGCAGGTAGGAGACACAAGGACCCTGCCAAAGGCTTACAATCTAGAGGGAGAGGTAGGAACACGAAAGGTAGGGGACCAGAATTCAGCTGAGGGTTTAGAACACCAGTGGGGGGGGAGGGGGATTGGCCAAAGTGAAAAGGTGTGTTTTGAGGGCCTTCGAAGATGTTGAAGGAGGGTGCAGCCCTATTGGGGGGAGGTAGTGAGTTCCATAGTGTTGGAGCAGCTTGTGAGAAGTCCTGAAGTCGTGCATGGAACTGGCTGATGGGGGGGGGGGGGGGGGGGCGGTCAGGCGAAGTTCATTGGTGGAGTGGAGTGAGCGGTGTGTACCTCTGAGTAAGATCGGAAATGTAGGTTGGGCAGGCTTTGCGGACAGACTTGTAGGCCAGACACAGTATCTTGAATCTGATTCTGGACTGGATAGGAAGCCAGTGGAGGGATTCACAGAGGGGAGCAGCTGTGGTGGAGCAATGGGAGGAGAGGATAATTCTGGCTGCCGCATTCATGATGGACTGCAGTGGGGCAATTCGGGTCATAGGAAGACCAGATAGAAGGGCATTGCAGTAGTCAAGGCGGGCAATTGGGGGCATGGATGAGGAGTTTGGTGGTGACAGGGGTCAAGAAAGGGCGGATCTTGCAGATGTTGCAGAGGTGGAATTTGCAGGATTTTGTGAAGTTTTGGATGTGGAGGTGAAGGTGAGTGTGGAGTCCAGGGTGACACCCAGACAGCGGGCTTGAGAGGTAGGGCAATTGGTAGTGTGGTTAACAGTGACGTGCACATCTGGGAGGGTCAGCTATGACCGAGGTTGAAAGATCATAAATTCAGTTTTGTCCAGGTTTAGTTTCAGGACAGGTACCTAGCGGACATCCAGGAAGAGATGGCTGATAGGCAGGAGAGTTGGAGGTTTAACGTCTTAATGACCACGTCACTCCGATAGGCGTGAATGCGGCTGCTCTCCCAGGACCGCGTAACACTAATTGGCGTTAAGTTCTGGGTGTGAAGAATGCAGGATCCCCGCTTGAAAGACGGAGCGATCGCAGCTAGGAGACTGTTAGACGGCCGTCTATTTACATTGTACAGCGCTCCGATCTACAGCAGTGATGTACTGGGGACAGCCGTGTCACTCAGCTGCCCCCTGGGGAGGCACAGGAGCTATCGGCTCTGATAGGCTGTTGCCTATGACAGCTGTTCGCTGTTATTGGCTGGCAGGGGGAGGGAGGGGGCAATAATGAAAAAAATACCACATTTATAAAAAAAATTAAATTAATAAAAAAAAAAGATCTCAGCAGCGACTAGAGCCCACCAACAGAAAGCACTGTTGGTGAGCAGAAAAGGGGGAGGGGGGAATCACTTGTGTGCTAAGTTGTATGGCCCTGCGGTAAGCCTGTAAAGCTGCAGTGGTCCAAATTGAAAAAAATAGCCTGGTCACTAGGGGTGTGTAAGCCTATGGTCTTGAAGTGGTTAAAAGAGCATATGAATTCCCTCCAATTGTGTTACTTCCACTAGTTCTGCAAAAATTGAAGTAATCAGTGGTGACACTAATATTAATAGCCTGGATTGGCCAAGAAGATTGTGGTATCCACGTCTGACATACAGGGGCCTTGGAGATTTGAGTATAGGACTGGTACCAAGCTCAATACCAAATCTCAACCTGTCTGCCTGGTTTCTGAAAGGAAACCATTAAGGAAGTGAGGCCTATCAGAGAGAGTAATTTCTACTTTGTAAGATTGTAGAAATAAAGTGACTAGAGTGTTTCTCAAACCTGTCCTCATGACCCCCAAACTGTGCATGTTTTGAAGGCAACCTTACCTATACAGCTAGGTGGATCCATGTAGCTGAGAGCCTAACTACCCCACCTGTGCATAGGGGAGGTTGCCTGCATAACATACACTATTGGGCACTCACAAGAACACGTTTGAGAAACACTGGACTAGACAGATGTATTTAAAATATTGGAAGACATTTAACTTTGCGAAGAACAATTTTGTTTAACTTTTGACAACAACGTGGTACTAAAGACGTGAAGAGTTTCTTCCTAAAGTATCCTCTATTTTTCTTTTTTTTTAAAGCATTGTCTGAAATCTACAATTAATACACTCATTGCTTTAAAGTGTATGTTAACAAGCTGTTTTACACTAATTTGGCCACTAGGTAGCATTATTTCCCCATATTTTGACTGCACAATAAGCATTAACTACTCAGGAGAAATACAGTATACCTAAGTACAGAATCAACTGCAAATAAATGTATCAGGAAATTATTGTTTACTTCTTAATAAATGCTTTTTGCTTAACCACTTAGTAACATGCTTGTATATACTTTTTCAAGTATGCTCCTGTTGATTTACAAGCAAGATTCTTTTCAGCTGGTATTTATTTTACAAAGAAAAATATCTATTTATAAAGGAGTAACAGCAGTTTTTGCTTATCATTTTATATTTGCATATTTATATATTTAATTATAAAACCATTCATTTTGTAAAAATGCCACCAGTTTCCCAGTTCACTATTTCTTAGAAATTATATATTTATTTAGTTGCTTACTGTGACACATGGGGCTTGAGTCACTAAGACAAATAGCATGCCTTATCAAAGTTAGCATGCCTAAGCAAAGTTAACACACCTTATCAGAGTAGCATAGCTAGCTTATGCCTGCTAATTGGCAATGACGAGAGCTCCACTCGTCCTGCCCTGAGCCCCTGCGTGTTCGTAGTGCTCGCTGTGCTACTCTGATAAGGCGGGTTAACGTTGATAAGGCGTGCTAACTTTGATAAGGCATGCTATTTGTCTTAGTGAATCAAGCCCATGGAGTAATAGAGAGGTAACCCTCCTGGACTTTTATAAAAGTGAACCAGTTTTAAAAATATAATCACAGAAAAGATACAGCAGGAAATACTTTGTTACAAGCAGAGTAATTTTTTAACCTTGCAGAGAAGTGTAGTCCCTTTAGAGCAGATCTATCTCCCCTGAAGAAATTGTAAAGACTTAGAACGGTTTCAAAATGAAGCAGAGGGATTAAAAAAAATGTTTTTAAGACTTGTAGGTACTCTACGGAGGGGGTGGAAATTGCTTATGAAAAAGCAAAAGACAGAGGAAGAGATGAATTACTCTACACTGGGAAGAAGGAAATCTAGGAAAGAATTACTACACAAGACCGGTCATAACAAATGGCACACACTGGCACGGGTTAATAAAAAATGCTAAATAAATATTGGCATATCCGGTGTAAAGATCCGATGTCTGAAATATCTTTCCTCAAGTTACCAGCTAAAGAAAAATAAAATCTTAAGTGGTATGCTATTTTGGAGTTAAATCAATCACCAGCAAATAACTAAATGGCTAAAATAAAGGATGGTATGAGAAAGTCCAATTACTTTAATCAAGCTTAAGACAAACCTGTGGTGAAAAAAAAAGAGCAAATGTTATATACATGCAAAGGTAGAGGGAAGGCTCTGGATATTCCAGAGGCTTCCCATGTCCTCCTTTACCCAGTGCAGTTTCTAGGCTAAAATGCACCCAGGGCGAGGGTGTAAAAATTGCGCCCCCCCCCCCCCCCCCCGAAGCAAGGTATGGGTGCCCACAGTGTAGGTTAGCCAGGTCTAGTTGCACTCAGTATAGATTCCCCCAGAATAGGTACCCCAGTATAGGTAGCCAGCTATAGGTCCCCCCAGTATAAGTAGCCAGGCATAGGTGAGTCAGTATAGTTGCCTCCGGTATAGGTTAGCCAGGTAGGTGCCTCCAGTATAGGTAGCCAGTATAGTTGCCCACAGTATAGGTTAGATAGGCAGGCGTCCCCGGTATAAGTTAGATAGTTAGGTGCCCCCACTACAGGTTAGCTAGGTGGGTGCCTCTAATATAGGTAGCCAGAATAGTTGCCCCCCGCATAGGTTAGATAGGTAGATGCCCCCAGTATAGGTTAGTTAGGTAGGTGCCTCCAATATAGGTAGCCAGTATAGTTGTCACCTGTATAGACTAGCTAGGTAGGTAGGTGCCCCCAATACAGGTTAGATAAGTTAATGCTCCCACTATAGGTTAGATAGGAAGGTGCCCCCAGTATAGGTTAGGAAGGTGCCCCCCAGTATAGGTTAGATAGGTAACTGCCCCCCAGTATAGGTTAGATAGGTAGCTGCCCCCCAGTATAGGTTAGATAGGTAGGTGCCCCCCAGTATAGGTTAGATAGGTAGCTGCCCCCCAGTATAGGTTAGATTAGGTAGCTGCCCCCTCAGTATAGGTTAGATTAGGTAGCTGCCCCCCAGGTTAGATAGGTAGCTGCCCCCCAGTATAGGTTAGATTAGGTAGCTGCCCCCTCAGTATAGGTTAGATTAGGTAGCTGCCCCCCAGGTTAGATAGGTAGCTGCCCCCCAGTATAGGTTAGGTAGGTGCCCCAGTATAGGTTAGATAGGTAGCTGCCCCCAGTATAGGTTAGATAGGTAGCTGCCCCCCAGTATAGGTTAGATAGGTAGGTGCCCCCCAGTATAGGTTAGATTAGGTAGCTGCCCCCTCAGTATAGGTTAGATTAGGTAGCTGCCACCCAGTATAGGTTAGATTAGGTAGGTGCCCCCCAGTATAGGTTAGATTAGGTAGGTGCCCCCCAGTATAGGTTAGGTAGCTGCCCCCCAGTATAGGTTAGATAGGTAGGTGCCCCCCAGTATAGGTTAGATTAGGTAGGTGCCCCCCAGGATAGGTTAGATAGGTAGGTGCCCCCCAGGATATGTTAGATAGGTAGCTGCCCCAGTATAGGTTAGGTAGGTGCCCCCCATGATGGAGGGGGGAGCCGCAGCCGCGGGGAGGGCAGCCCGACCTCTCCCTCCCTCTCCCCGGGCCGCCCTCCATGCGATCCCCCCTCGGACGGAGTGCAGAGTAATGCGCAGGGAAGCGCTACAGAAAACTACTCACCTCGCTGGCTCCAAGCGCTGCTCTCTCGCCGCCAGTCTCATCTCTGCTTACACGCTGATACACACACACGCTGCTAAACAGGAAGCAGCGTGTGTGTGTATCAGCGTGTAGGCAGAGAGAGGAGACTGGCGGCGAGAGAGCAGCGCTTGGAGCCAGCGAGGTGAGTAGTTTTCTGTAGCGCTTCCCTGCGCATTACTCTGCACTCCGTCCGAGGGGGGATCGCATGGAGGGCGGCCCGGGGAGAGGGAGGGAGAGGTCGGGCTGCCCTCCCCGCGGCTGCGGCTCCCCCCTCCATCACAGCGCCCCCCTCCCAGCAGCGCCCCGGGCGGCGGCACGCCCCGCACGGGGGTAGAAACGGCCATGCCTTTACCCCATTGCTTCTCACTGGGACCATCTTCTTCTTCGTGGTCGCTCTCCCCTCTGTGTACAAGCATGGCTGTACGAGTTTACTCTGCACCTACACAAGTCTGCGCCTGCACAGTAACATGAAGCCTCTCCAGCGCAGAGGAAAAAATCCTGCATGAGCGCAAAGTGCTCCTGCACAGGCAGGACCCACACAGGTGCAGTGTGGCCGCGCTCAAACATAGAGATGACGCGAACATAGAATTTTCTGTTCGCAAACAGCGAATGCGAACTTCCGAAAACTGTTCGCCAATGTAATGGATTGCGGAGATGCCGCCGCGCGTTCTGGCAGCGGGGCGGCTATCTCCACGTTCAGACCGGCGGTTTCCGCACAGCAGCATGCGTCTGGTTTGTCTGAGCCTTCTAGTGCACACAGATGGAGAACTACGCACGTGCGCGCTGGGAGGCAGGACCTTTATGCCAGTAGGAGAGGGATCAGCTGATCAGGTCGATTAGCTGATCCCAGCGCAGCTGTTGATTGGCTGGGCGGCGCTGAGGAGCACTGCACTTTGTATAGATCTCGCTGGTCAGTCTCAGGTTGTCTGCCGTTGCGAATACTTACGTGTGAGCACTCAGACCTCAGTCAGATCCCACAGTGTGTTAGATCCAGGTGGACCTGGGAATTCACACTTAGCCAGATTACGCTTGTGTTATACTTTAGACCAGTTCCGGGGTGTTGTGACCAAGGACCTCACACCCAAGCTTAGGGTTACTGTGTCATTGCTGTGTTATACTTTAGACCAGTTCCGGGGTGTTGTGACCAAGGACCTCACACCCAAGCTTAGGATTACTGTGTCATTGCTGTGTTATACTTTAGACCAGTTCCTGGGTGTTGTGACCAAGGACCTCACACCCAAGCTTAGGATTACTGTGTCATTGCTGTGTTATACTTTAGACCAGTTCCGGGGTGTTGTGACCAAGGACCTCACACCCAAGCTTAGGATTACTGTGTCATTACTGTGTTATACTTTAGACTAGTTCCTGGGCGTCGAGACCACGGACCTCACACCTCAGACTAGGACTCTGCTCTATTTCTGTTATGACTATTTGCTCTGTCGACCTCTCTATTGCTTTCTGATTCGGTACCTCTGCATATCTGCCTACCTGTTGCCAGACCCTGCCTGTACCCGGTTACCGAATCAGCCTTCTGTCTCTGTACCTTATCTGCTCATGTGTTGCCGACCTGGCCTGCCCGACCTTCCAGGCTGTCACTCACCCCTTAAGTGCTCAGTCTATCTGTACTAGCAGTGACACAATTCCACCAAGTGTCAGTTGCAACTAGGACTCCTGCTCCTCAGAGAGTCCGGCCGGTTAGCAGCCAGTGGCCTCTTCCCCTGGAGTCCCCTGGCTGCAGTACAGTCTATATCTGATATCCAGATATCCCTAGTTGCCAGGTTCTCACTATTTCCTCTCTCAAGGAGATAGTCCCTGCACTTCCCAGAGCCACCTGCCCCTCAGGTGGTTCTCGGCCAAGCTGCCTGTATCTCCCGCCTCACGGGAGATAGCCTACAGTTACACCAAACACTTACACTTTATTAGGTGTCCAGAGGTTAGTCATACTTGTATTATTGGTGATTCTGCAGATCATCCATAATCAAGTGTACATCTGTATTATTGATGATTCTGCAGATCATCAATGATCAGATTCTCTCTGTGTGCTGACACCGATCGTTACAGCCAACAGGCGAATCTGGTGAACTGCCATGGATTTCAATGGGCAGGCGAATTTTAAAACCTACAAAGACTGTTTCTGGCCAAAAAAGTGATGAAAAAGTTGTTTCAAGGGGTCTAACACCTGGACAAAGCATGCCAGTGGGGGATCCATGCCAAAAGTCTCGCCAAAAATTACTGAGTTGACACAAAGTCGGGTTTTAATCCGTAAAGGGCAGGAATCACATTATGCCCAGCTCTGGGTGTCAGTGGGCTGTGGAGTGTCTCACACAGAGAAATGCAATAGTACTATCAGATTACAGTGAAATAATAATGCACTGGAGTGGTTCTGTGCCTGTAACTTGTAAACTGTAAAAGAGGCAACAGCAGTAGTGTACACACAGTTCTTGGTTTCAATGGGGTGTAGAGTGTCACACACAAAAAAACAACAACACAGGAGGCTGATGTGCTAGCCCTCAATAGGGCTGTTTGTAATGCTTTCAGAGCAAGTGAGGAACAAGAACACATGCCTAGCTAATGCTTTCCCAACCTATCTGCAGCAAGTCTGTCCCTGCTCTCACAGTTAGCAGACAACAGAGAATTGATCCAATATGGCCCCCCAACTGCTTTTTGATAGGGGAGTGGGGGGCCCAGGAAGGGGTGCTAGCAGATTGGCTGCCATGTGTGTGCTGACTGTGAGGTAAGGGATCAAAGTTTAGCTAAACGATGATGTATAGGGGCTAATCGAACTTGCCAAATGTTCACTATTCACCGCCAATGCGAACAGCCGATGTTCGCATAATCCTGCTCGCTGGCGAACTGTTCGGGGCCATCTCCACACAGAGGGGAGTGTGGCAGCAAAAGTAAATCTGGCAAGCTCTTGTCGGATTTGTTTAAAGGGTTCCAGCAATGGATCGGTCTGGTTGAAGATAATGGGAAAGCGTCAAGACCATCCAAAAGCTTCCCTCTTCTAAGGAAAGTATCTACCTTTTGATCACATTTTCACTTCAGGTTCACTTTAAAGAGAATCTGTATTGTTAAAATCGCACAAAAGTAAACATACCAGTGCGTTAGGGGACATCTCCTATTACCCTCTGTCACAATTTCGCCGCTCCTCGCCGCATTAAAAGTGGTTAAAAACAGTTTTAAAAATTTTGTTTATAAACAAACAAAATGGCCACCAAAACAGGAAGTAGGTTGATGTACAGTATGTCCACACATAGAAAATACATCCATACACAAGCAGGTTGTATACACCCTTCCTTTTGAATCTCAAGAGATCATTTGTGTGTTTCTTTCCCCCTGCAGCTATCTTCCACTGAAGTGTCAGGCTGTTTCTTCCTGCAGAGTGCAGACAGCTCTGCCTGTATGTAATTCCTCAGTTTGTGAAAGCCCAGCCAGCTCAGAGGAGGATTTATCCAGCTTGTAAAAGATAATAGAG
Organism: Hyperolius riggenbachi; assembly: GCF_040937935.1. NCBI lineage: Eukaryota > Metazoa > Chordata > Amphibia > Anura > Hyperoliidae > Hyperolius > Hyperolius riggenbachi. The sequence goes on along the minus strand of NC_090650.1, from coordinate 191,379,650 downwards.
CAGAGAGAAGCTGCACAAATCTAAATAATACACAGGCAGTGTGCAGAGAGGGGCCTAGAGGGGGGAGATGCATCACAGAACCACAACACTGAAGAACTTGGCAGCCTTCCAGACACAGGCTGACAAGTCTGACAAGAGAGAGATAAGTTGATTTATTACAGAGATGGTGATAGTAGAACGTGCTGCAGTAAGCCAGAACACATTAGAATAACTTTTGGAACTTGTAGGATGATAAAAAACAGGATGCAATTTTTGTTACGGAGTCTCTTTAAGAAAATATGCTATCTGTTATATATCTGTAATACTTTCCATTTGTCAGAACTAAATAAGGCTTTGTGTGCTCCCATCACAATTGTACTTCTGCCTTCCATACAATGACAGCTAAGCTCCATGCGCCAGTCAGGAGCCAATGACTCTGTGATTACTGAAATCACATAAAAAATACAGGTAATGTCTTTAAAGCGGTATCGTCACCATAAAAATCAAATTTCAACAGCAACTGGTCTGAGTGTATTAAGTGATAAAGATGCTAATCCTGCATTCAAAACTTTCAAAACTTTTTCTGCTGTTATGATTTGGAGTTATCACATACTTAAAGGGAAGGTTCAGGGACTGTTTAAAAAAAATAAAAATCCGCATCCACTTACTTGGGGCTTCCTCCAGCCCGTGGCAGGCAGGAGGTGCCCTTGACGCCGCTCCGCAGGCTGCCGGTGGTCTCCGGTGGCTGACCCTGCGCAGGCTCAGACCCTTTAGTAGTCAGTGCCAAAGAATTGCATGCTGGGGGTTCTTTTTATCTATAATGTATTCCTCCTCTTTCCTTTATTTCCCTGCCAGCTGCTTATCTGAAACTTAATCCCCTACTCACTTGTGTTTGCAAGCAAGGCTGAGGCGACTCAGCGATTGAAGGAGACAAGAAAAAAAGTAAAGGGCAGAAATGACATCACGAGTTAGCCTTAACTGTGGGCAAAAGACATGGCCCCCACCACTAAAAGAATTCTCGTCATTTACTATATAACATTCACTGAAATCAAAACTTGGACAGTATAATACATGTGTTATGTAAGTAGATCAAGTATTTATCTACTTACATATGTGTTTTTTTCCCCCTGGCATAGTATGGCTAATCCTACTGCTTTAAAGCGACACTATGCGAAAAAATTATAAAATTTAAAATATATGCAAACATAGACAAATAAGAAGTACGTTTTTTTCCAGAGTAAAATGAGCCATAGATTAGAGATGTCCCGAACGGTTCGCCGGCGAACGGTTCCAGGCGAACTTCGGTGGTTCGTGTTCGCCTGCCAAAGGCGAACTTTCCCGGAAGTTCGATTCGCCCCATAATGCTCTATTGAGCAAAACTTTGACCCTCTACATCACAGTCAGCAGGCACATTGTTGCCAATCAGACTGCACTCAATGGTGGAGCCCCACCCCCTTATACAAGGCAAGGTCCTTGAGCCATTTGACTCACTCATCAGCCTATACTAATTAGTTAAGGGACAGCTGCTACACACTCTGCTAGGGAGAGTTTAATTAGAATCTTGTGGGCTTCTCCTCCCTCGAGGGTCTCATCTGCTAGGGAATTCCAGTATTTCAAAAACCAGCTTACATACCGTGGCTAGGAATTGAACCCAGGTCTCAGTGTATGGAAGGTAACTAACATATCCATTATACCACCAACACTACTAGCTGAAACTAGCTGAAACTAGCTGAAACTAGCCTAGCATGTACCATTTATGCTTGCTCAATCCAAGAGAAAAATTAGACAAGACAAATAACATTTATATCACACTTTTCTCCTGGCGGACTCAAAGCGCCAGAGCTGCAGCCACTAGGGCGCACTCTATGGGCAGTAGCAGTGTTAGGAAGACTTGCCTAAGGTCTCCTACTGAATAGGTGCTGGCTTACTGAACAGACAGAGATGAGATTTGAACTCTGGTCTCCTGTGTCAGAGGCAGAGCCCTTAACCATTACACCATCCAGCCACTGCTTAACCTCCTTGCCGGTTATCCCGAGCTCAGCTCGGGGTAACCTGCGCAGGAGGATATCTCAGGCCCCGCTGGGCCGATTTGCATAATCTTTTTCCCTACACGCCATGGCGACCGGGGAAGCCCTGCAGGAAATCCCGTTCTCAACGGGATTCCCTGCATACTCTGATCGCCGAAGGCGATCGGAGTGGGTGGGGGGATGCCGCCGCTTAGCGCTGGGCTCGCTACATGATTTAAAAAAAAATAAAATTAAAAAAAAGTGCGGCGCTGCCTCCTTGCCGGATTTTTTAGACCGGCAAGGAGGTTAAAGGAGTTATCCAGGCATTATAAAGAAAATAAAGGCTACTGTGAGAAAACGCGGAAAAGCCGCCGCGAGTACTCAGAGCAAGGCGGCTGATTCCGCGTCCAACGCGGTAGGTTGCGCGCGTGGGTCTGCATCCACTGGCATGACGGAGCGCGATGAAACCGCCGCATGCCTTATGAACAAGGCGGCAGATTCCACGTCAGACGCGGATGTTGGCACGCATAGGCATAATTCTGACAGTACTGCTGAACGTGGAGGAACCTCCGCATACTTGGACAGCGGTGCGGCTGGTTCCGCATCCAACACAGCAGAAACATTACAACACATGTTTGG